>NC_135432.1:19597239-20262239 GCF_051991255.1 Vanacampus margaritifer | reverse complement strand
GTCCGTGCCCGCCCTGGCAATCAGCCGTGCCCTCCCTAGCTATTTTAAGAGGCCTCGCCTACTATCGATTCTTCCTATCAGTCACGTAAACTTGCGCCAATGCGCCTTCCGTTTCAAGTTAAGCGTGGCGTGCCGGCCAACCACATACCTTCTTTCAAGTTTGGCTTTGATTGACAGCTAAAGCTAGCCATTGACAGTCGGGATCGGGGTGGGGGCGTGGGGGAGACGCACGCTCTGGAGACACGCATCAGACAAATCTACTTTCGGGTTAACGAGCAGTGACCGAGCAGTGAGAACGTCATGCCGCTGTCTTTTTGTGGATTAAAACAAGTGATGTATTGTAATGGGAGCCACCAAACGGCAAATCTGATCCAGGCTGACAAAACAACGCTGGGAATCCTGAGTCCACTGGTTACAACTTTCACATGTGAGTGGCAAACTTATTTTAATCAGTCAAGCCACACAACACATGCATGGACAAATTGTATAATAATGCGGGTACCAGACCCACAAATTAATAACAAGACATAAGGAAGTGAGTAAGTACAGTATATAAAAAGAGTATCAATAAAATAACACAAAAAACACTGAAACGCTGCGAAGACTCTTGTTAAGTCGAAGGCCAAAGGATAGAGCTATCTGGCAAAAATATTGAGATATGAAATGTTGTCCATATCGTACATCCCAAAATGTAAAAAGCAAATGAAGGCAACTGCTAGCCAATCCCAGATAGAAGGGGCCGGGTCACGGAGTCATTCATTCGAATGTAGTTGTTTACAGAAATGGGGAGCAGTTTTGTTGCAATGAACTTTTGAGTTGAATAAATGTAAACAGAACTACACCATTTTTTTCCCCGTTTGTCTTTTAGATTTCAGAATGAACTGCCGCTTTTAAATGACAGAAAATATTTCTGAGCACTTTTGCAGTTGTCACGACGCCACTATCAGCCTGAAGAACATTAGATTTAGGTTGAAGAAGTATGCCCCCCTAAATAAATGTAATGCCCCCCCCCCCCCCCTGTCATTTCTTTCTGCAGACGAGTCTGACCACGGTAGTGTCTTGTTTTTGACTCCCGAGGCTAAGCTAAGGTTGAATTCTATTTTCCATTTGCTACTTATAATGATAATCATAGCACAAATGATTACAAAGCTTGACACGACAGGAGAATACAGCAAGTCGCCAATAAAAAGAAGGTTCTGAAATATGAAGTAAGGAATTACCAAAATGTCAGAGTAGAGCTTTTTCATTTCCTCACAAGACTTCATCAAGGCCAAAAGTTCTGTGTTGTATTTCTCCACTGCCACCTAGGGAATAAAGACATTTGGAGTGCAGCAGCTAAGTGTCTTTTCAATCAGGCAATCTGTACTCATCACTAATGATACCTTTTGAAATTTCCTGTCTTAAGTATGCCGTGCTCATACAACTGACTAGTGCTTGGTGAATGTCGTCTGCTAATTCACTTCTGACTCACATTCAAAAAAACTTTCTTCCTTAAGGTTATCTTGGTTGTTGTTACTAATTCTGGCCTAACCATGTACTGTATCTTCGTGCGACTTATGCACCTATACTCACAAAGCATGTTCAACAAACACCGAGACTAACCCTGAACAGCGAGTTGACATGCCCTGAGATAGGAAACTCTGCGTTTTTGGTTCCAGGACAGCTGATTTGAGGTCGTTATATCAACGCAGAATAGTTTCACCTGCCGTTGCCACTACACTAAAAAGTTTTTAATGTTACCTTCAGGTCTTTGCTGAAGTGTGCATGATGTGCACCAACATTTCTCTTCTTTGAGGTTTTTCCATACTGGATGACTTTCTGCAGTTCATTTTTCAGGACTAACAGAACACACAAGCACAAACAATTTTGACACTGCGGGGCCAACACTACTTTATGAAATGTTATCTACTCACCATCTACCTCAGCGGTTAGCCCTTTCACAGACGCTAAGACACACATAAAGAAAGCTGTTATATATTGTCAATTTTCTTTCATCTTCGATCAAACATTGGGACGTAATTACCTCCTGGCACCGCTTCAAATTCCGCCAACTCGTTGGTAAAATTGGCCAAAAGTGGCTCTTGTAACATGATCTGCTCAACAAGGGCGTGGAGCAAGGTGAAATTCCGCTCTCTGCCGCGAAGTTGCGACAACTGCGGATTGACAGCACATACAAATAATGAGGTGACAGTGCCACTTTTGTTCAAAAAACAAACAAACTTTAGATGCACAGAAAGACAAGGTTGAAGATTCATGTGTATGCGTGTGTGTGTTTATCCTTGAGAGTTCCTACATGTGAAGGCCAGAGACGGCCAAAGATTCAATTAACGCCTACAAGGTGATTTTTTTTTCCCTCCAACTTTTTTCTTCTTCTCCAGCAAAGGTTTAAATGCAATTTTTTTTTCAAGAAAATAAACTACCAGCTGAGGTCGGTGAACATTTCTATATGAAGTAGGATACTAAGATGTGGGGAAAAACAGTCAAGAGATTTGTGCTTTGCTGAGAATGTCCTGTTAATTCATCACTGATCGTAGCTTTGCATGTGTTGGAAAGAGGAGGAATGTTGTCTAATTTCATACGGGTACATTTGCCTTTACAAAGATATCAATTCTCATTTGTGAATATCCAATTCCCCTGAGGTCACACAGGTTTCGGCAAATCTTACAAGAAGTGGTCGGGGAGTGTAAAATAATCTTCAGCGCCTTAGTCAGGCATTCATTTCAAGTGAGTCTATCTCCGGCTATGTCAAGTTAATAGCTGAATAGGACCACACCTCAGAAGGGAACGCAAGGCCTCGGCTTCATTAAAGCGGGTAGAGGACATTTTAGGTGTGGGCCCGGCACGCAGGCCCTTAAAAACTCCCGTTGGGGACACTTACACACGACAGACTTTCAAATTACATTTGGAGCACTTGCGCCTATATGTCCAGGCACTACAAGAGTGCAAAGCAGTTTGGACTTTTAAGAGAAACACAGTTATGTTCAATACCCCATGTGGATTTCAATTCCTCAGCGAGTCTAGCAAGTGGAAAAATACAAAAATCTGTTCTTCCATTCAGCAACTTACAATTCTGCTGCTATTTTTGTGCTACTATTTCCTCCACTGATGCAATAAAGCTAATACTATCCTATTTGATATATTCAGTCTATGTGACTGTACAGGTATATAGTCGGTGTATGTGTTTGCTTTGCTGTTGATGTCATTACCAACTATGCTACACCAGGCACATATAGCATAAGTTCAATTAGCTATGGTATAGTATGCTATGCTATGTATGTTAAAGCATTAATGCACTATTCTATGCTATGATATGATATGATGGGATGTACTCTTTCGTAAATGATATGACAAATGATTTTGTGTGATGCTTTCATAAATATCCTCTTTCATAAGAAGTTTGTTTATGCTGATATGCACAAAAAAGAAAGTGTACTCAACAAAAATCTAAACGCAACACTTGTTTTCGCTCCCATTTAAAAAAAAAATTTGATTAACTCAAAGATGTCAAACTTCTTCCACATAAACAATCTCACCATTTCTCTCAAATATTGCTCAGAAACCAATCTAAATCTGTGATAGTGAGCACTTCTCCTTTGCCGAGATAATCCATCCCACCTCACAACATGTGTGCCATATCAAGATGCTGATTAAACACCATGATTCGTGCACAGGTGTGCCTTAGACTGGCCACAATAAAAGGCCACTTTGAAAGGTGCAGTTTTGTTTTAATATATATATACTGTAAATGTATAGGATTGTATGCCGAGAAATGTTTCTTGGGAGGAGTAATATGGCTGCCTTGCGGCTTCAAAAGTCTTGGCCTATCGGCTATTTGGATCAGTGGTTCATCTTCTTCACTGATTCTTCTTCTAAGCTTTCCGTTTACAGCGCCATTTCAAAACTTGGCATATACATTACAGCCGTTAAACGTCCTCAGCGTCTTCTTTTGGACACACGCATGTCTCGAAATGTTTCTGTGTGTACAAGATTCTTTTGAGGAACAAAGCCGGCTTTGCTTTTCGTGTGCCCCAGTCAGTACTGACTGTAAAACAAAACTGCATCTTTCAGAGTGGCCTTTTATTGTGGGCAGTCTAAGGCACACCTGTGCGCTAATGATGGTGTCAAATCAGCATCTTGGTATGGCACACCTGTGAGGTGGGATGGATTATTTCGGCAAAGGAGAAGTCCTCACTACCACAGATTTAGATTGGTTCGTGAACGATATTTGAGAGAAATGGTGATAGTGTGTATTTGTAAGAAGTTTTACATCTTCGAGTTCATCTCATAAAAAATGGGAGCAAAACCAAAGTGTTACGTTTATATTTGTGTTGAGTATGTTTAGCAATATGCAGTTATTCTTTGTTGTAACAAGTTATCGAAATGAGTAATGCACATTTTCTTAAGTATATTGATAGAATATTAAGTATCTTCAGTCAGTACTTAAGTAAAGGATCAGTGCTTCTAATTGTAGTATTTTACACACGCATGCGTACTTGACGTAACTACAGCATTATGATTTATATTTGCCAACTGTCTATTCCACTAAACTATAATGTGCCAACTTCCTTTAGGAGTACATTTGTATAGCTTTCCGTATGCTGTGCTATTTGTGTGCTGAGTCACCGCCTAAACACTCATTTCGTTTGTGAGTTTGAAGTACAAAGCGATCGCTCGGCAAAATGTAAGCGGCCGCAGCAGGAAGGCCAAGAGTCGAAACGAAGCGAAGCCCTGTTGTGTATGTCAATGAGCAGCATCTTATTAGCGCTGCGCCGCGGCTCCAGTCAGCCAACAGTGGAGTCATACGTTAGCTAAGGATGAGAGGCGGAATCCCTTGGCTTTTTCCTTTCCGGCGTTCTCGTTGAGGTAATTGCCGATGGCCAGCAGGTACTCCAGCACGCAAACGAATGACCTGCAGGTGTGCAGCTCTGTGCACATTGCAATCTTCTGGCCAATCAGCTGCAAGGCAAACACAGGGTCTGAGTTGATTATCTTTACTTGAATTAATTCCCCCACACAACAAACATGTTTTGAATGTAGATATTAAGGCCAAAATAACTCTGGGCTATAAGTGAGTGGTTTTAATACATTCTAAACACCACCTCATTTGACCCAATGAGATGAATAATCAGGCCTGTGTTGTTGGGCGGGATGATTATTTTGTATGTAATTGTGTCAAGTGCTAATATCCCTCTGGAAAAAACACACCATTTCGGCTTTAACAAGCACAAGGCGCAAGTGAAAGTAGGACTGATTCAGGCTTTCCAATGAGCTGCTTGGAGGACAAGAAATGGATGGTGTTGGAATTCTCGCCATTAGGAAAGCTTCCGCACTAGTCAGCCGCCACCATTTGCTTATGCTGTCGTATTTTACACTCTCTCTCTCTCTCTCTCTCACACACACACACACAACCATCAACTATGATTGCCTACCCTTATCCCTTACCCAAACGTCAACCATAACCCAATTCAAACCTAAAATGAAGTCTTGACCCTGACACACACACTCATGAGCAAACATCTTGCATAGGGCTGAGCTTACTTCCATGGAGGAGCAGATACGGGGATATTTTATATAGCCTAGGAAACTGTGTTGAAAACTCAACTGTCGTCATGCTTGATGTCTAATTATTAACATCTTTGACATCCTTTTGTCAAAATTTGCCAAGGATCAAGCATTACGGTACACTTTGCGCCCTATTTTTTTCACCTCGCTGAACTCAGCCTGTTTTGATGGATCAGTCCTGCCGTTTTATCACCAAGTGACTGCTTGAGAATCCAATGAATGATTATCTCTACTGTAAAAGATGATATGCATCCACTTTTGCAGAGTAACAGTGCAGCCCAAATGTAAGCATGGCGGACTGTCATTTTCAGTATGTAAAAAGCTCTGTATAGCACATTTGGCTTTTGATCTACCCCGGAGAAACTGACAACTGGGGTTATCCATGACATTGGCAGACTGTTTTGTTGTATAAAGACAGTTATGCTTCCTATGTGATTTCATGTTGGAAATACAGCTCAAGTAGCTGTTGTGACAACTAAAGATTAAAATATTAAAGTTGGTTGTACACTATTGTACTGTTGACAAAGTGCTATAGCTGTCACAACAGGCTGAATTTTGGAGTTATATTTATAAACAATGTACATTATAAATGTTTTATTAGAGTACTAACTGTTAAATATGCCAAGTCAAAAAAAAAAAAAAAAATATTATTTTTACTTTTTTTTTTATGTCAAGTTAAGCCCAGAAAAACACTTTTTAATAAAAAACATTATTTACGTTAGGTCAAAAAAGCTGTCTTCATATTCTTTTGCTTTTTTTAAATAAAACTTTATCCTTAAACATGACTGTTAAAATTGCACTTCTGATAAAGTATTGGCAAAATCAGTTGTCATTTTTATGTTAAGTAGTGTTGTCAGTTTATACTGAAAGTAATTAATAAAGTAACTTGTAATCTAAGTTACTTCAACAATCGAGTTGATTTTTCCAAGATAACGTGGCAACACTGGCCATCACCAACTGGAGAAGTTGGCGGTTGAACACATTTGAATGTGCTTCACACACTTCCAACACTTTTGCAGATGCCAAGTCCGGGATGTGAAGTCAGACACGTCATCCTGGCAGCAGAAGTTCCCACCAGCTGGTGAGTAACATCTCACAGGTGGTGATGGCACCATTATTTTTCGCCTCAGGTTTGTTTCACACAAACTGAGTTCCAAGTTAAGTTCGGAGGAGGCATCTCTAACTTCGAAAGTCACACTAATGTCATCACATTTTTTGTTTTTATTTGCCTTTGTGACATTTTTTGACACCAAGTAATTGTAGTAACTACTACTACTAACTAATTCTATGACACCATTGCTTTTCTGTCCATGATGTAAAAAAAAAAAAAAGTCCAACATTTTGCATCCTATAAGTGTTTGGAGTGAATAAATGAGCCATCCTGAATGAGTCACATGTTTAGTCCTCTAATTAGACCAATCTCACACTCTAATATTATGTAGAGTATTATGCTAGTAATGATAAGCTATTCATAAAGCACATTTAAAAGTGCTAGAAGTGTAGAGGACATTTAGGAGGCTTAGTTGTTGTCTTAAGCATTCAACAAAAAATATAGGCTATTGGTGACAATAACAAGACATTTTAATGTATACAATTTTAAGTAACAAAAACATTAGCTATTAATATTAGAGTTAATTACCTGTGGATTTTTGCTACTTGTGGGTGCTTGGTCACAAGCATGAATAGCAGTGGTTCAGTGTATAATTGAAAAAAAATTATAATTATTGTCAGTTTTATTTCACAAGCTCAGGTACTGAAAACAAGAATTGTGAAAGATTAGTCATGAACCAAAGTGAGTATTGAATTTTTGCACTGGGCTCAGAATGTACTTTGTAATCTAACTATGTGTGACGTAGCTACAGTATGTGGGGAGGACGTACGAGTCGTGTGGTGGCAAGCGGGTTTGTCAAACCTTCTACAAGAAAGTGGATGTGCGTGGGTGTGAATAATTAGCTAGCCAGCTCATGAGCTTTAAATCAACGGTTCAGCACTTCAGTCAGTGAATGAATGTCATTATCTTTATCTTATGTTGGAATGTGTTAATGTGAAGAAGAAAAAAAAATCTGCCAATTCTAAAAAAAAGGTCGTTATCTGTTGGTTGAGGAGAACTTGAAGCACCTGTGGCTAAAGCCAATCCGTGGCAGGATTTTTACTTTCGGATTCTCCACCTGTGTTTAATATGGCCGACGATGTTTCTCATCCACACTGAAACTGTTGTGGCGCATTTTTGTGCAGTTTAAGAATCTGGCCAGGCATCCATGGCAATCACAGCCTGTCAGGTTTCTACATCCTGTCTCCCCACAAGAACGTCCCGATTTGGCCAGTAGCCTTCAAGGTGATTGCCGTGGCTGCCGGGAAAAAAATGCATACCTAGCATGGGGGCGGCGTGGCTCAGTGATAAAGTGGTGGTCTCCAAGCGAAGAGGTTGTGGGTTTGATCCCATGCCATTGTGACCATGTTGAAGTATTCTTGCGCAAGATACTGAACCCCCAGTTGCTCCTGATGCTGCATCATCGGCGGGTGAATGTGTAGTTGCATGTAAAGCGCTTTGAGGGCCTTGTAAGGTGGAAAAGTAGCATTTAGCAAGCATTAAGATTTCAAAAATCAGCACTTGAATTGCAAGCAGGTAGAAAGAAAGGCTAACCAAAGTAGTCTTTCTGTTTTGGTTGAGTTTGATGCAGCACCACTGTTTGTCTTCATTGTGAGACAGTGGAAATGAAAGAGAAGTTTGTGAAGAATGAAAAATAAACGAGCGGAAGAAGAGCTGGGAGGTGTTGCTGTCTGACTTCAATAACTTCACCGCCTGCAGTCCCTGAAGCCAATAAACAATGATCCTGTGTAAGAGAGTCACACTGGCTAATGATGAAATATTGATCCTCACTCCTGCAAAAACACTAAAAACGATATTTGCTTATTTTGTTTGGACCTCTCTTCATTCATTTGTCTTCATAGAGAATCGGAAGTTTCCTGAATGAAGTCAAATTGCATTCTTTGAATTCTTCGCAGCATCTACTGAACAAAGAACACATTTGATTTGATTAAGATCCTTTTTCCTCGCTCTCCATCAAATCAAGAGTCGTCTTAAAGTGCGTTCTGTTTGGAAGGCTTGCAAATCAAATCAAAGCAAAAAGCGTGAAGATGCAAAGGACAGGCAAAGAGCTCTTGCTGCGTTCAGAGCAGTTAGTGAGTTGGGAGCTTTTAGGGATGCCACGCACACGAAAGCGAGGATTTGACCTTTTTTGGGCGGGTCAGTGCACTCACAGGCTGCAGGTCCCTCATGCTGATGGGAAGCTCTCTCATCGTCAGCAGCAGGTCGAGTTGTGTGCTCAGGTATGGAATGTCGCACATCTGCAACATACAAGGAATGATAAGAGTTGAAACGACAACCGGGTCAAAACAAAACGCAAAAACATGTCAAAGCTTACTTGTAAATATGTCGGCTAGGCAAGTCATGCATGATGTCACTTTGGAATGAAATGCTACCAACTTCCTGTCCTGCCGTGTCTAATCAAGACTGTCTTTTAAATGCCATTTATTGATTATCTGTACTGTACAACAACACTGTCGTGGATCTCCAGCCTTTAGTTTTAAAGGACTCGTGTATATCAACACTGAACATTTAAAACGCATGCGGACGTTCTGCGTTTCCACAGAATTTACGTGAACACAAAATGGTGTTGTTTGGGAAAAACGTCAACATATTTTGTCCTCATTCAGGTGAACTGGAGTCAATTCCAGCTGACTTTAGGTATAACATTCGCACCTATGGACAATTTAGAGTTTTCAATTAGCCATAGATATATGTTTTTGCATTTTGAAACTCTTAAAAAAATTCCGTCTTTTCTGTGTCCAAAACACTGCCCATGTAAAACAACCAAATCAATTAGTATTATCTAGGGATGTTCAATACCACATTTTTTTCTATTTATTTAACTCATTCAGTGCCATTGACGGATATAGACGTCAAAAATCAGTTTTAACTGGGGTCGCAGTGGGCCTGTAAAAAAAAGCATTGGCTGTTGTTGCGAGTACTGAAACCTTGAAGTTAGGCCGATACTGATGACTGTTATCAGTTCTCCTTAAATTCCATCACCCCATTTAAGACCGTTTCTCCGTTCCTGTTTTCTCTGATGATTTTGTCCTTGTAGTTCTTGTTTTTATGGCCTGTCACAGTAGTTAGGGTTTTGCTTCTTTTAAATTCCAAGTAGATTTTCCCACATAGGTTAGAACATAAACGTGCACAAAATCAAAACCTGATCGTTTACTGTGTGTGTGTTTCATCAATTTACAGTAACCTCTAAGCTGAACAAAGAACTCACTAAATTGTTACAAGGGTACAGCCTTCATTTTAATGACTGATTCAACGAGGTTCTCATCTGTTATTCGGATAAAACAGTCAAAAATAGATGTGGTGCTCCTCAGGTTTCGCTCAAAATTAATTCATTGAATTTGAATTTGAACATTGAATTTGCTTTAATTAAATACAATTAAAACATTAAATTTGCTTGATCATCATTCAGCATTCAATCTACATCCTTTGACACAAAAAATTCTGACTGTGAGAACACGAAAGCCCCCCCCCCTTTTTTTTTTAATCAAAAGCAAATACCCCACCAAATAACTGGTATTTTTCGAGTTCTTTAATAGATGAAGGATATTTGAATGTACTGCGTTGGTTTTATTGACATAATTGCATTACCAACTATATAGCGTCCAGACATGCAAGGGATGGTTTTGTCTTTCTTAACGAGAATTTATTTCAAAAGCAAGCCTGCTTGTTCAGCCTCCATCAAAATTAGATGTGCGCTCTTGCGAGCGATATCGCCTTGTTTTCTTTTTTCCCTTTACTCTGCTTTTTAAACCATTGCAGAATAGCCTATTCCAATATGTGCTTTAGCTTGCCACACACAGCAAACAGTGATTGGGGATGTTTTATTCCGTCCGAGTGCCTGCACTCCGTCACAGGTCACATTTGCCTGCACAGAAGACTCGTCTTGTTGCACAGGCGATGACGCCCTCGCCTTGCATATTAAATCCCTCTCAAGCCGACCGTCCTGAAAGCCATTGTGGGATGTTTTGTGCTTTTCAGGTCAGATGGTGTGAATGTTGTAAGAAGGCATCTTGACAGAATGTTATTGAAATGGAGCCATGCTGGTTCAATCTTAAGGTGGGAATCACAATTGGAGAAGCAAAACGCTTTACCTCCTTCATGTACTGGTCCACGATATGCAGCTCACTCACTGCTCCTTTGTAGGATTTATACATGTCCACATCCTCCACGGTGGGAACATACCTGTCAGTGAAAACACATCATCAGCCCAGTTGGAAGTGAGTGTCAAGATGTTAATTGACATCTCACACTCAACACAAGCTTATGCGTTGTTAAATGTGTCACATTTTAAATCCTATTCTAGACTCTTAATAGCTAAACGGAGGATGGATTGGCAATTTAACTTTCTTTTCTTTTTAATTTTTATTAGTAGCATCCCACTCAGCTAGGAGGAGGCTTGTTTCTGCGGCTTTTTAGTGAGCCGATAGAATTCATTTTTGACTTAGCGGTAAGTGAGAAAATGTGCTTGTTTGTCCTATAAAGAGGTGCGCTTTTCTGGGCTGCATTTCAATTTCTGTCGAATGCACACAACGTTGACATTTCAACTTCAAACCAGGCATGTGAATACAAATGTTTAAAATCCTCATTGTGCTAAAAGGGCCCTCATGTGTGAAAAAAAGGAGATATTGATATTTGGGAATTCTACACTTAATTGCCTTTTAATTAGTGCTGTCAAAGTTATAGCGTTAACTAAATAATTCATTTAAACAAATGATTGCATTAATCATGTATTAACGCAGAGGGTTGGGGGCGCGGGCCGCGTTGGGGTGGGGGGCGCTCCTGCTCCTGGGTTTGCTCTCCGGCCGGTGGCCCCTGCGGGGCCCGGGGGTCGTCCTTTGGCGCTGCCGCGGCCTGGGGGGCCCTGAGGTGTTGCGCTTGCTCTGTCCTGGCGGGGGTCGACGGCTCCCCTCTTTGGTGGAGATTTTCATGCATGCCAGATCCACCACACCAGCATCTATCGAGACTCAGACACAATTTGTTTCTCCCTCAGGTCATTGATTCGGTGGAGGCGGGTGTCTGTGGATCTCACTCTGCTTCGTCTGTCCTTTCTACCTTTCCTCAGTTTCTCCTTCGGGCCCTTGAGGTCTCCCTGATTTGTTGGAATTTAGATGTCTCTGGGGTTGGTGAAGGACTCTGGTTAGTGGCCCGGTGGGTGGTGTCTGGTCGGTGCTGGGCTTCGCTTTTCTTTCTTTTCTTTGGTCCCTCTTCGGGTCTCCTGGCGGCCCCACGACTCTGGCTGGATTTTGAAGTGTTCGGTTTAGGTGAACGGTATGGGAATTCTTTTTTTTTTTACACGCACGCACGCACGCACGCACGCACACACACACACACACACACACACACACACACACATACAAAAAAAAAAAGGGAGAACAATGATGATGGCATGTCAAATGATCAATACTGAGCTCTCCCCGAAAAAAATAAATAAATAAATAAAAATAAAAAAAGTATTAACGCAGATGAATGGCACTATTAATTTTGACGGCAGATGATCCTTAAACTGACAGGAGATGCTTAGGTTAAAGGTAGCACAGGCTGTGTTTGAATAACACATAACAGGTGCTCTTTAAATTTGGCGGGCACATTTTTTAGATATCAAGCCCTTTTAAATAAGCGATTAATTGTGATTAATCAAAATTCTAAGATGTGATTAAGCTGATTAAAAAATGTAATTGTTTGACAACTCTACTTTAAAATGATATATAGCCTAGTACATGGACGTACCTCAAAAATTGACAACGTTTTCAACAATTTTAATGTTGGAAGGTTGAAATCTCTAGTTTTGAGAAAAACTGGTTTATAAAGTTTTGGTACTTGCATCTTTCAAATGTCCAACAGCAACCAGTACCTCAGGAAAAAGAAATGGACCCCAAATTTTCAGGAACTGTTAAAGATCACTGGAAGGTCAATTCCAGTTGCAGGCAAGGCCATTATCCGAGATTTGAACCCTCAACTCAAGACATCAGCCACAACTTTGAAATTCACATCAAGCTTGCAATTCATCGTCAGAAGCATCATCAGCCAATTTTCTTGGTGAAATGAGGTCATATTACCACGGTGGGAAATTTGATGTCATCATTTTGTGTCAAAAGATTATTTGTTATTTGGTGCGGTCTGTGACAAGTAAGTTCATTGATAACTTATCACGGCTCTTTTGTTTCAAATGCATTTGGTCACATAAAGAAAATGAAGATTGTATGATGGTTGAAAACTGTAATACATAAGGAATACAAGTCGCTCCATATGCATGAGTTTTGCACTGCGTTCATTTGAAATAAAAGTAGAAATAGACTCATTAAAGAAAGAGATCACGGAATTGAAGATGATCTCTGTTTAGATTACAAACCACGTTGTCGGGACCGATGACGACATTCGCTTCTGCTGCAAATTAGGGTGCCATTGTTGTGACGTGCGTCATTCTGTTGACTTTGGTGCTGAATGGCCACATTTAGTGTATTTCAACTTTTTTTGTTTTCTATGTCAAATTTATATAAATCATTTGTGAAGTGATGTTAGAGGGGAGGGACTCCGGGTTATTTTGAGGCAGGTTTCCGAGACGTGCGGCTAGCTAAAGTCGGCTAAAAACACGTCGGCTAAGATGCACTTGTTGTAATAATTGCTTATTTTCATACAGTTGTATTACAATATTCACTTTTGTGCTGCTGGGAAATGAAAATAAAGACCTCAAGGAAGCTATTTTGGGAGAAATCTAAAAATTGACATTTTTGTCCTAACTACATTTTTGTGTCTAGTTTAAAACTAATGTTGCCGACATGCGGAACCTTTTGCCGGAGCGGGTCATAATTTTCCTTCAAATCAGACAAAATAATTTTGACATAAGTTTCACCAGAATTGTGGATGCTGGCACAACAACAAAATCATCCATGAATTACATTTTTGACACAGCTCTTGTATTGGAAACAAAAAGCAAAGTGTAAAGTAGGGAAAACACAAGATGGGCCTTCTTTGACCCCGAATGTTTGATGACCAAAGATGTAATATTTCTAAATGAAATACAATGACATCCACCACACTTATCCACGGAGCGTATATGTCGTGTATGTCCATCAAATTAACCAAAATCACGTTAGAATAGTGGTATCCCTTCCCAAAAAGTTCAACGCGGCCTGAGGAGGCGTAAGTTTAAACCAACTTTTAGACACCATCAAGTCAGGTGTCATGTCAAAGGACACACAAAAATCAGCATACGGCAGTATTACCGTATGCACCAGCTGTGAAAAGAGAGCCCAAAACTATCAAGATGTGAAGTGTAGACTCTAAACTTTAAATTAAGAATTAAAATATGGCATTTACTGTATGTAAATTATAGCCATTCTCACAATTTTGAGGAGATCAGAAATATTCCACATCATTGCAGATCGCTATGAGTATTTCTTTAGTGTTTATCTGTGCTGTAACTGCTGAGAGGAGGTAAGATTGATAATGACACTGAACATCCTCTGAAACGGACTCAAAGATTGAAGTCAATGGTCTGATCTCAAAACGTGCTTTTCACACACACAAAAGTGAAGGCAGCAAGCGTAACAAACAAGCAGCAAGTCATTGACTGCATTGGATCTTCATCCTAGTATTCAAAATGATGATTACAATCCTGCCAAATGTATAAATGCTGACATCCAGTATGGCAGCGTGTGAAGTGGCTGGGGGTCCTGCTCCTCCGAAAAATCTCGCCAAATTTCCAACAAAGAACTAAGCTACTCGACACTCAAAGTGAGCTGGAGGGTCACTGAAAACACCCCCAAGGCATCTGCTTTGGGGAAGCAGTTTATCATCTCAATCCCAAAAATCTCATTCACACAGACGAGACTGTGTGGAGAAGCTACTGATGAAAATGCTAATCCTCCCGCCCATTCTTGATGGCATTAAAGGACTTAAACGGGTTTTCGTAGCAGATTAGCTTTCTGATGGCGATTGAAGGAAGAAGCAAAGAAGTTGGTGAATTGGTTGAACAAGTTAGGAGGAGACTTGGAGAGGGCAACGTTGATAGCCTCAGCTACGGTCCCTTGCCTCAAAAATTAAAACAAGGAAATGGAGGAAAAGCACGAGAATGATGAAGCAAGATGCAGAAGCTCAAACCTCAGGCTGGTAAACCTCCCAGCGGGTGGTCTCTTTCCTCCAGACTTGAATCCCGCAGGTTCTAGGCATAACTTTCCTAAATATGAAGCTGACCAAAGAGCTCATCGAGTCTGAGCAAGAAAGGACCCAGCCACACCCCCGAGAGCTTTAATCACAAAGTTTTTGAACGGCCAAGACAATGTGAATGTTCTAAATTGAGCTTTGGAACAAAAAGCAGTAACTCTACAAGGTTAGATCAGTGCGCTTTTATCCAGACCTGGCGGACAGAATAGAATGCACAAGAAGCAAAAGGGTTTTCGATTCCATGAGGCAGAGGTTGCGCAACATGGGAACAAGAAATTAAATTTGGTTCCCGGCAACACCTTGACTGACCTACAAGGCCGACACACGCACCTTCGTTAGGCCAGCCGAGGTGGAAGACTTCATGAATAACATCTAAGGAGAGCAAAGATATGCCCAACAAATGGGCATTGACTAGTTATGCACCCAATATTCGGCCTCCATCCATCCATCTATCTATCTATCAGGTGTGGTTGCTTTCAGTGACAGTTCGAAAACAGCATATGGCCATCAATCAATCAATCAATAGCCTACATGCTTTTTAATTACACAAGGATTTTTGCTATTTGTAGACTGCCCGGGTCCCGATCACCCTCGCAAATAGCAGGGGCACATTGTATAGAATATATATTGTGGTGATATTTATTTTTTATTTTGTCTTCATGAGCATACTTAATATTGGAGTAATCCAAAAGTAATCCAGTTACATTACTTTAATATTGTGGTACTTGGATTACGTTACTAACTACATTTTTTAGCAGGTAACTTGTATCTGTAATGGATTACATTTTAAAAGTAACCCTCCCAACCCTGCTTGTGGTTATTCTCATTCATCCACCTCATTTATTTGTCAATCATTACTGTAGTAATATGTGTTGGAAATGTGGAGTGGACTGTAGCTAATGGTGAATCTGAGTGATATTAAACATTGTTTTTTATTTTGATAAAAAAAAAAATATTATTTTTTTTTTTTTTAATTATTATTATTGTTTATTTATATATATATTTTCGGCGCTTTGGTTGTTTCTTATTTTGGGTTATCGGTTTCGGGCCAAAATGTTCATTTGGGTGCATCCCGAGCATTAACGATTGTCACATTGACAAATGGACCAGCAGACTAACACAGCTGGGGCTGATATGAACACAACAAGTGAAACGAGGCAACGTTGTGGAAAATATTTCACTTGTCCGAGTTACTCTGGTTGTACAGGATTTCTCTGAGCATGGTTCATGGTGATCTGCCGGCTTTAGTTATCTGCCCACTAAAATCACTTTATAGATGCTCATGAAGCATTAATTGTAAAGTTCATAAGAGTTCAATTTGACAGTATTAAAAAAAAATGTCTAATCTACTATCATTTGCCTGTTAGACTACTGATGCTAGTTTCAACAAAAAAATTGCTTCAGGATTGGGATGTAATCACTTTCCTTGGAAAACAATACAACTGACTACTTTGTGATTAATTAATGCGACATCAGCAAGTGTTACATTGGAAGCATTCAAGGCCATTTTTAGGGGCCAGATAATTCATTCCACAAGATCTAAGGCCCCGTCCACACCAAAGCCAGTTTCAATGTATCCTCACAAGTTTCTTACAGTTTAGGCCGTTCGTTCACACGATGGCGCGGTTTCGGAGCTTGAAACCGATCACTTTTGAAAGCGGGCTCTGGAGTGGAAAGATTTCAAAACGCGTCCGTCTGGACACCATTTGCAGGATATTCCTCCAGTGATGACGTAATGGCCGCAGCTCGATGGCGACGCATTGTCGCAGATGGCCTTAAAAGGTCTTAAAAATGATAATGGGGAAATCATTGGGGATAATTTAAAAATAAACGAGGAGTTAAGGATTTTTTGGGGTGGAAAATATACCCATCTGAAATACATGTAGAGTTGACAAATCATGGCACAGATTGATCCCTAAGCTAAGTAGATTTTCACCAAATATGGGAAACTATGGTCGCAATAAGAGATATAAACTCTAGAAAGGAGGCAGGGCTGGGCGCTTTACCCATTGAAATTTAGAAAAAAAAATATTGGAGTCAAAACTCTCTCTAAAAAGGCATATTTTAGCTTCACACTTGCCTGAGGCCCTGATTAGTCTTCTCTAAAAATCAGACAAACTTAATGACAAGTGTGAAAATATGAGACCAATCAGTCTTCTGAACTCTTTTAAAATCTCAGCCAAAAGACTGCAGCCGAAATGACCACATTTAATAAGAGAATGCCAAAACGGTTTCATGATCAATTGTCCGGGTTGAATATTAATATTGTGAATATCCCACACAGATGCCAAGAAGGCATTTGACAAAGTGGAGTGAGCTTATTTATTTGAGGTACTTGGACGCTTTGGCCTGTGGGAGGGATTTTGTCATTGGCTTAAACTTTTGTACAATGATCCCTTTGCAGAAATCATTAGCAAGAATATCTTGAATCGGATTCAGATCAACAAAGGCTGTAGAAAGGGCTGCCTCCATCCCCTCTAACATTCATTCTTGCGGTCCAAAAATGTGCAATTGGCACTGCGAGAGAACAATAATATTCAAATACTACTTCTCGGTTCAGCTGAGGATGCTCATGTTTTATTTATTGCTGATGTGTCCCTACCATGGAGGGATAGTGAGTGATGTTCATTAAAGCTCCCACTTCCTGCTTATTTATACTCAGATGATGCTAAAAAAACTGAAAAGGTCTTCCACCAATCCTATTGTACAAAACATGACAGGTGTCTGGCAAGAAGTCAGCAGAGATGGGAAAACTGAAACTCTCTCTATTTGAGTAAAAGTACAATTACTTTGTAAAAAAAAAAAACAACTTTGGTAAAAGTACTCACTCAAATAAGTACTCAAGTAAAAGTACAGGCTCAAAAAAGTACTCGATGAGTAAAAGTATTTTATCCGTATGTTCCTCCTACGTCGATTTGAACGATATTAGCTATTGGAGCAAAAATGGGTACACATGGGCCAGTTGACTCTCTAACATGTTATCAAGTTCAAATTATCTTCTGAAGTGGCGGCGCGCATTGCCCTCATGTTTACAGGTTGTTCTTATCCAGCCAATTACACGTCATGTGATAGCGTCATAGAGCCAATCACAAGTTGGGATGTCCGTGACGGCGTGAAAGCGGAGCCGCGATACATTGACGGCTGCCTTTTTCTTCCAGGTCAAGTATTTGAATCGTTTTCATGCAGTTAAAAACAAAAGTAACAACCTTGTTTTGAAAATGTATCAAGTAAAAAGTACAGACACTCATGTTAAAATGTAACAGAAAAAAGTCAAAAGTAGTCTAAAAAAATGAATACTCAAGAAAGCAAAGGTACTGAAAAAAAGCTATGCAAGTAAAGTAATGAAGTATTTGTAATTTGTTACTTCCCATCTCTGAAAGTCAGGAAATATTTTTAAGGTCTTTCTTCATTTTCTTTTTCAGTGCAATCTGGGGTAATATTGTTTTCATATTGGGACATTCCAGGAATTAATTAGGAAATACAATATCACTCACAAACATTTTTTCAAATACTTTCAGTTAAAGAGTTTTAGACTCTAATAAATGCTAATAATTAGAGCAAATCAAAATCAGTGCATATCTTGCCCGCTCCTTACCAACGTAGCTAAGACAAAGAATCCTTTTAGCGAGGGCTTCTTTTCTGAACATTATCTCTAAGTTTAAGGCACGGAACTCCAATTTACAGGAGGAATTAACATGGCAACAAAGGCATTGATCCGCGATCAGATTAGACACATTTTCTTTGTGTGTGTGTGTGGTACTGCTTTGCTTTGTTTTCATGTTTTGTATTCTAAATCTGAAAAGTTCAGCAAATATAATGTTGGGTGAAAATATGCCCTAAAAATCATCATACCCTGCATATGAAGTTTTTGTTATTTCTGAATGGTAAATTCCATATTTGTGAAAAATCTATGAAAAGGGTGGAGCCCACATTTCGATATACATCTTCGTCGTTTTATTTGCAACCCACGGAGGCAAAAAACATACAAGTGTGTCACATTCCAATGCATGTGGACTTCAACTTGCTTGGTCATGTTGACCCTTTGATGCCCTCTCATAAATTTCCAGCGGATGCTCCTCGCCAGCCGTGGTGGAGCCGTTTATCGCCTGCACTGACTTTAACCTGGCTCGTGTGCGTTCCAACTTCCTCTTTCTGTCATTTCCTCGGCTTCTGAACTCCAAACCAAATGCATTGACTTTTTCATGAGGCCGCCTGGTGCCTCCGGAGCGCCACCGGACATTAATATTGCAGCACCTGTTGGGAGAGCTTCTTTTTAAGATTGTATTCCTGAGGCACACACAGTGGCGCATTAAAATATATATTATGTTTTCATAGAATAAATAAAATCCTTCCTCTGCACAGTACATTAGATCAGCGGGTGCCCTCCAGGGTCAGCATCCAAATCCAGTCAGTTAACTGCAAGTAGGAAGCCACTTCCATCGTGACCTTCCGGAGGTCATGTCAATAGTTTCCATCTCCACAAATATCCCGGGATAAAAATTTCATTAGCACACTGCTCTGGTAAAAGGTTTTGCCATCTTCTCTTTACTATGAGAACCCCGAGCATGCGGAAGAGGAAACGTCGGGTTGCTTGTCGTGATTGTTGCAGTCGTGCTGAGCTTTGACTGCCGACGGTGCTACAAATGTGGCCTCTGCCGGTCAAACCATATCGGCCGCCGTGGCCTTCGTTTCTGTCTTCACAATACTGGTGAGCATCAAGCGACAAAGATATGCTTTGTTTTCCTACTCCTTTCTGTTTTCCCGTGTCTAGCGTTGCTTGTAGCTCTGCTCGATTTGTTATTGTCAGAGTTGCACTGACATCTATTATATCACACTCTTTTCCATGTTTGGTAAAAAACAAAAAAATTAATCATGCTCTTGTCACCGGGAGCAAAACAAACTGTTGCACTGATGCGCATCTCTGCCTTTCAATTAATATGGCTAAGATCGATCATTAAAAAAAAAAAAAAGTTGTCTCACTTTCACTTCAATTATTCATTTGTTTACATCTTCCATCAGCAAATACGAGAGAACCGAGAGAGGTCCTGAAAGTAAGTGACATCATTTGAACATGTTGACCAAAAAGAGTAAACATATCGGCAACTGTGCCAAATTTGACCATTTACCCTTTATTGTAATCAATGTTGGCAAAAGTGCGGTGCTGTTGTTAAAGTCTATCCTGAGCAATTATGCTATGCTGTGCGTTCTGTTATAAGTCATTATTATTCCTCAAAACAGTGTGACCAACAATTGTAAATGTTGAAGCCGTTTGATATTTATGATCCTTTTTTTTTTTTTTTTTCCGGGGAGAGCTCAGTATTGATCATTTGACATGTCATCATCATTGTTCTCCCTTTTTTTTTTTTTTGTATGTGTGTGTGTGTGTGTGTGTGTGTGTGTGTGTGCGTGTGTAAAAAAAAAATAAGAATTCCCATACCGTTCACCTAAACCGAACACTTCAAAATCCAGCCAGAGTCGTGGGGCCGCCAGGAGACCCGAAGAGGGACCAAAGAAAAGAAAGAAAAGCGAAGCCCAGCACCGACCAGACACCACCCACCGGGCCACTAACCAGAGTCCTTCACCAACCCCAGAGACATCTAAATTCCAACAAATCAGGGAGATCTCAAGGGCCCGAAGGAGAAACTGAGGAAAGGTAGAAAGGACAGACGAAGCAGAGTGAGATCCACAGACACCCGCCTCCACCGAATCAATGACCTGAGGGAGAAACAAATTGTGTCTGAGTTTCGATAGATGCTGGTGTGGTGGATCTGGCATGCATGAAAATCTCCACCAAAGAGGGGAGCCGTCGACCCCCGCCAGGACAGAGCAAGTGCAACACCTCAGGGCCCCCCAGGCCGCGGCAGCGCCAAAGGACGACCCCCGGGCCCCGCAGGGGCGACCGGCCGGAGAGCAAACAGGAGCAGGAGCGCCCCCCACCCTAACGCGGCCCGCGCCCCCAACCCAACGCAGCAGGACGGGGCACTGCAGGCCCACCAGGCACCCCACTGGCCCACAACCACCACCCCCCCACCCCCGCCATCCACCCCAACCCAGCCCCAACCGCCCCCAGGCCCCCAAATCCCCAGACACCCCCCCACCCCAGCACCCGCCACCCCAGCACCCCCCACCCCGGCAACCTCACCACCACCCCCCAACCAAGCCGCCCCCGCCCCCCGCCCCCACCACCACCCACCGACAGCCCCCCAGCCCCTGACCCCCAGACCCCGGGGACACACCGCACCCAGGCATCTGCGCCGAAGAGGGGCCGGGCAGCGGAGCGGAGAGGGCACCCGCGCCCACCCCACCCCCCACCACGCGGAGGGACGGAACACCAGGGGCAGAAGGGGAGATGGGGGCACCGGAGGACGGGCAGCATCCCCGAACCCCAGGCCCAGCGGGGAGAGGCCCCGGTCGTCACCCCAACGATCTAAGTGAAAAACTAACCCTGTTACTGAGTTCGCCAGCTCGCCGACTGGCGAACTCTACCCCTAAACCGTGAGTGTGACCCCACCCAGTGTATATACATAAGTGTGTGTGTGTGGTGCATTAAAATTGGGGGCAGGTATTTATGATCCCTAATCAAAATACCGTGCTTGCGTGGCTTTTCTCTGGGTACTCCGCTTTCCTCCCACATTCCAAGGACATGCATGGCAGCTTAATTGAACACTCTAAATTGTCCCTAAATGTGATTGTGAGTATGGATGGTTGTTTGCCCTGCGATTGGCTGGCAAACAGTTCAGGGTGTACCCCGCCTACTGCCCGAATGCTGCTGGGATAGGCTCCAGCAACCCCCGCGACCCTTGTGAGGACAAGTTGTTAAGAAAATGGATGGATGGATCATCCAAATACTGTGAGGTGTGGTGTGTGGTCAACACCATGATTGAGACATGAACAAGCCAATTAAGAACTAGTCCTTCACCACATTGAAAAAGACGAGAAGAGTTACAAGATAAAGCTAATCTAGCTTCTGTAGTTCTTTTTTGTATTATCCCCAAAATGTCTTGATGCCATGTGGCACCACGCTGCCTCTCACAGTCACGGGAAAGTCTTAGTACTACAATGCCACTGTTATGTACTGTGTGTGGTGTGCTGTTTTGGTCATGTCAAGTACGCCACACACCGAAAGAGCAGTAAGCTCATGTGTCGAGTTTTTCCTTTTGTGTGGAATCGCAATGTCTGTCTTCGGAGTGAAGAGGGTCTTCTGCCCAGATTTAGTCATAACTGTTTTAATTTTCCTCATTTCCTTTGTGAGTGTTATCGCAATTTCTGCCAAGTGTCTGTAATCAATGATGTTTTTAAAGTCTTATCGTCATGACTGGGACCTCATCTATTTCCACAACAATGGGCCATTGTCTGTGGTTGAAGTGTCTGTAATCAATGATGTTTTTAAAGTCTTTTCTCATGTCCGGTGAACTCCAGGTGGGCTGTTTGGTGGGGGCTTTGTGGTACCGCCCTTCAAGATAGTATAAGAAGGTTGTAAGTGTCTGTAATCGGGACACTTGCGAGAAGCTGCAGCCATTGTCTGTAAACTCGCTTGTGTCCGGAATATTCTATAAAAATAAAACCTTTGAAGGAACTGTTCACCGATCTCCAGCCTGTATTCAGATAATCAACATTCTCTCTACCCGAAAGACAAAGAACACGCGGAAGAAAAAGCTGTTCTTCCTTACAGTAGCCTCCTTTAAATGAGATGGGATAGACTCCAGCTCACCAGTGATCCTGAACAAGTTGAACACGAGAGAAAAATGACAACTCGATTTCGACCAGATGTTATTTCTATGATATTATTGATACTTGTGTTTTTAGCACCTTTTTTCAGAAGCAAATAGTGACAATTTTGTCAACGAAAACTAAACAAAAATAATTTTGTCAACGCACATTTTTCACCGGACTAAAACTAGACTAGACTAAAACACTCATTAATAAACAATAACAGGGTCTAAATCACTATTCATTTTGATCGACTAATGAAGACGAGACGAAAATATACTTCACTTGATAAAAACTGGACTCAAATCTATGGACATTTTAGTTCATGAACAAAAACGAGACGGAAATGATATGGTTTTGGAAAATCTTGCCTCTTCTAATCTGTCACTGTGACGCTGTCATGTGACACAGTGACACACCCCCTTTTCAAATCTGCAGCTAGCGAGTGCAAATGCACAAACAAATGGAGGTGGATTCACAGTGAAAGGTTTATAATATATTTATATATATATATATATATATTTTTTTTAAGTATAAGTAGGTATAATGTAACATTAATCCAACAACTAAAATGTTCTAACAATAACGTTAATCCATCCGCTAACTAATGCTGGCTAATATACTAGCTCATAGCATTGAGCCACTTGGTGATATGCTGTAATTGTGTGTGAAGTTGTTTTTCATCAAAAAGATGAGAGAAAGTTTTATGTGAAGTAGTTTGAGAGCCGAAATGTTCGACATAATCTGTTGGCAAAAAAATATACATGGAGTAAAATAATTGTCCTGACTAAAACTACACTAAAAACATTGACAGTTTTTGTTGGCTAAAACTAAATGAATAAAATGATGACTAAAATAAAGACCAAAATGCTAGATTTATAGTCAACTAAAAATGGACTAATTAAAAATGGGATGAGGTTGACTCAAAAAAAAAAAAAATGGCGGCTAAAATGAACACTAGCAGCAACCTAGTTGAGCCTGAATAGCACCTTCGGCACTGCAACTACACGACAAAAATCGTGTTAATCCCTTGTTTCATATTCCACGTAAACAGCACAAATCTTGGTGAGCTAAAATCAAACAAAAAAACTTCTCATGCCTCTCACTAGTTTCGCCAGCCTCGATGTCACAATGTTAGCATTAATATCCTCTTGAAGTTGAAATCGGACACCACTGAAGGCCAAAGGGTGAAAGTGCGCCGCTTATCTTGCTCGCCAACTCAGGCAAAAAAGATCGACTCGCCTCTCGTGTCTCGCGGTGAGGAAGGAATACAAATAATCAGGTTGAGGCCTCAAAGAGGCGTACCTCCTCAGAGAGGCGATGTGCTCGTCAGACAGGCCTCCGTCCTCCTCGTTAATGACGAACAGTTTGTCCTTCAGCTCCGCGGGCTGCACCGCAAAACTTTTCAGGAAAATGTCTGCAAAAACAAGACAGTCGAAAGCGTGAACTGGACTGTTTTTATCCTGTAATGGAATGACTCAAAAGAAAAAGGCAAAAAGTCAGCAGCCTAATTATGCCTCTCTTCTCCCAAACACCTCGAGGAAAAAACACATTTGCATCATCGGGTCGATTTGTTTTGTTTTTACACAAAATGTCAACATAGCAGCACGCCAGAATCGATTGCTTCAGTTGCTTTTATGCAAATGTGCACATGACACTTGAGATAAGGAGATGACATTTTTGCTGTCTGTCACCATCAACAATGTCAAGCATTGGAATCAGGACTCATTCATCAAATCATAATTCTTTTTTTTTTTTTTATGAAGTCGTCATAAAGGTTCCGCTTTGAAAGCGGTCTCCAAATGCCCACTTCACAGCAGTGATGGTTCGAAATGATATCATCCACACGTTGCAGACCTCCACTTGCAGTTCCTAATCCTTTGCGCGTCAATCTCCCGCATGGATTCCACCAAGTCAGTTCTGCTTTTGAAAGGGACTGAGAATGTTCACGCCCACAACGGCGCAAACGCACACAACAGCATAATTTGGCTGTTTCTAACTGTGCTCATTTGTGAAAACACACACACACACACACATCAATGTGTACAGTTACACCATGCTCTGAACTAGACTTGTGCTGGCCATGAAATGGGCCCTATGTGTCTGTGGTTTGCTTTTTCTTCGGCTTTGTGTGGCTTCTTTGCAACGTATCCCGAAAGAACGACCATCTTCAACAAGCGGCGCTAGAGAGATAGTAAGCGGAGAACAATGTGAGAAGATGAAAAATGTGACATGTGACATGAAATGTTAGATTGTTTTATCTTGATTTTAATATGAACCTTTGCTATCTTATTTCACAAACGCGCGGCTGTTACGCATGTCGAAATGATTATTTGTACAAATAAATTGCTCGGAAAGAAGAAAAAAAAAAGAGCATCAAAAGTGTGGAGCAAAAAAACTTAAGTGGTGAATATTGATTAGGCGGCATCGTTAAGCAGCTCTTAAGGTAAATACAAATTCATACACTCCTGCATGTTGTTTTCTCTCCTTGAATATAAATCTGCATAGCCTCAAAACACGCCAGCAGTTGCCTTGTGGTAAAAGGTTGGACGCTGCCCTCTATGTATGTATTAAACTATATTTCAGAATGCAATCAATCTTTATGAATTCTGCAATGGGGAAATTCCAGTTTTACAAAAACAAACAGCACACAAGAACAACAAATGCCCATCATTGTCGCACAGGTGTGTTGGCCCCCAGCTGACTTTGGGTGAAAGGCGGGGGGCACCCTGAACTTCTTGGCCCCTCAATGAGTACCAACTTCACAGTGCTGATGGACAATAACCTGAAGCATACTGCGAAAGCAACCAAAGTGTTTGTGAAGGCAACGAAGCCTACTGTCAGTCACATGACCTCAATCCAATTGAGCATGCATTTGACTTGCTGAAGACAAAACTGATAGAAATGAATGAATGAATACTGAAGGGAATAAAGCCAACGTCTGCTGATGTCTATGCATCCCACGCTTGAAACTTCAGAATTTGCAACCAACAATTAAAAAGTGAAAGATTGGTTTGTGACTGTTAATCTGTCCCATTACTTTTGGTCCTTCAAAAAGTGGCAGGCATGTATGCAAACGGTTGTAATTATTACCCCGTTGACCTGATTTGAATGTAAATACAGTGTTACCTCGGAGTTTGAACATAATTCGTTCCTGCGAAGTGTTCAAAGTCCAAATTGTTTAACCTCCGAAAACATTTTTTCCCATAGAGTTAAAGCACATCTTGTTATTTTCATTTCAAATTCACTGTAGTGGTATTTAGAGCAAAAAATATGAGAATTGCGTCCATGTCCCAATATTTATGTACCTGACTGTAGGCATTGCACCACACTTTTCCAAAATGACAGAGAAAAATGCCATACAACAATATTTATTTGCATATTCAAGTTTTCTATCTGAAGGCAAAATGGCAAAATTTAAGTGTTAGAGAGCTATTTGATGGCAAATTTGTTCTTTTTTTTTCACATTTTAGTGTTCATGTTGCACACAAGTTGGCCCTATCAATTGTATTAAAAAAAAGATAATAAAACTTTAAAATAGTCTAGATCAATAATAAAGTAATAATTCATTCTCATGCTTTTTGCAAGAAGAATGCGAAGGTCAAGCTGGAATTTGAGTATGGGCTCCATAATGTAGCAAAGACAAAGACACACACACACACGGCATACTGTTCTTATTCTTCTCACATCTCATTCGCAGCCATACACTTATTCATCAGATAGCATTACACAAGCAGTGTGTGTGTGTGTGTGTGTGTGTGTGTGTGTGTGTGTGCGTGCGCACGTGTGGTCGGCAGATGCCAAGAGACAGCAAAGAGCGGCGAGGGAAAAACTCCTATTAAAAACTGTTTTTTCATCCATATTTGCATGAATGAAACTTCACTCCAGGAGGAGTTTGTGTGTCTTTTTATATCTCCCAAAAAATGAATACATGTTTTCTTCCATTTTTTTGTCATGTACATCACCAAAAGATTGAAAAAAAAATATTTGTCTATATTTTGTGTATCTTGTCAACATTTTCAAGCCTTTGCCAAAGCGAAGCTGAGCATCGTGAGGTATTCGCCGTCCCACAGGGAATGGCAGCTATCTAGCACTTTCGGAATCCATATTTAATAAATATGTGGACTCTAATTATGTTGCCCGCCTGCACCTTCATGCTGATTCCATTTAACAGGCTGCCGCCCATGCACCGCTGGATGTGCCTGAGCCACTTGGAGGACTTTGTGAGGGGGATCTTGTGAGATGTTCTCCCCTGACTGTGCTCTTGAAATATACAAGCAGCGTTGCCATCAGTTAATCGGAAGAGAAAAGCTTTTGAAGAGGAAAAACAATATGGCCCACTTCTGGGGAGCAGCTGATAACACATTGTGACACACTGCACCCTGCAGGCCAAGGTGAGGAACAGCATCTGCTTCAAAAAGGTACAACATTGAGGGATTTTTTTTAAAATTACTTTTATATGCTTATATGGTTAGGTCCCATTCATCCATCCATCCATCCATTTTCTTGACTGCTTTTCCTCACTAGGGTCGCGGGGGTGCTGGAGCCTATCCCAGCTGGCTTCAGGCAGTAGGCGGGGTACACCCTGAACTGGTTGCCAGCCAATCGCAGGGCACACAGAGACAAACAACCACACTCACAATCACACCTAGGGACAATTTGGAGTGTTCAATTAACCTGCCATGCATGAGGTCCCATTCATTAAGTCGGAAATTACACCCGCTAAGTAAATTTTTTCGGATTTTAGCATGACTGTGAAATGACAGCCTTTAAATAAATAAATAAATGCTGCTCTGACACTGAGTTACTCCAGCAATGACTTAGTAGTGCCATTTTTTTTCTTGCAAAGCAGATGTAGAACTACTACCGTGTCAAGTGAAAAGCTAAGCAGAGCTGCAGTGTTGCTAGATGCAGAGGAGAATTATCTTTTGCTTCTGATAATGAGCAGAGAGGCGGACTTACCATTAGGCAAACCTAGGCAGCTGCTAGAGGGCCCTAAAAAATTCCTTACACTAATGGCCAATATTGACCTTTTGCACGTGACGTCACCGCCCTCATGGGAACGCCCCCTCCGGGACGCTGGACAGCAAAAGAGACACTTGCCTGTATTGTAACCATTGAATCTCGTACAGCGTAAAGTCTTTATCTAATCGAGTATCATATAAAATGGTCATATCTTGCTGTGTGGTCGGTTGTACAGACAAAGGAGTAAAACAAATGTTGATTTTTATCGCATACCTACTAATGAAGACAAAAGACGTCGACTGATAGCAGCGATCATTTTTTGCTAGGTTAGTATTTAAATGTTGTAATTAGTAGATAAATGTTCATCCATTTTACTCGTAAACGTACACTCTAACAAAGTAGTTGTAACGGAGGTGTCGAATTGCGTGTTTCAAATCACATTAACGAGCCAGATAGTTAGCGTCCGCTCCAACTGCACAAACACACAGCTTAGTTTTAAAACGCGCCTTCATCCAAACTATTAAGTGAATTTGACTGTTTAATAATGGGGGATTTCGTCTTTGTGCTTGGAGTTTTTCACTCTGGAGCAGGAGTCATATTCATGAAATTAGCGCATAGCTTGCCACTACGAAAGCTATAGGGCTAGCGTTTCAAATTAGGGTTTCAAACTAGGGCTAGGGTTTCATATTAGGGTTCAAAACTAGGGATAGGGTTTCAAATTAGGGTTTTAAACTAGGGCTAGGGTTTCTAATTAGGGTTAAAATCTAGTGCTAGAGTTTCATATTAGGGTTTCAAACTAGGGCTAGGGTTCAAAGTTAGGGTTTAGAACCAGGGCTAGGGTTTCAAATTAGGGTTTTGAAGTAGTGCTAGGGTTCAAAATTAGGGTTTCAAACTAGGGCTAGGGTTTCAAATTAGGGTTTAAAAGTAGGGCTAGGGGTTTAAATTAGGGTTTAAAAGTAGGGCTAGGGTTTCAAATTGGGGTTTCAAACTAGGGCTAGGGTTCAAAATTAGGGTTTTAAACTAGGTCTAGGGTTTCAAATTAGGGTTTTAAAGTAGGGCTAGGGTTTCAAATTAGGGTTCAAAACTAGGGCTAGAATTTCATATTAAGGTTTAAAACTAGGGCTAGGGTTTCAAATTAGGGCTTCAAACTAGGGCTAGAGTTTAAAATTAGGGTTTCAAACTAGGGCTAGGGTTTCATATTAAGGTTTAAAACTAGGGCTAGGGTTTCATATTAGGGTTCAAAACTAGGGATAGGGTTTCAAATTAGGGTTTTAAACTAGGAATAGGGTTTCAAATTAGGGTTAAAATCTAGTGCTAGAGTTTCATATTAGGGTTTCAAACTAGGGCTAGGGTTCAAAGTTAGGGTTTAGAACCAGGGCTAGGGTTTCAAATTAGGGTTTTGAAGTAGTGCTAGGGTTCAAAATTAGGGTTTCAAACTAGGGCTAGGGTTTCAAATTAGGGTTTAAAAGTAGGGCTAGGGGTTTAAATTAGGGTTTAAAAGTAGGGCTAGGGTTTCAAATTGGGGTTTCAAACTAGGGCTAGGGTTTCAAATTAGGGTTTTAAAGTAGGGCTAGGGTTTCAAATTAGGGTTCAAAAATAGGGCTAGAATTTCATATTAAGGTTTAAAACTAGGGCTAGGGTTTCAAATAAGGGCTTCAAACTAGGGCTAGAGTTTAAAATTAGGGTTTCAAACTAGGGCTAGGGTTTCATATTAGGGTTTAAACCTAGGGCTAAATTTTCAAATTAGGATTTCAAACTGGGGTTAGGGTTTCAAATTAGGGTTTAAAACTAGGACTAGGGATTCAAATTAGGGTTTCAAACTAGGGCATGGGTTTAATATTTTTCAAATTAGGTTTTAAAACTAGTGATAGGTTTCATTTTAGGGTTTAAAACTCGGGCTGGGGTCATATATTACAGTTACAAACTAGGGCTAGGGTATCAAATAAGGGTTTCGAAGTAGTGCTAGGGTTCAAAATAAGGGTTTCAAACTAGGGCTAGGGTTTCAAATAAGGGTTTAAAACTAGGACTATGGTTTCATATTAGGGTTTAGAACCAGGGCTAGGGTTTAAAATTAGGATTTTGAAGTAGTGCTAGGGTTCAAAATTAGGGTTTCAAACAAGGGCTAGGTTTTCAAATTAGGGTTTCAAACTAGGGCTAGGGTTTCATATTAGGGTTTCAAACTAGGGCTAGGGTTCAAAATTAGGGTTTCAAACTAGGACTAGGATTACAAATTATGATTTCAAACTAGGGCTAGAGTTTAAATTTAGGGTTTCAAACTAGGGATATGGTTTCAAATAAAGGTTTTGAAATAGAGCTAGGGTTCAAAATTAGGGTTTCAAACAAGGGCTAGGTTTTCAAATCAGGGTTTCAAACTAGGGCATGGGTTTCATATTAGGGTTTAAAACTAGGGCATGGGTTTCATATTAGGGTTTCAAACTAGGGCTAGGGTTTCAAATTAGGGTTTCAAACTAGGGCTACGGTTTCAAATTAGGGTTTATAACTAGGTCTAGGGTTTCATATTAGGGTTTCAAACTAGGGCTAGGGTTCAAAATTAGGGTTTCAAACTAGGGCAAGGGTTTCAAATTAGGGTTTCAAACTAGGGTTAGGGTTTTAAATTAGGGTTTCAAATTAGGGTTTCAAACTAGGGCTAGGGTTTAAAATTAGGGTTTCAAACTAGGGCCTGGGTTTAAAATTAGGGTTTCAAACTAGGGCCTGGGTTTCATATTAGGGTTTAAAACTAGGGCTAGGGTTTCAAATTATGGTTACAAACTAGGGCTAGGGTTTCATATTAGGGTTTCAAACTAGGGCTAGGGTTTCAAATTAGGGTTTCAAACTAGGGCATTGGTTTCATATTAGGGTTTCAAACTTGGGCTAGGGTTTCAAATTAAGGTTTCAAACTAGGGCAAGGGTTTGAAATGAGGAATTTAAACTAGGGCTCGGGTTTTAAATTAGGGTTTAAAACTAGGGCTAGGGTTTAAAATTAGGGTTTCAAACTAGGGCTAGGGTTTCATATTAGGGTTTCAAACTAGGGCTAGGGTTTCAAATTATGGTTACAAACTAGGGCTAGGGTTTCATATTAGGGTTTCAAACTAGGGCTAGGGTTCAAAATTAGGGTTTCAAACTAGGGTTAGGGTTTCAAATTAGGGTTTCAAACTAGGTCATGGGATTCATATTAGGGTTTAAAACTAGGGCTAGGGTTTCAAATTATGGTTACAAACTAGGGCTAGGGTTTCAAATTAGGGTTTCAAACTAGGGCTAGGGTTCAAAATTAGGGTTTCAAACTAAGGCTAGGGTTCAAAATTAGGGTTTCAAACTAGGGCTACGGTTTCAAATTAGGGTTTATAACTAGGTCTAGGGTTTCATATTAGGGTTTCAAACTAGGGCAAGGGTTCAAAATTAGGGTTTCAAACTAGTGTTAGGGTTTCAAATTAGGGTTTCAAACTAGGGTTGGGGTTTCAAATTAGGGTTTCAAACTAGGGCTAGGGTTTAAAATTAGGGTTTCAAACTAGGGCTAGGGTTTCAAATTAGGGTTTCAAACTAGGGCATGGGTTTCATATTAGGGTTTAAAACTAGGGCATTGGTTTCATATTAGGGTTTCAAACTAGGGCTACGGTTTCAAATTAGGGTTTATAACTAGGTCTAGGGTTTCATATTAGGGTTTCAAACTAGGGCTAGGGTTTAAAATTAGGGTTTCAAACTAGGGCCTGGGTTTCATATTAGGGTTTAAAACTAGGGCTAGGGTTTCAAATTATGGTTACAAACTAGGGCTAGGGTTTAAAATTAGGGTTTCAAACTAGGGCTAGGGTTTCAAATTAGGGTTTCAAACTAGGGCATTGGTTTCATATTAGGGTTTCAAACTAGGGCTAGGGTTTCAAATTAGGGTTTCAAACTAGGGCTACGGTTTCAAATTAGGGTTTATAACTAGGTCTAGGGTTTCATATTAGGGTTTCAAACTAGGGCTAGGGTTCAAAATTAGGGTTTCAAACTAGGGCAAGGGTTTCAAATTAGGGTTTCAAACTAGGGTTAGGGTTTTAAATTAGGGTTTAAAATTAGGGTTTCAAACTAGGGCCTGGGTTTAAAATTAGGGTTTCAAACTAGGGCCTGGGTTTCATATTAGGGTTTCAAACTAGGGCTAGGGTTTCAAATTATGGTTACAAACTAGGGCTAGGGTTTCATATTAGGGTTTCAAACTAGGGCTAGGGTTTCAAATTAGGGTTTCAAACTAGGGCATTGGTTTCATATTAGGGTTTCAAACTTGGGCTAGGGTTTCAAATTAAGGTTTCAAACTAGGGCAAGGGTTTGAAATGAGGAATTTAAACTAGGGCTCGGGTTTTAAATTAGGGTTTAAAACTAGGGCTAGGGTTTAAAATTAGGGTTTCAAACTAGGGCTAGGGTTTCATATTAGGGTTTCAAACTAGGGCTAGGGTTTCATATTAGGGTTTCAAACTAGGGCTAGGGTTCAAAATTAGGGTTTCAAAATAGGGCTAGGGTTTCAAATTATGGTTACAAACTAGGGCTAGGGTTTCATATTAGGGTTTCAAACTAGGGCTAGGATTTCATATTAGGGTTTCAAACTAGGGCTAGGGTTCAAAATTAGGGTTTCAAACTAGGGTTAGGGTTTCAAATTAGGGTTTCAAACTAGGTCATGGGATTCATATTAGGGTTTAAAACTAGGGCTAGGGTTTCAAATTATGGTTACAAACTAGGGCTAGGGTTTCAAATTAGGGTTTCAAACTAGGGCTAGGGTTCAAAATTAGGGTTTCAAACTAGGGCTACGGTTTCAAATTAGGGTTTATAACTAGGTCTAGGGTTTTCATATTAGGGTTTCAAACTAGGGCAAGGGTTCAAAATTAGGGTTTCAAACTAGGGTTAGGGTTTCAAATTAGGGTTTCAAACTAGGGTTAGGGTTTCAAATTAGGGTTTCAAACTAGGGCTAGGGTTTAAAATTATGGTTTCAAACTAGGGCTAGGGTTTCAAATTAGGGTTTCAAACTAGGGCATGGGTTTCATATTAGGGTTTAAAACTAGGGCATTGGTTTCATATTAGGGTTTCAAACTAGGGCTACGGTTTCAAATTAGGGTTTATAACTAGGTCTAGGGTTTCATATTAGGGTTTCAAACTAGGGCTAGGGTTTAAAATTAGGGTTTCAAACTAGGGCCTGGGTTTCATATTAGGGTTTAAAACTAGGGCTAGGGTTTCAAATTATGGTTACAAACTAGGGCAAGGGTTTGAAATGAGGAATTTAAACTAGGGCTCGGGTTTTAAATTAGGGTTTAAAACTAGGGCTAGGGTTTAAAATTAGGGTTTCAAACTAGGGCTAGGGTTTCATATTAGGGTTTCAAACTAGGGCTAGGGTTTCAAACTAGGGCTAGGGTTCAAAATTAGGGTTTCAAAATAGGGCTAGGGTTTCAAACTAGGGTTTCAAACTAGGGCTCGGGTTTCAAATTATGGTTACAAACTAGGGCTAGGGTTTCATATTAGGGTTTCAAACTAGGGCTAGGGTTCAAAATTAGGGTTTCAAACTAGGGTTAGGGTTTCAAATTAGGGTTTCAAACTAGGTCATGGGATTCATATTAGGGTTTAAAACTAGGGCTAGGGTTTCAAATTATGGTTACAAACTAGGGCTAGGGTTCAAAATTAGGGTTTCAAACTAAGGCTAGGGTTCAAAATTAGGGTTTCAAACTAGGGCTACGGTTTCAAATTAGGGTTTATAACTAGGTCTAGGGTTTCATATTAGGGTTTCAAACTAGGGCAAGGGTTCAAAATTAGGGTTTCAAACTAGGGTTAGGGTTTCAAATTAGGGTTTCAAACTAGGGTTAGGGTTTCAAATTAGGGTTTCAAACTAGGGCTAGGGTTTAAAATTATGGTTTCAAACTAGGGCTAGGGTTTCAAATTAGGGTTTCAAACTAGGGCATGGGTTTCATATTAGGGTTTAAAACTAGGGCATTGGTTTCATATTAGGGTTTCAAACTAGGGCTACGGTTTCAAATTAGGGTTTATAACTAGGTCTAGGGTTTCATATTAGGGTTTCAAACTAGGGCTAGGGTTTAAAATTAGGGTTTCAAACTAGGGCCTGGGTTTCATATTAGGGTTTAAAACTAGGGCTAGGGTTTCAAATTATGGTTACAAACTAGGGCAAGGGTTTGAAATGAGGAATTTAAACTAGGGCTCGGGTTTTAAATTAGGGTTTAAAACTAGGGCTAGGGTTTAAAATTAGGGTTTCAAACTAGGGCTAGGGTTTCATATTAGGGTTTCAAACTAGGGCTAGGGTTTCAAACTAGGGCTAGGGTTCAAAATTAGGGTTTCAAAATAGGGCTAGGGTTTCAAACTAGGGTTTCAAACTAGGGCTCGGGTTTCAAATTATGGTTACAAACTAGGGCTAGGGTTTCATATTAGGGTTTCAAACTAGGGCTAGGGTTCAAAATTAGGGTTTCAAACTAGGGTTAGGGTTTCAAATTAGGGTTTCAAACTAGGTCATGGGATTCATATTAGGGTTTAAAACTAGGGCTAGGGTTTCAAATTATGGTTACAAACTAGGGCTAGGGTTCAAAATTAGGGTTTCAAACTAAGGCTAGGGTTCAAAATTAGGGTTTCAAACTAGGGCTACGGTTTCAAATTAGGGTTTATAACTAGGTCTAGGGTTTCATATTAGGGTTTCAAACTAGGGCAAGGGTTCAAAATTAGGGTTTCAAACTAGGGTTAGGGTTTCAAATTAGGGTTTCAAACTAGGGTTAGGGTTTCAAATTAGGGTTTCAAACTAGGGCTAGGGTTTCAAATTAGGGTTTCAAACTAGGGCATGGGTTTCATATTAGGGTTTAAAACTAGGGCAAGGGTTCAAAATTAGGGTTTCAAACTAGTGCTAGGGTTTCAAATTATGGTTTCAAACTAGGGCTAGGGTTTCAAATTAGGGTTTCAAACTAGGGCTAGGGTTTCAAATTAGGGTTTCAAACTAGGGCATGGGTTTCATATTAGGGTTTAAAACTAGGGCATGGGTTTCATATTAGGGTTTCAAACTAGGGCTACGGTTTCAAATTAGGGTTTATAACTAGGTCTAGGGTTTCATATTAGGGTTTCAAACTAGGGCTAGGGTTCAAAATTAGGGTTTCAAACTAGGGCTAGGGTTTCAAACTAGGGCAAGGGTTTCAAATTAGGGTTTCAAACTAGGGTTAGGGTTCAAAATTAGGGTTTCAAATTAGGGTTTCAAGCTAGGGCTAGGGTTTAAAATTAGGGTTTCAAACTAGGGCTAGGGTTTCAAACTAGGGCTAGGGTTTCAAATTAGGGTTTCAAACTAGGGCATTGGTTTCATATTAGGGTTTCAAACTTGGGCTAGGGTTTCAAATTAAGGTTTCAAACTAGGGCAAGGGTTTGAAATGAGGAATTTAAACTAGGGCTCGGGTTTCATATTAGGGTTTAAAACTAGGGCTAGGGTTTAAAATTAGGGTTTCAAACTAGGTCTAGGGTTTCATATTAGGGTTTCAAACTAGGGCTAGGGTTTCATATTAGGGTTTCAAACTAGGGCTAGGGTTCAAAATTAGGGTTTCAAACTAGGGCTAGGGTTTCAAATTAGTGTTTCGAACTAGAGCTAGGGTTTCAAATTAGGGTTTCAAACTAGGGTTAGGGTTTCAAATTAGGGTTTCAAACTACGGCTAGGGTTTCAAACTAGGGCTAGGGTTTCATATTAGGGTTTCAAACTAGGGCTAGGGTTTCAAATTAAGGCTTGAAACTAGGGCTAGGGTTTCAAATTAGGGTTTCAAACTAGGGCTAGGGTTTCAAATTAGGGTTTAAATCTAAGTCTAGGGTTTCCTATTAGGGTTTCAAACTAGTGCTAGGGTTTCATATTAGGGTTTTAAACTAATGCTAGGGTTTCATATTAGGGTTTAAAAATAGGGCTAGGGTCATATATTACAGTTTCAAACTAGGGCTAGGGTTTCAAATTAGGGTTTCAAACTAGGGCATGGGTTTCATATTAGGGTTTATAACCAGGGCTAGGGTTTCAAATTATGGTTACAAACTAGGGCTAGGTTTTCAAATTAGGGTTTAAAACTAGGACTAGGGTTTCATATTAGGGTTTCAAACTAGGGCTCGGGTACAAAGTTAGGGTTTAGAACTAGGGCTAGGGTTTCAAATTAGGGTTTCAAACTAGGGCTAGGGCTTCAAATTAGGGTTTCAAAATAGGGCTAGGGTTCAAAATTAGGGTTTCAAACTAGGGTTAGTGTTTCAAATTAGGTCTTAAAACTAGGGCCAGGGTTTCATATTAGGGTTTAAAACTACGGCTAGGGTTTTATATCTGTATCCTGTATCTTGACCTTTTGGCTCATTGCCAACGTCGCAAGCATAACTAAAGATACAGCAGCCGTAATATTACTTCTTCAACTACTTCTGCGCTCTCGGAGTTGCTAACCCCCCCCCCCCCGGCAACTGCGTCCTTTCCTTCTTATACTGGTTCAACAGATGGACGGCTTGAGCGCTAATGGCGTGCAACAAAACTTGAGGTCTTTTGTCAAGCATGGTGCGATTGCTTGCATAAATATAAAAAAGCTCTGGCTTTAGCAAAAACGAATGAATTCTCTAAAATGATCGGTCTTCATAAAAAAATAACCCTAAATACTCATTTGATACAGTAGCGATGTTAACACAACAGCACGATTTTACGCAATTTTTTATACGAAAGATTCCGTTGATCAGAGATGAGACTTTGGGCTCTGTGCCTAAATCGCAGTTAAATCGCACAATGTCTGATATTAATAGAGACAGCTGTAATAACTGTCCTCATTTCAATCAAATATGACTTGTAAACCCTACACATCTGGTTAGTGCGGCCAAACAAACAACTTGCTTGACCTGCTTCCGGGCAAACTGATTCAATCATTCTTTATTATCTTTAAATATGATAAATGTATCACTTTTTACTGGCACTGTTCCAGTAGCTTTAAAAAAAATAAAATGCTGTTATTCAACCTCTACTAAAACGACCTAACCTCGACCCAGAAAGTCTCTGTAATTATTGACCGTTTATTGCAAAAATACTTGAAAAAGTTGTTGTGCAACAGCTGAATGATTTCATGGCCGCTAACAATCAATACGAACCTTTTCAGTTGGGATTCAGGGCCGTTCACTCTACTGACACAGCCCTTGCTAAAGTGACAAATGATCTTTTCCTAGCAATGGACTCCAATGCCTCGTCAATATTATTATTACTCGATTTAAGCGCCGCCTTCGATACCATCGATCATAACATACTATTCGAATGTCTCCAAACATGTATTGGTATTTCAGGCTTAGCACACTCGTGGATTTCGTTCTTACCTCAGAGAGAAAACGCACCGTGTAATCCATGGCAATGCCACCTCAGAGTTATGTAACGTTACGTGTGGAGTCCCACAAGGGTCGGTACTTGGCCCTCTCTTGTTTAACATTTATTTGCTTCCGCTCGGTGATATTATACATAAACTTTCACTGTTATGCTGACAATACGCAATTACATTTGCCTTTACAAATAACAGATCCGCATAATTGCTGTAATTTGGAGGCGTGCCTCGCCGACATTAAACACTGGATGTCGTTTAATTTTTTGCTTCTTAACCCAGATAAAACCGAGATGTTGATCGTCGGTGCCGCCCGTTATTGGCATCTGTTTACGAATACCTCTCTTTTTTATTTCTATTTTTTTTATGGAGAGCTCAGTATTGTTCATTCGGTAATTTTACCGATTTGACATGTCATCATCATTGCTCTCTCTTTTTTTTTTTATATATATATATATATTTTTTTTTAATTTTTATTTTGTATGTGGGTGAGTATGTGTACGTGCATGTGCGTGTGTGAGTGCGTGTGAGTGTGTATTCATTAGTTCACCTAAAACCTATTAAAAAATCCCATACCGTTCACCTTAACCGAACGAATATCTCTCTAAACCTTAGGGTATGTTCACTTTTGTTGCTGGCGGTTTAGGCATTATTGGCTGTGTTATTTTGAGGGGATCATCATAACATTGTTGCAAGTGTAATTTCTGTCCCATGAAAAATATCAAGGGTGTGCTCACTTTTCTTTTTCTTCACTGTTCTTTCTTCAGACTCGGGGCTCGTCGTCATGGTAATATCATGCGGGAACGCCACGCAAGCAGCTTTCACAACACCACTTTTAAATATGTTTTTGTAGACGAATAGCCGATCATTTTGTAATCTTGTGAACATTAAACACAATTTGGTCTTTGGTGTTAACTGACATACACGTTTTTGTAAGTATTAAAGACAACACACATCGATAATGACAGCATGTGTGGTTACTCACTGAAGTTGTGTGCGATCTTCTGGTTGAGCATGATGTGTTGTGCGGTGCTGGGCTCCGGTGCGCCCAAGGTTTGCACCTTTTTTACAGAAAACTGCATGTACAAGCGCGTTGTGTCCACTTGGAGCGTTCGCCGGCTTCCTTTCCTCCAAACTGATTTTGCTATCTGCAAAGAAACACATTTGTCAGTAAAATATTCAGAGTAAATTTGACTCAAAGCATATTTAGTGTCTATCACATGAAGAAGAAAAAAAGTTGTTTTTTTGTTGTTGTTTTTTACTTAATTTTGGAAGGAGAGATTTTGACTAAGCCTTACTAGTTGTTTTGTTTTTTTTACAAAAAAAAGTTACAAAAGGGTTAAGGAACAAACTCACAACCTTTAGCTTGGGAGACTCTACCACCTGAGCTATGCCACTCCTACTGTTTGCTTGTATCTCAAAGGAGACCAAAAACATAATTTTTGGTTTTGAGTTGCAAAGAATCCAGCTGACACCGGCGATATATCAACACACAGCAGCAGCTGCATGGCTAAGGGAGTAGATTATCTGTCTCCTAAACTGAAGTTGTGGGTTTGTTCCGCAACCCTTGAGTGGCTTTTTATATTCTTTTTTACTTTCTTCCAAGTGTAAAATGTACTCTACAGAATGGATGTCGGTGATGTGGTACCTTGTCAGGTCCAACTATGTCCCAGTGGAAAGCCTTTGTGCGGTTCTGTCTTGGACTGATTTTGAACCTGAATGGTAAAGGTGGGGGCAACGGGATTGTCTTGGTAGAAGGAACTTTGTCCCCTATTGAATCTGCTACATTGTTTGGAGGCTCCAGGTTAGAGGGTGGTGGGCCAGGGTGGGAGGGGGTAGGATCAGGGGCAGTCTGTGTTGGAACATCAGGAACTTGACTGGTTTGATGAGCCACATTGGGATCTTCATAAACATCCTCGTCAGCAGACTCGAGGTCCGAGCCGTTGTCGTCCGAGCCGTTGTCGTCCGAGCCGTTGTCGTCCGAGCCGTTGTCGTCCGAGCCGTTGTCGTCCGAGCCGTTGTTGTCCTCCCCTTCGTCTTCTGCGATGCCGAGATGTCGGAGGCTCTCGCCGCCCACAAACATGCGCTCACTCTTGGACTTTCTTTTCCAGTCCGAACACAACTTGCTGACGGCCTGGACCCAAGCATCCCGTTCCGTCTGCACAGCACCGGGAAGTGGCTGGGACGACGGAGGCACTCTGAAGCTGTAATAAAGCAGAAAGCCACAACGTGCTTATGCTTTGTTCTACTTGAATGGAATATTATGCTGGAAGATGTTTGATATCGATAGGGACGCTAATAGCATTCACAATATGAAGACGGTTCTTATGATATCTGAGATGAATTCTTATCACGTTGACATGGAGACCTGCACTCACTGGTATTGATTTTTGCGAGTGACCAGGGTGAAGGTATCGGCACTGTGAGGTTTCTGGACACTGGTGTCGCCGTCCGACAGATGGATGACAACGCTTAGAGGCGTGGCGGACACCCGATCGCCCTCGGCGGCGCCTTGCCGACTGAAGGGTATCAGTGTTAGCTGGCCAGGGTGCAGTTGGACCTCATATCTGGAATGACAGTGAAGGAGATCATGCTTTTGTTTTTTTAAGTGGCGGCTAGGCTCATCTCTAGAATGCAGGAGTTCTTCTAAACTCTGAGTCATCAACCTTCTTAAAACTGAAGACTACTTCTTGTCTACTGATTAGTGTAAAGGGCTACCAGTTTGATATGCACGTGAGAATTTTTATTTTTTTAATGCTCAAATTACTGTTTTTATTATTATTATTAGTATTATTATTATGGCTGGGGTTAAAAACGGCTAACGTGTGTTTTGATAGTACCACATAATTGTGCAATAGTTACTAGCGGCCTAATCATTTTGACTTTAACTACACTATTCACCATTATTACTGTTATATTCATAATAATATTTTTAAATAATAATAATTTATTACTGTTTTATTCATAATAATATTAAATAATAATAATAATTATTATTATTATTAAATAATAATAAATAATAATAATATATTATAGTAAATTGAATGCTTTTTATATAGTGCTTTAACTATTACTTATTATTATTATTATTATTATTATTATTGTTATTAGAGCTGGGGTTAAAAAACGGCTAACTTTCTGTGTGTTTTGAAAGCACAACATAATTGCACAATAGTTGCTAGGGGGCTAATTTAATTATGACCTTAACTACACTATTCAAAATTATTACTGTTATATTCATAATAATAATGTTAAATAAGAATAGCAATAATAATAATTTATTACTGTTTTATTCATAATAATAAATAATAATAATAATTGTTATTATTATTAAATGCAAATAATAATAATAATATATTATAGTAAATTGAATGTTTTTTATATAGTGCTTTATCTACGAATTATTATTATTATTATTATTATTATTATTATTATTATTAGAGCTGGGGTTAAAAAAGGCTAACTTTCTGTGTGTTTTGAAAGCACAACATAATTGCACAATAGTTGCTTGGGGGCTAATTTAATTTTGACCTTAACTTTAATATTCAAAATTATTACTGTTATATTCATAATAATAATGTTAAATAAGAATAGTAATAATAATAATTTATTACTGTTTTATTCATAATATTAAATAATAATAATAATTGATATTATTATTAAATACAAATAATAATAATATATTATAGTAAATTGAATGTTTTTTATATAGTGCTCTATCTACGAATTATTATTATTATTATTATTATTATTATTATTATTATTATTATTATTATTATTATTATTATTATTAGAGCTGGGGTTAAAAAAGGCTAACTTTCTGTGTGTTTTGAAAGCACAACATAATTGCACAATAGTTGCTTGGGGGCTAATTTAATTTTGACCTTAACTTTAATATTCAAAATTATTACTGTTATATTCATAATAATAATGTTAAATAAGAATAGTAATAATAATAATTTATTACTGTTTTATTCATAATATTAAATAATAATAATAATTGATATTATTATTAAATACAAATAATAATAATATATTATAGTAAATTGAATGTTTTTTATATAGTGCTCTATCTACGAATTATTATTATTATTATTATTATTATTATTATTATTATTATTATTATTAGAGCTGGGGTTAAAAAAGGCCAACTTTCTGTGTGTTTTGAAAGCACAACATAATTGCACAATAGTTGCTTGGGGGCTAATTTAATTTTGACCTTAACTTTACTATTCAAAATTATTATTGTTATATTATTAATAATAATAATAAGAATAACAACATATTATTATGGTAAATGTATTGTTTTTTATATAGTGCTTTAACTACTACTGTTAATATTATTATTACTATTATTATTAGTGTTGTTGTTGTTATTATTATTGACCTAGAAGAAAATGTTTGTACTTGACCCATCGGAATGATGCCAGTCCACCCTTGTGCAGCAAAAGGACACCTTTCCGAAGGGTTTGTGACGCTTGAGGCTGCTGGTGTGTCCCTGCACGGCCCCCCTCAGCATGACTGTAGATGTTTCTGTAAATGATCTGGTGAACAAGCTGCATTATCTGGAGCAAAGGAAGCACACACAATAATAAAGAGAGAGCAAAAACATGGGTGCGAAACAAATTGTTGTTTGTGTAAGGAGTGTCAAATTCAACCTTGTGCTTGTCATCCACTGAAGTGGCCTCCAGTTCGTAATCATGGTGCCCTTTGAATGAAATAGAGAATCTGGAACCGACTCCGTCATCGCAACTCTTGACGATAACAAAGGGAAGCTGGCGCTTGACGATCCCTTTTTCGATCGTGCAGAGCATTTTTGTGGTGAAATCCATCTGCATGGACGGATGGATGGATAGATAGATAGATAGATAGATAGATAGATAGATAGATAGATAGATAGATAGATAGATAGATAGATAGATAGATAGATAGATAGATAGATAGATAGATAGATAGATAGATAGATAGATAGATAGATAGATAGATAGATAGATAGATACCTGAAGAACTCGTTTCTTCCACCGGTAGCGTCCATGCTTGTGCACACTGAAGTTGTAGTGTGAAGGAAGCTCTTCCTGCGTCAACAGTGACGACATAATAAATAATGAATACATAAAACAAGAGATTAATAGATGACAAAATGTCCGATAGTATCACCATTTATTCAATAAGTAGATTTTGTACGTGATGTTTTCCTGTCAGAACAAATCATCTAGCAAATGTCTGAATGGGAGAACTGAACAAATACATCATCACAGTCCGATGACAACGGCGTATTTTAGAGCGATAAAAAATATCTATTTTTGTTAATACAGAGCGCTGCTTAATAGACGCCACCAAGCGAGTTTAGACAGATTTTTGTTTTTTACTGGCAACTGAAATCTACCTTTTCACAAACATTAGGGTTTAATGTTTTAAAATATTGAAGCAACATTGTTTGGAATGTCTGCATGTTTATGTTCCTCTTAGCTTGTGCCAATGTTTGGCAAGAAAAAAATATCAGGTTGGCTATTAAAGCATTTCAGTGATACCTTGTGAACATTGAAATTGACATATATCAGAGTTTTACACACACGGTTTTTACCTGCATGTATCACATGATTAGGATATTTTCCAAATGCCATTAATTTAATCTTTTGTTTAACAGCTGTAATCTATAGGCCTGCACAAATGATTTTCTCACAGTTTGATCCAATCTGATTTATTACAGTGACTCTCAAAGTGTGCTACTTCTACCATTAACTCATTCACTGCCATTGATGGTTATAGACGTCAAATATTCATTTGAACAATTTCTATTAGTTTAACATTTTTTTCCACTTTTGTTAACAAGAGTATGAAAACCTAGATTTTTTTTTTATTGTACATTTAGAACAGATATAAAATTTGTGATTAATCGTGAGTTAACGTGAGTTAAGTCATGCAATTAATTACGATTAAAAAATGGAATCGCCTGACGCTCCTGATTTTTAATAATCTTTTCTTATAAAAAAAAAAGATTATTAAAATTAAACAAAAAATGTTTTGTTTAAAAAGAAAAGAAAAGATTATAAAAAATTAGGGCGATTAAAATTTGTAATCGTAATTAATCGCATGACTTCACTAGTAAACTCACGATGCATCTTTTCTTCTTTTTTTAAAATTGCGTCAGGTGATTTTCAAATGTAATTAATGATTGACTTCAATAGTTAACTCATTATTAATCATGAATTTTATATCTGTTCTAAATATACCATTTTTAAAAAATCTAGGTTTTCATACTCTTGTTAACAAAAGTGGACGTCAATAGCAGTGAATGAGTTAATGGTACATACTGTCTCTTTTAGGATGAAAACGAATTAGGCCGATGAATTACTAGATTTTACTGTTGGGTATGATGGTGGTCAATTTATTTGTATTTTTTTAATTCATTTTTTAAAAAGCAGTTTTAGCAGTCACTTGATGTAAAACATTTGAGCACCACTGCTTTGTAACATTTTGGAAAAGAGCTCTTTTATAAAAAATGTTTTAATGTTGCTGAGACTTTTAGCTTGTTCGATCAGAGAATACCAAGTACAGTTTTTATGCCTAACATAGTAACGCCCTTTCTGATGTAACCATAGGGTCTTGAGGCACTTAGTGGAAATCAAGCCTCCCGCATGCACCACTGCACTACTAAGTCTACCTTTAATCATCTCCTCAACATAAACATTTGACACTACTTTTATTCAAGGTTCTCAGCACTTGGAATAATTAAAGTGATAGCGATGTTTTTTGGAGAATAGTCGTGGCGGACAATGGCGATGCTTTCATTGGTTGTAATTGTATAGCTCTACGTGCTTTTAACGGAGAATTTCATGGTGCTAAAAGTCAAAGTCATCATGAAGTGGACTTCCAAGGTTTTCACTCAACAGCAATCAAATAAGGAATTGAAATGACACAGATATTGCGTGTGAATGCTGACATGATGTCACTGAGATGACATTTCAAAGAAACAAATGAATGGGAGTCGGTGGTGTTCAAGTGGGAAGAGCATGGGATTGATTCCTGCTCAGGTGTGAATGTGAGCCCAGCTCACCTATGACGACACATACATGGACTGCAATGCTTGTAAATACCGCACCGCATATCATCACATGAAAATATCTCCCATGTCTAGTACAACTGTGAGCAATAACGTTGCCACGGGATGAAAACATCATCGCGTCAGGTCAGCATAAAGACAATATGAATCGGATGTTCTGACCTCGTCGTCAAGGTCACTCTGCAATTTGGTGAACTGGTCTTTCCTGGCCAGGTCCAGAGCATCGTCGATGGACAACTCTCCGGTCTTCACCTTGTTCATGATGCTCAGCTGCATCTCGTTGCTCAGCTGCAATCACAACACATCACAATTTGATGAGGACGCATATGGTCTCATTTCTTTTCTCATTAAATGCAAGTTAACTACAAAATATAGCACCACTAGTCTATTCTGATTAATATTGCGTTTGTGGAATATAAATTGAGCAGCAAAATCCAGCCGTTTTTTTAACCGTTTTAGGGGGCGGCCATTTTGCTACTTGCTGTTGACTGAAAATGACATCACAAGTGCTCAGGGCTCAGGTAACAACCAATCACTGCTCTGCTTGCCAAGGTCACATGACCAAACTCAGCAAACAGGTGAGGCATCATTTAATTCATTTTTTTATTTGTATGAAAATGTCAAATTGATGTTACTCAACAACACATTGACTGCAAAAGTTAATGAAGAATTCCTTATTGTCGTAAGATAAATACTGGGGGAAGGTCTTAATAAGTGCTAATATTGAAATATTTTTGAAGTCTTATACAGTACTTATTTGCTGTCTATTAAGGTGTTAAATGGAATATTTTAGGATATTATTAACATTTTTGTAAATAAATTAATTGCGCATTATAAATAGATATAAAACTGAGTATGGTGGTTAACAAAAGTGAAAAATAAATTCCCGCATCCAAAACTGCGCCGAAATATCATGTGTTCTTCTTCCTAAGATTTTAAGCACGGGAAAGACAGGAGCTGAGATTCAAACCCTGAAACTCGGAATTGTGAGGCAGACATGTTATCCACTAGGGAGCCGTGCTGTTAAAGAGGAACCGCTGCAGTAAATATAAGCTTTTCAATGGCAGTGTTTGCACACATTTAAAGTGAGGAAGTACTGAAAGTTTGAGATCTTTTCCATAAACGGAACGAAAGTGCACCTTCAGAGTTGCGGCGTGATGACACTTTGGACAAGTTGCCGCTTAACATGACAACTTTAACATGACAACTTTAACATGACAACTTTCTTGTCCCAAGGCGCAGTGGTATCTTACCGGTGGCAAGTCCTCAATGAATCTCTCCATTCTGGACGCATGGTCTTTCTTCTTTGCTCCTAAACTGGGCATTCTCGGAGTTAGTCTTCAAATCCGGTGCACCTGGAGTTGTTTGCTTCCTTTCCTGCGCTGATCGGCTCCTAAAAAAAACAAACAAAAAAAACATTTGCTGTTGTAATGTTGTGTTGTACTTCCCGCCCACTTTCTTCTCAGGTTCCACTTCTTGTTGGTATGTCAGTCCTGACGAGGCCACACCTCCCTCTCCCTACCTTTCAGCTTTCTCCTCAGGGAGCACACGTCTGCACATGTGAGCAACCCGCATCAGTGACACACATTATCATCATCATCATCATCATCATTCGGGTGGGACTCTAAAAGGGAAGTTTGAAATGAGGAAGATGGGGTACTGGAATCAAAGGTTACATTTTTTGCATTTAACTTCCCGAAATGTAATATGTCAGTCGTTGCTTTTGAAATAGTGACAATTAAATCAATTAAATTTAATTTTCTTTTGTTTATTTATTTGACTAATTGGAACCACAAAAGTAAAATTTCCCCCAAACCTACGCAATTAGGACTTCAGCTGCATTTTGCTGCCAGGTCTCACTTGGAGCAAATGAGGGTTCAGTGTCTTGCTCAAGGAAACTTTGACATGGGAAAATGAATTGCATAAAAATGACTAGGGAGGGACGCTAGCTAAGAAGTAGCCCATTTTACAGCAACTGTAAAGTTTTCGTTGCTCCAGTTTGAGCCCGGCATAATTGAATTCACTTGATATTCATGATTCACTTTTCTATACCGCTTAATACTATTCAGATTGGCTGGAAGCTGTGCTCTCTCTCAGGTGGGGACTGCACCCTTGACTGGTCGACAGTCAGAGACAGCGTTTCACTCTCACATTAGAGAAAGTCTACCACCGGTTTGGTGACATGCTTGGATACAGCTAATTGTTCGAGAGAGAGAGAGAGGGGGGGGGGTGAATATATATATATATATATATATGTGTGTGTGTGTGTGTGTGTGTGTGTGTGTGTGTGTGTGTGTGAAATTAATTACAAATAGTTGTAATAGTGAGTAATAGTGTTATTACTTTCTCTACTGCTATGGAGGCTCAAAGGTAGCATTAGCAGTGCCTTCCAAATCCACAAGATGGCACCATTTTCCCCTTCTTTTTATGTTTTACCTTTGATACTTTTTTCTCTCACAAGAAATACTGTTGGCCTAATGTAAATAGAAAATAATCCCTTACATGGTCAAATAATTTATGAACCGCACAGACAATGTTTTAAGTAACAATAGAACATTTTTTACTTTCCTACAAGGGTACAACTTTCATTAAAAAAAAACGCATACTTAACTTTAATGTCAAAATATTTTAAACTTTAACGACAAGTGATGTGAAAGACATACAATCATAAAAAAATTAACTTAATGACTGTTAATAGTATGAAAAGTTAAGTTAGGAAAAGCTGGGCAAATATTTGTCCTCAAAGCCCAGATTTGATTTGATAAATGGATAGGTGGGCTCCGTCATACATAAATGAATGTATTTATAAAAACAAAACAAAACAAAAATAAAAAAAGATATGTAGGCCTATGTATGTAAAACAGGTAACATTGTTTATTTTAATAATAGATAATAATTCATTCTCATTTATTTGATTACTTTATTATGAAGAATAAACCAATAATTTAATGCTATAAAAGAACACAACACATTTGTATTCATTAAAAAATCCATCCATTTAAAAAAAATTTGGACTGAAAATAAACATCTTAAATTAATGCACAAAATTGGATATGGAAAGTATTGTATTGTATTGATTCCAAGGAACATTTTACAAAGTTACTTTTCTTAATTCAACTTAAAGAATGGCAAGAAGTTCAAAGCAAAGCTTGTTTTCTTCTCGGAATGAAGAGCCACGTGTCAAATAGAAAAATGTGCATTGCATCCGCCCCCATATTAGGCATTCAAATGAAATCAGATGAGGGTTGCTGTTTTTTTTTACACTGTTTATTGTATATGTGTATTTTTTTTTTTTTTTTTTTTTATCCATACTGGTACCTCTGATCACGCCAGAAACTCAAATGGCTTTTAAAGGAAAATCCCTGGGTGAGAATGTTGCAGGGGAATTCCTTAGTATAGTTTTGATGTGTGATGCAGAGGTGTGGCCAAGAACAACAGTGCTACAACTTCTGCTTTTGCGACGTGCTACCTTATACTGTACAGTTTGACTGTGTGGAACTTTGTTGTTTGGGTATGTATCTCAGTGGTAGAGTGTTTGACTGCAGATCAAAAGTTCTGGTTCAAATCTAGATGCTCTCTATGGCAACGCTGTAGCTCATCTGTAATACTTTGCAGATGAGCCTGTACATGCTCATCTTTTTCCTCCAGTATGTTTATCCTCTCTTGAGTTCAGACCTTAAATTTCAGCTATGCACCTCAATTTCTGTGGATTTAAATCACTCTGAGATTTCCACATTTTGAATTCCTGGTTCATTTTTATTTATTTATTTTTACAATTTGCATGCTGTACTCTGTCTTATTACACCTGCCATACAATAAGCAGTAAAAAAACTAACAAAAAAAACCCATAATGACTCCACTCATGTATTTTGGTGACTGACACTCTCTGCGCTTTGCTTTTAGCAAGTTACACACTGTATAAATTATAACTTTGTTTACCAATTCAACCTTTCTAATTTCTAATTTCTAAAGCATTTCAGATTTTCTGTATTCACATCCAATTTCTATAGAAATTGGACTATCGAGTTATGATTATGCTATTATTTAATAAAGGAATGAGTTAATGTTTTCATAGTTTGGATGGAATTGTGGCTGTAAATGTCTTCCGGGAAATGGTCAGTGGACTTGTGGAAAGTCCCCCAAACTCCACCCACTTCCATCTCCTCTCGCTCCCTCTTAAATGAGTAGCCCAGCGAGTTTTGAAGATCCGCAGGGCAGAGAGACACGCGCCGCCTTTCCCGTCCACTTGGAGGTCTGACGATGAAGATTCTTTCAATAATGACGACGGCGCTGTGTGCAGCCACAGTGAGTATTCGTTAATTCTGTGCAACGAACGACATATTGTCGTCTTAACGTGTGTTGATAAATGCCATGAAAAACAGCTGGAAAAACAACAACTTGCTTTTACTTTCACTTGCTTTTACTTTCACTTTTGATTTCACAACATGGACTGGGCACCTGCGACCCACGCGGTCCGTTCGACTTGAATTTGTTCCGAAGTCCCAGTGCATAGTTAGCTTTGGCAACGCTAATACAGTAGTAAATTGTTATAACTACAGTCAACATTAAGCGAAAGCCAAAACAAACATAGTAGCGATGGTGAAGCCTGCATGCTTCTTAATAGTGTGTATAAATGTATATTGTATTATTAGTGAAAACATCTTCTTGTCATAAGTGTCCCTGTGATGCCTTTAGGGATGAAAGAGAAAGTGTTCTTTCTGCTTATTTTAAACCAGTTCATCGCGTGCCGTTTTTTTTTTTCTAACTTTGAACTGAAGCCCTTGTTTATTTGCAAGCTATCATTCTATCCAACTGACCAGTTCATTCTTAAATGAAGTGAAAATGAAGTGTTGCGTTTTGTTGTCCAGGTGATTGTTGCAGCTCGGCTTCAGTGTGACCCGCCGACTCAGTACGAGCTCAATGGACAGTGCTGCCAAAAGTGTCTACCGGGTAAACCACAATCTTTTTTTCTTCTTCTTAAAAAAAAAAGAATATACACACATACAAACATATAAAATACAAATATAATAATAATAGTGCCCCCCCTTCCCCAAAAAACTGCCCCCTTAACTCATTCACTGCCATTGACGTTTATATACGTAAAAAAAATCATTTTAACTCTTTCTATTAGTTTAACATTTTTTTTCCACTTTTGTTTACAAGAGTATGAAAACCTAGATTTTTTTTACTGTAAAAAATTTTGTGATTAATCGTGAGGAGTTAACTATTGAAGTCATGTAATTAATTACGAGTACAAATTTTAATAGCCTGACGCACCTAATTTTTAATTAGCATCTCGTCAGGCGATTAACATTTTTTATTGTAATTAATCGCAAGACTTCACTAGTTAACTCACGATTAATCACAAATTTTATATTTGTTCTGAATGTACAATAAAAAAAAATCTAGGTTTTCATACTCTTGTTAGCAAAAGTGTGAAAAAAAGCTCAAACTAATAGAACTGTTCTAAATGTACATTTTCATAATCTTGTTAACAAAAGTGGAAAAAAAAAGTTGAACTAATAACAATAGTTCAAATGAATTTTTGACGTTTATAGCCGTCAGTGGCAGTGAATGAGTTAATATGTGGAAAACAAGCTAAGCTAACACGCTAAGCTAACAGTCTCCTGGCTCGACATTGTTCATTCAGTAGCAACAAAGTAAAGAAGCACACATCTGAAACCTTGAAATTATCTTTATGCCTTTTTTTTTTTTTACAATATTAAAAAACATTTTAGGCACTAGCATGTCTCAGTTGAGCACGTGCGCAGATCCTCAGTGCCTCCAATGCGACGAGGACGAGTACCAGGACAAATACACGACGGAGAAGAAGTGTAAACGTCAGCCGTACTGCGACCCAAGTAGGACATTTTCACTACACAGCTTCATTTGTTCAGTGGTGCTGAGCTTCTGTCGGTTTTTTTTTCTCCCCCAGATAAAAACTTTCAGCTTTCAGCGAAGACTAGCAAAACTGAAAAAAGTACCTGCATGTGTGAACTTGGATTCCACTGCTCCAGTAGCGAGTGCCTCACCTGTGTACCACACAGGCCTTGTGAGCCCGGATGGGAGGCACTCATTAAAGGTGTGGCACATTTAACATACTAAATTCTTCTCATTCGATGCTAATTTTCCTCTTTTGTTTGTTGCAGCGACTCAAACCCGTGACACGGTGTGCCAAAAATGTCCTGAAGGCTCATTCTCCGACCAGACGTCATGGAACAGCAGCTGTTTGACATGGACCAAGTCAGTGCATTGCAAGTTGCAAAAATGCGTCCACCTCAAAATATCTTATCTCGACTGTTATGTTGTTATTTCGTTTCATTGAACGCCCCATCATGCTCTGCAGGTGCGAGAGTGGTTACGTGATCGGGCGAAGCGGATCCGCCCAATCTGATGTCGTTTGTGGTAAGTAACGTGCACGGGGCGGATGTGAGACTTCCTCGCGTGCGGCCTATAGCGCCGCTCCACAATGAGGCTTGCCACATTTCTGTGGTTTCTCTGGGATCAGCAATTTACGCCTACTTATTCCGATTCTGTGGAATCAGTGGTTTCCATCAAAAAAATAAATAAAATTCTCACAATCGTTTGGAAAAAAATAAAATGTTTGTCGCACTATTTCTCTCTTAGTGTTTACATTTTCAAAAGATCACTTTTACAACATTGCTAGAAAATAATCTTAAATTAATTTGTGTCTAACTTTATTTTCTTGCCCTCAGTTGATATTTTCATTCGTTGTAATATTTTTGATCGTATGTCATGTTTTAAATAGATTAGATTTTATTTTGTATTTAAAGGTACACTTGACTTGTAGAGACATTTTCAATAGTAAAAAGTTTATATTTTGTCCAGAATTAATTTGATACTTGCATTATTTTTTCTATACATTTAATACCATTTTCTTCCCACTTGCTGTCAACTGTAGATAACCTAATCACCTATGCTGAGGAAGTAGTTAACGACCAATCTTGGCTCACCTGTCAGCAAAGTGAGCCATGATTGGCCGTTACCTACCTCCTCAGCACAGGTGATGTCATCTTCAGTCAACAGCAAGTGAAAGAATGTGTTTTTAAAGCTATTAATTGTGTACAAAAATGAATAATGTAGTTATCAAATTCTTTCTAGATAAAATATTAACTTTTTATTGCTGAAAATGGCACAATGAGTCAAGCATCCCTTTAATTTTGTTATTTTTATGTACCACTAGAGGGAGCCAATCTACCACTATGCAACACAAACCACACGTTGAGAATCGCTGGGCTAAAAGATGCATTTGACAATTAACATTCATTGCATTTTTTCACATGATTGAATTCTGCATTGTTGCAGCTTTCCCTCCGTGAATGACTCTAATTGCATTGTTTACGTACGTGTTGTTATTGTGTTGCAGAGAAGAACCAGCGGCAGCGCGTTGCCATCATCTGTGTTGTGTTGCTACTTGTGATTGGGATCCTGCTAATCGCTGCGGTCAAGATTTGGCGCTCAGCACGTACGAACGTCATTTGTTCAATCCTCCTCAGTTTACTGAAATGTACACCAACACATGACATTTTATTTCTTTTGCCACTTTCCTTCACTGCAAATGGACTTTTTGAGAATTCAGTACGGTGGGGCATGTGAGCAGCATTTTTTACGGTTTTGCACCTGCGCATGTGGCCTCGTTAGCGCAGTAGGTGGCGCGTCAGTCTCATAATCTCAAGGTTGCGAGTTCAATTCTCACACTGGGCACTTTTTTTGCGTAATCCATGTTGAAGTTCATGTGTCCACATCAACAGGTCAATAATTCTCTGACTAAAAACAAAAAATCCCTTCTTTTTAAATCAATGTTTTTGCACTGAAGTTTAACCCTCTATATTCTTATCCGACATTAGACACACTAGACCACACAGTCACCATATGACATATAAAACATCAATATATTGTAGGAAACCCAGTTTTGTTTTTGCACTAGCCAATCGCTTGTCAGATGCTTCACATTATGACACATTGTCCCTTTCTTATGTCTTTGTTAGGTAGAGGAGATTTCGATGAAAAGGTAAATCTTTTATTGTTTGTAATGTGTTTTCATTCTCTAAGGACACAACTTTTGTCAACAAAAAAACACTGACATCTTTACATTTGACACATGGCTCTATGCTATGCTATGCTAAGATAGGCTAAGCTAACAAGCTTAAGATAGGAAATATCACTCAGTGCGCCATACTTTTTTCGTCACCGTTGCCAACATATTGTATATTATTTATTCACCATGGCCTCATTTTACTGCAACTTATTTTCAAACCAAAACTCATTTGTTTATCTTTGTGGCGTCAGAGCTGCGTTGAGGCGTGTGCGCGGCGTGACAGAGAACCCCCCAAATTTGGGTTCATGGCGGCGCCAACCTTTGGCCGCGACCACCAAGAGGCCATGTTGCCTGGAGTGCAGACGTCGCTGGTGGACAGCAGCGGCTCGGCCGAGCCAGAGGAGAACGAGGACGGTCTGAATCCGGTGGCGCTGGAAATTTTACATTTAAGCGACAAAGGTAACTACGTGACGCAGGAGAACGGAAAAGCAGAAGTTCTTTCCCGGCAGGAATCCCAAAGCATGACTGTGACCAGTGAAATACCGTGCTGAGCTCTCCGCCGTACCGTACGGCGCTATTTCCTTCTGCACATTGCACTTGACAACCACCTACACCCACTTTGATTTGTAACATGATGATATTTGTTGACAGAATGAGTCTCAGCACTGTCAGAGATGGGAAGGCAGCTGTGTGAGCCGAAATCAAGCTGTGATGTTTAACGCCTTACATGTCTGTTGGAGCCTGATCTGATTATTTGGCAGCAGGTTTGCCACATTTGCCACACTATCCCATTTTCCTTTCTGTGTTACAAAGGCCATAAAAACTTAAGTTGTCAATTTTGCAGGATCTCAGCATGTTCTAAAAACATTAATTTATTTACACACTTGTGAGAGTTGAAAATGTTACTGTTTGATGTTTGTCGTGGTTTAGCACTCTTCAATAAATGTGATACTTATGTGTCATTAAGTTGTAGCTTGTCTCGTTTAGCAACAGTTCTTCCACACAATTTAAAAAACTTCCCAGTGACATATTTTTTATCAAAATATGCCAAATATCAAGAATAGCGCATGTTACACACCCAGTTTATTAATAGTCTTGCTTAATTTAATCAATTTGCTCGAGTGGCACCTGAACACACTGCTGGGTCGCCAAAAGCAATTACGGATTTTGTCGCCATGACAATCGGGGGTGGAGCTAGCAAGCAAGCTTCTTCTACTTGTGGGAGCACAAACCAGAGGGGGGGGCAAGTAGCAATTCACTTTCTTCTTCACTGTGGTGACAACTTTACTAAGCAATCAAGTACATGCCACATAGCAGAAGCTAACGCTAATCTGTATAAAGAAAAACTGCCGTTCTACATTTTGGCTTTGAAATGACAAGGGTATTGTAGTGTTGTATGCATGGGAAAGGGGGTGTTTCGGTCTAGTGTAGTCTGGCAGTTGTTTGTTGAAAGTAGCTCTGGATCGTCACAGAACGCAATTCGTGGGTGAAGAAACTCAGTGTGGGGGTGATGATTATGGTAAGTATCTTCCTCTTGTCCAAAATCGGCTGGGATAGGCTCCAGTTCAGATGCGAGCCATAATGAGGACAAACATTATTATGATGGATGGATGCGACCACAAGAGGGCGCCAAAGGTTCAACTTTACTTGCAGAGTATAGCAACAGACTGTAAAGTATTAAGAATGGGGCTATTCTCAAGCCTACCTTGGCAAACGCATGTTTACAGCTGTGGTGCCCTTGAGCAAAGCAACTCCACTGCTTCAATGTGTCGATTTGATGGTGTGTTATTACATAAAACGTTAAATGTGATGAAATACATTATCGCAAGATGTCGATAAAACTGGAACAGAATCTCAGGTCACAAGAAATGGTTTAACAAACCTCAAAAGTAATTAAACGTGTAATTTAATAGCATCAATCGTTAATTTAATAACAAATACCATAACAGCAAATGTATATTTACCTAGCATCATTGATTGATTGATGGATGGATTGAAGTACAAATGGCAGTAATCAGGCCAAAGTGTCTTTATATTCATCAGTTTGTTGTGTCTTCAAGCACTGGGAGCTAATCTATGAGGATTCATTAGCATGAAAAGATGAGACAAGAGGACAATTTCCAGGGTTCCACATTGTCCTCCAAATGGATTAAGGAATTTACATGGTAACACACTTGAGTCGGACGTCAGGAAGAAAGAAAGAAAGAAAGAATTAAAAGAATGGAAGTGACTTTAGAGGGATAAAACGTAAAAGAAATAGTATTAACAGGATTTCAAATGAAAATGTCATAATCTTATTTCATCTTCAAATGTCACTTTGACATACAAATAAAACATTATTTTCCATTATCTGAACTGCTTTTCCTCACTATAGGCAGGTCAACTTGACGCAATGAATAGACAGACCACAACATTAGGTACACCTACACGATTGAATGGTATTCGCTACCATATCCATATCCAATCAAAAATGCTGTTTTGACACAAGTAATAACGTTTGTTTTTATGGTTGTAGTTTACAGTGATGCGTACAACTGTACTGTACTGTACTGTAATGTGTTTCTATCATTAAAATAAACTGAGTTTGATTCCTTATTGAAGAAAAATATAGTACATAACATGCATTTTACTCATAAAACAATTCAGTGATATAAACACAAGAAAAAAAGATTAAGCAATTCTCTCAATATGAATTAGTTAAGCTACTGCATTGCAAACTACAACCACAATAATAAAGATACAGTATAACCCTTCTCGACAGTCTTGATTTTGTTTTCTTAAAAATAAAAAATACAACTAGAGTATTTCAAATCAACCATCTCAAAATGATTGGAATTACCGTTAACCCATTCCAGCACCTGAAACTAATAAAACATGCGATCTGAATAAAAAGAAAACAGTTTGATTTTTCTCTTCAATCTCTTTTATTTAAGTAGAAATCTTCCTCCATCAGCGGACAAAAGGAAACATAATTTACAGGTTTGTTGGAAAAATACATCTACCTTTATTTACATGCAAAACATCTTTGGTCTGGAAACAGATTTCCAGGGATGAGCGCCAATCAATCCCTGTCGTCTGAGAGTTTAAAGTGCATCAATAGTGGACATTGTCTGAAGGTCATTAGTGGATTTCGTGGGCGGGGTAACAGGCGGGCAGCAGGCGGGCGCCTCTGGATGCCCACTCGGCCCACATCCTCCCGGCGGACTGGTACGCGTGCTCCGTTGGTTTCTTCAGCGTCTCCGATGTGGCGGTCTCGGCCAGCGACCAGATTTTGGGCTTTGGAGCGTCTTTGCTTTCTGGAGGGGAGGGCGTGTGATGGACCTGCACGTGCGCTCCCTCGCTCACGTCCTGTGACGTCACCCCCGCGTCCGCCGCGTTCTCCGGCGCACTCTCGACGCCCGTCTGCACCGTCTCATCCCGGGTGTCCGCGTGGCACCTCCTCAAAGGCCCCTCCTCCTCCTCTTCCTCTTCCTCCTCGCTCTCCTGCTCCTCGTCCTCCTCGTCGGACTTGGACCTGGAGGAGGCCCAGCTGACGCGGTTCTCCTTCTTGAGGCGGCGGCGCGCGTTGGCGAACCAGGTGGAGACCTGCGTCAGGCTCATCTTGGTGATGATGGCCAGCATGACCTTCTCGCCCTTGGTGGGGTACGGGTTCTTCAGGTGCTCGCCAAGCCACGCCTTCAGCGCCCCCGTGCTCTCGCGGGTGGCCACCTTGGCCCCACCTCGTCCGGGCTCCTCCGCCGGGCTGGGTCGATACGGCGGGAAGAAGGGACCCCCGTGGGCCAGCAGTGCATGGTGGTAGGGGGAGGCGGCGGTCTTCAGGTCAAAGGCGTTGCCCTGGGAATGAGATGCACAGTTGGTGGCATGTTGACTAACAGCAAACTCCATCACAATAGCAATATAGCAATAAAAGTAGTGCTTTGTCACCATCTTGTGGCATCTGTCAGCAAATGCAAAAGTAAGGATTTTATTTATTTATCAACTCATTCACTGCCATTGATGGCTATAGACGTCAACATTTTTTTTTTTTAAACTATTTCTATTAGTTTAAAAACAAAAGTATGAAAACCTAGAAGAATATTATTGTACATTTAGAACAGATATCAAATTTGTGGTTAATCGTGAGTTAACTATTGAAGTCATGTGATTAATTACAATTACAAATTTTAATCGCCTGACGTCCCTAATTTTTAATAATCTTTTCTTTAAAATAAAATAAAATAAAAGATTATTTTTAAAAAAATGTCTACTTTTTTATACTCTTGTTAACAAAAGTGGAAAAAAGTTAAACTAATAAAAATATTTTTTTGACGTTTATAGCCGCCAATGGCAGTGAATGAGGTAATAATCATTACAGCCAAAGAACCAGGCAGTACAAAGGACCTCTTACAACCACATTTTTTTTCCCCATTATCAATATCATTCTGATGAAGAAACTGCTCTCAACATGCCCCAAAACCTGACTTATTTATTTATTTGTGCAAACTGTGAACGTCTCCAACATGACAACCCCAAAACTTACTCAGTAGTGGAAAATTTGCCCCCATTTTGCGCACAATCTTGTTATCAAAACAATTATTGTTATTAGATTGAGCACTTATTTTTTATGCATATTTTGTATGCATTTAAATATTAAATAAAATATTAAGCACTGGATTAATACTGTATGAGTTATATTCATTCTATGGATTTTTTTTTGTCTTTTCATGTACATTTGATCCCACAGTTTGCTTTATGAAGGCATTTAATTTGTACTTTTTTTGTATTAATTGTAAAATGTCAAATGTGTGTCTGCATTATAGGACTGTATTTCATGCCTATGTGAAGCACTTTTTTTTTTTACAAGAATATACAGCGTGCTCTACAATGTGCTGCCAATCATTGTATCATAAGACATCTAGAGATACAATTGAATGGAATTCTGATCATTTTTGTGTCAATTATATTATTTTCTACTTTTTCTTCTTGAAAAACACAAACTTGGAGTAAAACACCAATTCTGTTGTCTTTCATCGTTTTTTTTATTATCATTTTTTTTTTACGGGCAATCCTAAGCCATTGTTCAAGCAGGCATAAGAATACTGAATACGTGCTTAATAATGCACAACTTTTCATTAGCTTGCTTCATATTTATGGCCTACACTTTGTGTGTGTGTGCTTTTTTTTTTTTTTTACATAGTTATTTAGGCTGCTGTAATGTAAATAACAATTGCATACCAACGTGGGTTACGCTAATAGGAACGGAATTCTTTAGGCAGGACCACCTGCACAGTATTGATTTAGACCAATTAAACATCTTGAATCCAATTGGCTGAGTTGCATCACGTGGGTGAGTCCCAACCCACGCGATTAGTTTTCGCATTATGGCTATTTCCTACTCACGTTTGCTGCAATTAAAACAAGACCAAGATAAATGTGGTGATTTAGCAACAACAACAACAACAAATTCGGATGACCGCAGTGTCATACTATACTCGAGTAAAAGTACAAGTAGGCCTAACAGAAGTTTTGGTGGAAGTCAAAGTCTGACGTGCAGAGTATCAAAAGCAATTTTCTGTTATTAGATTTTAAAAACTGAGTTGTACTTCTTGCAGATGGCTAACAATTGCATCGGAGTAAAAGTAGGCATACATTTGAAGTCAAAGTTGCAGGAATATAAATAAGTAACGTATAGATATGTAAAAGGACTTTCAAGTCATTCGCAGCCTGCTCACCATGTGCGTGACGTGTCTGTGGTGGTGGTGGGCCGCCAAGGGGATCAAGTTGTATCCGTGTAGTCCAGAATAAGTGACGGGGAGCCCGAGGTGTTGTTGCTGGGCCCCCAGATAGCCGTGGCCGGGACCGGGAGGCCCCATGGCCATCATCGCGATGCTCCGGTCCACGAAGAAGGCGCCAAAGTCAGGAGGCGAGGCGGGCATGTTTCCCAGCGGGCTGAACGGTGATGAGAAGGGGGAGTTGTGGGGCCGCCGCGGGACGTGCGTGGGTTTATATCCCGCCAGCTGCCCGGTGGGGGGGAGGGGGCGACGAGGAGGAGGTGGTGGTGGTGGTGGGTTTTGGGAGAGGCGGAGGGGGGGCCCACAACTGCTGTTGACTGACAGCTCAAGCTTTCACTAAATCCCATCAAAGCTCTGCTGTTCCTTTTAGTGTTTGGACGCGCTAATTCGTCCTTTGTTTCAATGTGCGCAAAAAAAGAAAAGAAAAGAGAGAAAAAAAAGCCAACACTTTATTGGATTTCATTTGTAAGACAACAACAAGCTAAACTTGACGTCAAGTTTTAAAGAGAGCATTGTTTTGCTTTGTGGTCATCTCACTATTTTGTTGCCATTCGTGTACGTGCATGGATCCGAGAAAGAAATAGTTTATCTATCTATTTTCCTTGTTTAAAAAAATAGAAGGCCGCATTAAAGTGATATTTTACATTAATATTCAACTGTTCTTATTTATTGAATCAAATTTGACAACGTACTGTATTTGTATTTGCAAATCCAGTTCTAAATAACTAAATTAAATGAGTTTTAAATGAATGAAATAAATTCCAAATAAAATGAAATAGACATTTGGAAAGATATACTGTATACTAAGGCTATTCTGATTGAGAATCTTTAAAAATGATTTAGCCCATGTATTGTAAATATCATACAAAACACAGTTGTAGTTAAATAAATCAATAATCTTTCAGCTGGTTTTAACACGTCTCAGTAAAAAAAAAAAGTGTGTGTGTTGGGGTCACATCGCTGCATTTCAATGAATTATGCATCACAGCACCGTTTACATGACGTGACGTATTTGAAGTGTAGGAATTTGCTGCACATTTCGGTCTATTCGAATTATTCGTACGAAACAAAAACAAAACAAAGTGTTCCTTTTGGCGTGTTGCTGCTCCGCTATTGTTGTCTTAATGAAAGCAGGTTATGTGGAAACAGGTGTTGACTAATGTATATGATAATTGTCAGATAACAGATGCTAATTAGCGTTAGTGTGTGTGTGTTGCTGAGGGCGAGGATGAACTAATGTGAAGTCACCTTGGGTGTGTGTGTGTGTGGGGGGGGGGGGGGGGGGTTAATAGTCTGACTTTAAATATAAATCACTATATTTCAGATTTGAAATTTAATATTTTTATTAACCTCATTTTTAAATACTTTACTTCAACAAGCAATTGGCATATCATGTCACACAAGAACTGTGACACTGTAATAGATATGGTAATTATTATTCCTATTAAATACATTGAAAGGAATAGATCATAGATCATTTTAATGATCTATAAACGTCATACTCATTCTATTTTAAGTCAACATTCAATTCAATCACATGTTGAAATAAGAACTTCCTCTATACTGGAGACGGCTCGGCATCTTGTTTTTATGGCAACATCAAAGAAAAAAACAATGCAATTCTTTAACGCTTGCATCACTTCTGACCAATCAATTGCTGGTTGAGTAAGAAGTGACAATATATATACTGTATATATATATAACATAACAACCTCATTATAATTAAAATATGCAATAAAATGATAAAGTAAAATATAAAAATATCAAATGGATTAGAAACACAATTTTGTTGCTATTATAGTTTTGACAGTGAGGCTCTAGGCTAATTAAAAAGCCAAACTAATGTGATTTCAACAACAAAAACCCAGAAAAACATGACTACTTTACATTCACATATGTATTCCACGAAACTAATGTGATTTCAACAACAAAAACCCAGAAAAACATGACTTCTTTACATTCACATATGTATTCCACGCACGTAAATCAGCATTTCATATGACATGATGCATAGGTAATATACATCATAAAGTATTCAAAAAATAACACCAAATAAATTCATTCTTTTTGTATGTATTTTCATTTTAAAAGATACAGTAAAAAGGAAAAGGTCAAATGTATTTGACTTGTAGCATAGTAGTAATAACACATAAAATAAACATCATTGTTCATTTTCAAATCTAGTAAAATGTGAAAAAAAAAACACATTTGTAATTGCAAAACCAAAAACACACAAATGTAACCCCCGACTTTTCAAACTTAAAAACTGTCAATTTAACATGTGACCTAACAGGAGGATTCATTGATTAATTAACCATTAAGAATCCTTGATTCATCAACTTATCAAGTCACGTGGACTGCAAGGTGATTTGACACAGTAAGATCCATAACAGTGGAGGAGTTTGAAGTGGAAGAACTTGCACAGAACCCTGACCTCAAGCCCATCAAAAACCTCAGGGATGAACACCTCCAACACTTTGTAGGAAGTCTTCACAGAGGAGTGGAATGGAGTTGCAAAGGGGGGTGGGCGGGGGAGGGCCACTGCACTTTTTCTTCACTTTTTACTTCCTGCTGCTGATGTCCAAAACTTTTTTTTAGTTTTTTTGTTTTGTTAAAACCTTAAGCCACAGTTGCATGGAATGATGTCAAGAGTTTGGGGTAAAACCCCATATTATAATAATTTCAATGTCGCCCAAAAAAATCCTGACTGATATTGTTGTAACATTTTTACTGATGAACTTTATGACATTATTGGAGATTTATTATTATTTATTACATTTTCAGTTGGATATTTCCCCCCCTCAAAACTGATCATGTAAAACTTGACGGATAATGCAATCTATATGTTCATTTCTATTTTCAAGTTCTACATTTTGTGTTTTAAGAATCTAAGACTTTTATATAAATTCATAGCAAAAATGGAATATGTTTCACTGATTTCAAACCCAAAGTGTATTTTGAACACTGTGATTTCAATAGAGTTCGGTGTTGGAATTATTTGGCAGTGTTGATTTATTTAGTGTTAAACCAACTCTGCAGAGAGTTAATTAAAGTATGCTCCGCCCACTTGATTAGAAGTCTGGAAAGACTTCTGGAAAATGATATACTGTATATATATGTGATAAAATGATCAAATCAATTATTTGCTTTTATTACATTTTGAGTTCGGTGCAGATTTTATTACCTTTTCACACGCCGGTTCCATTTTTAGGAAATTATTGCATGATAGGATGCTATAAATCAGGAAAACCTCTAACAATTTTTTTAGGTGGTATTGTAAAACTACAAGCATAGACAATTGCACATGATTTAAATATGCTCCACATTAGAGATGTGAGCATCATTAACTCATTCACTGCCATTGACAGCTAGACTTAATTTTTTTTTAAACTATTTCTGTTAGTTTAACTTTTTTTCCCCATTTTTGTTAACAAGAGTATGAAAACCTAGATTTTTTGTGCACATTTAGAACAGATATAAAATTTGTGATTAATCGTGAGTTAACTAGTGAAGTCGTGCAATTAATTACAATTACAAATTTTAATCGCCCTAATTTTTAATAATCGTTTTTTTTTTTTTTTAAACAAAACATTATTTGTTGCAAAACAATCTTTTAAAAAAAAAATTAAGAAAAGATTATAAAAAATTAGGGCGATTACAATTTTTAATTGTAATTAATCGCATGACTTCACTAGTTAACTCACGATTAATCACAAATTTTATATCTGTTCTAATACAATAAAAAAAAAATTCATACTCTTGTTAACAATAGTGGGATTTTTTTTTTTTACTAATAGAAATAGTTCAAATGAATTTTTGACGTCTATAGCCGTCAATGGCAGTGAATAAGTTAAATAAGCCAAACAATTGCAAGAGAGATTCGTCTCATTTAAATCTGGGATGGGAGGCCATCCGAACAGTATGTGATGTTTGATATTTGTAATATTTATGGATTATTGACTTCTTTGTTGGCACTACCGGATGGTGATGACAATAATTGATGACAGATTAAATTGAATTGAGAATTTGGATTTTCAGTGTAAATCCAGCCAGATTGGAAATGTGTCACTTTAAAGTCAAGTTAGGGTAAAAAGAAATTTCTAATTGGGCACATGGACCTTTAGTGCAAATCCAGCCTTACTAGTGTAACATGCTGTGGGAACACAGAGGACAACACATGACGCCGTTGGTACGATCCTGGGGTGAAAAAAGTGGTTTAGTAGGAAGAAACGGGGGATATATTTGGGTGCGGCCCACAAAGCCCCCGAGCAAATTTGTACAGGGGCAACAATAGCCAAGTGGAGTGCAAAAGAGAAGCAGAAGAAGAAGGGAAGGAGGCTTACGGCATCAGGAGAAAACATCTCAAGGCAAACAAGCTCCGGGCGACCGCCTTTGTCCCGTGCTCGGACCCTTCTTTTCATCCTCTTCCTCTTTTGGGCCACAATGCAGGTGTCGGCGCTGCTTCGACGGGTCAGAGCCGAGCTGTTTGCTGTTAGGATGTTGCTCGTTTACAGCAGTGGGGGCGGTAGAGGAGGGGGCAGGGGGAGCGAGGGAAGTGACCAAATGGAATCTTGATTGTTCTCCTGGCCTCATGTGATAACATACAAGATAACTCAAAGGATTAAAAAAAAAAAAGTGTTGTCTCGAGGGAGATCTAGCCCAGAGATAAGATGCGAGAAAGTATTGCATCACTTGATATTTCATGTGGTATTGACAAAATAGATACTGTACACCAACATAAAATAAGAGTTCCCAAGTCGTTATAATTTTTTTGGTAGTAATTATTAGGGGTGGGAATCTTTGAATGTCTCACAATTCGATTTCGATTTTTGGGCCTGCGATTCGATTCAGAATCGATTTTCGGTTAAGAAGGATTTCTGATTCAAAATTATTTGATTAACAATGATTTTTGCTTCAATTTATAAATGTGCAAGGAATTGCAATGATCTACTCCAGTCTGACTTGCTAATGCTAATTAGCGTGCTACTCGCGGCACTTTTATCACTCAAAAGAACGGCTCCACGCTGCAAAAAAACAACTTTTATTGGAATAACTTGATCGTGACTTTTTCCTTCTACTCTTGAATGTGGCTACAACTTAACAGTGGATCAGACCGCGTGGAACCACACTGCCTCTAAGTGGCCAAACCGGGTACAACATGAACAGCGCTCCCAAAAAAGGCACACACAGACAAAGGCAAGACAGTATAAAATAATTTAAATAAAATCGATTTGGGGACATTTAAAATCAATTCTGAATCGTACTAAATGAGAATCGATTTTTTGGCACACCCCTAGTAATTATGGCTCCTCAAAAAACTGGATAACTAATACCCAAAAGTAAGATATTAAAAAAAAAAAAAAAAGAGGAAAAAAGAACTTGTCACTCTCATTATTTACAGTATGTATCAAGTATCAAGAATGAGTATTTTTGAGGTTCATGCACTCAAAAATGAAATGAATCATTGATACCACAACACATTCAAAGCGCATGGGTGAAGTTTACTTTCTTTTGCAATTTAGCTTGACTAATGCTGATAGAAAAGGGAGTTAGCACTGTTATGTGCTGTTGTGGGATGGAATGCAGCTGACTCCCAGCCAATGGAAGCGGCTCCCCTCATTCCAATTAAAATCAGGGTGGTCGAAAAACACAATTGGACAAAAATATTGTACCATTAGTCAACGTTTCATTTTGGGGACTGTTTGATTTTTTTTATACAATATGATCTTTTCTACTCTCTAATGTGTTCAGAATTATTCCAGTCGATGTGCACAATTTTAGTTGGTCAACAACATACTAAAATATGATATTGTTCTTATCTTGAAATAGAATTGTGTGGACATTTTTCAAAAAGATCTTTCCCCCTTTTCACTTACACATGTATGTCTTATCACTGTATTGTCAAATATGTCAATAATATGTCACGGGGATAACGAGTTTGGAGGCGTGAAGCCTGTCAAAAGTGTCTGACAAAAGGTTGAAACGTGTCATTAGAAGTGCTCATCGGCAGGCGAGAGCGGGACAACAAAAGTCCCAGCGACAATCCACAAGGGTGGTCAACACCTTGGCCTCGTTAGTTGATTTTTACGCGTGTAATGACACGAGTGCTTCACACACACACGATTCTTTTTGATGACATTGGAAGGTCACTTTTGTGGATGGGAAATGTTAAGATCAACGTCGTGATGATTGTGGCCATCATTTGCATGAAATGCTTTAGTGCAAATATCCAATCGAGCGGCCTAATGGGATTTTCCTGGGGCCACGGCACAAATGGGGAGATGTAAGCAAAGCGTGAATGTTATCAAGCCTTCCCACTTATTTACTATCTAAGCCCCTCCCAAGAGCACCACCTCCTCTTCTCCCCCAGAACCCTCCCCCCCTTTTTGTCTTTTGTCATTGCTCTTATCAGTAGCACTCTATCATTCTTTCAAAATAGTAGTGGCGTTGAAAGCGCTTGCAAATGTAAGTATGTCTTTGTTTGGGGCCGGTCCGAGGTCTCCCCCCCCCCAGACTGCCTTCAGGGTGCGGGCTGATTGACGGCCCTCTGCTGGGTGAGTGACAGGCGCCATTGGTTTGGAAGGTGATGGCTGGCCGTGACAGATGCCGCCGCCGCCGCCGGTGGTGAAGGATCATTTCATAATTTGAAACCACTTCCTTTTTTGGCGTAATTGCAGCGGGACGGGAAGCTCTGAACATGAAAGTGTTCAAAACCAAAATGGGATTTTTGATCCATCAAATAGTGTGCAGCCAAAATCAAATGAGGCAGGTGCTTTGACAATATATACATACAGTATATATTGCACCGCCTCACTTGGTGAAATTCACAAATTGGATGAAGAAAAGGCATTATTTTGAAAAGAGCACATTTCCGCTAGCGACAAAGGCAAAGCGGAAACATTTTGTTTTTCACGTAAAGATGTCAAATCTATCAGCATTCACACCATCCTGCAAAAACAACAACAACGCTGTAATACACATGCGAGGCCAATAGTTGGTGAGGTTGCGCTTATTTCATTTAGGCCAGACTAACTAAATAATTGAGAACGTGGAATGTTTATATTAGCTACTTGATACATGGGGTGCGATATGATTCAAGGATGTAGTGATTTTAAAATGTTTACAATTGGATTGAGTTTGATTCAATATCGTACGTCTTTTGTCACGTTTATTAATATGGAAGTAAAGCGGGCATGTGACAGCTCTCCAACCCCAAACAACAAATTATCAGTCATGCCAAAGCGATTTACATCTGATGTACATCTCTCATATCAGACCATTCAATATGTATCTTGATACAAGGATGCGCTCACAGAAATATTTCAAGCCTTACTTAAGATTCATGTCATTTTTTTGCATGACAAATTTCCATTACATTTTTTTTGAAAGATCATTCTAACACAAACCTACCAAATAAACCTTATATTATTCATTAATGTAATAAAGCCTATTTATTTGAAATGCATAATCCTCAGATTTATGTATTTAATATTAATAAAGTATAATTACTCTAAATTAATAATAATAAGAGTATTTATCTAAAAAACATAAAGTATATTGTTTGAATTGCATAATAATTAGGTTATACACAATAAATATAATGCTATGTGCACAATTAAGTCCATGAAAAAAAACTTATTTTTATTTTTAAACATTTTTATGTTTTTGGGATTAAACTGAATAGACATCCCAAAATGGGGAAAAAAGTAATTATACTTTGTTAATATTACAGAGGATTATTAATTTCGAATAAAGGGGCTTTATTAGACTAATGAATATGTATCATATAAGTTTTACTTTAAAAAAAATGTGTGTTTGTTATTTTTTTTAAATTACATAAATCTTAAACGTTAGGCTTAAATATTTCTGTGAGCGTGCAATGATTTTTAAATGCAACAATTGTTTTTTCAAATCAAAACCAATTTTCTGATGGTCACATCAGTGTAAACACGGCCATGCCATCCCATACCTTAAAACATACATGGTATTAAAACCAAGGATGTAACGGTAACGGCAATATCGTGATATCGCGATATTAACTGCCACAATATATCGTCGTCATCATTTATCACCTAATTAAAAGCAGCACATCTGTTCAAAAAGTCAGGTTGATTTCTATTCGTGCAGTGCTAGAACCACTAGTGGCTACTTTTTTTTTTTAAGTGCCGTTTAATTTTCACAAGGCATGTTTTGGCCCTTCTATGTTTAAAATCCACGCTAAAGGTCAGACGAAGGGGAACGTATGTGAACCCAGCCAATATGTGCAGGGAGTCAATGTATGCTTGCATTAACAAGTGCCGCAATATTAAGTGTTATTAGAGATTGTGGGTTGTTTATATGCATTGCCGTTATGTACAAAAGAACAATATTGTGTTTTTTTTTTAGTATGAGCTCATTTTTTTACGATATTGTGACCTTTTTTTTGTATCACCAACCTCCCCACAATATCGTGTTAATATCGTATCGTGACGTTTGGATATCGTTACATCCCTTATTAAAACTGTCAAAAAAATTTGGTTGTATAGGCAAGAAATCAAATTTGGGTGTTTCTGTTCTCTCAGAACAAGATTGTTTTGATGACTTAGTGAGTCCCTCACCAAACTGACTGACTGAGCAAAAAAATGTAATAGATAAATATTGTTTTGGTTTCTCATGCAGTCATAACGGGTGATTCGGAGTGTGGTTGGTATACATGACGTCTCCCAGCCATATTAATAAGCAAAGGTTAACGCGACCTAACGCGTCAAATCCAAACACAACAAAGTGAAGTTCACGCATGTGTTCTCACCAGGCTCTAATGAGGTTATTGGGCATCTGCGACATGACATCTACATTCGGGGGCCAGTTTGTGAGACAATGACAACGAGGAAGCCCGGCACATCGGGCCCTGTGTTTTCCGAGTGCAAATAACAAAGGCCAGCGGAGCGCCGGCGGGAGGCTGCGCTCTCATGGAAATGAGCAACCGAGCCCACAATGTAGCGCCTAATCTCTTCAGAGAGAGGAATCAGTTACGCAGCAGTATGCAGCCCTCACTGCTTTTCACCCGAGTCAGCGGGCTATAGAAACAGCCGCGGTCGGTCCACCCCCCGCCACACACGCACGCACGCACACACAGGCGTCATGTAGCCACAGGCCTTGCTCCTACAAGCACCAGAAACAAGGTGGCCCCCCCCCCCCCTCTCCCCAAACAACACAAGGGATGGAATAAATGGGGCAGAGGGTGGTACGGGGGTGCGAAGCCTCAAAGCATGGGATTAGAGTTAATGTGCCTCCCTGGGTTATAATCTCTTCACAGGGGGACCTTGTTGGAGGGGCTCGAGGGCAGTAAGATAAGTATCTATTACAGAAACTCCCTCTTATCCCGCCAACATCCCCGCTTCAAAAAATGAGGCACAAAAACACTTGCCCCCGTCCCCCCCCCTTGTCTGATACACAAGATCCCGAGAGCAAGTGCTGCCCTTTTCAGCTAATCAGGAATTAAGAGCTAAAAGCCGTATGGAGAGTTTGCAGGACACATATTTACTCCATCTGTGGACCACAAAGTCAGGTGGTTAAAGGACCGCTGGCCGAGGCGGTGTTACGCAGGGGACCTATTCACAAAACGTTTTTTTTGTTGAACTCAACATTATTATATCATTTGCACCTTCTATCTCTTTGATCTACTTTCTAATTAACAATAAAATGAAGATCTTCATCTCAGAAAGAATCGCCACAATGCAAGTGTATGAGGTTTGGTTCTTCTTGGTTTGATTGGTCATGCCTAGAGAGGGACGGTGAGATGACGTCGTCTTTTAAATCTACCATCAAGCAAATCACCACTGATTGAAAAAAAAAGAAAAAGTGCGTGCGTGTACCCGAATTAAGCAGATACAATTTTAAGGACACTAAAATGTGAGTTTAGCATAAAATTGTTTAATACCTATAAACAATATAGCGATTTTGTTCAAACAACGTAGTCAAGGCTGATACAAGTAAGTGAATTACAAATTGCGGGTATCGGCTTCAAACAATTAAGTATGACAGCAAGGAACCGAATTTCCTTTGAAATATAAATTGGCAAAATAACACTGCAAATAGCATTGGCGGGTTAAAAGTAGTGCTAAATTCAATTAAGGCACTTAATTATCTGCGTCTGGACTCCAAATGGCAACAAAGTGACACCTCAAGCTATTCAATTGCTGGAAATGTCACACGAGTGGTTTGAAAGGTTACAATTTGTGTCATTTTTCAGATGATCTTCTTGCCACAGCTTTTTAAAAACCTTGTTAGACACATTCTCATCATCTAAGAACTATAAGTTTGCAGCACAAAAACTAAGTTGGGGGGGGGGGGGCTAGCTGCACACTTCTCACTTTAAGCGAATATTGTTTGCTCTCATCTAAGTGCATGAAATAAAAGGTTTAACACAGGCATGAAATAATGAAATGTAAGCGATTTCCAGCACACATGATTAAAAACGAGTTAAATTCCTGCAGGTATAAGCCAGTACATACTCTTAACGGTAGTTTTGGACCAAATCTGCAGTTACATCAAAGTATAGTAATAAGGCATTCCGTTTTTAGGTAGTTATTTAGCTTTCCCCCCCAAAAAAGCTACCTTTGGTTTCAGGGCTTAAAGTGTAAACAATCACTTGAAAATGATCCTGAGCTAGAAGGCAAGGAAGCTCCATAAGTAACATTCATTCGAGGGTAAATACTGCTATGGTCCCAAAAGAAAGATAATTAGAATATGGAGGAAAAGTTCATTCATTTCAATCTTTTGTGAAACTTGAATGCTACGTTACTAGTTCACCATACACAAAGTCAAATACTGTATTCCAAACCTTTATTTGTATCAGTTTTGATGATTATGGCAGAAAGACAAAACATTTTGCTTCTCTCGTCTCCATCCTTGTCACATGTTTTCCTCTTCCTCTTAACAGCATCCAGCTTGCTTCTTTTGCAATTTCTTTTTGAGACCTTTGGAGAGTGTCAACGATGTTTTTCTGTCAAGTCAACAGTCTTTCCCATGATTCTGAAGCCTACTAAACCAGACTGAGAGACCATTTATAGGCTCACGTAAACTTCTGCAGTTTGTTTTGAATGCACTCTAAAAATAGTTGGGTCAAAAATAACCCAACTATGGGTCAAAAATGGACCGATCCTCTACTTGGGTTGATTTGACCCAACTTTGAGTCAAGAAATGGGTCTTTCAGTGTACACTCATAAATATTGGCCAGATCATTTACTTGGGTCATTTTGTATAAAAAAAAACAGAAAGTTGCATCAAATTGACCCCTAAAAGTGGATCGGTCCATTTTTTATCCTTAACTCATTCACTGCCATTGACGGCTATAGACGTCAAAAATTAATTTGAACTATTTCTATTAGTTTGACATTTTTTTCCACTTTTGCTAACAAGAGTAAGAAAACTTCGATTTTTTTTTATTGTACATTCAGAACAGATATAAAATTTGTGATTAATCGTTAACTAGTTAACTAGTGAAGTCATGCGATTAATTACAATTTTAAAAAAATTATTGCCTGACGCCCCTAATTCATTTTTTTAAATAAAAAATAAGGGGCGTCAGACGATTAAAATTTGTATTCGTAATTAATCGCTTGACTTATTAGTTGATTCACGGTTACAAATTTTTGTATCTGTTATAAATGTACAATAATTTTTTTTCTAGGTTTTCATAAAAAATGAAATGAAATGAAAAAAAAAGTTAAACTAATAGAAAAAGTTCACATGAATTTTTGACGTCTATAGTCGCCAATGGCAGTGAATGAGTTAATTGGGTTACTTTTGACCCAACAGTTTTTAGAGTGTGAACTAGCTAAGATTGGGACAAAGCGAGCCTCCAATGTTGGGCTTTGTCACAATATTCTAATTTAGTGAAACACCGGATTTCTTAATTTTCTTTCTTTCTGCCATAATCATCAATAATCGAAACAAATAAAGGTTTGGGTGTAGTGAACTAATGTAACCTGCAAGTATCACGTTTTGGAACAAATGATTAAAATAGACTTTTTCTCGATATTCTAATGATATGACCCAATGATTTGGTACATGTAGAAGCTGCTTGAGTGCATGGAGGATGTTGGTGTCGGGTGATCATTTACAAGAAAGTAACAATGAAGCAAAAGTTGATTTCAACTTGCAGAACAGTCCTGGGTGTCAGCGTGAGAACTTCCTGGGTCTGAAGGCGGGAAGGGCCAGCTGATGCGACGGCGTCCTCTCTTCCTCGATGGGTGCCAGGTCCTCGGCGGAGCCCCACTTCTTCCTGGACTGGAAGAGTGAGGCCAACTTCCTGTTCCTGTTGCGCTCCCTGGCCTGGGACACCTGAAAATCTGCTGCTGTGGACGACAGCAAACCGTTGGACAGACTTACGAGTGTCCTTGTATGAAAGTAAAGGTCACTCACGCAGCTCACAGTCCTCCTCCGGAACTTCTGCTTCTTTGGGGTTGAGATAATGCAAGGCAAGATGGCCACTGTAATCCCTCAAGTTCTCCTTAGCACCTGATGGAAACATTTCACTTCAGATATATTATTGATCATCGATTGACAATTGCATCTTTTCCTTGATATTTTTGGGCCTGCCACTCTAATTTGTTCTCATTAGGGCCATGTGTGCACGTGCAAATAACTCAAACTTTAAAGCCAGAGCAGAGCTTCAAAACGGGGAGTTCTTGAATGTCAGGCAGATATGTAAATAACTCATTGTATTACAGGCAAAGGTTTTACCGTAAGTCCCTACAAGCAGATCAAGAACGTTCCGATGTCCATGCAGGGCTGCGATGTGTAACGGCGTATAACCCTGTGAAAGAGGAGATCATATGGATGAGTAAAGGGAAGAGTGGTGACATTCCTCCTGCGTGCAAACTTAACGGGGGTGGGGTGTGTGTGTGTGTGTGTGTTTCAGAGCACCTACCCCCTGGAGTTTCCCAAGGCCCGGCAGCGAGGAAAGAAAATACAAATTAGAAAAGCTTGTGGAAACACAAAATAATGACAAAAACATAATTGCCAGGTAATTCGGCGAAAATTGCGTCGTTTGAGAGCAATGCATGCTGGGACACAGATGCCCTGTTATGGGAGACAATTAAGGTGACATGATGTGATGATTTATTAGCCGGGTGCCCGCGCTCCCGTGGTGCATTTGCACAGCTGGATCTTCACTACAGATGTACGCTCCGCCACGTGACAGGTTACTCACATGCTGCAAGAGACAGAGAGAAATCAATAGATCAATGATTGGACTGAAAAGGATTACACAGAATCTTTGGATTACACTAGCAAACAATTCGTTTTTTCAGTGCCAAAGATATTTGTATTATTTTGGTTTTTGGTGCTTTAAAAGTTTACGAAATGATCTGTATGTAGTGCTCTTACATAACCTGTTTATGCATTTGTCTACTATTTGCATTTGTCTACTATTTCTATTCTACAAAATACACTAAAACCGTCACAACTTTCTTGGCACCAGAATGTGTTTCGACCAGTCTTCTACCAAAAAGCAGCAATGCATATCGACGCCTTCTTAAAATAATATTTTTCATTTTAAGAGGGTGACAATATTTACATCTCGCTGACATCTTAACAATGATGACTGAGGAGCGAGAGAGAGAGAGAGAAAAAAAACAACTCACTGATTTGGTGTTGACATCAGCACCGGCATTTGCGATCAGAGTTGCCATGTCCTCGTTGCCGTGTTTAGCAGCCCAGTGCAGAGCAGTCTGTGGGAGACAACAAAAGTCCTCAATGCAGTAAATGTTAAAAAGTGCAAATAAATGTAAACAATGTGCGCTTTCTAAACATTGGCATACAGTACCAGAAAAATGATGGAGGTGAAATCCCTTTTCTATTTGACTGAATTGCAATCAATGGTCCATTTGCTCACCAATGTTACAATACATGATCAAATCAGCCTCTATTCTGCACATTTTCAAAGTAGCAGTGGTTTTGATGTCAAACGTTTATATTCAATGAGCTCAAACACCAAAATAATAAACAACACATATTTTAGTGACAGTACTGCTGTATATAAATACAACTTAGTAGAATGTACAAATGTTCAAAATGTTTTTTTCCCCCTCCATTTTATCAAAAGTATTCTAATTACCGGTAGTATCCGAATAGTCTTAATGAAAATAAAACAAATTTGAAGTTGTTTAGCGGTCGGCTAATATTTCACTGCTTTTTAATGATGTTTTCAAATTTTGCCGTGGGTCATCGTATACAAGCCAAATTTTGGTATCATGAGTTGTTATTGATCACAATGCACAGTGAAACTATTCATGAGAAACATTCAGTTTTTTTGGTAATATCCAAAATGCTTTTTTATATACAAAATCCTTCTTAATATGCTTTCTTTGCCTTACTCCCAAATTGCAAACTTCTCAAGTGGACTTTGGCTATTATTCTCTTTGAGAAGTACTCCACTCCAAAGCACTTGCTTTTATTTACTGACAGACAGAGCAGGTATAAACAAAGAACAAAATGTTTATCTTTCATTTAATCTTGAATTTATCTATTTTTCCCCCCCTCAATTTTAGTTTTCGTGAACTATAATAACCTTGGGCGATTTCTCTGTTCCTGAATGATCCCAGTGCAGAAATGAAGCCCCATGAAGGCATGCTCGGTCGTACACACGCACACGTGCCTCCTCCTTTATCTCAGACACTTCATAGTCGCCAAGTGAAGAAACATTGCACGCTAAGATAGATGCGGCAACAAAGTTGTGATTGGCCTTTCTTATTGGCCGCCAGTCGGACCAGCTGCACTGGAGAGAGGAGAGGATGAATGGAGGGATGGTTTCCTGCCATCTAACGGAGCCTAATTACAAAATAACACAGTGCTGTGCGCACGGTAGGGGGGGGCCCGACCGCCTGTCACCGCAGGCAAGATTGATGATGTTAGTGTGACCCGCAAAGGGGAGCCCCACCCAGACACGACTGTCAGCGCACGTCAAAGCGCAATAACGAGCCTTTACAAAGGTACGTCCACATGTTGGCACGCAATGTGAAAATAATAGAGGCGAGTATGCGGCGGGAAAGAAACACACACGTCCACCTGTCGGACTGTGATCTCCTGTGTTTTTCCATCACTCTTTAGGGTGTGTAATTATGGGCTATCAACAGGTGTCAGCTAAATAACCGCAACCATCCTGTCAGAATCGGACCCTTAACGCGGAAAATCAAACACAAGCCACATCAGAATGACTTATTATTTTTGGACAAGTGTAAATAACTTCAGCCTGCTGGATGGAGACTTTATGGAAGTTCTTAGAAGGACTCGCAGGAGTTCATCAGGTCAGCTTGTCGAGGGCAGACGTGATGTTATTCTATGACAGTATTCTCTTTGGGGTTGGCTACATGCCCTTTGAACGTGAGCAATGGGAATGCTACTTGAGCTACTTTGGAACCTACACGTTTGCTGCAGGATACTTTTGTTCACCATACAGACGGTTACAGGAGAAACAACCTACTGTAGTAAAGGGGGGGGGGGGGGTAAATCTCTTCTTTCAAAGATGAAGTCATTCAATTTGAAATGCGTCTATCTATACCACCCGCTTGTCATTGCTGATTTGACAGTATTTTATAAACACAGGGATGGGCAAGCACTGATAGCAGGTAACAGTATCGGTGCTCGCAATACCAGTATTGGCCTCACTCTTGTGGCAATTTCATGGAGAAATGCTATATTGGGATGTATACTGTATTCACTCATTCTGTAGTGGACTCGAGGTGCGTTCAATGACCATGCGCCCAGTAGGAAATCTCAGCTATGCATAGCAAAAGCCGAGATGACTGATTATTGTTTTTTGGTTTTGTTCCAGATGTTTAAATACTTGTTTACAAGGAATTTTCAAAGAATCTCCACTTATTTAAAATTCAAACATCTGGAACAAAACCAAAAAACAATAACATTCAGTCGTCTGAGCTTTTTAAAAACACACGTGTGTTCTTCATGTGTTTATTGAAAAACATGCGTTGTATCCGCAGATACAATTCTTTACGGGGATAAGCATTCTTTGGCATAACACGAGACTGGCGAGAGGGAACGTTTGGAGAACTTGCCCAGCTGTTCATTTGGGATACAGAAGATGAGGACTTTGAGGGATTTGTGGATGAGGATTAATCAAAAGTAACGTGAGTACATTGTTAAATACTTCAATAAAGTGCAACCCAACTCAGTTTTGCTCCTGCTACCTTTTTAAAAACATACGCTAGGTAAGTGTTAGCGTGAAAGCATGCTACCGTATGTTTTAAGCTAGCGTATGTTTTACCATGTGCCCAATAATACGGTGCGCCTTATGGTCGTAAAAATACGGTAGGTATTTTTTTTTTTTTATTATTATTCTTGAGTTATTATTAAAACTATGTTCCTGTTTTTTTTTTTTGTAGTGGTATCGGTACTTGATGTTAGTATCTGTGACTACGCAAGAGTTGAGTACTCGTAGTAGTATCGTTCTGGAACAAAGTGGTATCGAACATCCCTACCAAAAAGCAGCAACAGCAACTGATGTCCACAAGCCCAGAAACATCCACTCTTGAAACACATAATTGTTTTTAAATGTTTCCTCCAAAGTGCAATTGCCAGGTAAACAAACATTACAAACCAGACTGTAACTGTTTTTAGATCAAATGGAGAACTGGTAGGAACAGACAGTTTGTCAACCCTAGAGCATTCAAGGTCACCCCAGATCTCGGACAACTGTGAGCAATAATGCCATTTACAGCTCGATTCCTCCTGCAAATATGGAGCAGGAAACAGTCAAGTAAGCTAAGAGGAAGATGGCCAACATGCTTGTAATAAATGATATTAATCATAAAACTACTGAAATGACAGTATGTCAGGGTGGATTACTAAATTGCACAGTCAATAGTACTTGACAGTGGCAAGGAACAGAGTAGCATCTCTCCAACATTTTGTTGCCATTTTGACATTTGCCTACAGCAGGACTCGTATCATGTCCATCATATCGTATCCTTAGTCCTTCCAGATACATTAATCCTTTACATGTATCAAAGTAACGCTCACCACATCCTGGTCACACAACAAACACATCAGTGTTTTGTCATATGTTAACAGTTGTAAGTTGGAAACGTACTCCATTGAGGACTATTCTGGTACCCCTTTTGCCAACAGCTTGGCCTTGTTAAAGGGAAATGGGCTTCACTTGTAAAGGGCTTCATATTCAAGCTATTCAAAGAACACACTGTGTGGCTTCATTCACACAATGATTAATGGAATATATATATACGGTAGTCATGATAGGAAAGCAAAAGCTCATTGACTAGCCAATGACTGGGCGCGAACGGGGATTCAGTGACTTGCTCAAGAATACCTCGACATGGTCACAAGGGACAATTTCAGAGTTGAAGGACGACCATTTGACCAAGCAAGGCCCGCCATCTCAGTTTTGCTCCCTCTGTGGTGCTTTTGTTTGGGATTTTAAAACAACAGGAGTCCTGTAATGTGCTAGGAGGTGTACAGGAGACAGAGGATGTCATGCCATGGATGTCGTCTGGATCTAGTATCTCCGTCTCTATTGTCGGCCTGCTGTCACAACACAAGATTGATCGGCCAAAGCGCCGTTTGTCAGGGGGTCTCCTAGTGGGAAAGAGTGACTGACGAGCCCGAACAGGATACAGCGTCTCCCCTTCCTGCGTCCCTCGTTTTGGGTTCCTGAATCCCCACACCCCACCCGTCTGCCTGAAGTGAAGGGCCCAGCGCAAGGAGAAAGACGAAGAGGAGTGATGGCCAGATGATGTACTTACAAACTGTGTGGCCCGGGAGGAAGAGCAGGTCACAGCAGGGTGCGAGGTCCACGTCATGATGGGAGCAGAGACACAAACATATGACATGAGGGTTCTTTCAAACAAGTTGACCTTAAAAGTACCCAATCTTCAAATTAATATTTGGTCAGAAACCTTTAAATCTTCATGAGAGTAATCCCATATTCACTTCTAGTGAAATTTGTGATTAAAAAAAAACAAAAGAAAGGCAAAACTGATTCTGATCGGGCTCTCACGAGTCATGTGACCTCTTTTGCCTCCGGGTAAGGTAAGTGTGGATGGATGCTATCTTCCTCTACATGACCAGGAAGCGAAACGGGAACATCAAAGCGCACCAAAGGGGACTTAGCACCTTCCCAGGGACACAAGCGACATTGTTCTACAATTAATCCCAGCCTGCTCTATTACTTTCAGATTATCTTTAAGTAGGTGAAGTCTTTGTGGGGAATTAAGACTCTCCTTAATCCATGACACCCCCCCGCACCCCTCTCATCTCCGTGCACTTCAATGACGGTCGCGCTATCTTGTCCGGGTGGGTACTGCGGTGGCTAAGAAGGTGGTCCGCAGTGACTGCAGGACAGTGTGAGAACTGTGACACTGAGGAGGGACAACAAACATGAGCTCAAATCTCTTAAGCGCACAGGGAGACAAATAAAAGGATTTGGGTTGTCAAGGGGGGCACAGGAGCTAAAAAGCTATCTTTCATAATCCTTTTGATAGTGGACCTTTGAAATGCATGATCTGGATGTTTTAACACGGCCTTCTCGGAATTCCATTAAGAGGGGATCAAAAATCTCAGAATGACCATATGAAAGTTACACAAGCAGATCGCAAGTCTCTTGCAAGGGCAGGCAAGCATCGCGTTCACGCTAGTATTCTGGATTAAAAAAAAGGGAAAAAAAGCACTTGTAAATAGTTCAGGAGGATAGAAACTTACCCCCTGATGAATACGGTGATAATCGGGACATGAAGACAAAAAAACAGACAGGAAGAATTAAAATCCTCAACATATAAAACTTAAGACACATTGCAAAAGTCTTATTCCCCCACTAGCTTTCACGTTTTTACTACATCATCACATTGTAACATTTCATACTTCCCACAATTTCATTTTTTTTTTGATCAAATAGAAAATGCTCAACGCTGGAAGTGTTGGATAAGGAGCAAGTGTTGATTTTAAGCTATGTCACAGTAATTCACATATTTAGGTTAAAGGTGTGTTGAAAGGCTGCATAATAAGTTTTGAATTAGTAGCAAATGCAGTTAAACTTGTTTTTAAAAGCACTCAAATAAGTGAAATAAATGAGATGTAAAAGCTTTGTAATTTAAACATTACAAAAGTATGCGTACAAAAAAAAGTTTAAAACTACAAGCAATTCTAAAGAAGCTATATATATATAAAAGAGCGCAATAAATAGAACCCAATAAAAAAAAGAACAGTATTAGTTGGATATCCTCATATTATAGAGTTTCAATTGTTTATTGTGGTAAAGTTTACTGTTTGTGTTTATTATAACATTGCTAAAACAACACATCCAGGAATGGACTCACACTTTTGCAAAGTAATACAAAGTAATATAATATCTTATGGCATGCAACAGGAAATGGATTAAATACTCACCGATGTGAAGTCCTGGTTTGGACACAAAACAGAAGAAAACATGTTAGCAAAGTCTTGACGCAACATTGGTTTTAATGACTTACAACGTTTTATAATCATTTATAATGTTCCAACGGAAATTCCTCTTGAGGATGTAATGTATGAGCTCTTAAGGGCCATTGCTCTGATTTAAGGTCAATACAAATCAATTATCTATTTATCCGTCATTCAGCTTGTGAGTTTACCAATTGCTGGCTGTGAACACAAAATAGCAAATTAACTTTTGAGTGGAAAGTAGATTTAAACACAGACTAAGCTAGCCAACTAGTTGGGGAGATGGTTCGACATTAGACACTCATGTTCGTGTTTAATTTCTTCTTCTTTTTCTCCTTCCATTTTTTCTTTCTACTTTCTATTGGTGGTTGGCAACTAATTTTGGAGGAGTTCTGCTACATTCTTTAGGATGCGACATCAGAAACAACAAGGATTTATTATATACAACATTAAAAGGTGAAGGATTCTACCTTTGGCCACAATGCGACGCAGGATTCAAGTTCAGGTAAGGCATTTTATACTAAAAAGAAAACTTTGCCGTACTTCGAAACAGAAGTTTAAAATCCAACCAGAACTCATTCGCTGCCGTCAACACGATTAGGGAATCGGAATTTTGGATGCAAGCTCTGTGCTTTTTTTTGTTTTAGTTTTTTTTAAATTAATAAGGATTTATATTCCAAAGCAATTTATAGTCTGAAAAGACAAAAATAAACTAAACTGCATGTTCCTTCTGCACTTGAAGTTGCTTTCCAGGTGGCTGGATTTCTTACAGGGGTGGTTCACAATACCATCTCCAAATTTGTTATTTTGCCCTGTTATTGTTATATGCAAATGTTCTTCCCAAAAGTAACAAGGAAGCTGGTTGGAAACATGTATTGTCATCTGCTTACTACAATTTATTTCTACGGTCAGTTGTAGTCAAATAGTTGACATCAAACTTTTTTAGTGAGCTATGAAGGATGCTACCTTCTTGTTGGCAAGTGATGGGTCCTGTCGAAGCAGTTGAGAGAGGTCAGGAACTCGAGCGCCAGCCGCAAAGTAGATCCACTCTTTTTCTAGCGGGTCTAGCTGGCATGGAGAGAGAATGGCTCGTATGCAGAGTTTTTTTTCTCCAAAGGTTTACAGGTTTAAAGGTTATATTATGCTACACATGACCACATGGCAAAGCTGACCTACTAACGCAGAAGACACAAGATAGCTGAAACAACTACAGAGTCACATTTTAGAAAAAAATTTTTTTCAACAACCTGACAGCTTCTACTATGAGAATGAGAAAAAGTGGAGACAATAAGCTTACTGCGACTGCAGCGGAACCCATGCTACCCGTCGACTCCTCGTCCTGCTCAGACTCCCACTGAAAGCAAGACAAAAGTCAAAGATGACTAAAAGTATGACACAATCAGCCGTAATCAACAGTGCGCACACACACACACACACACACACACACACACACAGATTTGTTTTACTATCTTTGTGGGGCCATCTTATTGACATAATGCATTTCCTAGCCCCTTCCCTAAACCCCAACCATCAAAAATGATTGCCTACCCCTATTCCTTACCCTAACCTCAACCATAACCCAATTCAAACCTAAATTCTAAAACCAAGTTGACCCCTAAAAAGAGATCTAAACTTGTGGGGCCCAGCAAAAAGTCCCCACATGGACGGCTGGGCCCCACATGGTCGGGTGGGCCCCACAACTCTGTGAAATCCTAAAATGTTGGCCCCACTATGCAAAAACAAGACCACACACACACACACACACACACACACACACCGGTGTGTCATGTTGGCTTGAAGTCGTCCCACTGCTGTGTCAGACAGAGCAAGCTAACAAGACAGTGAAGTGAGTCAGACGCTTCACACATAAGGTGTCATGAAAAACAATCCACTTAACAATTAATACAAAACAACATGCCACGTGTGTAACACTTAAAAAAGAAAGAAGAAAAAAACGCCTCCGGTGTTAAGGTGTCAAGCTGGCTAGTGGTCACGCGCAAACCTGCAGCGTGACATCAACTTAGCAGCCGCCTTAAGAAGGTCAAATTAAGTCAGGTAAATTGTTTGCTATCGGCAGAAAAAAAGCTCATTTTGAAATGTTTCCAAACATTACAATACTGTCTGTATGTATAACACGGTGTGATCAGTGGTGTACAGTGATTGGTGTGAGGTTCCCCAGGCTAGTGAAGTTAGCAAGTCATCAGACTCTTTCACACAGACAAGCATATATTTTGTTGTTTTTATTTCCGTTTATATTTATTTGCATTTAATTTTTGAATCATATTTTTTGTATCTGTTTTTATTTCCGTTTATATTTATTTGCATTTATATTTTTAATCATATTTTTTGTATCTGTTTTTATTTTCACTTACATTTATTTATTTTTGGTCTTTCATACACCTTAACCTGCCGACGACATGCTAGTAGGTTATGTCCCATCAAAGTTTTTGGGGCCGTGTTGATGAAGTGCAAAATACACTTTTACACTCACAAGCTGCTATGCAAAATCACTTATTTCAAGCCTTGTGTATACGGCGTACAACACAAATAGTAATTGATAAATATAGATTTATTGTAGTTAGCTAATTCCTTCCCAAAATAGTCGTATTCATTGTTTATTTGAATTCAACCAACTTTTTTAAATATAAATTTTCATTGACTGTTAGATTTAATTTTAATTTTACGCTGTAAGGTAATATATGTTGACCATTTATCATCATTTATCATTAGATTGTTACTCAGTCTGCCCTCTGGTGGCAGCTGTGTAGAACAATTATGGTAAGTTGATGACCATAACACAAGTTTACTCTGTCGTTCTTATTGTTTACTGTTTGCTGTAAATGGTAAATGACAATAGGAAGAAAGTGGCAGGATAGGAAACATTTTTATCGTCCTCACGATATATATCGCCCAGCACTACTTGGAATATTTTTTTTCTTCAGCGCAAATATCTAATTTAGGAAAAATACACTTTCTACTGTACTTCCTGTCATCTAAAATTAAAATACCAAATAAATATACATTAATAGTTGACTACATTTGCTCTACTTCACAATCAGTTGAATTTATACCGGAGGATTGACTTGGGTGCTGAGTGCATACTGCAGTGGAATTGTTTTAAAGACAGTTGTCCAGAAAGTTGGACCACAAATGACCATCCTGTGTTAAACAAACACACTTAATCTGATCACATCTACATGCACATCTCCATTAAGAGGAGGTCCATATATCTTGGCTGAGAATTTGTGTGAGGCTCTTTAAATTAGGCGCAAATGATTATTATCTTTCCAATGAGGTCCAACATGTTGTGGCTTATCATAATAACAGGGGTCTTATTTTAAATACAGATTTGCCTCCCACTCACTCAGTCAGGTCTCTGCCACTTCAAGAAAGCAGCCAATTCATTTGGCGCCCCCTGGTAGATGATGGCGGTACTGCTAGCATTTAAAACAGTCAAAATACACTAGTGGTACTTTATATTGCAAGGCTCTTACTGAGTATAACATTTGGAGGCGGCTACCTCCACTCCAACAATGTCTGACATAATGAAAACTATTATCTGACCTGCGTTATTTCAAACTGCAGTGGCAGTTTCAGAATAGAAGAGAATACATTTTCAATTCACCTCGGGAGCACTGTCTGGCTCGCCACATGTCATCAGCTCATCCCGACATTCCTTCTGCTGCGTGGCGCAAGCGGAGGTGTCCGTTGCCTCCCACTGCGCTGTCGCTGACACTGTGGTGGGACTCAAACGTCTCTGCCCGTCCACATCAGGCACGTGAATTTTGTCTTTGTCTCGCTCTTGCAGCAGCTGTCTGTATTTCTTCTTGAGGAAAAGATACTTCTCATTCTGCGGTAGACAAACAACAGAGGCCATGTTTGACCTCATTCAGGTACATGAGAGGGGTTAGAATAGTCCAGTTATACACCACCACGGCAACCTACAGTGGTTCCACGTATAGTTCTACGCTGGCAACCTGACCAAATTTGTACACAAATTATAATGTACCATAGTCAATCACAGTGCTTCGTACTTATTTTTTGCACCCCACAAAACCTCGCCACCGCTATATTTCGCTTTATTATCGTTTGTCGATAAAATTGTTACAACATCTCTGCAGAGGAGCTAATACGCCTTGTGCACTCTCCAACATTGAGAACACCACTGCCACCTACAGTAGTGGATGTGTAATTACACTTAATTCCAGTATGACAAAAAAAAAAAAGTTATCTGGATTCATACCGCACCCTCCCCCGCATGTGTGTGTGTGTGTGTGTGGGGGGGGGGGGGGGGCTTATTTGAGAAGAACTGGTCTATCACTAGCCTAAATAGCTCAGCAGTAAAGTCATGTTAAGAGCAAATAGAGCATACGTAAGTATAAAAAATACTTGTAGTACAGTAGAGGTGCAACAATCAAATCTACAACTAATTAATTATCCAATTAAATCGATAGCTATTTTGATAAGTGATTAATTGTTGCGAGACCTTGTTAAACTTCTTGAATCCTTGCCTTCAACCTCTTTAACTAAACATTCAGCTTCTCAGACTTTTGTAGTCCTCCATTAAAGCAGATTAGCTACCTTGACTTGGGAATACAACAATGTTGACATGTTATACACCAAATCAGCAAGTGGATCATAATCAGTTTAGGTTTGTGAATTTTTTTGTGCTGTTTTCAACTTGAAATAATGTTGAAACAATTCATTACAACAAGAGTACTCACATTTTCGGATTTGACCACAGCAATTCTGTCAATGATGAGCTTGAATTCTTCTCGGTATTTAGCTGCAAGGAAGGAGATGAAAAAAAGTTCACATTCTGACTAACTTTACTGTATCCACAACCCACAATGTTATATAATAACATTATATAAGCACTACTAGGCAAGCTGGAGGAAGAAAACGGGTCCAACAAAAAAGAAAAAAAAGGGTGAAAAAGACTTTGATGAAGACATTCTGCTAATGATGTACTATAATAGATAGCATGAACTTATTTTCAGCCCTGGACTTTCACGGATCAGACTAGCCCACATATAAGTTCACGTTTTGAAGACCAGATCCAGATAGCAGAGGATGATTTTAATGCAACGACCTCTGAGTTATGGGCCCACCGACCGCGACGCCGGCCCTCACTTTCATTGCGCATCGGGGTTTCTCTGCGACCCTTTTAAATTCCTTTGAGTTTCAGCTTTGCAACCATACTCGCCCTGGAACCCAAAGACTTGGTGTTTTCCCGGGCACTACCCGGCGGGTCATGGGAATAACGCCGCCGGATCGCGAGTCGGCATCGTTTATGGTCGGAACTACGACGGTATCTGATCTGACCTCCGACTTTCATTCTTGATTAATGAAAACATTCTTGGCAAATGCTTTCGCCCTGGCCTGTCTTGCGCCGGTCCAAGAATTTCACCTCTAGCGGCGCAATACGAATGCCCCCGGCCGTCCCTCTCAATCATTGCCCCAGTTCAGGAGGGAAAACCCACAAAATAGAACCGGGGTCCTATTCCATCATTCCTCGGTCACATCCCTTGGCCACAGCCAATGAGTAGTCAGTTCTTAACATCACATCACATGATAAATCTTCAAAAGAAGCACTTGGAAAGAGGTCTGCAACATTCCAGACTGAGAATTGTGCTAATAAATTACCAGGTCCAGATAGCAGAGGATGGTTTCGATCCATCGACCTCTGGGTTATGGGCCCAGCACGCTTCCACTGCGCCACTCTGCTGTGATAATGAAATGCTTTGTCCTGTATTCTCTTGTCGCTAGAAAAGAATTAGGTCCAATAATCTCAGTATCTTTGCCTTTCGCACTAAGCAGGAGTGCCTACTTATACAGTGACAACACATAGGAAACAGATTGACATTGGCGAAAAACAGCACATTTTTCCTATGTGAAGTAAGTAAATTGAGGAAAGGGTCACATCCCTTGGTCACAGCCAATGAGTAGCCAGTTCTTAACATCACATGATAAACCTTCAATAGAACTACTTCGAAAGAGCTCTGCAACATTCCAGACTCAGGATTGTGCTAATAAATTACAAGATACAGATAGCAGAGGATGATTTCGATCCATCGACCTCTGGGTTATGGGCCCAGCACGCTTCCGCTGCGCCACTCTGCTAATGAAGTGATACCCGTTGTCCTGCACTCACTTGTAGCTGAAGAAGAAGTAGGTCTGACATTTCCTCATGGATCAGAGCAAGCTTCATTACGTTATGCACAAGGCTAGGCAGGACAGCATGAACCTGGATGTTGGTGTGGAAACCTATTTGTCCGCCAAGTCTGCGCCTCAGACCGCGACTTGACTTAAATTGCCCAAAAATGTCCTTTCTGTTCATGGCTTCTAAGGTAGTGTGGCCGAGTGGTCGAAGGCGCTGGATTTAGGCTCCAGTCTCTTAGGAGGCATGGGTTCAAATCCCACCGCTGCCAGTTCTTCAACAATGGAACTAGTATCCCACCATTTCTGTGGATGACTTGAGTCAATATGCTTATTTTACTATGCTAACCAGCATGAAGGTTGTGTTGCCGAGCAGTCAAAGGTGCTGGGTTAAGGCTCCAGTCTCTCAAGGGGCGTGAGTTCAAATCACACCACTGCCAGTTCTCCCTTGGAGTTATGTTTGTAGCAAAGTATAGAATTTAGATTTTCTGTTTGTGTTTTGCCCTCGTACCACCATTCCCGAAATTTCAGTATTTTTGCCTTTCACACTAAGCGGGACTGACAACTTAATCACTGACAACACAGAGAAATCAGACTAAGAATGGTAAAAGATGGCCCAATTTTCCAACGTGAAGTAAATAAATTGAAGAAGGGGTCAAATCCCTTGGCCAGAGCCAATGAATAGCCAATTTTTACTTTCACCTGATTAACCTTCAAAAACACTACTTGGTGGAAGTTCAACAACATCCTAGACTGAGGATTGTGCTATTAAATCACCAGGTCGAGATAGCAGAGGATGGTTTCGATCCATCGACCTCTGGGTTATGGGCCCAGCACACTTCCGCTGCGCCACTCTGCTGCTGTAGTGGTACTTGTTGACCTGTACTCTCTTGTTGCTGAAGAAGAATTAGGTCTGACATTTCACAATGGATTATGCACAAGGCTAGGCAGGACGGCATGAACCTGGATGTTGGTGTGGAAACCTATTTGTCCGCCAAGTCTGTGCCTCAGACCACAACATGACTTAAATTGCCCAAAAATGTCCTTTCTGTTGATGGCCTCTAAGGTAGTCTTGCCGATTGGTTGAAGGCGCTGGATTTAGGCTAACAAGCATAAGGTCTACAACCATTTGCCATTGGACGTTTCTGGTTGGGTTGAAGATAATTTACCTATGATCCAAGCAGGCTTCATTACCTTATGCGCAATGTTCGGTTGGACACCACTAACCTGGATGTTCTTGTGGAAACCTGATATTTATACTAAAAACAGTTTTGCAGGTAGTGTGGCCGAGCGGTCAAAGGCGCTGGATTAAGGCTCCAGTCTCTCAAGAGGCGTGGGTTCAAATCCCACCACTGCCAGTTCTTCCTTAGAGTTGTGTTTGTAGCAAAGTATAGGAATTTGATTTTCTGTTTGTGTTTAGTCCTCTTACCACCATTCCCAAAATTTCAGTATTTTTGCCTTTCACACTAAGTGGGACTGACTACTTAATCAGTGACAACACAGAGAAATCAGACTAAGAATGGTGAAAGATGACCCAATTTTCCAACGTGAAGTAAATAAATTGAAGAAGGGGTCAAATCCCTTGGCCATAGCCAATGAGTAGCCAATTTTTACTTTCACCTGATTAACCTTCAAAAACACTTCTTGGTGGAAGTTCAACAAAATCCTAGACTGAGGATTGTGCTTACAAATAACCAGGTCGAGATAGCAGAGGATGGTTTCGATCCATCGACCTCTGGGTTATGGGCCCAGCACGCTTCCGCTGCGCCACTCTGCTGCTGAAGTGACACCCGTTGTCCTGCACCCACTTGTATCTGAAGAAGAATTAGGTCTGATTTCGCCATGGATCAGAGCAGGCTTCATTACTTTATGCAAAAGGCTAGGCAGGACAGCATGAACCTGGATGTTGGTGTGGAAACCTATTTGTCCGCCAAGTCTGTGCCTCAGACCACAAAATGACTTAAATTGCCCAAAAATGTCCTTTCTGTTCATGGCTTCTAAGGTAGTCTGGCCAATTGGTTGAAGGCGCTGGATTTAGGCTAACAAGCATGAGGTCTACAACCATTTGCCATTGGACGTTTCTGGTTGGGTTGAAGATAATTTACCTCTGATCCAAGCAGGCTTCATTACCTTATTCGCAAGGTTCGGTTGGACACCACTAACCTGGATGTTCTTGTGGAAACCTGATATTTATACTAAAAACGGTTTTGCAGGTAGTGTGGCAGAGCGGTCAAAGGCGCTGGATTAAGGCTCCAGTCTCTCAGGAGGCGTGGGTTCAAATCCCACCACTGCCAGTTCTTCCTTAGAGTTTTGTTTGTAGCAAAGTTTAGGAATTTGATTTTCTGTTTGTGTTTTGTCCTCTTAGCACCATTCCCGAAATTTCAGTATTTTTGCCTTTCACACTAAGTTGGACTGACTACTTAATCAGTGACAACACAGAGAAATCAGACTAAGAATTGTGAAAGATGGCCCAATTTTCCAAAGTGAAGTAAATGAATTGAAGAATTGGTCAAATCCCTTGGCCAGAGCCAATGAGTATTACATTTTTAACTTCACATGATTAACCTTCAAACCAACTACTTGGTAGAAGTTAAACAACATCCTAGACTGAGGATTGTGCTAACAAACAAGCAGGTCAAGATAGCAGAGGATGGTTTCAATCAATCAACCTCTGGGTTATGGGCCCAGCACGCTTCCGCTGCGCCACTCTGCTGCTGAAGTGATCCCCGTTGTCCTGTACTCTGTTGTAGCTGAAGAAGAAGTAGGTCTGACATTTCCTCATGGATCAGAGCAGGCTTCATTACGTTATGCACAAGGCAGGACAGCATGAACCTGGATGTTGGTGTGGAATCCTATTTGTCCGCCAAGTCTGCGCCTCAGACCGCGACTTGACTTAAATTGCCCAAAAATGTCCTTTCTGTTCATGGCTTCTAAGGTAGTCTGGCCGAGTGGTCGAAGGCGCTGGATTTAGGCTCCAGTCTCTTAGGAGGCGTGGGTTCAAATCCCACCACTGCCAGTTCTGTGACAATGGAAGTAGTATCCCACCATTTCTGTGGATGACTGGAGTCAATATGCTTATTTTACTATGCTAACAAGCATGAGGTCCACAACCGTTTGCTATTGGACGTTTCTGTTTGGCTTGAAGATAATTTACCTCTGATCTAAGCAGGCTTTGTTACCTTATGCGCAAGGTTCGGTTGGACACCACTAACCTGGATGTTCTTGTAAAAACCTAATATTTCTACTCCTCCAAAATGTCTTAACACTGCCAACAAACTCATATTCCTGAACAGAGATTTGAAGGTAGTGTGGCCGAGCAGTCAAAGTCGCTGGATTTAGGCTCGGGTCTCTCAGGAGGCGTGGGTTCAAAACCAACCACTGCCATTTTCTCACTTAAATCAGGTCATCGATGCTGTCATCCAAGCTTTGTCGGTAGTTCTGATTGAGAATTGTATTTGTCAGAAACTACAGGTGTATGATTTTGTCTTCTTAACACCATAAAATCATAAGAGTCACCAAAATTCTTTCTTCCCGAAATCTCAGTATCTTTGCTTTTCTTTTGCTTCACACGGCAAGATTTTAAAATTGTTAGCCGACTTCCAAACCGTGAGAGAGCCCACACGTGACAAGAAAAAATCACGGGAGTAACAGTTTTGTACGTACAGTGTGTGGTGTGCAGCCACACAGCACAATGAACACGTCACACACAAACTACTTTCATTCAAAAATATTTCCTGGTTAGACGGGAAATCGGGCAAAACCTCTCGAGATTAAATGTGGCTTCAGAGGACCAGTCGCAATATTTCTTGGTTTGTTTTTAGCAGAAAAAAAAAAACATTTCACACCATTTCTGGTGCACTACTTAGCCGCATTACTTTGCGTTAAATTCACAATCGTCACACAGCAACGGGTATGTTAAAGAGCATCACCTAAAACTATTGTGGTGAAAACAGACTATGGCTTATTCTTACAATGTGTTTGTTTGCATGCACATAAATTACAAAGACAAAGACACACGCCGCTGAACAAACTCGCAACAATGTGCACAACGCTACCCTCAAACGTCCGACTGCATCACACGTGCCAATGCGCAAATTATGTGAACTAAACTTTAGACAAATGCATGCAAATGAGTCAATGTTTGAGACACTTAAATATTGAAAAGTAACATATTCCTCTTAAAGAATAAATCAATTTGTGGCCTTTTCCACAGGATTAGTAGTTTTCATGTCAGCTGTGGAAAATCGGCATTCCCAGCATGCTTTGTTGTAGTTACAATTGACAGTTGTGACTGTGTTAAAAATGAACCTATTAAACACAATAACTAGATATCCAGACAAACATACAGACAGCAGAGCAGTGTGGCTATGTAGTCCCTCCCAAAAAGGCCATTTTCAAACTAACAATCATCTGGCGGGTCACTACTCATATACAGATATTGGACCATTGGCTGGCTGTGTAATAGGTAAATATTTGCGTGCGTCCCTATGTGACAATCAAGGAGTTTCCTCTTCCCGGTATGGACACAAAGGATACTCACTGGTGCTGATCCACAAAAACAGGAAGCAGCAGCTCACGTGTTTCACACAAACATTAAATGCTTACGGCAGCAGGTAACAATGTCCAGTAAGTTATGAATTGATCGAAAACTCAATTCCCGTTCATCCCTCTCTACAATTCCTTCATTTCCCAACATGCCCCACTTTTCATATCAGATCAGATTGTTAGAGGTCTAAATCCCATCATGCGTGTGGACTTAATTGTGATTAAAATACGATCATCATATTTACAACGCGATGAACAGCGACCACATGCTCGAGCAGACATGTCACTACGTGGTGGGAAGCACTTCTCTAATCACCGGACGGCCACATCAGATGTCGCTGACGTCACATCTGGACCACATGTGGCAGCAGCGCAAGGTCACACTGGATCAACATTTGTTTGGCAAGCTTGACATGTTTGCCTTTCGGCCACAGATTGAGATTAAAAAAAGAAAAGACTAAAGGGGAAGGGAATTGTGAAACAGTCTTGGACAACTATTGTTGTTAGCATATAAATGCTAATTCACACAACAAACTGTTCTGTTGGGTATAAAAAAACAACAACAATTAAGTTAATTTAAACACTCAATGCTATTTAAATTATTTACATTCTAGATTGTAAGATTTACTGTACATGTACTCTTGTCCAGCTATAAGTCTAGCTAAAAAGTCGATTTATATGCTTGCATCCTATGTTATCAAAATCCTAGCAACTTTTTCAAGCAAACTTGAATGCTAATTGATAATATTAGGACCTTGTTTATAGCAAGTTCTATTCATTAATGCTAGCTTAGCACAGTTTCTTGCAGGGCTACCACAAACGATAACTTTGATAATCGACTAGCCACTGATTGTTTCTGCAATCAATCGACTGATCTGATCATGTAAATAGAACATTGCCCCCATCAATGTGGCTGCCATATAGGTCGCTTACCTGGGCTACTACAGCATGCTAGCTTTTCTAAGCTTTTAGTCATATCTGTGGTTATAACGTTAAATCAACCATATAACCCTAATGAAATCGTCATCATTAGCCTTATGTTAACATTTACAGTTATAATCAAGTAGCTCACAAATGTTGACGTTTAATATTAGCCGCTAATTTGCCAAATTGCCTAGCAAGATGGCTGTCCCTCCTTGTTAGAAACTGAGTAAGCCACAGCATACTGATACGCAGACCTTTTCAAAATGGTTTACTCCTAACCTTGTAGCTACTGTTTATGAGATCCTTGTATTATGTCTGTGCACTTGACACATTTGATTGAATTCACGATTCAAACCATTTTGGGGTTTCCAAACCAAATCACCCTACAAGGGACAATTCAATAACGTGAAGTGTTTATAAACAATAGATGCCAAGGTACTTACAAGTGGCAGAAAGTGATTGACTACCGCCGACTTGAAGTGAAAATAGTGACAAAACTTGTGTTTAGGGTTGCACCATATAAACTGCAAAAGTTTTTTGGGGAAAATCCTATGTTAGCAAAAGTATAGGGTTTTTCCCGCTTATGCCCATTGGATGTTAGGAGGGAAACAAACACTTTTACCATCTTTTTTAGTTTCATACCTAACGACATTTGTGAGTCTGCAGTCTGCACTTTTTCTACTTAAGTAAAGGAGGGGAATTAGTACTACTTTTAGCAGCCTGTTTTACACAAGCATCTCCGTACTGTACTTTTACCACAACTGACTATGATTTTGGAGATGACGTCATGATGTTGCCCCTCATGAGAGACTCAAGAAAGGAGGTGTTCAAATGCCCCACATGGGGGAGGAAATGACACAATCCTAATTCCAATTGTACCTCTGGAAGTTTTTTTTTTTGTCTTAAAACATGCAAATAGGGGAGCGATGGAACACACCTTGAGAAATGTTTGCAACATAAACAAGCAAACTGAACAGAACTCTGTCGTGCCTTGTTTTGCTAATTTCTTGAGTCCATGTTACTTACCACGTAACTGCACGTCAACGTGGCCAATAAAAGGCTTAAAAGTCTTCAGTATGTCTGCATTTCTCACTTTGCCCGAACTGCCCGCAGTAGAGTAGAAGTAATCCAGCAGCGACTCCTCACTCACATCGCTCATGTTAGCTGTAGCGTTTATCACTGTACGTCGAATTTAGGACACTTTGGACGCTGCGGCTACTTCATACGCTCTTTTTGCGTGTGTCTTTTTTTTTCCACGCTGCCGCCCCGGGAGTCGTCTGCTCGGCTAATTTGCGGCTCTTCATGTCAACATTTCACTCCACCCAAGCTAGCGAGTTGACCGCCGCGGCCGCCGCGCCTCCTCCACTTCATTTTAACCCTTTTTTCCCCTCCGCGAGGCGATAATACTCGTTTGGCCGATTTTCTGACAGTGGCCCTAAACGTCTCTTTGGCAGAAAGACACATTTGTATATCCGGTTCCGAATGTAAACTTTTGTGCAGTCAATGAAAGAATAATAAAAATACATTCTTCCAGTATTGTATTGGAAATATAAAGATGAGCTGAAAATATACAGGCAGTGGTGGCAAATGCACTTTGGTTAAAAATGTTCGACGTATTGATTCGTTTGGGAAATGAATGATACTGGGCTTTTGGAGGAAATTCCAGGATGAACATGATGGCCTTCCTTCTCTAAACTTTTAAATGTCCACCTGTTCATTGTTTTAGTAGCCTACTTTTGCAGAACTTGGTGTTGTCGATCAAGGAGATGAATGGCAAACTTCACAACCATTTCATTTTTTTTATTTCCAAGAACGTTCATTTTTATGCCTTTCTGTGACTCTTCCAGTGTTTCTGTTTTTATTTTTATTGTCAATCATATTGTACTGAGCAGCCAGGACAGAGTCATTAATACTACTGACACTGTAGTTTCCTATGTCACAATCAATAAGTTTGAAATGTGGAATGATAGTTTCACCAGAATATGTCCTTTAAAAGGTAAAAATAATAATAATAACTTACAGCCTCTATTTGGGTCACAATGGGTAGTCGTGTCTGTGCACCGATGATAGCCGCAGGTATTAGACAAAACACATGGTCAGATTAATTGTGCGGCTGCGCTGTAAATATTAAATGTAGGAGACTTACACATTAATCCCGCCATGGCTTCTCTTTGAACGAGTTGCGTTTAATTTGATGAGTGATTTGTGCGTCTGTGTTTGAGGACAGGACAATATTGTAATTACAGTAAGCTTCTTACGACTGATACAATTATTGAGGTGAGCAGTTGACACGGTGGCGTGAAAAAGTGGGACCTTATGCTCTTTCAATTTCAGAAACAACACAACTTTCATGAGGATAACGATATTTGATCCATTAGCATATGCTGCGCCTTTGTGCTCTCTGTTCATGCCAGAGAGCAGCTGGCCACACGTTGACCACCTTGCTGCTGCCGCAAGGCATTGTGGGGGAACAGCAAGCTGAGCCAATGGCAAACATGATTGTTATTTTTTTCAAACGACAGAAAAATGGTGGCGTACATCGTAGCTACACTCGGTATGAAAAGAGAGAGCAGAAGAAAATGGACAAGCCATGCTAAGAGTTAAGCTACAGCAGCGAAACTAGAATAAATATTTAGGTGGTACAGTACACTTTGAATAGAAGTCGAGCAGGAAGAGTGTGACAGTGGAGTGAAGCCAACTATGAATAGCAAATTAGGAGGTCAATTAATACATTTCTAGTGAGATAATAACAGCTCCATAATACGTACACACACTTTAAAAAAGAAGAAGAAAATAAGTAATTGGTAGGTTATCAACTTACCTCATATGTCAGCCAGGGAGAGCCATCTTAATAATATTTTATTCAGAATAGAACATAGATGACAGGTCAAAAGTTTAAACTGAGAACATTTATCCTTTTAAGGGAAAACTCTGTTTTTAAATTCCATGGTGTCAACAAATCTCCCAAAAGTTGGGACAAGGCCACTGTGAGGCATCCACTCCCCGTCTGTAAACGTCTAGGGATCGAGGAGACAAGTTTCGAAATAGGAATGCTGTCCCATTCTTGTCTAACACGCGTCTCTCTAACTATTTAACTGTCTTGGGCTTTCTTTGTTGCACCTTTTATGATGCGCTCTAGAAGTGAAAGACGTGGACTGCAGGCTGGCCATTTCAATACCCGCATCCTTTTCCTACGCAGCCATGATGTTGTAGTTGGTGCTGCATGTGTTCTGGCGTCTCTCGTGTTGAGAAATGCAAGATCTTCTCTGAAAGTGATGATGCCAGGATGGGAGCATATGTTGTCCTCGAATCTGCATTGACGATGCCTTTCCATGCGCTGATAACAACTTGGGTTGTCCTTGTCCTCTTTAGTCAGTATGATATAGCGTCCCAGTTTCCCACAAAGAACTTGGAACCGTGATTGGTCTGACCACAAAACAGGTTTCCACTTTGCCACACTCGCTTCTTGGTCTGCTTTAGAAATGGCTTCTTCTTTGTACTGTGGAGTTTCATCTGGCAACGGCGGCTGGCACGGTGGATTGTGTTCACCCACAATGTTTTCTGGAAGTATCGCTGAGCCCTTTCTGTGATTTCCCTTACAGTAAGCATTCCTCATTAGTGGTAACTGGTCTTCCAGCTGTTTTTTTTTTTAATAAGTGCAATTGACTTTTCCAGCCTCTTATTGCTACCTGTCGCAACTTTTTTTTTTTTTTTGATTTGATGGCACCATGAAATTTACAGTCAACATATTTTTCCCTTAAAATTATCAATTTTCTCAGTTTAAACTTTTGACCTGTCATTTATGTTCTATTCTGAACAAAAATATTGAAATTTGGCACTTCCACATCATTGCATTCAGTTTTTATTCACAATTCGTATAGTGTCCCAACTTTTTGGGGAATTGGGTTTGTACCAATATAAAGTTTAAACCTGCCCTAGTCATAAACACAAACAAAGGGACATATGCTACACAGTAAGCATTCAGAGAGCAATCATTAGCAAGAAGAAGGCCTGGTTGGAATTTAGATGTACAGGGCTGAAAAATGTTGGGACAAAGATGAACCTTTGCTCGTGACTCCAAACGTAGAAGCTCATCTGTGAAAGTCAGTGGAGGTAAAGACATGGTTTGGGCTTGCACGGCTTCTTTACTGTATACAACACATGATGATGGAAGCAGCAAAATGAACTCTGAAGTCAACAGAAATTTGAAGATGATGGAGGGCTTTAGACAGGCCATGTCAATCTCAAGACTTAAACTCTATAGTGCATGCATTTGGAGTCGGAAGGCACGGAGGAGCGAACCACTGTGTTAATACATTTTTAACGCTTGTATAAAATTCCTAAAACTCACTGATGATGTGTAATTATTGCAACCCGCTTCAAATAAGATAATTAAAAGCCACATATTAATACAATATCATGCCCGTATGCGAGGACCGGTGTCGCAAAAGATATTCTTTCAGGATCCTTTGCAGCTACTCTGTCACAGTCATATTGATGCTGTTCTTGACCAGGAACTGTCAGATGCTCAGGGAATTGTGAGCAAGCACGTTGTCCTGCCACAACTCTCGTTTCTTCCCGCGCACCGAATGACGCCATGAGGATCTCTTCGTAGACGTTGTTGTGGAATTTTCAGCAGTTAGGAAAACAATTAGTTTTTTGGGGTAGCTATATATTTGAACCTTACTTGAAGTCTTACAGAGCAATCTACAAGAAGAAATGATCTGTGAGAGAATGTGCAGTGAGAATCAGGGGAAGATTCTTGATGCTGCCTAGTTAGGTTTTTGGGAGGGCAAGGGAGGGTCAGCTAGACAGGAAAGCAAGCAGTCTGTTCCCAGCAGGCTTAGTCAAGTTCACTTTGATATTGCTTCATGTACAAGAAGTGAAAAGACCATTGCTAAAGAAAATCCTGGTGTCCACAATACAATATAAACAGATGTTAATATGTGCTGAATAATTAGTTTTTAAAACGTTGTTTTGGTTTGAATTGAATCTTTGATGACACCATCCATCCTGGTCCTGGAATCTTTCCGACACACCTCATATGCCAACCTCCGACCACCACTGTACATGTTGTTAAACACGTATGAGAGGCAGTCCAGATGTGTCCATGCGTCAATGTGAAGGTCAAAGCGGGTCCTGATGGAGGCCAGATGTCGCGGTCGCTCCATATGCCACTCAACTCATCCACCAGCGTCACACTTGTAAACATGCTCTAGTTCTGTGTTCTCCCCGCCCCCTGGACTGGAAGTGTCCTAAATCCAATCACAGCACCCCGACTGAGAGGATGATGATGATGATGAAGATTGGGAATGGTTACCAGCGGCTCATAAGCCGGCGTTGAGAAGGGGACGGTTTAGATGGGGATTGTTTGGACAGACAATGGTGTCTACCTGCTTTTAATCCGCCCTCACAAAGAGTGCAGGACCGGGGCCGAGTTTAATAAAGGAAAGTGCTCCCATAATCGGGATTTGTCAAAGTGCCCCCTTTGTGGTAATCGGACATTTTTTACAGCATGCTTTGTGACATCTGCCACAGCAAGTGGTTGCTAACCCCTTTGACCTTCTCTTCCTGGCTGCATGTACAACGTGAACATCATTCTTAGAAAGATGCGCCATGATTAAATCACACTTTTTGAAGTGCCTACCAAAAGTGTTCCATGTAGCACTGAAGACTGAAAGCGGAAGATGTTCCACCCTGATTAATTACTTAGCAGAGGCTAATAGTACAAGGATCTGTAATTACTTCCACGCCAAAGCTGCATTTTCATAATTAAAAGGCTGGCGAGGTATAATAAAATAGTTCTAAAGTGAAGGATTACAACAGTTAATCCTGCACGGTCCAGATGTGAAAATGATGATGGGTGGGTGGGATTCTGAGGTCTAGATTAAGGGACAAATCCCACAGGCGGGAACGTCACCGTGGTTCCCCCCGCGGTTTAGCGGCTCGTGTGGACTCAACATGCTGTAATCTGGAGATTAGCTGATATAATGAGCTGTAAATACAGCAAGGTCAGCCACGCTGCCTCAGCCCACCTTTGCTGTCAAGACCGATTCATAGATGAAGGTTGTTTCATATCAAAAGTCTTGGGACATGTTCCGCCTACAGGAAGTGATGGAGACCTGGGAATAGTCCCACCGTCCTCCTCCACTCTTAGGGTTAGGGTTGTGATATCTTCTGGGAAGACTGTACAAGATGTTGAAGTGTGTCTACAAAAATGGATTTGTTGACAACTTGACAGGTTTGCCCTCTCACACCAAACTCACGGAAGGATGCCTTGATGGACCTTCCTTTGAGCAATGCGGGTACAGCCATTCAATTGTAGGCCGCTTCCAGCTGCTCTGCTGAGTTACAGACGGCGAAGTTTTTCGCGCCATCCCCCAAATAAAGACGAATGTTCTTTCACCACCTGTTGTCTGAGCCCAAAAGGTTTTAATGTGTGATGGCTCCATTAGGGTGGATTAAACCATTAAAGCAGGGATTGTAATTTATTTATTTTCCTTTTTTTTTTATTCCGTAAGAAATTTTTTAACTCAGGAAACACGATTTCAGTTGGCAGCACATTGGTGGCCGATGAGGAAACTCATTTTAGGACTACATCAACAAAAAGAATGTACAAATGTTGGAAGCAAACAATATCATTAACATCTTATTTATATTTATACATACAACATACCAGGCATAATTACAAAGGAGCATTTGGACCATATTGGAGGGGGGAAAAAACTATGGTAAGAGAATGAAATTGCAATCTTATGTGAATATATTCCCAATGACACAAGTGGAAAGTCCCAAACTGGACTTGTGAATGAAAATGTGCAATAGGATCAACTCATTGGAAATTATTATTCCTGTGATGTGACTACTTTTGTAAGCATATCCTTGGAAATTCATTACTTAATTCTCATAATGATTCTCCTGATTTCTGATATATTCATTTTTAAATATTACAACTTCATTCCCTTAATATTTTTCCTTTTTCTCATAGCATTACAACTGCAATCTTGTAACTTCATTCTTGCAGAACAGCGTTTGTTTTTTTCCCTCAGAAAGACATGAATACAGTACTCCTTTGTACAAAATAAATATGAGACATTAACACAAAAAAAAAAGTAAACAGACAAAATCTATTTGGTTTGGAAAGCTAAGTGTTAAAGTGTTTTCTCTCTCCTGGGAATAACTGGCGCACTCTGAATATTTGACATCCTCTTCCAAATAAATTTGTTCAACTTTGCTACAAAACCAAAAACAAGCGCAGGTAAGCAACTTCTGCATGTGTGTGTGTGTGTGTGTGTGTGTGTTTCGATGTCGTAGTGCAGCAAAGCCCTCAAGAGTCGCTCACCAACCAAAATTAGAAATGAGAACCTGATGGACTCGTCTTTGGTTGCGTGGTCCACTTTTGGTTATTGATCATTCAAACAAAAACACTCACACAAACTCCTCATGGGACTGTAAATGTCTTTTCACTCCTTAGTGATTCTTCTTGTTTTCCTAAACAAATGTGCAATTACCTTTTCTCTTGTTGAAGCAAATCAAAAAGTCACAACAACATCCACTCTGGGTCTTGTTCAAGGGTTGGGCGACCCCACACGCCTCCTCTAGCAAAAGGAAGGTCAGTGGCGCCCCCCTGTGGTGCTACGTCCTCCACAAAGTGCAAGCAGTGAAAGAGTCTCTGGGCCGCCACCGCCTCCCCACCAGCCGGCGGGAGGGACGGGGGACGCTCGAAATGACGAACGTGCAACGGGTGCCCGGTGTGGTGGGGGCGGCGTCGAGACAGAGAAAAAGAGAAGAGAGGGGAAAAAAAAAAAAAAAAAAAAAAGAGTGCAGTGGTGTCTCCAGGAAGAACTTGTCTTTGATGGTGATTACACCTCCCTGTGGAAGTCAGAACACACAAAGTAATCAAAATCTAATATACTCACAAAAATGTAAGGCAATTTGGGGTAAAGCACAACATTTTTAATTTCAATTTGAATTTTGTGAAATTTGAATTTTGTAAAGTCTATTTAGGGTGGGACCAAATAGACTCCGTTTCAGAGTAGGCTAATATTTACATTTGGAAGAGAGTAAAATAAAGAATAGAAAATAAATAAATAAAAGTCCCTCAAGGGTTGAGGAATGAACCCACGACCTTCAGTTTTCGAGACTGCCACACTACCACCTGAGCTATGCCCCTCCTACCGTTTACTTATCTCCAAGTGTCTTGGAGTTTGGAAGATTCCAGCTCACATGAGCGATATACTAACCAAGGTTATTTTAGTTCATGAAAACTAACAAAAAAAACGAAAACAAAAATTAAAAAAACGATTTTGTTAATGAAATAAAAATGAAAATGTTTAAAAAAAAAAAAGTTTACAAAACTATAATGTAATCGAAAATGTCCTTCATTTTGGTCTTTGGCAATTAATATATGAGCCATTGGGGATGATTAAAGACGTTTGAAAGTGTGTCACACAGAAATAATGTCATCTAGCAGCAGCCAATGGAAAACCACCTTCAGATGATGTTGCTCCAAGGCAACAAATTTGCCTGCTTGACTTTTAATGGCTCGGCTCGCCTGCTTTTTCATTTAACTCAGTCGAAATGCAACGCTAGGTAAGAAATACGTTACTTTTTTCATTTTACCATGGTGTTTATTAAAACTTGTGCACAAATAATACACATAAAAAAACTAAAACTAAGCATTTTTTAAACTACTAAAACTAATAAAATCTAACAGAACCACCCTAAAAACAACATTTAAAAAACAAAACTCCAAAAAAAATAAAAATTAACTAAAATGAAAATTCCAAAACTATAATAACCCTGATACTAACACACAGCAGGAGCTGCGTGGCTCAGGGAGTAGATCGGCTGCCTCCCAAGCTGAAGGTTGTGAGTTCGTTCCTCTTGAGTGACTTTTTTTTCCTTTTTTCCCCGCCAATTGTTCATTTCACTCTCTTCCAAGTGTAAATATTACTCTAAAACGGAGTCTATTTGGTCTCACTCTAAATAGAGTCAAATTTACTCTACAGAATTTACCATTTGCATTTATTCAGGAATTCCACCCACAAGTCCAAAAATCCTTCACTTTTTGAGTAGCGTCTCTGTGTGTAAATGCGGACACTTACGATGCGGTGAGTGTAGAGTTGAGGACCAGAGTGGTGCGTATTCGATAGAGCTGTGCCAGCGTCAGTTTCTTGTGCTGCTGCGCCGGAGATTTCCTCGCTCTGGCCGACGTTTCTCCCAGATCGCCGCCAGCCGTCGGATCGGACTTCCTCTTAGCTTCCGTGTCGGCGACGCAAGGACTGCCCTCGTCGAGGACGTCCCGGCGGAGATCGACGGGCAAGTCGGCGCCGTTGCTCCAGAGCTCCGTCAAGCTCTTGCTGTGCGGCAGTGAGGACGCATCCGCGTGTAGTGGGTTGGCGCGGTTGTGCGAGGGCGGCATTTTGGCGTGGAGGCGCTGCAGGAGGTTGTCCTCGGAGCGCGATAAGACCAGAGAGGACATCTTCTGGAGGCAGTGGAGTCTTGACTGTACGTGAGGCCGCCGTCGAGGTTTGCAAGGTTGGACCACTGACAACTGCGAGCCAAGCGAGGCAGAATCCTCCTCCTCCTCTTCCTCTTCATCTTGTTCCTCCTCTGCCTCCTCGGTGCCCTCTTCTTCACTTTGCGGCGGCTGAAGTTCTCTGAGGAGCGACTCCGGGGAGAGCGTACCGTAGGCGCTGTCCATGGACAGAGAGCGACACTGAGGGTCCAGCTCGTCGCCCTCGGGATCCGCCTCCTGATTCACCTCAGAGTAAACGCTGGGGGAGGTCATGTGGAGACGCTCAACTTCCGACAGGGCGGAGACGCCATCGGTTGTGTCGGTTTGGTCCTCTAGGCTAGCGATGGCGGCAGAAGACGTTTGCGACTCTGCCGGTTCGTCGACTTCCATCACTGACAACGTCTCAGTGGAACCATCCGACTGACTGAAAATCAACACAAGAAAATTAATTTGAAGTTCCAATTCAATCCAGTTTGTTTATAAAGTACGTTTAAAAAGCGACAGAGTGGACAAAAGTGCTTTACATCGATAAATAGGTCAAATATAGCAAAATTCAAACAAAAGCTGCAAATTTTCTTGGATATTCACAACCAACACAACATGTAGGTCCATTAAAGACTAAATCATCTCCAATCTTTAGAAAACCATGTATGTATCTTACACTCTTAATTGTCGTCAATGTTTACGAAAATAATTACTTGTAGAGGCCCTGTAGAATAATTTGTTGAGAATGTTCAATATCACTTTTTTCAGACTGATACAAATACTCACCTCGAGTAGTCACCAATACCAAACACTGATACCACTAGTTTTTTTATACATAATAACTAACCCCCCCTCCCCACCAAAAAAAAAAAAACAAAATAAAAAAAACAATGACAGAGCATTTTAAACAAAGAGATTTATATGCCATTATAGCATTTTTCTAAAAATTGCATAAAATTAATGGCAATTTTAAATGATCTTTATTTCTGTACATATATTTACAGAAATTGCATCTTAACTCATTCACTGCCATTGACGGCTATAGACGTCAAAAATTAATTTGAACTATTTCTCTTAGTTTCACATTTCAAATTTTTTGAGAGTATGAAAACCTAGATTTTTTTAATTGTACATTTAGAACAGATATAACATTTGTGATTATGACTATTAAAGTCATGTGATTAATTACAATAAAAAATTTAATTGCTTGATCCCCCTAATTTTTAATAAGCTTTTCTTCTTTTTTAGGGGCATCAGGCGATTTTTAATTGTAATTATTCACATGACTTCACAAGATAACTCACAATTAATCACACATTTTACATCTGTTCTAAATGTATAATACATTTTTTTTCTAGGTTTTCATACTCTTGTTAACAAAAGTGGAAAACAAATGTGAAACTAATAGAAATAGTTCAAGTTCTCCAGAAAAAAAAAGAAAAAAAAGAAGAAATAGTTCAAATGAATTTTTGACGTCTATAGCCGTCAATGGCAGTGAATGAGTTAATGGGCATCTGTCAGACATAAATTCCTTTAGTTCCCAATTGTAAAATGGCCACAAGAGAGCGTCCGAAACTGGTATCTGCAGCCTCCACGAGTGCCCATTACCTTGAAACAAGGCACAGATACCGATACCTGGTATTGGTACTTACTTATTCCTACTACAAAACACAAAGAGTATGCTTAGGTTCATTTAAGACTGTTCTTCTATTCTATTCTATTCTAACAAAACACATACACGACTCATGATCTCTGATGTTTACAAAAACATGCATACTCTTGACTTCCTCAATATTAACAAAAACATTTAGGTTTAAGTTTAAGTCCATTGAAAAATTTCAATGATTGCAAAAACTTTAGATTAATTGAAGATTAAATCCTCTTAAAAACAAGTACATTAGATTCACTGAAGTCTACATTATACTGTCCATTGGTAACAAAAACATTTGCTGAAGACTATATCAGCTCTATTGTTTACATACACATGTCTGTTAGGTTTGTTTAGACTTTATGTTGTTAGGTTCACCACGAAAAGAAGTAGTAGAAAGTATTTAGACTCACTGAAACCTAAATCGTTTCTAATGTCTCCAAAAACATGTACATTGGACTAATGTGTATTTGATGTGTACAAAACGCGTGTTGTTGATGTACTCTCCTTTGCCAACAAAAAACATACATAAGGTTGGTTAAAGACTGAATAAGTTCCGACTTTGGTCCAATCTGAGAAATGAACACTGATAGAAGCATGTTCCATCCATATTTCCTCGAGTACCTTAAATTATGCTGATCTTTGTGCCTCAGACATGGTGAACTCGCGTTGGAGTTGCTGCTTTCGTCTTCCTCATCCCGCTCTTCTTCACCCTCCGTGCAACTCGTTAGAGAATTCTGCAGTCGTATCACTTCCTCGTTGCGAAGCCTCTGGAGTTGGTTCTGTCGTATCAAAGGACGAGTTAGACAAAGTCGCCTCGCCGCTGCACGTCGGAAGACATCCCGAGAGAACAAACCTGGACGTTGCAGATCGCCTCGATCCAGCTTCGTCCCTGGGGGGCGCTGTTGGCTTGGAACGTGTAGGCGGCCACAGCGCTCCTAAACTCATTGAGGTAGATGAGGATGAAGGAGCCTTCAGAGATGAGACAGGGCAAAATGTTTCATGAGGGATGGCACAAGCACAAGCGAGCATTTTCCATCAAAGACTGTGTCTCTGTATTTTATTAAATACATGTCCATAAGAGCATTTCTAGTTGAAAGTTTAATGTTTCATTAATTCAACTCAAGTTCACGCTTGTCGCTCGCATCTCACCTGTGTCTTTCAGCTCCTTGCAGACGACGTTGTGGATGAGCAGAGGCTGCCGGATGACTTTGACTTTCTCTACTCTCTTCACAGGCTTTGTGATGAGCAGCAGATCGGTGAAAAGGAAGCAGTAGACGTCCATCTACAGTGAAAATAGCCAGTCAGGAATAGTTAAAAGAAAAAAAAAATAAGGCAGAAAGATTGAAAGCAGGAGACAATTGGCTGTACCCGGCTGTCTTTGCCCTCTTTCATCCTCAGAGCGCCCTCCAGGTGAAGCTGTCTAGTCTCCTCGGCAGACGTTCCTCTCATGGGAGCCATGAGGTCAAAGTGGTTGAACTCCTTGAGAATCTGAGTGGGAACACGCAAGTCAGGTGATGTGCCCCCAATAAGTACATGAAAGTTGAGATTTTGCCTCTTATTCCATCTGTCTAAACACTTGTTAGACTAAACAGAAAATTCCAGATTTGTTCAAAACAAATTGATAAGATTGAAAATGAATGCCGTTTCATTTTCTTGAACAAAAATGACATAAAGTCAGATTGTTAGTGAAAAAAGGACTGATGCTTTAAGTTAGAATTTGAGTCCTCACCTTCTCCACCTCCTCACTACTGCCCTCTACTGCCTCGTAGGAGTCGATGCGTGCAGAAATGGTGGCCAACCTCTGCTTCTCCTGACGCTGACGCATGTGCGAGTTGATGCTGTCGATGAAGGTCTCCACCGAGGCCACCTAGAGGTCAAGCATGATCGTTAGGAATTGTTTCTATGATAAATACTTGATACCCGTGTAATCGACGTGCTCCTTACCATGCTGACGATGACATCTCGGGCGGGCGGCTCATCCGTCTTCTTGAGCACGCTCTTCAGCAGGAGGGGATATTTGGTGAGCCGCTGGTGAGGTTTTGCCAACATGTCTGCCAACTTCAGACGGTTGCACTGTTTGTGCGTCTCCGCCCACTGTCAACAGTCAAGAGACTTGTTACACGCACGCAACACACATGAACGCATAATACTGGAGGTTGTCACATTGACTCACGGTCACGTAGGTCCTGAAGAGTTCATTGTCCCTGAGAAGCGCTCGCATGTTCTCCATGCAGCTTTCCTCCTCCATGCAGTAACGGATGTACGGCTTGAACCTGGAGGCAAACTGAAGACATATGCAACATTAGGCTCAGTAAGGTTTAGTGAGGCTACCACTATCGCTTGTGTTTATGCATGGGATGGCTGTTGAATTGTTGGCTGAAGTGTGCTCCTGTTTGCTTCCTACTGATTGATTGGAACTGAGCACGACAGGCAGTGTAAATGCTGCTGGGTCCATTTCCATTTCAAATTTGACGCATTTGCAGCATAGCCTCAATTAACATTAATTTATCCACCCATCTTTACACTCCAGTTCCACCAAGACTAACCAAATAATTGGATTTCCTTAACACCACAAATATGCTACACATCCTATTGAAACGCGTCAGTGTGACAGTGAAAATGTGGCAGTGGTGCACTCAGCCCTGGTTCCAAGCTGCTACCTACCGTCCTGAATCCGTGCTGAAGGTCAGTGGGGTCAAGCAGAGCCCGCGCCTGCCTGGCCTTGTCTAAGAGGGGGAGCATGACCTGGTTCCAGAGGGCGGTGTGCAGACGTACAATCTCCTGGATGTTGCTGAAGAGCCGCGGGGGTTCCACCTCATTGAGCAGGCCGCTCTCCTGCAGGTTGAGCAGGCCGCAAAGGAACAGCTGCAAAGACAGGAACAAAGAAATGAATTTTATTGTGCCCCATTTAAATGTTTTTGCCATTTACTAGCAATATTGGCTACTAAATGTGTAGGAGAATATATAAAAGGTACAATTCAGTAGCATTCCAACTAAAGGTGTTGATTTTCACACCAAATAAAATTGTTTCTTGAATTCAAGTATAGCTTTTTTAAAGTTAATTCATATGGGTAGACAGTAGGGATATGCCAATATTGGGCATTTTGACAAATATCGGTATCGGCCTTTTAAAAAAAATCTGACAGCCGATAAAAGGTAAATTTAAAACCATTTTAATCTCAGGGAACTATTTAAATTTTCTGTTAACTGACCCTGGGAATCTTCTGAACCTTTTGTTTTTGTTCAACATTAAAACAAAGAAATGTGAAAGTTTAAGATTTCAGGTATTTTCAAATTGTGGAAAAACTATTTAGTGTAGAAAACTATAGAGCGCTATGGTATTTACTTGTTTAAGTTGTCATTTAAAACTTTTTAAACTTGGGAGATCCTTAACATTTTTTTTTTTAATTTAAAATGAAGTCTATTGTCTAAGATTACAAAAAAAAACATTGTACATTTTGAAAAGTCTTACAAATTGTTCAATAAGCATGCTTTAGGACATTCCAACAAAGTTAAGATTTGCATTTGTATTTCAAAATATGTATGCAATTTTTTTTTCTTTACTGAAAATTAATAGCAGTTTCAAATATTGCAGCCTCCTTGACTACTAATAAATGGCATTGGTATCGACCCTGAAACCCCCCCCCCCCCAAATTAGTCTATCTCTAGTGGACAGGGTCTAACATTAAGCCTTTAGCATTAAGGGTCGTTTCAGTGTTACAAGTACTTTGGCTTAAAAGAAAAATAATGCACTTTTGGGGCATCTTCGGTGTCTATAACCTAGAAATTCAGACTGGCCTGGTCGGGCCAGCATCCATTTCAGTGCCGTACTGGCCACGGGCAAATGTTATTGTCAAATCCGGAAGGAATTGCAATGCACGGGATTAGTCTATTAATATGCAGTATGTTAATTAGCGCAAAGAGCAGAAAAATGCTGCCTGTTAATTCAGAGCAATATTCAAAATCAAACCATCTGCATCAAGACTGTCTAATGCTCCGGGGAGAACTCCGGTGCAAAGGCCACTTTATCTTTCATGACTTCCAGCAGCATCATTATGTAACCTTTGCGTGTGTCTGTGTGTGGGTGTACAGTGGCTGTTATGTCAGACTCACGTCAGTGATGACTCGAAGTTTTTTAATGTAGGAGGCCTCAGTGTGCAGCAGCTCCCATATTGCCTCCTGTTGGTGGAACTGTCTCCTTGTTAAAGTCTAAAAACACAAGCAAACAAAAAACACACACGTGAGTCAAAGAGGTTGCTCAGCATGAGGAGAGTGCACACGTCAGACTATGTAAATCTAAAGTACATCATGTGATCATTGCACAGGCATATTACCAAAGCCATAAAAATACTTGTCTGGCTGACTATCTTGGTGAGTCATGCACTTGCGCTCGCAATTAACAGCAGTGCAATAACCACTTGTTATCTATCCTTCTGGGAAATCAGAGAAGGTAAATGATAAGAAAGTACCGTAGCGCAATCCGGGAAGTCCAATTTGTTTTTTGTTTTTGTTTTCATGGCACCGTTTGTAAAGCATTTGAATTACTACAAAGCTCTTCACACGTGTTTTAAGATAATAGTTTGTGGTTTATTTATGGTTAAACAATTAGTAGTTGCATAGACAATGCAGTAAATCAAGAATGAATGGTATTAGTCAATTATAATCACTTTTTGGGTGACCCGCTCTTCGGTGGGGTCCACTGCACTGTGGTTTTGACAAAAAAACTGTGGATGTTTGCACATGTACTGTTAAAATGATAAGTTATAAAGGTGGAAGGAGGTTGGAAAACAACACAGTATCAAAAACAAAAATGTTCCTTTTTGAAATTATGATTTGAGTTTTATTTTTATCTTAACCATGAGTTATGATATGGACTATTTTTTATTATTATTGTTTGATGATGGCGATAGGATGGTATAGCACAGAGGTGGGCAATCTCGGTCCTCGAGGGCCGGAGTACTGCAGGTTTTGGAGGTTTCTCACTTCCAACACAAGCTGATTCCAATCAACAGGATCGTTATCAGGCTTATGCAGAGCTTGCTGATGAGCTGATCATATATCAGCTGTGTTGGAGAAGGGCAACATGCAAAACCTGCAGGACTCCGGCCCACCTCTGGTATAGCATAATGGCAGCCACGCCTGCCTCACAGTTGAGAGGTCCCGGACGTGAATCTTGTCTTCTGCCATCATATGTGGAATTTCCATGTTCACCCTGTGCTATGCATGAGTTTTCTCCACTATACTCCAGTTTCCTCCCACATTCCGTAAGTATCTGTATTCGCTTAACAACAATAGTCCAAATAAGTGTAAATGGGAGTGTGAATATTTGTTCATATGTGCCCTGTGATTGACTGGCGACCAGTCCAGGGTGTATCCCGCCTCTCACCCAAAATTGGCTGGGATAATCTCCAACTCAGCCAAATCCCTAATGAAGACAAGTGCAAAGAAAATGGATGGATGGATTGTTTTTGATGATGTCATCAATGTGTGTATTGTCACCAAAATGAAAAGGAATACCAAATGGTGAGTAAGAACCAAGGTAGAAAAAATAAAAACTGTAGATGGGAAATTGCAAAAGAAACAAATAAATGCACTGATGTAAACAATGGGCTAGATGGTCAACTCAGATTTGCTTGGATTACCTCAGCGTTGTCCAGCAACATCTGCCAGCTGTCCTCCAGGACCAGGTCGGGCTCCTGCTCGTCCTCCTCCTCCCAGGAGTCTTGGTGGAAAGAGAGCTGCCGCGGCACCTTGGGCAGCCCGAACAACGTGTAGGAGTGCAGCTTGCTGTGGAGCTGCTCTAGTCTGTCCACTTCCTGTTGGGCACAAAAAGTTGAACACTGTTAGGATCATGGAACATGACGACGCAGGACCCTTTATGTAATTATGAAAATGTGTCTTGTGTGGACAAAGGGTTTCAAGGAAATGAAAGGAGGAGGACTAGGGGTAGGGGGTCATAAACACGTTTGTCAAAGGGCTGTTTGTGTGTGGTTGGGGGCAAATTTAGAGGTGAAAAAGGTCCAGGTCCCTCTGGGGAGGTTAAAGGGGCTGGCCAGGGTGAATAGACACGAGCCCACCCCTGACAGGTGACTGACAGATAGTGTCCCTATCTGACATCTGTCACTCTATGGGATGTGAACTCACAAAGGGGTAACACAATGTTATGTGGGCTTTGTTGCAATAAAGGTTTATCACTCCTTAGGGCGGTCAAAATCTTCCATTCTCAAACCTGTGAAGCTGTTGATACTAAATATTTAAACATTTTGATAGGTTATTTATTCCCACATCAACAACAGAGTGGACAATAAACGAGTTTGAGGGCCATACCAGAAAAAAATAAACAAAAACAGAGTCTTAAGCAATGTGCCAAGAACATGAAATATTTGTTACAAACACTTCTGATTTCAGTTTGTCGAAAACTTTCTGAGGTGGAGACACGATCACATCAAACAATTAACTCACATAAGGGTGCTGATTTGTCAAACATTAACTTAAATTGCTTCTGGATTTCTGGACTAAAATGTTACATCTTCAACAGTCAACATCCAAAGGTCTCTGCTCGTAATAGGACAACTTCATTCTCATAAAATGATGGCTTTATCCCGTGAAATATTTTTGTTTTGTTCCTGTAGTGAGACACTCCAAACAATTATCGTGATATTTTTTTTTATAGCTGCCAAGCATGAAATCACATGTTGTATATAAACAGATGTGATAAGAATTCCACTTTTTGTTGCTACAGTCCACTTGCATTAGCCATTAGGCAAGTAGTGCAGTAACCAATCAGGACTAGAGTGGAACACCGCGGTTTTGCAAGTGTTGATTTTTTAAATCGAACTAGCTGGACTTTCATGTCTAGAATTGTTTGACTTTGGCGCAGGTATGCAATCTACTGTGCCTTGTAAGTAATAGTCCTACAATCATTTTAATTGTATTATACTCGTTAAAATTCATTACTGATGATGCACAATAGCAGTAGAACTATTAAGAAGACTATTTTTATGGTAATACATTTGTGTGCATCACAATAATGTATTGCGGAGTTTGTCACTTTCTTTTTACTAGCGATTGGACCCTCTGGCCTAAAGCGTAACTCTGTGTCAGGCTCGTGCAAGGACGTGCGCTTGCATAAACTCTTCGTTGTTTTAAATTTTTTTATTTATTTATTTATTTATTTTTTAAGTTTTCTTGGATAATGAGCTCAAGTTAGGGCTTTGCTCGAAGCAACCTCTTGTTTTCTTTTTCTTTCAGTTTCCCTTCCTGTCACTACTACATGTCCGAGGGGAACAAGCATGATGTCACACTGCACCACTCCACCCTTCCCCACCCCTAAGAACCTGTGGTTTGTTCACCCTGAACACTCCCATTGAAGGGAAGATACAAGCTGATAGATGCAGTCGCAGTTAAAAAGTCAGGGCTCTTTGTACTCATCTGGGCATTGTTAGCACATGTATGATGTAGAAAAATCTTGAACATTAACATTTTAAACTCCACAGTGATTAGACTCTTTATTTCACTTACTGTTCATAATAAGTAATACATTTTAATGAGTATAATACTGTCCTACTGTTAACATAAAACTAAATATTATAAATATTAAAACTAAATAGTTGTGATAGAGAAAATAACCAAATCATTCACACAATGATTTCGCACAATGATCGTTTTTAACGTGAGGGACAAGCAGAGCAGAACATTTCCTCTGACGACTCATTTCCAGAAGTGCTGGCAGGAAAATATCTGAGCCAACAAGATTTGGAGGGAAATGATCTCACCCCCCGCACCTCTGACCTCCTCCCACTGTTGCCTTACTGCCGTTTTGTTGTAATGTTCTCTCTTTAGTACGTCTAGACAACAAGCCACTAAAGCCAAACAGGAAGTCGTCACATGGTTACCTTGGTTTGTTTTTTGTGTGTGTTTTTTTAAATCTTCAGGTCAACACGACGCTGCTATTGGTTGAAGAAGAAGCCACGGCAGGCTTACCTTGCCGAAGGATGCTGCATTGGAGCTGAAAAAGCCACTGAAGCGGCTAGCAGCTCGGTTCTTCCAGCTGTCAGGACCGGAGCCGGGCAACGAGCCACCCATCTGCCCGAGCGTATCCGGTGTGGGAATGTTTGTCTCCCCCAGAAACTCGGTCATGTTCTTCCTCCGCCGGGACTGACCCTGCAGGAGTGGAGAAGACAGAACTTAGGAAAAATGTCCATTGCGTGACAATTTACACTTTTTAACATTGAATCTATGTGGTGTAAAAACTGCCAATTAGATTGTGCTCTTAAAGTCTATCTCACCAGAAGTGTCCATCAAACATTTACTTAGGATAAAGAGAAACTGACTGTTTTGTGAGAAAGAGCAAAGACTCTCAACACGGACACGACAAGAGCCAGTCTGTTACTTTATTTTCATGAACCAAGTGCTGAGGTTACGTGGGTAATGGATAAAATGCTTGGAGTAGTTATTAAGCATTTTTTTTTCTACCTTTACTGATTGATGTACACAGGTCAAAATCAGGTGGCCATTCATTATGTAGTTTTTAATGTAAATGTTGTTTTACTTTGTGCACCGCTGCAAGCTAAGCAAGAACAACTTCAAAGTGGTCAGTTCACTATAAAATGCCATTGTTTGCAGAAAAAAACATACAGACATTAAATCCGACTTTAACATTTGAAGACATCGACCATACAACAACATATTGGAACGAAACATTTACTTTTCTAGTGCTAATTCAATTCAGGAACAGTCCGAGAAGATTATCTGATCATTCACATGGTGATCATACAACAGTGATGATAAACGAAAATGAGAGACGTATCAGTATTGTCTCCATCTCCTGGGAAAACAAAAACGTTCCAGGTGGATGAACGGAAAGAGGGAAATACACAAAGGGGGGACACAAACAGGAAGTTGTCAGTGGAATTTGGCGTTCGAGATGACATCAGCAGGGCCATTAAAACAGTCTGACACAAACAGGAGAGGGAAGGACAGCCCACTTCCTTGCAGGGAATGCTCATTGCATCACCGAAAGGTTGCTCCATTCCAAGACTGATCATTGACACCCCCCCTCCAAACCCACTATTGTTACCCTGTCAGCATGGCCCTCTGCGCACCCTTCACTTTACGAGCACCAACAGAGCAAACAAACGGGGGATGCCGTCGTATCTGAGGAAGCACTTGTTTTTACCGCCGCACTGTCAGTGATGAGGAATCTGCCGGTGTTGTGCTTAGCAAGAAAATCCCCCCCCCCACCCACCCACCTTCAAAGTTACAAGGAACTCGCATTCCACAACGTTGACAACAGCAAAGGAACACATTGACAATTCCAAACGAATTCCTTTGCAGACACAAACAAACACCAGGGACGTGTTTGTGCTCAAAGCTGATTGGGTGAAGGATTATGGTCGAAGCCAGGATAGGCAATGTGCTTGAATCACTTAAGTTTCAAGACCATGACCAATATCGCTGGGTTCTACCTTTACACAAGACACTTGTTAAATGGAGAATGATGACAAATTATATACCGCTTTAGTCAGAATACTAAAAAGCGTCATCAGTGAAAACTGAATAGTTTTTCATCTGTTAGTGTTAAATTTAAATATAACATTATTAAATGTTTAGTCATACCCCAATCTACAATGCTGACATTGAAAATAACGGACTCTCCAGAAAAAATAAATAAAATAAAATAAAATAAAATAATGGACTTGAACAAAAAGAACGATATGATATGTCAATCATTCTTGAAGAAAAGTTGTTGATTTAAGAAAAACTCAAGATTTTATGGGTGCAAAAGTATGTGAACCTCTCACTTAATCGGACATTGCACCTCCTTTTGCAATGATAACTTCATCCAAAAACTTTCTTTAGTCTCTCTCTGTTAAGTCATCAGTCTGTCACATCTACTTTGGGGGATTTTTGCCACTCTTCCTTGCAAAATGCAGCCAGTTGAGAGAGGTTGGATGGGCGTCTAGCATAAACTGCCTGCTTCAAGTCCCGTCACAGTATTTTGAAATAATTTAAGTCAGGATTTTAGCTGGGCACATCCAGAACATGAATCTTGTTGTTCTTCAGATATTCCTTGGTGGTATTGCTGGGATGCTTTGGATTATTGTCATGTTGCATGAAACTTCACAAAGAACGGCTTCAAGTTATGATCCAGGATTTCACAATATTCCTCTGAATTCAAGATTTCCTGGACTATAGTTGTCCAGTGTTTTAGTTGTGACCAAACAGTAAAATTTTGGACTCATCTGTCCACAGAAGGGACTTTCAAAAAGCTTCAGTGTTGTCCAGGTACTCACTGGCAAAGTTGAGATGGGCAGCTTTGATCTTTTTTCCATGAAAGCCTTGTCGATTGACTTTTCTTCTAATTGTTGAAACATGCACATGTGTCCCCGATGCAGCAAAAGAGATCTGCAAATCCCTTGATGTGATTTACAGGTTGGTTTTCACCTGATTTATCATTTGGTTTGTGGGTCTTGCTGATATTTTAGAAGGTCGTCCACTTCTAGGCAGGATTGTAGTAATTTTCAGTGTTCTGGAGGTGCAGATGATCTGCTTCACAGTGGAATGATGAAGCTCTTTTTTTTTTTTTTTAGATGACTTAATAGCTTTCCCCATATAGATGTGCTGTCACTACCCACTTCCTGAGTTCCCCTGAAATTTCTCTCCCCCTCAGCATTACTGACCTGTATGTGTTCACCTGGGTAAGACTAAAGTGATGTGGTTTTGTCTCTGTTTCAGTCAGTTATGCACAATTTCTTTGCTAAACCTCTCTCATTTCATTGGTCCATTTCAGTGGTTAGTTCGGCTACCAATTTGTCCTACCTGATCCTACGTAACTGCTTGTTTTAAGCAATGCAGCTCAGGGTTCACTTACTTTTGCACCTACATGAATTGACCCAAAAATATTTTGAATTATGTTTCGACTACACAATTGATAAAAAAAAAAAGAAAAAAAAAAGAACAATGCATTGAATTGATAAACCTACACCTATTATTTCATACAAAATGTAATGGTTCAGATTGAACAATAAAATCAGGTTGAAACAATTCGAAAGTCCAAATTGCTCAAGAGGTTCACAAACTTTTGAGCAGCACTGTGTATACATACATAGATTATATATATATATATATATATATATATATATAGATGGATAGATAGAGAATTTCATGAGAATGCCATTTCAAAAAAAAAGAAGCATTTTTACCATTGGCTGGTTCCGCTGACAATATCAACCACCTGATTGAATATACAGTGGCACCATGCATATTGTACAGTCCATAGAACATATGGTGCAATTTCACCACTAGAAAACCCTGGATTCCATTCACCCGACGGCAACAAAGAGCACTTAACCATCTAAGACATCCAGACAAGGGATAAAAGACACCTAACTAATAGTGAGAAGTAAATGATTTTCTTTTTGAGGGGATATCTGGGCCAACAGACCATGCCCGTAAATAAGTGGAGGAATAAGAAGGTTTCAGGGACTAACAAGGAAAGACTGAACATCTCTACAAAGTCTAAACCGTCACCAACACAACTCGGACCTTCCTCCACTTAGTGGGCAGAGTAAAGACCTTGAGTACAACATTGGTATATCAAAAACCTAAGCTAATTTACACTCCCTGTCTCCATTTTGGTAAGACCCATGCATTAATCCTAAAAACAAAATTTTAAATAAAAGAAAGACTGGCTGGCAACATGATGTAATCTTGCATTTTGACTATTCAGCTGATGCTTTCCTCTCCTAACAATTAAACTAAATACAATCTATTGATTTCCGTAGGGTTCAGGGTTCACGCCTGAAGATGATGTAAACAACGAAACGGCATTGAGGAAGTTGTGATGAGCTTCATTCTCCACTCACCATTGAAGCTAGAGGCATGTCAAAAGTAATAAAAACCATCCTGATCCGTCAAATGGACTCATGGGTCGCAGCCCATTCTGGAACCAGCTTCCATTCGCTTTCAGTTTTCTCTTTTTAAACCCTGTCCTGCATCCAATCCACTCGTCACACTTGTCTACCTGGAGGATTAAGGTCCAGAACCCGGTTGGAGTGGCCACAGAGTAATGGTGTTCCTCAGTGGAGTATTTTCCTTCCTGAAAATGTGGACATCGCCCAGGCTGTGTTGCGAAGCTCCTGGTTGCTTGCATATCATGCGGACACTGGCATGAAGTCATAGCAACCAGGAGGATCCTGCCTCATTGTGTTGGACAGGAAAGAGGACGGAAGGCAGCAGACCGCTGCCCCCTCACCTCCCACCCAGGAGAAGAAGGTGATTTGAATATTTGGAGGCAGAGCTTCAAGGCAACAGCTTGAAGTGCTATTGTACAGACAATGGCTCTTTAAAAAAAAAAAAAAGTTTTCTCAACGAATGTTAAAATAATACTTCAAACATTTCCTGAACATATTATGAGGACTACAGTGTGACCATGGAGCAGATTATTTCTATTTTCATTAATTATTTCCATTTGTTTCAAAATATAGGATGTGGCCAGTCCACAAGTCCCAGATTTTTGTCACTCGGCTAACTGTACATTCAAGTATAATTTCAGTAAGAGCATACATTGTGAACCTGACAGGTCTGACGTAGGGCAGTGACACAGCCACAAAGCCTCCATTAACAGTAGGAGAGCCAGGGGGGACCTTCCAGGTTAATGATATTAAACCTGTTTTGCAGCCTTATCTTATCATGGCCATTTGTGGCAGTAACCTTGGACGAGAAGCGGAAAAATCTTTACATGGGAGAGGACTGTATGGTAATGGGCAAAGTGAGAGGCTTCCCCTAACCCCCACCGATAAGAATTCTTCTTGATCAGGCAGGTTTGATTAACGATGGGAAAACACCGCGACCTTCCTGCAAAGCTTCAAAACACGCACTAGACACTGGCTTGTACAAAAACGTCACATGCGCAAGCAGGAAATGGATGTGACAACAAATCCCCCGCTGTGAACACATGACTCACAGAGGTGACAGAAACTGTTTACAAGGTATTTTGGGGAAAAAAATCTGTTAGACTGACTGAAACTGGACTTTTAAAAGATACAGGTAAAAATGTCCCTTAGTTGATCTAATACACATTTGGATAGTGTGTTTAGAACGGCATTTATTGCAGCATGTAAACTAATAAAAAACAAAACTGATCTTGATCCTCAAAAGTTCAGAATGGGAAGTGGACTACAAGAAGCTGGATTTAGCTGGTGGACCAGGAAGAACATCTTTATACTGTACGACATGATTACCAAAAAAGATCACGTGCATGCAATTTATTAATCGACCCAAGCGCACAGTATACGGTATTGCAAGCTCATGTCCGATTTTTTAAATATTGTACAGTTCATTACATGCATTGCAGTTACTTAATTGCGCATCTCTGGTACAGTAAACATTGATAGCTAATTGAATATAGCCTACACATACTAGTTAGGACAAATTGCAATCCATAATGTGATGTAGATAGAGGGAAAAAGCAAACAGCTGCTGGTGCTCTTCCAATCGCATTATTAAACAAATGGTAAGTACTAAGTAGCAATCAAAAGCACACAGAGCACACTTGCCGGTAGCCTTATTTGACACCGTCACTGTACACCTCAGTGGCTAATCCCATCAACCAGGAAATAGCCCGCCAACAGTATGTCTGCACCTGTCAATTTCCACATCACTGAACAGAGCAGACCCACTTTTTAACGTCATGTACACATTCAGTCATAGTAACAAAGGTGTGGAATGTATTGGAAGGCGACACCATGTGGAACAAAATAAAAGCTGCACCTCACATGCATATAATGAAGAGTTTAATGGTGACGATGACGTGTATGGATTAAACTGTAAGATATATCTTCACAATACCATTAAATATTTGGCCACTATTCAGATTTTCTCGGTTGCAAGCGTGGGCTGGAATTTAACGCCCACAATAAACATGGGATTTCTGTATACCAAATGTACATAACTAAAACTTTACACATCATTTTTAACATGCTCGCAGTTTGCCTCTGGCTACATAGTTATTAGGCTCTGTGACCAAAGAAGACAAGAAAGGATGCAGAGATAGTGTGGATGCCATTTGTAATAGGGGGGAGATCCACAATGTAACTTGTCAACCAGAGAAAGGTCAATACTAAGAGACCGTAAAGGGCAGGACACACTTCAAACAATAATTTGCATTCTCTCTAAAGCATGTAATGGAGGCAGTTCCTATGTTATGCAATGCTAATGTTTCAAAAGTTTGCTTTTGCTAGCTCGCCAAAACGGAAGATAACGGGGCAGCAGAAGCTCATTTGGAAGGTCTGTCCCACTGTGGACAAAAATGTTACAGAGTTGTTGAAGGGGTGCTAGTTGGCTTACTGGCTACTGTCAATTCTCCCTCCTCAGTGCAAGAGGTGCAACACTGTTTGTTTACACGGCCCTTTATTATGACATCAACACAAGATATACTGTATATAGCAGAAAGCAAGTACAATTTTTGCTCGAGGGTTTACAATCAGCATAATTAATAAAACTAGATAAACATAGTGAATGCTGCTGGTTGTGGATTTTGTCACACAAATATGGTGACAAAGAAAATGTTTACACGAGTTAAGCAATGGGAAAAATGTTTTTGTTTTTAAAAGGGGACTTACTCCATTATTATTATGAACTGTTGGATAAAACCAAAGATAAGCAATATGCACGTGTATAGTGACAGCTACATAGTCATTTTTAAGGTCTTGTGTAGACAGGATTTAACGTCAGGTGAAACGTCTCAAAAAGGCAACTAAATAAAAATCATTTCCCTTTAATGTCTTAAACAAACCCATCTAATTGAATCTTTAAATGACAGCTGAGCAAAGCTCACTGCCTCTCACCTGACATTCAGTTGAGTGGTTAACTTCCGGCGGCAGTGATTCTGGGATCTCCGCTTGAAGGTCCCAGCTGTGCCATGACGACAGGCGGCCAAAGCGCATCGTTTAATCAAGTCAAGAAAATATACAAATAATTCCCCCAGAGAAACGGACGGGGCTCAGAATAGTAGCAGCAGTTCAAAACTGAAACTGGAGCCGGTGGCCTGCCTTAACGCGACTTGATCCTGCAGGTGCGCAAAGCTACAGGCCGAAGGTCACACACGCAGTCATCTCCACCTGTCAGGTGTCATGAGATTTCTTTTGTCCTACAGCACACACACAAGACACCACCAAACACACACACTTCTGCTGCTCCACCCACAACACACAGTCAGTATATTAAACTACACTAGATCTTCGCAGGTTCAGCTAAAGAGAAAGGTGAAAGTCCTTTTACAATGCAACTGAAAGTTTTCCTGGCATTGGTTGACAAATACTTTTTTTCCCATTCAAAAACGGAAAGCAAGACACATCGATTTCTTTCCAAAAGAAAATTCAATTAACAGAGTTGTATGATCACTAAACTAATGGTATGTTTACCAAACAAAAACCGAGTGTTTTTAAATCATTTAATACACCGGGCGGTAACACACACAAAACAATCCTGTAGACTTCATCTATGCTTAAAATGTGACAAGTTGACATGACTACGTTAGCAGTAAAGTAAATGTACACAAAGAAGTGTTGTATCCTATTGGTTGTGACATTAGAACAGGATTTTGGACTAACTTTACTTAAAAAAAAAAAAAAGAAGGTACAAAATGCTTAAAAATATTACACTTGAAACATATAACAATTCACATGAATGCATTTTTACCATAGCCATTAAGAGGTAAACCGAGTTGCAAAGTGGTAATATTTTAAGTAAGTCTTATCAAGCCACTCACTGAACATGTCGCTCTATTATACTATATTGACTGTATTAGACAGCATCTCATTGGAGAGTGAGTCAGATCAGACACAGCCAAGATTACACATGTGACCTGACCGCCACTCAGTCAGCCATTGACATGCAAAACCACCTCGCACTAGCCAACATGCAACTCCCCTACCATTGTGAGCCATCAGACAGGTCTGGTCGAGTTCAAGAGAAACAACACGAAGTGGATTCAAGAGTTAACTGCACAGTTTGAAAAGAGGAAGTCACTGAAGACAATAGCTTTACACACAAAGAGAGAAAAAAAAATGAATACAATATGGCTGCGAATACTTTGTTTGCCACACCCGTCAAGTCTTATCACTCTGGTGAACTTTACACAGTTCTGAAGGCTTTTTTTTGTTTTTTGAAGTAATATTTCCACAATGCAGACAGACACCTTTGTGAGATAACGGTAACCACCTTGTCATTTTTGGAAATTAGTTTACATTACAGCAGTTTTTCAGAGCCTGAATCAATTTAACCCATTAAGGCCTAAAGTGCACAGGTGCTTAATGGGTTAAACTGATTTTTTCTTTGAAACAATTACAGAAAATATACTGTACACTTTTTTGGGAAAAAAAGAAGTGAGAAAAAGATTTCATAATGCCTCTATGTTCTGGCCGCCCCCTGGAAAATTGCTATTTTATAGACTTGGTCTAGCGTGACAGTGACAGTGTTGTTGCCACTTACGTTTTACAAAGGGGACTACCCAAGGTATAAATGCTTGGGTCACAAGGTGCCTAACTAACTTTATAGATTGTAATACTTGCACATTCCTTTCTTGATAAAAAGAAAAGTCAGGGCCTGAGTCTTTTATTTCCCCCACTGTTTTAAAGAGATACTTAAGTCATTGAGCCATTTTCAGCAGTAAAAAGTTCACATTTTGTCCAGAATTAATTTAATAAGTTCATTATTTTTCATGTAAAAGACCTTTAAAAACACATTTTTCCACTTGCTTGCTGTTGATTGAAGATGACATTACCTGTGCTAAGGAAATAGGTAACCACCAAACACGGCTCACCTGTTTTCTGGGTTTGGTCAGCAAACTACCATTGGTTGTTACCTGTTTTCTACGCATTGGTGATGTCATCTTCAGTCGACTGCAAGTGGCAAAATAAATTTTTAAAGGTATTCATGAAAAAAATAATGTTATCCCTTATCACAAAATATCTTCTTACTGTTGAAAATGGTTCAATGAGTCAACTTGGTATCCCTTTAAATGTTATTTCAGTACCGTACTGCAAAACACATACTGTACACAAGTGGTGGGAAGAGTGGTGAGGGTTATGGGGCGATTACACGAGTCAAAACTGTACCTACAGAAGTCAAGTCACCAATGTGACACGGGCGCTCTATCATTACAATATATGGATGTACAACTTTATCCCTTGTAGGGCACTGAAAAACTGACAAGAATTCAAGTAGTAGTCTACATTAATTTTCAGGTATTAGTAAGCATAGAAAGGTAGAATTAAAGTTGCTTGTGAATTCCCAAAGATACGCATGGACACGCATGGTAGTCAGTAGTCATTTTACAGATGCTGATTTAGCGCCAGCAAATCATTCATTCAGGTTGTGTTTTGGCAGACTTGTTGGTTTAGCAGCATTTAGAATGTTAGCCACACTTGTGTGAGTTTCAAGCCAAAGTCATTAGTTCAACTAATGTTTATTGGATCTCGAAGCTAAGATGGCTGGGTGCAATGTAGGGATTTGAATAATGGGCATTAACATTTTAATAGGACTTAATCTTTCCTTATTACAATGGTAGTGTGTTAAGATTTTAAATGGTGCTAAAAGTAGTTAGAGGCGTAATTAAAGGCTGATGATTTCTGTATACAGACGCTCCCCTACTTACGAACATTCGAGTTGCGAACAACGGTACATACGAACATTTCTGCGCGTACAGTATGTCGAAAAATGTTTGGAAAGAAATGCTGTAAGTTAGATTTTGTATTGCGCGTAGTGCTTCTTTCTGCCGCTAATACCGACGATTGGCGCTGTGAGAGCTCATTGGAGGCTGAGCAACGTGGCGAGGAGGAGGAGGAAGAAAACGCCGGTCCCCATGAAGCAGGAAATAACTTTTGAAGCCGATTCCAGCGACGACGAAGAATCTCTTATGATATAAAATCCTCCTCTTCCTCCTCCTCCATCATCATCTCCTTAAGCATCGAGTACATCTTACAAAAGTAAGTTAAACTTCATTTTATTTATCTTATTACGTACATGTACATACTGTGTGTGTGTGTGGCTCGCTCTCTCTCTCTAACATACGTAGTACAGTACAGTACTGTACGTATTCTCTCCATTTTATTAAGTTTTTTTCAGTACAAACCAATGCAGGTTACTTGTACAAGCCTTAAACATACTTATATAAACCTTCAATATACTTATATAGGCTTTAAACATAAATTATAATACAAAATATAGCACTGAAGCAACTTACGAACAAATTCACCTTACGAACGATCGTCCGGAACGTAACTCGTTCGTAAGGTGGGGAGCGTCTGTATACAGATTATGCAAAATAGTATATAACTATTCCAGGGCCTACTTTCGATATGCCAGAAAAATGTTATTCATTGTACAGGCAGAGACCATAGTAAAACAAAAACAAACAATTTCCCTTGACTTTAATAACATTAGAGGTTACACTAGGAGCAATGTAGCTTTTAACTTGGTATTTATGGTGCTTGACCCTTACACACATATCAACCCAAAGCAAAAAGGAGGAGAAGAAGAAACCCCGATGTTCTTACTTGGAAACAAGTCATATAAAATGCCTGGAAAACTTATGGAATCACCACTCCTGGATGATGATCATTTAAATGTTTACTTTTGAGGGGAAAAAATGGGAATATCACGGATGGGCCACAACGCAGCTCTCATTAAAAATGCCACACTTTTGGCTTTACCAAACATCCATCCATCCATCCATCTATTTTCTAAACCGCTTGTCCTCACAAGGGTCGCGGGGTGGTGATGGAACCTATCCCAGGTGGCTTTGGGCTGTAGGCGGGGTACACCCTGAACTGGTTGCCAGCCAATCGCAGGCTTTACCAAACAATAAAAACAAAAGCAAGAAAGAAAATTGCTGTAGTCCGTCACATTTTAATTTCTTTTTGTGCAAATAGTGGGGACAATCAAACATGGAATCGTTCAACTTTAGAAAAAAAATGGACTCATGAAATACAAACAAACACACCAACACTACACCACTAGTGTTGTACCACCAATCACGGCTCATCTGTTTTGTGAAGCTGAGCCGCGATTGGCCGTTACCTGAGCCCTGAGCAACTGTGATGTCATTTTCAGTTGACAGCAAGTGGCAAAATCGCTGCCCTTTGGGATGGGAAAAAAATGGTGGATTTTGCTGCTTAACTATTCCACAAACACAATATTAATCAGAACACCATGTTTAGACTCGTTGGGGCGCATATACAACATATTGTAAAGAAATTTTTGGGGTTGACTTACCCTTTAATGACTGACACACCTCTAATGTTGCATAATTTACCAATTTAACTGTCTATGTTTTACTAATGTAAGATATACAGCGTGAGTCAAATGCCTTTTATTTGTCTTGTTTGAATCTGTGCTCTGCATTTCGACGATGTCCAGCTCGTATAGAAGGTGTATGTCTAATTTACACTTGAATTGAATACGCTGCACTCTCTTGGCACATACCCAATACGTTTAGGATACCCAAACTAAACTACTTTTTTTTTTTTTTAATAGCTATGGCACATATCCGTTTGTGCCACTTGAAAGGATAAAATATGAAATGTCTGGCTTGAAAACCATGCAATGTTAACTGAGCCAGAGATATACATGTGAGCAAAGAAGATTCAAATGACGGTTTTGTATGGAGACGTGGGAGGACAAAAAATTACGCATGTGCAGTGTTTCTGTGACACTGCCAACTACTGACTTGGTATATTACAATACCAGTATTCTGTGTCAAGAGGGTCATTTCAAAAGCAAACCTTTTCATTTCTACATTAAAATAACTCTTGACTGGACTCCCTGTCAAATAATGATTACCCAAGAGTTTACAGACACAAAGACAATGACACATCGCATGGTGCAACAGGAGGTCTAACACGACATAGATCAGACAGACGTCCACTCCTTGGCAACCAAGATGTTTTTGTGTGTGTGTGCATTTGCTGACTAACTTTCCAGATTGCTGCTACAGCCGTCACAGAACTATTCCACTGTTTTTCCTCGCCCAACTCAACACCGACATCAGCACCTATGTACACCTCGTGCGTCACCAGTCTCACCTGTGCCAACACATTTAAAACATTTCTTAATATGACAACAAACTCCTGAATGGTGCCTTTTGCTGTTTTGTAAAATAAGTGCATCAAAGCACAAAGTTCAAGTGCAAATTTGAGTTGGCATTTCACACAGGTTATGAAGCTTTTACCAATTTATTATGTTTCAGGTGAAATACAGTGCAGTTTGTAAAATACAAATAGACCGTAATTATGTCACTTGGTGTTTCATGAAACTTTCGTGGTAGTTTATTTACTTGAGTTCATCTATTTTAAATGACTTTATCCAAAGACTGCATTTCCCCTGATACTACTTGAAGTATGTGAAGCCTATGTGTTCTGTCTCATGGCCAGCAGGGGGGGACTGGCTGCAAGGGAAGGAGGCGCCTTGCCAATAACGCTAGAAAAAGTTTGTTACACTCCTTAGTGACATTAAAAAAAAAAGGAAGATAATTATTGATGACTGTGCCAAATTTTGGGACATATCCCTTAATTTCTTAGTGAATTTGGTGTTAAATTTGTGGTGGTATCAGACACTGGTGGACCGTTTTACAAGGGAATTTGTATCTCAAAGACAAAATGATGTTAATTTACACTAGAATATACATACATATATATAGAGTAGATGTGAAGTTCCCCCCCCCCCCCCAAATAAGGAAGGAAAAAATATATGGTTAGGTAAATTAATATTGTTACAGTTACACAACTGGCCCAATTTAGGTATAGTAATTTGAGTTTTAATGCTAAAGCTAATTGAAAGTGACATGCTGGAAAATGGAAGAGAGTTGTTCATCTTCAGGAAATAGAACTCCTGGGCCGTGTGACAGGGGTCATTAGGTCCCATCAACTTGATGACTCGACTGTCCTACTTCCATGCAGTCAAGCACATCAGAGTCAAGCAGGAAAGTGGACTTCAAATGGGATTCAAGGGTTCAAACATTGTATCACTTGAAATCCAAAAACAAATTCCCAGACTTCCCCTGGGCAAGATACTCTTTGTACAACGACATCACGATGGGATCACCAACGGGATGCGACAGCAATAAGGCATGATGGGAGCACAACAATAGAAGGTGAAGAGATAGAAAGGCGAGAAGGGTGTGTACTGTATGTGTGAGATGACTCACCAGTGGATCGGCGCCCTCGCGACGTCCCAGGGATCCGTGCTCCACCCTCTCAGTGGCTGGCGTAAGGATGTAGGGGGTCTGACTTCCAGCGGGCTTCATGTTGGGCAAGCTCAGCGACCTCATGTCCTTGACCCCCTGCTCCACTTTTAGCTCATCGCCAGGCCGTGCTTCAGGACAAAGGAGGACCATTAAGACCACCAGTACAAACTAGCCTACATGGAGGTTACACTACAAGTCATATAGGTGCAACACAATACATTTGTTACATTTGCAGGGTAGGTAATTCATTTTATTTGACATTATTTGTCGGTACAAATTTTCTTCTCCATTTCTGTGCCTCCCTGCTGACATGCACTGCTCACACTAACAACAAGGCTGCAAACAGAGGCACTAGTTTGCAAAAGCAGATTTGGTGCGTCAGTCAATGGTAGGGCATATTGACACAGACAAAACAACAACAAATCATACTCACTCTCACACTAATGAACCATTTAGAGTCTTCAATTAAACCAGCATGCATGTTTTTGGAATGTGAGAGGAAGCCAGAGTATCCGGAGAAAACCCAGGCAAGCATAGGGAAAACAAACTCCACACGGAGACTGGAGCCCATATTCGAACCCGGAACCTCAGAACTATGTTACTTCGTGGTGTAAAATAAGTTAGAGTGAAAATCTGCAAGGGAGTGAAATCAATGCACCAATAACTAGGTACACCTCTGAAGCATTTGTTTTCATTTGCTGGACTATTTCTCTAACAAGAATCAGAACTCACTATATTGACTTGATTTTTCTAGAATTGGTTTTGTGTGTTAGAATGTGCACATATTTAGCTCTGAGGACAAGCTCTGTTGCCTTCTGTCCTTTTATCATTGTTCATTGCACAACCTTTGGTACAATGACCCTATTTTTCTGCAGCACAGATGTAAATGGGATGAACGTGTTTCACCTCTCTTGTGAGCTTTATTCACTTAAGGAGTCCACTCCCTTTCCTCTTTTAGTCTGGACAACGGGTGTGAGAGGAAACTGGCCCATACAGATTACCCTCGTTGTTGTAAAGGTCAACTCAGATAAGAGTGCACATGTCAAATATACCACTTGGCATTGAATCAAAAGGCTCCTTACTTTCTACTTGTATGAACAAAGTGGTATTGTTGATGCCAGTGTCATGAGTCATTTTTAGCTTCTTATGAACAATAACATCTGGCTGACAGCAGCTTTTGGACACACACAAACACAATTTGACTGTTTGGGGTCTAGAAAGGACCCAAAACATTCAGCCAGTACTTAAAACCAGTCAGACATGACATAACAGTGCCGCTTTTACCTTTGACTTTAAGGTAGTGTCCCCCAAATCGATAGGCCTCAAAGTTGAGGGACAGTGGCGTGTTGGACTGATCCAGGAACAAGTCGACACGCGACAGCTCGATGCCGTTCCTCTCAAACACAGGACCTAGGACCTCTCTGGCGCCAGGAGACAAATGACAATAAATGATGTAATTGAAAGAAACATGCTGATTCTCAAAACTTAAAAAGTCATTGAGGTTATGGGGGCTTGCCAAGATATTGTTGCAATTGGCGCTATGAACATATCAGTCCATATGACCTCACCTCAGAGTTTTCTTTTTCATAGCAGGTACTATTTCTGTGTTGATGTCCACATTGAGGTCAAACTTGAGACTGAAGCACTCTTTGCTGGGGTCCTGGAGGAGGGAAGGGTATACACACTGTTAGTTTACACAGAAGCTTCCCTGGCTGCACCAGACTGTTGATGTTGCGCATGCTAGCCCTTAGCAACCCCACAGGCACTGTAGCTTTAAGCCTCATAGCAGCTTGGGAGACACTTCCTAGCAGCACAATATGCAAAAACAAACAAACGTGTGCTTCTGCCCGGTAGGTTTTATGGATGACGACCTACATCGGTGTGTCTCCTCCGTGGCTTCTTCTTCACCAACTTCATACCCCCCGTTTTCTTCTCCCTGCAAATAAGGGATACTTTGATTTAAAACAAGCAAAACATTTGATTATAGAAATTTTAAGATACAGTAAGTGGAGGGTTACTAACCCGCGGTCACTGCTCCCCTCATCTTCTTCTTCGAGGTCGGAGGGGGCGCTGGTCCGTGGGGGGCATGATCGCGTGGACACGTTCCGAGCCAGGATGGAGGCTAAGTGGGGACAAAATAATTTGTTGACAACGTAAAATAACAACAGTAACTATAATGTCATTGTTATGCCGTGGAAAGTGGCTGTGCAGTTGCTATGCAATTTCTTTACGACGCTAACTGACCATCTAATGGAGATAAAAATAATTGCTTGGCTCACAGGAAAATTCACACTAAGATTTAATTATATATAGTTTTTTTTATTGTTATTGTTGTTATTTATTGTTATCTACAATATGTGGCTTGTCACCAAATTTTAACAAGAATCCCTACCTACAAATTAAAAAAATCTAGGTTTGTGTTTTTGGAAGTTGCACAACCCATTCAAATAATTCATTGGTGGAAGTAACTATAGTCTCAGTTGTCAATATTTGCATCATTTTTAAACATGTAGATTTAGGCTGACGTCTAATTAAATGGTCATGAACCATAAACAAATATATATTTTTAAGTTTTTAAGTTGGCACAAATAGTAACGCAAAGGGCAACACCTGAAAATTAACTATTTTATCATCAATTCTGTCCAGAGTTGCAATGTAATGTGTTCTTCCTTGAACGCCACAAAATTTTAGGAAAATTAGCTGCATATTGTTTGCTTAATCCTGCTCATTGCGAAACAAATCAAACAAACTGCTGCATGCTACCTTGAGGTTGTAAGTCAAATCGGGGGTGCCGGTCAAAGTGCATATTGTCGTTCTTCTCCAAGTGGCAGCGCGAGTCACATGACTCACACAGGTGAAGGGGGCTTTTGCTATTCAGGCCTTGGCAGTCAGGATGGTGGCAAACCTGCAAATTACAAATTTAAACATACAGAAAGAAAATATGTCAAACCAACAGAAGACTGGGATCGAGCAGAATCAAGTAAAAAACAGCTACAGACTTAATATTATACAGTATACACTTGCGGCAAAACCACAGCGTTTTAAATGACAACTGACATATTGACACTCCCACCTTTCCACCATCTGTCTTGCTCTGTCAAGTTTTCACCTTTGCACACAGATCTGAGATCGGCTTACCCATTCACAATCTAAGATGGAGACCCAAGATCAGCTAGGCTGACCACAGACCAGCAATGTACTGGAAGCTTTTTCAGAGTCCAGACAACAGGCAGCAGAAGGCTGCAGGATTAAGGAGATCTGTCTCAGACCAGACAGATCCAACACCCGCACCAACCAACCTCCGCGACCTCTTCTCATGCCTCACCTCAAGGGGTGATGGGCTGATAAACACCAGGGGGCTCTTGCACGCCTCCTCCGCCTTCACGCAAACCCGTGTCGGGATGCAAGGATATATAGGGAGATACAATGGAGGTCCCGCTAAAGTATTTCCTGTCATTGTGCTTGAGTATATTTTGTGTGTGCGCGTGCTCAACAGTACAACTTTTACAATAGTATCATCTTTGATTAAGGCCTTCATGCAATGATATTGTGCTTTGAGAAAAGAAAAATCTGTTGCCAATCGGCTCTACAGCAATACATTTAAATGAAATCAAGTTGTCAGGAAAGGTAAAAAGTAGTGCTGTCAAAGTTGAAGCATTAATTGATTAATTAATCACAAAAAAAATGATCGCATTAATCGTGTGTTAGCGCAAATTAATCGCACTATTAATTTTGACCACAGATTATCCTTTAGCTTGACAGCGGATGGTTACGTTAAAGGTAGCACTGGTTGTATTTGAGCAACAATCATAACTACATGTATTAAAGTAAAACATTTATTACATGTTTGTGTGTTCATGTCAAAATATTGGGGTCATTTTTCTCCAATTTTTAATTATGCAAGTAATTAACTGATTAGAAAAGGAGGATGCTGAGCGTGTGCAGTGGATCAAAAAATGTTGAAAACTTCCTCATAACATTAAATGTTGAAAGAACACATAACAGGTGCTCTTCATGTTGATAAAAAAAAAAAATCCTTATTTAATTAAGTAATTAATCAAAATTCTAAAATGATTATTGGATTAAAAAATTTAATCATTTGACAGGCTATAGTAAAAAGGCATTACTAATGTTGCATTACTCACAATAGACAATAGACACCAAATTTTAGGAAAATGTGTGATGTTTAAATAGGGTTCTAAAATAAAAGTGGCCCAGAGTCACGACATGACTACCTGAAGTTCACTAACGCAGGCCTGACTGGGCCAGTACCAATTTCATAAACATGATGAAATCAACACATTCTTGCTTTTAAAATATTTAATATTCAGTACAGTACTTTGACTTTGAGTATTTTAAATTGTAAAAAAAAAAAAAAGGAAATTGATCAATCATCATTGATCTTTTTGTGATGCACAAATTGCTTTGTGTAGCAGGTTAAAGCTTTCCATAAGGAGTGGCTTCAGTGAGATATGAAGGCCAGAAAATGTCAAATGTTAACTAATCAGAATTCATACTGAAAAATATTCATACTACGAGTAATATTGTGTCAGTGAAATAACCATTGAAAAGTATCATCATCATCATCATCATCATCATATATAATAAATATACCGGGCCAGTACTGGTTCTGGCAAGGCCACATGGCTCATCACAACATGGCTCACCTAAAAAGGCTTAAATGGGAAGTCAACCTGAAAATCTTTACAATAATAGGTTATATGTGGCCCCACTATTCTAAACACTGTATTCTGATTAATATTGCGTTTGTGGAATACAAGTTAAGCAGCCAGATCCACACATATACTGTACATCCACCTTAGGGGGCAGCCATTTTGCCACTTGTTGTCTACTGAAAACGACATCACAGTTTCCATGTTGTTGTCATGGACAGCAAAATGGCCAAGCCCTGAGATGGATGTAAATGGGTACATTTGGTTACTTAACTCATATTCCTCAAACACAACAATCAGAATGTTTAGACTAGTGGGGCTGCATAGAACATATTATTGTAAAGAAAATGTTTGGCTTGACTTCTCCTTAATTGTGGGACCCTTTTAAAATGTTGTTTGGCTGTAGTAATGAAATTGCAATGAAAATAATTGTCATGGTTCTCCCACTATCACCTGTTGCTATAACCATGTGTTTAACATGTATATCTTACAATGCATTATGGCAATACAGGAGTAATATAAATGTTTGCACCACAACACCTACTCTTTTATGCTAATGTCGACTAGCCTACGACTGAAACGGCTAACAAAGAAAGACAAAAAAAGACATACCCAAAAGTATTCTCATATCTTCAAGTGTGATTCCAATGACTTCATAACTAGTTGAACAGGAAGAAGGATATACCACTTCCTGTTAAAGAGGAAGTCGTCCGTTGACGTCACGGGAAAAGGACTAAAGACCTCACCAAGCCAGAGTACTACTAGTTAGGGAGTGTGACACTGCTCCATATCCACGCTGGCCAAACGTCTAGTTGGCCACCTCGCCAGGCTGCTAACAACCTACCCCCACTTCATTAATTAATAATCCCCTCCTCTCAATGTCTAGCCAGCTATAATCACAGCTTGGAAGGGACGGACGGGAGGGGGTTGGGGGTTAGGATTTGGGAAGGGAATGAGGATGAGGAATTTCCACGGAAAATATAAAGCACACGGGAAGAAAAAAAAAAGGAGGAAAAACTTTCCTCCAGAAGCTTTCACGAAAGAGTTTCTCGCCTAATCTTGGGGCCTAATTGGTGCCTGTGCTCTGTCAAAACCATCTGACAGTCCAACAGAGATTAAACAGAGCTGTTCGACCCACCACGAGCAAGAAACTCCTCCTCCCTCCTTCCCTTTCTCATGGCTACAACCCCTCCCCTTCCTCTCATTTCCAGCCACGCTCACAATGAAAGGGCCAGACTGAGCTGGGTCCTGAGAGAGAACAAGTTATTTTTAGAAAGATACTAGAGGAGCTCGAATGTCCAAAAAAGATTTACTGCACTGCACATCAACCTAATGTTTTCCTTTAAGGTGGATTCGATTTTTTTTTGTACTTCGTTATTTTTGAGAGCATTTCCAAGACAATCAACAAATTATTCTGTTTAATCAGGAATCAAAATAAAGTATTATTACCTTGATTTACAAGTTGAATTTGCTCCATGACTGAATTTACCTGTATACCAAATCAACATTCTCCATTGAAATAAATTCCAGGATCAAAATGTTGCCTATCCCAAACTGCTTGCACTTTGCATTGCTTCCTACACAAGAAGTTCTTCGGTTTCAAAAGATTGCTGACCTTGTTCTATACTTCCACAAAAACAAAACACACAAAAAGTTGAACCTGTGACACTCTCTGCACTGCAGCTCTCACAAGGTACTTTGACGCATCGCGTGACCTCATGTATGACAGTGGTTCCATAACTTTTTGTGACTTTAAAGGCATTTTACCGTGTATGCACACATATTCCGCAGGCGTTTGTGTGTCATCAGTGATTACATGGTGATAACACAAACACATGCAAGTCTGCAAGAAAATGACTTAGAAGGTGAGTCAGGATGATTCCTTTCATCCTCCCATCCACACAGAACATATCACAAAGACGCTAACATGGATCATTTGACCGTTTTGATAGAACAGCCTCTCTTTGATCTTTGTCTGATTTTGTTTTATATGCCAATATTGTACCGTTCCCTCCAAAAGCATTGGAATGGCAAGATATCAAAAGATGGGTATCAGACCCAAGTACAGAATTCCAGTTTTTATTTCATAGTTATTACATCTAGATGTGTTGAACAACTCAGGACAGAGCCCCTTTTGTTTGAAGCCATCCACTTTTCAAATGAGCAAAAGTATTGGAACGGACATCATGAAATTCACTTAAAGTTAATTTTACCATTGACTTGCTTTTCCAGGCCTTCACTGCAGCCTCTGTGAGCACTTATTTGTTTCTGGGGATTTTGTCCTTCAGTCTCCTATTCAGGTAAAATGCATGCTCTATTGGGTTAAGGTCTTTGGATTGATTTGGCCAAAACAAGACCATCCACTTTTTGCCTTGATGAAGTCTTTTATGTTGTCAATGTGTTTTGGGTCATTATCTTGTCGCATGACGGAGCTTCCTTTGATTAGTTTGGAGACATTTTTTTGTAAATTGACAGACAAAATAGTTTTTGTAGACTTCAAAATGCAGTGCCAAAGGGATAATCACCAAGTAGGTTTGATGAGCTAAAAGCCATGGTTGCTTGTATCAGTATCAAAGTGATAAGCATTTTCCCTCCAAACTCAAAGAACAGCCCGTCCTGGCAGAGCACACCTTGCACTTATGTAACAGCATGCATCACAGTGTGCGTGTTTGTGTCTGTCCGGTCCAAGGGAGAGAGGTGGAGGTGGGGAGAGCGGCACCGCAGGCTATACTTCCTGTTGAAGTCGAGGTGAGTAATCAGAGCCCCATTTGTTTGTGATCCATAAATTTTATGATGTAAATATGGTACATTAGAAGCACATAGACCATTAAATGTGATGTAAATATGGTACACTATAGGTAGGCTACATAGAACATTAAATATAATGTACAAATAGGATTGCATAGACCACCATAAAATAAACCACAATATGGAGGAATGTGAGGGTTCCCTGCCTTTTTTTTTTAACATGTTGGGAAAGAGTCTATTGATGAAATAGAACCACTCCGGGGTGCTCAGGCCAGCAGCCGCAGCAATGTTGCTATGTCCTTCACCTGTCATTACTCCATATAACACCATTTCACCGTATTGTATGAGATGCTGTTACTAACTGCTAATGTTCATCTCCTTGAGCCTGATTCACATGGCAAGGTTTTAAAATTGTTGGCAGACTTCCAAACTCTTAGAGACCCCACACATGACGGGAGAAAAAAATCACGAGTACAACAGTCTTGAATGTACAAGCTGCTCATTTAAGAAGATAATATTTTGTCCCCCCAAAAATTGTGATAACTGTTATTTTTCATGTACAATTAATACCTTTAAAAACACAATTTGCCACTTGCTGTTGTTGACTCAAGATGACATCATCACGCGTGCTCAAGAAACAGGTAACGACCAATCATGGCTCAGTTTTCTAACGTCAAATGACCAAACCTAGACAACTGGTAAGCTGTGATTGGCCGTTACCAGTTTCCTGAGCACCTGTGATGTAATTTTGAGTCAAAAGTTACCAAATTAATTCTAGACAATATATTAACTTTTCATAGCTGAAAATGGCTAAATGAGTCAAGTATCCCTTTAAAATATCACACACGAACTGATTTCATTCATGAATAATTCCAGGTTAGACGGGAAGTCTCACAAAAGAGTTACTAAACACAGCCGGACCGGTGGAGATAGTTTCTGCATTGTTTTTAGCAGGGAAAAAAACAACATAAAAAGAAAAGGCGTTGGTGAAAGGAACGGAAACAGCGCAAGCACGGACTTTCTGTCACGCCATGACTGTTTGGATTTCCTAATACTGTCCTTCCACGCCACCTCACTTTCTGATCGCTGTATGTCACTGTCAACAATCTGTCAACGCTCGTTTGTCCTCGGGACACACTGCACACAGTGAGGAGGCGGGGCAAAACAACCCAACATGTTGAATATCCCCGATTTGATATTTGAATAGCCCTTCCGAGTGGCCGAGATCAGTCTTAACACGCCACACACAGCAGCAATATGTATGTCTCTTTTGGTATCGGTCCATCCTTACGATTGTCGGAAGGGGAGATTCGGGGTTAAAAGTCGGGCTTAAATATCCTGCCGTCACATGCCGTGTGAATCGGTTTCCTGATCACCGGTCGAAATATGTGTGGAAGGCTCACACATGGTCTCGCTGGAGTAACTTCAAGTCAACGTCTGCATGGCAAGCCTTTGAGGTGCGTCTGCTCAATGTTACTCTCCCCCACTTTTGTCTCCCAAACGGTCTGCATTGTCCCCTTGGGAGACGAACATAAGACTAGATGGGCCCTCACAAGCGTTTTGCTGGGGGAGCATTTGTGGTTCACCTTGGCCCCTTTGGTGCGAGGGAGATGCCCGGTGACAGATCACAGACATCAAAGCGGGTGAGACAGAGCAAGGCCCCCGCCCATGTCTTATTTATTATCAATAAATAAAGTGAGCATGTGTTTAGCAGGTTGCGGCAGATGCGCCTGAGGAGCGCTTATGCAACACGACTGGCCGCCAGTCTGCGCGCCTGCTTTGCATTAAACAGCTTGATTGTGACCACGCACATGTGGAGCTACTCAAACAGAGGCACTTGTGTTTGATCCTTCAAGGTGAAAACAAAACGACTGTGAGAGACTAATGTGTCTGTTGAGCTTACGTGTACAAAATAACACAGCGACCGTCATACACAATCTGGCTACTGACCTACCTTCAGTTTATTCGGAAGAAATAAAAGACTAGTTATGTGTTCCACGTGTCAATGTTCAGCTATCATCATAAAACTCTTGAATATGGATGGATGGACTTTACAGGTATGGTCTTGGTTTTGACGGACTGTCCGTCAGTCTGTCACTGACAGACGCCTGTTTTGCAGACGAATGATGAGAAACTTTAAAAAAATGACGGACTAAGCACTGATAAAGTGGCTTCTCGTCCAATGGTGTAATTGTCACTAACCGAGTCAAGCACCAACGGACCTCTCAGTCTGTCACTGGCAAACCCCCGTTTTGTTTCCGAATGATGGACTGACAGCATTCCCACCTTTGTCGGTCCGAAAATAGTGGTGACGAAGTAATGACGTAAACATGGTTAAAATAAAATGACAAATGACATACCAGCAAAAAAAATTATAATTTCCCACCTCTGCATTTTAGCATATTTAGTTATACTAGTTCCGCTTTTGGGGGCTAGAACAAATGATTATTTTAATAAAGGAATAATCTATACATTATTTTGGCAATTAATCGATTAATTGGATTTAAATAAAAAGTTTTAATTTCCAACTCTTCATTTAAAACTGGAAATTATTTCAAATTGACAGTGCAGAAAAGGCACAAACTAATTATGATTCAGTTACTTGTTTGGTCTGTAATATTTAGGGCTGGTCTGATCCGATCCACTGGATCGGTATTGAGTCTGTTCCAGGCCAAAATGACTGGATCGGTACCGGATTGCTATTGTTTTTGTTTTTTAATCAAAACCAGTCCAATCCAATCCATAAACCCAAACAATATCATATCCTCAACTTCACTATGCACGACATGCTAACAGGCATCTATGTTTTCATCATACCGGAATTAGAATTACTTCTGTGTCAAAGAATCATGGGAAATGCAGTCCTACTCGCCTATTGATGCTGTCACACTAACACAGATATTTTGTGTCTAGTCCGAACCTAGCGTAATCGCGTTAAGTCTAATAAATAAACATACGGAGCAATTAGAATAAACTATATAGCATACATTGCTTCACAAAGATAATACACCTTATGTATGAAAATATTTCAAAATAGAGTTGTCCATTAATACAGTATCACGCCTACACATGACTTCAGTGTGTTTTCCTACTTTCTTTAGAAGAACAGATTAGTTGTACATTGGACATGTTTGCTTGATGGTGATATTAAAAAGCAGTATCAAGCAGATTACATTAATACATTATTAATGTAATTTGCTTGTAACTGCTTTAGATGTCAGTATCAAGCAAATTACATTAACAACTTTATGAGTGACAATAAATTGTATAGGTGAAAGATCGGTACTGGCTGATCCTCGAAGCTGCAGTATTAGTATAGGATATGAAAAAGTGGTATCGAGCCATCCCTAATAAAATTCAGAGGATTTTGACAATTAAGTTTTAATTAAGTTTATAACCCACGGTTCCATATTATATTCAATGCAGCGACAGAAGATCACTATCAAAGACCATCATTAAATCAGGTGCATTTATTTGCAGTTTTGGGGTCTCATTTGTGCGAGTGAGGTTGGAGTAACCATGGGATAAATTTGGGTATGCTGTACTAAATAAGAGATTTCTTAATGAACTATTTAAGACATATATTCATTGAAGACTCTAAAATGGCCATCTAAAATACCCATAGTGAGTGTCAATATGAGGATATGATTCATAAATGAATTGTGGTATATGCCTATGAATTTCATGTACATATGTTGCTGGCAAACGTGCGTATGTTGAAGTGCACTTCTTTATATGATAGGTTTAGACTTTTTTTTTGTTTCATTGTATCAACATAAAACGAATAAGGGGTAGGACTAGATACGTTTTTAACTTCCTCCTACCCCTTTTGAACATATAAACTATTTTCTTTCTTCCTATTCTTGTTTTTTCTTTTTTACTTCAACTTATATTTTATACTTGTGATGTGTTTTTTTTGGTTTTCTTTATGTTTATATGTTCAAGAAAACCATTAAACAAAAACAAAACAAAAAACAAGAACAGTTGTTGATTATGTACCCTGCGATTGCCGCTTGCCCAAATTCAGCTGAGATGGGTTGCGCTCACCCACGAACCTATCCACGCCATCAACTTCATTTCTGTCTACTTGGAAACAATCACAGGCTGCCAATTAGGCCTACAGTCCAAAGCAGCATGTGGCTATAACCGTAACTATAGAAGCCCATTTAGCATTTCATGAGCATGAAGTTGTCTTTCAAACTTAATGTTAACTAAACAGTAAACATGCAATAATCCAAGAACTAAACCTGCAAAAATCTCTATGAATATGTACAGTAGTGACTTTCTAAAAACAGTCAATCGAGTATCAGTATGTGTTTAAAGCCTTCCCAGCCCCAGTACTGTACAGAGAATAATCTCTTATCTTCTTATCATCAGAGCTCTGACGAAGGCTGAAGCGATAGCCAAAACTGTCAGCAAGATAAGAGATTTTTCTTTTTACTGGGAAAAAAACAAACATTTGTCTGGAGAAAAAAGAAAGGAAGAAACTAAAACACAAGGTGAGCATTGTAGCAAGAGCATTAGTATGGTCCCTAATAGTGCAAGGAAACAAGTCTTGCTTCTGCATGTAGCCTACCAAGAAAAAAAAATGCCATTCAGAATTTTCATGGCTTAAAACAATTTTTGTGTGGACCAAAAGCCAAAGGGGAAAATTACACGTGTTGTGTGCACAAATGAATTAAAATGGGTAGAAAATTTAATCAATGAAATCAGATTTCAACAAAAAATTTAGCCAATGGAAACCTGCCAAGCAAATTATCATTCCGCCTATTTCCTCCAGTAGGCTACATGAAGGAAGTTAAAAAGATGATACAGTTGATAAAGCACAGTACATACAGTAGATATCAAAGATGTCCTGATGATTTTGAGCCCAGTTTCTCTTTTCTGACTAAAGTCAGCAAAAGCAAAACTGGCTCGACTGGCTCTAAAGCAGAGGTCACCAACCTTTTTGAAACTGAGAGCTACTTCTTGGTTACTGATTAATGCAAAAGGCTGCCTACCACTTTGGTACATTTTTCTAAAATAACACATTTGCGCAAATTACTTTTAATTACGTTATTATTAATTAATAATAATAATAAATAATAAGTTTATTCCTGGTTTTTGTTTGTACATTGTACCTTGTTTATTTTTATTTTTCATTATCCCAGTAAGTTTTTCCTTTCGATTAGATTGTGTTATTTAAGAGCACACCTGCTTTTGGATTCGCTTCTATACTCAAAAGTCACAGATAGGCAGTTCAGTGGATGGATGGATAGATGTTTAAAAAAGGTGTGTATGTGGGGGGAGGGGGGGGGTATTACATTAAATATTTCAGATCTTAAATCTTCAAGGGTGTGGAAAGCAGAAAGGGCAGCTAAGCCTGTGAATAATCTCATGCTCACTAGACAGGGACAGTCAACTTGGTAAATTATGCCAATTTGAAAAGTTACAGTACAATTGTCCAACATGCTATGATGAATAATTAAGATTCTGGGACAATTAAGGGCTCCAGCCAACCACTGGTCAATTAACTGACTGATCATTGCTTTGTGTGTCACTATTCTATCAGCATGCAGTCCACTTAACTACAATGTTGTGTTAGATATGTATATAAAACAAACAAAAAACAAACAAACAAAAAAACTGATTCAACAAGTGAGGCTCATATTTATAGTACACCTTCATGTGAGTCAGTGTCTGCTATGAAAAGTCCTGCTTCCGTAATGCAATCATCATCTGCTCAGTGATGCACGATGACAGGAAAGTAGACTTTCCCAGATTGGGAAATGGAAAACTTTGCTTTCAAAAAGCATTGAAAAAATGGTTAATCTAAAACATAACGCCAATATGAGTAAGACCTGTAATTACATGTACCTATTATCTATATATATATCTTTTTTAAATATTATCTTTGATTTATGTAAAAAATAAAAAATAAAGAAAAAAAATAAGGAAAATAGATCATCATATTTCACATACTGTGTTGGTGGCCGAGTTAAAGTATGAAAAGTTATAGGAAAAATACAACGAACAGAAATGTTACATTTTCCTAAAATCCCAAATAAAGAGTGATAGGTTAAGTCTGTAATGGTCACTGGTTGGTTGCCTGATAACAGTCGCACGTATTTGCCATATTTCTTAATTTTACACTACAATTTCTGGTTTATTCATTCAAACGTATTACTCAATTTAACATGGCAGCAAACTATTAGGCCCTGCAACAATGCAGTGGTTGGCCATATTTCTTAATTTTACACTACAATTTCTGGTTTATTCATTCAAACGTATTACTCAATTTAACATGGCAGCAAACTATTAGGACCTGCAAAAATTGTGTCCTCTTAAATTGATCACAATGTAGCTCAATTTCTTTCGGACATGTTGACTATGGATGGGCAAAATGATACATTGTTCAGAAATCAATTGATTGTGTGATATAGATGGTTGATTAATCGCGATTGTCTTGACGCAATTAAGGCAAAAGTGACTGTAACTGCCCCTTTGATCCATTACAGTATTGTGTATATTTCTGTATGCAACTTATTTGTTTCTGCCAGCTGTGTTGCTTGATAAACACTTAGTGGTACACATCTTGTGTTGTTAGAGGTGGACACATGGACTATACTTCGATTGGACTTTAAATACCACCAAATTTAATTAGGACCCTTGGTCGACAAAGTGAAGTATGTGTGTTTGCTCCGAAACCCAAAACGTTTACGAACCGAAGCAACATTTCCCTTTGAATTGAATCTACCGTAATTACAATTTATCCATTCCATCCCCAGAATGAAGTTGTGTTTATTTTGTTTTGAATCAATAAATATAGCACACTATAAAAAAATAACCGTAAAAAGAAATTATTATCTTTTGGTAGAAAATATCTGAACAATGTCGTAGTCTTTTCAAAATAAAGAAGCTATATACTCATAGATAACTATTGCAAAACAGTAACGCTCTCAACCAATGACTTCTTCATAAATCCTCACAATTTTCCAACCTTTATGAGTTCATGTTTTCCCTGTATCAAAACAGTAAATATCTTTCGCCACCACATCAGCTGCCTTCTTTGCTCCTTGATTTTTAATAGGACAAATCAAATGGTTGCTTTCGCCAAACAAAACTGCACAGTGAGATAATAAACAACACCTATCTCTTCTTAGCTATTACTTCTTTCTTAAAAAAATAAATAAAAATAAATACAATTAGGCTAAGAAATGAACAATGGCTGAAACGAGCCAATATTTCTTCAGATATTTTGTCCGTAAACGTTCATACATCAAGGTGCCACTATACTTTCTGTGTCTCCTCTGGCTGTATCAAAGAGATAACCATCTACAAGACAACCCCTCTCATATGCATCTCCAGCTGGCACAAAAATATTATTTACATTTCATAAAGTCATCAAAACAACCATCACCAGAGAATCCTTTTAAATTGAAATTATACAACAAACTGTTTCCAGAACATTCCTACAGGGAGCACCACAACACTTTTATGACATGCTGTGGCAAAAGATCTGTTTGAACTTGCAGTAATCTTCACCACACAGAAAACTATTACCTCCACTTAAAAAAAGCTCTCCTATCTGACAGATGGTAGTTTTAACAATTTTAACTTCCTCAATGTTCAAGCAACATGTTAGGTTTAAATGCATAAAAAAAAGAAGATTTATACACTCCAGATCGGTAAACTGTTCTGTTTTTATCACACACACAAAAGGAAACACTTAAAAATTGTTCCTGACATTAAAACCCTCTACAAGCTCAAGAACTGAGCCTTGACCATCCAAACCACGTTGGCGGGATAAGTGCCACTCACCTGCAGCTGGGGCTCAAAGTCAAATGTAGCAGCAGCAGCTCACAGAGTCTGTTGCACGAGCGACCATTCTATCCATAGCTTGAGGGCAGGCACACAGATAGACAAGGGGGGTTGGTGCACAAGGCCCAGGAAAATTTAAATCCCAACACTGACTGCTGATTTGGATAAGAGCTGTTCCAAATTTGACACAGAGAAGGATTTGTTTGAGACTTTTTTTTTTTTTTTACTGTTTAGGAGAAGGTTGGCGTGTGCCAGGAGGGAGGCTGGTGTGTTGATATAAGAAGCAGATGTGAAATACGCACACTTGGGAAGAAAAACAGACAAAGTGCTGTTCCACTCAAGACATGGAAAAACAAAAGCCGCCATTGTCAATTCTAATGTCGCACACCTGCCTTTACTTTGACCAAGAATGAATGGAAACTTAATGAGTAGTAGAAGTCATACTACAATACAAGTTAAGTGCGTATTCAATTGGTACCTACCATAGAAAACTGCACGTTCCCAGGAAATACAAGCCTTTGGAGTTTCAGTGGAAGAATAAAAAAAAAAAATCAATATTGACAAGGTCCAATGGGACACAATGAAGGTCAAAGTTCTAGTTCCGACCTGGTTCAAACTTGCTCCTAAATGTGAGGATGTTCCAGTCACTTTCCGGCTTGTATGATATTCCTGATCCACAAAATATGACAGTGGATGTGTTCACTTTGATTATGACAGCAGTCTGACAGCCCCACACGGTAACACACAGGCAGAAAGTCATAGGCCCCGCCCACCTTCCCTTCCATCACACCCACACAAGCTTACACACAATCCTAGCTGACTCACATCAACTCCTCTTTTCCTCCCCAACGTTCTGGCTGATCCACATCACATTGTCACTTTAGCCCCAATTTAGACGGGAAAATCTCTCTTTACTGGAGATTGTTTTGGTGTTAGAAGTTTTCATTTCATTTTCAACCTAAGTTGAAGGGTTAATACTATGGTCACCTTATTAAAAGTGATAACATGGAAAAGGATGGGAACTGGGAAAGTAACACCTTTGTCATACAAGGTGGACAAATGTGGCATTTAGTTGTCACAAAAGGTCAGAATGGACTCAAATCATTTTTTGACAGATTTCTAAACTGCTTGTTGACATCTGTAATGGTCTTGCAGGTCAAAACCCGAAAAGTTTATTGCACTGTCACAATAATACCTGGAAGCTTCCCGTAATTGTTTTCATCACTTATTGCACAAGAAACCATATTTGGTAACACGAAACATCCTGCTCACTAGCAGTCGAGGCAGTCTAACCATTTGAGACCATGCTTGATTTGCTTTTGGTTTCACTGCAGCAAGTTTGGAACATGGAAGTAGAATTACTATCTGGTTTTGACTGTACCGTGCAGAAAACAGGGATTGCTGTTTAAATGTAAAAAATGACAGCTGTGAAAAAGGTTAAGAAAAACAAAAAAAGCAAGTGATGGACTAATTCCAATTCATAAAATAACAAAACAAAATCTGAAGTCATTTTGGGAGTGATGTCATTCCAACTTCCAGTTCTAACTTCCAAGATAAAGCGCAGTTAAGGCCGCTCTTTTGTTATTCGGTCTAATCCGAGATGACTGCATTGAAATCCCTCGCAATTAGCTAGCTCACAAAAACAAGGGGGCGCCCCCAAGGCAAAAGTGGGAGGGGGTGGCACATGTTTGCAGTAGGGTAAAGGAGCGGGTGGCTTTTTAATACCCACCCACCCCACATCAGTTGCTCAAAATAAAGCAACCTGTTGAATCCATGTCTCCCGCTGTCAGTCTTAATTAGAGGAGGCTACTCTTAAAAGAGGGGAGGGCAGCAATGCAATTAACATGAAGGATCAGACCCCACTGGCAATGCCATTGTTGGGGGTGGAATGAATAGTTTGGGGTAGTGGGGGGGGGGCTTGCCTCTCTGACCCCGACCTTGGCATTAACCCCCTGACCGACCATGAGCTTTGAATTCCACCAAGTCTTCCCGGGAAGTCCGCAGTGCAAGGGCAAACAAAGGAAAGCAGTAGTGTGAGGATAACGAGGATGAGCAAGTCGGCAGAAGAAACAAAGCACAGACGCGCAGAGAGGATTAAAAGCAAATATTTCCCCTGAGATACTGCTGTAAGTTTCCACATATTCTTGGCCCGTTGGTTGGTTGCTTGGTTGGCTTCAAATATGGAGTGTAAGTGTGCTCAAGTTGGGCAGCCATAATCGTACATTTTAAGTTTTTGAAAAAGCTTTGCAATGCCTCTCCAGCTGAGCCGTGCAGACTTAACATTTCATTAAGATGCAGTTTACATACATGAGCTAAACATGATTGCAGGCTCGTTTAGAGAACTTGTTATCATAACCCCTTCTCGCTTGGGGCCTTCTCTTAAGTCTCTGAACCCCGACTAGAAGGCCCATACAAGGAACAATTTCATTGAAAGACCAGTCAGGTAGCCTCTTCCTGTTATTCCCTATCTGTTGCAATGCTTCCTGAATCCTGACTAGGTTGCTCTTGAATGGGGGGTCATTTGTGTTTGCATTTCCTAGTCAAGACAAATTGTACAGTGGAAAAGTTGCTCCAGGATGCTGGTTGATGTCAGAAATAAATAATTCCAGGATCAAACTGTCAGAATTAGAAAAACTTTACCTCACGGATAATATTTCAAGCAGTATTGGGTTGTTCTCAGAAAACACGGTCCAGGAGTTTGACGTGAGGCCATATCTAAACATAGGTGAACATCAACATCTCTGAAGTCCCGACTGAAAGTAGCAACACAATCCGAGAAACCCATAAACACTAATTTCTAGAGCTTGGACTCACAACAAAGATCCGCATTTGCTATTTGCACAGAATGACCAAATCAATTCAAATGGGTTACTCAATGTACTGTTGCTGAAAAACACGTCATAGTCCAACAAATGATAAATCCAGTTTGATCAAAATGGTAAATGTAGTGCATATACAGTATATAGTGCGTTATCGTGACCATATATCTACAAAGCCATATTCACTTACAGTATCTCATTCAAACGTATACAATCCATCTTTTTTATTGCACGGTCGCGTCAAACTACTCGGTCTTAGTGCAATTAACCAAAAAGTTTACTAAACATTTTAACATCATATTTAAAGTGATACTATTGAACATTCGGTTTTACTGTAGTTTCTAAAGCATTTCCAGTGGATGCATTAGGTTAAATAAAACTGTAAACCAGGTACTATGTGGACTAAAAATGGAACGGCTCCATGGAATTATTTCTGCCGGCACATTGTCACATTACGGACAGCATGGAGATCGATTAAACAGGCCTGTCTCATTTCATCCTACCAGTTTATTGGTAACAACTGTTTTTTCAAACTGGTTCATTTTAAAAGAATAAAGAGCTCTTGTTTAAACTGGGGTGTCAGCTTGTCAAGAACCAGAAGTTTTCACGGCGACTATTTTTCACTGTTCAAAATAAGTTCACACACACATACACAGACAAACAACAGCACAAATCTCAGTAAGGTTGTTTTTTTTTTATTTCTGCATTATATTTTATATGCAATATTGGAAACAGTGAAATCTGGTGATTGGTTTTAAAGGGAAAACAACACTGACTCAAACTGTGTCACCATCCTAGGCCAAGGCAGACCACTAGTTTCTGAAAAAAACACATTGTAGAATTTGGAACATAAAAATTTCCCGTTGCTTCTTCTGTATGCGTCATAATGGAGTAATTCGTGCTGCAGTGTCATAGCATCATCAATGGTTGGAAAAGTACTAACAGGCAGAAGACTGTGATTAGTGTGCGGCTGACAAAGTGTGTGAGTGTCATACAAAGCCTGTTGGAGCATGCTGAGGTCACGACTCAAACTAAGACTTTTTCCGGTGTTGCATTCATTTTGTTTCATATGCTTTAAATAAGCAAAACAAGCATGAGTTGACTTGTTTGGGAAAATGAGGTGCAATTGACATTTCAAATAGCATTTTCTCAAAAAGGGCAAATTAGAATTAGGATATTTTGTATGACTGTTTTTAACTGAAAATTGATTCAAAACAGTGTTGTGCTGGCTGTTTGTTTATATAATATCTGAGTTTGAAAATGCCTGAAAATGAGTCTCCAAATAGACAGTTTTGATTTCCGTGTGGTGCATGTCTTCTATTTACAAAGAGAATCACTTTCAATATTTAAAATGTTCTTTTCAATCAATGTTTGACTTTTCATGTTGCAAAATACAATTTTAACATAAAAGAATAGTCAAAACAATACTACTTTTATCGCCTTTAAATTAAATGTTGTGTGAATGTCTAATGAATTTGGTATGGAAGAAGTTCTGAGAGACCATTGACATCAGGACAGAGAAGCCATAAATGCTGCCTAATACTTTACAACCCTTGACACATACAATACATTAAGGGGACAAGTATCTTAATGGTTGTGTATACTACAAATCAGCATGTCAGTGCTAGTTTGTTGAGATTTTTAGCAGCGGCGGCAGAACAGAAGGACTAAAAATCAATCCGAGACAAGAGAAGGTGAGAAAAGACGAAAATGAGGCAATCCACATCGTGGCGCAAAATCTGAGGTGAGAGTGACAACATATAGAGAGCCTTGGGCTTCAGCTGTTTGGAGGGAAGGGCCTGTTTCCATGGAAAGCCAAACCTTACACTTGTCTGGTCCTGCCCCGGAGGTAAAAAGACTAGCAAGCTGCGACTAGCACCAAGCACAAACTGCTGCAAATCTAGAGAGGACTGCATCAACTCGAGGTTAAACTCAGAACTGTATTGCAGCCAAAACACCCTGCAGGAGGTTTTTAATCTCCTGGATTTACAGTAACCCGCATCAAAATAATCCCAATAGACAGCAAAATATCTTGAAAACACGCGGCAGTATAATTAGCAAAGGCGATGATGACAACAAGGTACCAAGGAGGGGCACCTGCGCCTGATCGCAGTAAATAATTGTGCCAATAAACAAAGTCAGATCTGTTTGGGTACACCTTGTTGAAACAGGGAGAGGTTAATTGTTTGTGCCTGTCGCACATCCTTTGTCGAAGACACCAGCATAAAAAAAACTAATTGTAATATGTATATATATTTTTTAAACTATGTTCAATTGTAAGTGAAAGAGATTTAAAGAAAGGCTGATTTATTATTTTTTTTTTTTAAATTTTAAATCGCATTTGATGAGGTGCTGATTTGTTTAAGTGGATGACACACCCAGCAATTGAGGCATTGCATCATAGAAGTTGAAGTCACTACTAGAGGAAATATCGTCATTTTCCAGAAAAGGCACAAAAACAGTATTTAAGACATTATGAGATTTTAACTATCCTTCAGGATGCAAATTCTACAATCTTGTCCAAGAATTAGGCATCCCCCATCAACCAGGAAGTAGCCAAATAAAATAGGTTTTATGTAGCCTATTTGTTCATATTGTACCTATTTTCAGTTTTACACTGCGTTGCTATGTATTTTTAAATGTTACAGCCTTTTGTTAGGCAACACAACTTCTGCAAACCAGGTTAATGGCCTGCTAACACACACAGAGGGACAAACACAAAATTGCTTACTGGATGAAAACAACATTTTGGTCTCAACCCTGGTCTGAGTTTGTCAAAGCTTTCTCTGACTTCAAACAACATTTGCATGTAGTCAAAAGGCAGCGGGGCTGAAATGTGCTTAAAACCACCACAACAAAAGCTTGTTTTGTTGTGTGGACAAGCCCAGTAAAAAAGGGGGAAAAAATCTGTTCAGGAAGTGAGAGGAGTAAAAGATGTACTGATGTCCAAATTTGCCCACAATGGCAGGGCCGTATTGAGCTTAGTGACCATAACTTTGCCTCTTTGCTGTTTAAGGATTGTCAGAACTGATGCAAAAATAACCATGAAGATCAATTGATTAGAAAAGTACAAGATCTGATGATAAATCATTTTGTCAAAGCCCAGGAATGCCAGATCAAACACGAGGGGGTGTCTTCCTGCTCTTACCTCACACCTCCATGTCATAAATTTACGAGAAACATTAGAAATTGTGACATTGGGGGAATATCACATCCTCAAAGGCCCATAGCAATGTGAGTCAGGTCATGAAAACAAGTATAAGAAAATGCTAAAGTTCAAGTGAAATAGTTTTATTGAGGCTCAATATACTGTATGAATCTTTACAAGATCTCCTCAAACAAGTAGACAGAACTGTACAGTACTATTTTTGTCATTGCTACCAAATTTAAGCCCATCCATCCATTTTCTTGACCGCTTTTCCTCACAAGGGTCGCGGGGGGTGCTGGAGCCTATCTCAGCTGGCATCGGGCAATAGGCGGGGTACACCCTGAACTGGTTGCCAGCCAATCGCAGCAAATTTAAGCCCATTTATGGTAATTTTATGAACTGTCAATTATTGAGTCCTAATAGTTAACCTTGTAGAGCAATTATAACTTATATTGGTTTAAATCAAGGTCCTGTCACTCTGTATCAAGTTTATTATTATGTTCTATTTTATTTATCATTACATTATATTTTATTACTACACCACAAAAACATGGTGTGATTGTCAAGAAAGACACAGATTTTATTTTTTATTTTTATTTTTTATTTTTTGCCTCAAAGTGGCAAGAATAACGCAAAAGGTGGGAAAATTTCATTGATCACCCCATTTACTGACTGCGCTCATGGATTTTGGTGAGAGATTCTCCATGCTTTGCTTTCTAAACACAGATACACGTGAAACTGTTACAGTGGTGATGCCTCTAAGACTGCAAGGGAAGTTCAGCTTCACCTAAAATAGTACAGTGGTACCTCGGAGTTTGAACATAATTCGTTCCTGCGAAGTGTTCAAAGTCCGAATTGTTCAACCTCCGAAACATTTTTTTCCCATAGGAAATTATGTAAATGCAATTAATCCGTTCCCAAGCTCCAAAAACAGAAAATTCCTATTTTCATTTCTATTAATTTTTTTTACATTAATACCCTGTACAGTATTTAAACAATAAAAAATACCTTACCTTTTTTGTTGTGGTGTGATGGCATCAGTGGATGATAAACGCTATGTTAATGCTAGCTTTAGTTCAGTGCTGAATTTGTGTATTTTACATTGGGAATATTGTTAGACTACTAAGCGGTCCTTGCGTGCGTTGTTTAACATCAGGCAAGTTGTTGAACAGCTAAGGGAGGGTCCTCGTGCCAGTATTTACAGAGGTAGTCGCGGTAGTTACTGTACAACTGCGTGATCATCTTCCTAATTCCACTGTGGTTCGTAGCACTGTATGTTTTTCTTTGCTACCACTGGCACTGTTGTCTTTCTTTGGGCCCATGGCGAAGAAAAAATTGTTGTGGAAAAATCAAAATGCACTCGCGAGTATGGAGCACCTCCGGGAGTATTCACGATCTGACTGGAAATGAGCAGCGCTTCGTCTCCACTAACGCAACGTGAGCATTCGGCATCGCTCAGCTTCGCTCGGCTTCACCCGTTTTCAAGGTATGTTCGGCTTAGCTTGCTTTGCTTGGGTGTTCAAACTCTAAAAATGAGTTCAAACTCCGAGGCATTTTTAACTCAGATTTTTTGGTTGAAGTCTGAATTGTACAAGTTCCAAGTCGTTCAAACTCAGAGGTTCCACTGTAAATAGTTCAAGCTGAAATCTTTGTAGCCACCAACAAGCTTTGGTATAGCTTTAGCGGGACATTCTAATCACTCGATTCTTTCCCCTTGCCATCACCTTTATTGCTTTTGATAGACTTTCCGTACATTTGTGCATGATATATATCCCAGCGTTCTATTCATGTAGTGGCGGCGCCCCGCCATTTCTAAATCTTAGCCACCGGTCCTTCAAATGTCCAATTAAAGCAGTTGGGGGCTGGAGAGGAGAGCAGCCACGCAGTGTTACACCAGACGGATGGTGAAAAAGACGACCAGGCAGCAGGGCTCGACATTGCGACTAATTCACCACAAATGCGTCAACTTTACGGTGTTTGCTGATTAAAATAATAAAATAAATAAAATCATCCGTTTCGTTCGCTGGGCGCAAGTGCACATTTCAATTAGTTGTGCAACGGACGAGTCAAGATAGCCACCACGCAATGCACTGCCTACTAAAGGCTAACTAAATGAATGGCTATCAACTAATTAGTACATGGACGTCAATGCAATAGGGTTGGTTGGCTTTTATTTTGAAATGGAACCTCGAAGCACACGGTGGCGTGTCTTCTAACTTGACTTGTGGTTATGGTCCACGGCATTTCGTGGCCGTTTCTTTTTTTCCCCGTGTGGTGGAGCAACTCTCGACGACCAAGATCAACACAACGCCATCCCGAAATCATATCCAATCGCTAATTAAGGATACCAAGAAATCGCTATTAAATTACGCCATCATTTTATGATACGGCTGGTACAAGTCTCCGGCATTAACAGTTAGCCGCTAATGGAATGTAAACATTGACGTCTCTTGCGAGATAAGCAATGCATTCAAATGCATTCGGACATTTCACACTCACACAGAAAGAAGAACATGAATGCGTTAAACGTTAAAAATTGCGAATATGTAAACAATGTGGGCTTTCTATCGATCTATAAAACATGACATATCAAGAGGAATGATGGGGGTGAAATCAAAATAAAGAATAAACCTTCCTTTCTTATATATAATTCTCATAACATTTGCCACAAAAAAAAATGGAAAGACTTTACATTAGTCCCCTTTCAACAGTAGGCAATCACTGAACAAGAATAATATTCTGAGTCATAGTATAGCAGTTTTATATCTGAGCTTCAATGTCAATTGTGTGGTTTTCCCAAGGGGAAGATGGTTGGAAGGCCTCACTATTAGAGCTGTACCCTCTGTGTTGAACAATATGTTCACATAAAAGAAAAGCATTTTTCCCCTCAATGTTTTCTTTTAAAGATATATAAAATCATTGACTTGTTTTGCCAGCCTCTGCTTGTTGCAGACAGTTCTTGTTACGGTAAAATATCTTGCAAATATATCTTGAGTCACTGCCAATCTTTACGTCATGAACCTACGGTGTGCAAATTGAGACGATTGTACATCAGCAAATCTGGCCATGATGCACCGCCCCAAAAATGGTAGTGAAAAACTGAAAAAATGAGATTAAAAATTAGTGTAGAGCCCTGCAGACACCACCGACCCCCGTCCCTTGACAAATTAATTTCTGTCGGGCCCCGCCACTCAGGGCGCGACGGCAACAAAAAAAAATCTACCGATTTTTCATAACCCAAAGTTGACCTGCGCCTGTTGCCGAAAAAAATCCTAGAGGAAACACTGTATCCTTGCTACATTTCATTTTTTGCTAGAGTAGTATAGTGACAGCAAGTATGCCTGAAAAACATTCAAATCTAAGCTTTCTCAAATCTGACAACTCTAGGAAGGAAGCATCAATGAGGGCTGAAGGATGGTTCAGGACAGGTTAAAGTTCTTTGGCACGCTTTGTCCATCCATTTATTCATCTGTTACCATGGAGAAAAGGTATATAAAACGCCTTGCATACTCCACTTTTTATCTTCATTTTGTCTCCACAAAAGGACTAATCAATTGAAAAAGGGAAAATCCACATGATGCCAAGGTGGAGAGGTAGCAGGAGGGAGAGCAGGACAACCAAAACAAGCAAGCACCGAGCAGGCACCGTGTCCGTCTCTCTCCGTCTTCTGACCAGACTCCCATTGTCAACTGGCGGCTTCAAAGCACTAATTCATTCAACGGTCCAGTGGCCAGACACAAGAGGCTTGACACCCCTTTTAAACCGCCTAAAAGAAGCACAGCAGCTTTAGGCCAAGGCCTGACCTTGGAGATGGAGTTTAGTGTTGCTTAATCTTATGAGGAAATTAACAGGGAAGGGAATCGTCATGTGCTAGTTGTTGCAGTTTTGGCTTACCCACTCCATCTACAAATCTCAGCAAATGAGTATTGGTGGCTGCTGCATCGTTGAAGTTTGTGGTCACATGATTGTAAAGCTCCAATTTCAGTCATTTGTCAATCAATGCTGTTCCCTCGCAACTCTCTCCAAATTTAGAAAAGTGATTCTTTGCCTCATCTGACTGTCGAAGAGTGGGAACTGTACAAACACCGGCTGCACCCAAGTCAAGCAAATGTACCATTACATCACCAGTGACCTAAAATGTAATTATGATATGGAATTTTATGATAAAGAAGTCTCAAACGGAATAACACAAACGAGTAAATGTAGTTTCTTAAAATAGAATTAACAAAGTACCACAAAAGGAGATGTCATTAACTACTTCTCATGGAAAAAAACTGATCAATGTGAACAATAAATTCCATCCTCCAATCAAACGGACCTGCAAAAATGATAACACTCTAACAGGACTGGGTAAACGGTAACCTGCTATTAAAGGAAGGACTAACTCTACTAAGTTAGTAGTACTAACTGTAAAAAAAAAAAAAAGAGTATCATTTACTTGAAAAAAGCTAGGGAAGTTTTTTCACTCAGAAATTCAAAGAAAATTTTACAAGGAGAGTTTTCTACTCAATAGTTGCGTGACAGCCACTCTACCACTTGAGCCATCCTGCTCCTGTTGTGTGTTATATTGGTATATGGTATATTCCTGTTGTCAGGTGGACTCCTTGTACCTCCTTGATCCATTTTTTTTTCTCATTATGGACACACCTCCATAAATGCATTATAGTGGCAAACCGCAAGAGTGGCATGGCTCAGATGGTAGAGTGGCTGTCTCCCAATCTGGAGGCTATGAGTGTGTTCCTCAACGTTTGAGTAACTCTTTTTAAAATAATCTGGTAAAATGTAAACAAAAATTTTCTTGTAGAATTTATGAGTGAAAAAACTTTCCTAGCTTTTTTTTTTTTTTTTTTAAGTAATTGATACTCTTTTTTGTTTACAGTTAGTACTACTTACTTAGTAGAGTTAGTCCTTCCTAAGAGCAGGTTACCGTTTACCCAGTCCTGTTAGAGCGTTATCATTTTTGCAGGTTAGCACATGATGAGTTATTTAAATTTTAATCTGCAAGATAAATATTTCATTGCAACTTTTTTGTAAGATATTTATTGTAGTAGCAATAAGGTAAATGGGCACTGTTGTTGTTTTTATCAGTTTTGTCTTAACGCCCCATTTAAATTAAGGTGGTCTTACCTTCGAGGCCCTGCGTTGGTCGGGGCACTCGGGATGCTGGCACACCACCCAGTCCTCCTCCTGAACAGGCTTGTCATCTGAAGCAAAACAAAACGGACAAATTCAAACATTTGTCACTAAAAAATAACCTCATCCAACTGTATTTTCACTAACACTCCTTTCTTGGTAAACCTGTTGAAAATATGACCTACTGTAGACTCGTCGCCTGAGTTTACAGTATGTATGGACAATGTAGGCGGGGAAGCTGGCGAGAGTGACTGTGCGCCAATGGAGAGTAAAGTGAGACAGAGTAAACACAAGCGTTGAGGGAGCGAGCGGGGGGACACTAATGGGGGGAGATCAGAGGGACATGAATAATGAGTGACAGGACAGGAAGAAATGGAGCAAAGGAGTAGAAAGCTCCATATCCCTTTTTCTTTAGCAAAGTGCACTCACTCCATGGTCCACAATAACAAATCACACTTGTCAAATAAACCACCAAAAGCAAGTCCGCTACTCAATACTGAGCAAGTGATTAAAGGCCTTGTTTATGTCTACATCTTGTGTGGGTACATACAGTACACGAGATAAAGACATGATAACAAAACACAGGCATATTTATCCGCCTGTCTAATGAGGGGCCTCTTTGCACAGGAGGTGGTCACAATCGGGTAGTGTCACCTGTTCCCTTTCAAAAGAAGCCAACTATAACGTTTCACCCCTAATTGGAAGGTAAGGCACGTTCAAGAGGTCACTGTTGTAACATGAAGCCGAATACTTATGGGCCAAGAAGAATAAAAATAACGTAAAGACCCGAGGCCCTGTTCCAAACATAAAGTCGCTAGTCTAAAGTCATCCGCAGCTACAGCTACACCAATGGGTCAAAGGTCCTTGTGGGAATAAGGTAGAAAAACACTGTAATTGCTGCAGACCTCATGATCGGGGGGGTAGTTTTAGGGAGGATGAGGGGCAAGCCATCTGTTGTAGCAGGCTTCTTTAACAAAATGTGGTCTCGCAATGACTACGTTTACATGCAGTCAATAACCCTTTCAAAACCAGAATATTAGCAATATTCTGGTTTTGAAAGGCCATGTAAACACAAATACACTCGTATTCTGTTTTTTAAAAACTCAATAAGACCACTGGGTTACCCCCTTTTTCTAACCCAAATATTTGGTCACAGAAACGCCTATCAGGGTACATCCATTGATGCATTTCACACTTTTGGATAGAGGACAAAACTTTACTTTAATAGCGTGGTGAGTGACACAATGCATCGGATTTATATAGCGCTTTTCTATCTAATTAGACACTCAAAGACGCTTTACAATGGAACGGATACATAATTCATGCACTCACACATCCACACTGTGGTGACGGTAAGCTACTTAAGTAGCCACAGCTCCCCTGGCCTCCGACCACCACCAAAAATTTGCACCTTCCATGCATGAGTAGCACTGGAGGCAATGTGTGTGAAGTGCCTTGCCTCAGGACACAACAACACATGACTTGGGGAGAGCGGGGATCGAAAGGCCGACCTTCTGGTTACTAAACGACAATCTCTACACCGTGGGCCACGGCCGCCACAAGAAATGAATATGTTTCATTGATGGTAGAAAGTATTTGATGATTTATTACATGGCGATGTCCATGCGTCGCAGTTTAAATAGGGATATTCCAATGATAGCTCCAATATTGACTGCATGTACTAATCTCTTTCTTTTAACCCGATTGCGGAAAAAGACTACAAACATAAATCTCCAACCTAGATTATTGTTCTTCTTCTGCCCCCAATGTAGTTAAGACTGAATCCACCATACCACTCCTGAAAACTGCTATGCAGTGCACCCATTTAAACTGAGTTACTTCAAGACACGATCAATTTCACAAACTGAATGGAATGCATTTTTAACCAAAAATAATCATTTAGACCTTCCATAATTCAAATACCTCTCCTCAATGTGAGGGACGCACATTTATGCCTTAATATGCACAACATAATTCAAGACTTCCAAGTATTAGACATAAATACACCACCTTGAGTACATGTATGTCTGTTTAATTTTAGCTACGGGTAATGCTGATCACTAACAGAGATATTAGCATTTCAACAGCTCAATGGAATGAATCTCGTAAACATCTTAAAATTGCTACTTTATAAAACGGGCCGAACACTTGTATTTTCTATTTATATCACTAGTCTGCACCTCTATCTTCTTCTCATTGACGTCGTCATATCATGTTGACCTCTCTCTCTCTCTCTCTCTCTCTCCCTCCCTCTCTGGTGAATTGGAATTCCTCAACTCAGCAGTGCTGATGAAGCCAAAAGCTAACACTAGCTATACACCGACACACACGTGACAGTGCACAAAGAGATCGCACACTAAAAAGACAGTGGAGAATCACATCTATGCCGCTAGCAGCAAACTGAGGTCTTTGCCAATGGAAACTAGTCTTTTTACTCGTATACTAAATAGCAGGTGGATTTCAGGAGAAATACAGAAAGAAAGAAGCAGCAATCAATAGCTGATTGTTGTGACTCTTTGACTTTGGCCCAACCGATTAATCTGCCTGACGATTCAATTGGCCGATTTTAGCCCTTCTAACATTAATAAAAATCTGTGGTAAATTGCCCGTGTTTGCCAATAGTTTTTCTCTTCATATTCCTTCCTATCCATGTACCACGTTGTACACAGATAATGATGATCTCATAATTTACTACACAGAAAACTATATTAAAACATTGATTCCATCATTATGTATGATGTGTATCATTTAGATACAGTCATTCAAAGGGTCTGTCAATCAGTGACTCGTGAATTTTGCTTTTTACAAACAACACTAATGACCATTGCAACTACTGCGGAGGAATTGACTGGATGCCACTATTTTACACACAATCTAGAGTCACAATTGGAACAAAGTGACCATTTGTGGTGATAATCTTTAGTAGAAGTCTCTTTTGAAATAAGATTGAGGTCTCATTTCCCCAAAATGTTTTTACCTTTCTCCCGCTTCGCTCCCCTGTTAATTTAATGAGCCCCTGCACACCATATTTACTTCCCGTATACACTGTGCCATGTGACATTGTGTTTTGCGCGCAGCATGTCACTTGATGTTGTGTTTTGTGCACACGCGTCACTTTGCTGACATAACATTCGAAGTCGTATTTGTTTTTGCATTCATGAACAAGCACATAAAAAGACCAACTCAGTTGCCTTGTGGTAGAGTGTCCGCCCTGAGACTGGGAGGTTGTGGGTTCAATCCCCGGCCGGGTCATACCAAAGACTATAAAAATGGGACCCATTGCCTCCCTGCTTGACACTCAGTATAAAGGGTTGGAATTGGGGGGTTAGATCACCATGTGATTCCCGAGCGCAATCATTGCTGCTCACCGCTCCCTCAGGGGATGGGTCAAATGCGGAGAACGAATTTCGCCCCCACTTAGTTGGGTGTGACAATCAGTGGAATTTACCTTTTTATCTTGCCTGTAGTGAGAACGTGCCCGCCTTAATTGCACGTTCACCAACACACTCAGCATTTTCACACCCCACAGCTGATCTCTACTTAGGCTTTGTGCAGAAACCGTAGTCAGGTGTGTATGTTTTAACGGGTAGAAGCTGTGACAGGAGGGTGTTCAGCTGTCAACTTTTCCCCACATGTTCATGAGGAATGTTAAGAATGTCACTTACTATTTGATGACGTCTCACGAGACACGGTGATGGAGCGAGCACATCAGCTCCACCAAGGAAAAACAGCCACAGGTATTTGACAAGGGCTAGAGATGACGACACACAGTAATGCCAACGTATTCTTGCAGACTTCAGCCTCCTCTCACATAAAAGCAGGGATACCATGCAAGTACTGATACCAGGTTTCGGTATAGCAGCCTTATTTCAAGGTACTTACTACTTGTGAGTGACCGTTTTAAGATCAGGAACTAGAAATTAGAAGTAGCCTTTAATGTGCAAGCACTATAACAATCTAAAAATTGGAACCAGGCTGAGGTAAGAAATGAGCTGCCACACACTAAAAGTAAACCCCCCTCTTGTTTTTAGGAAACCATAAAACGACGACCCATCTGCGACTTCCTGCAGTCTTTATCCGACTAAATAGGAAGGCTCAATTAGCTGGATTTTCGTCTGGAGAAAACATGGCCCTTTGAACAAAAATGAACTGTCATCAAAAACTGTTCACAGATGTCATAATCAGGGAGAAATACGCTACATTCAGTTCACATTTGCCCAAATTATAATGTTCAGGTAAAACACTGATGCCATGCATAGTATACTGTACTGTACTGTTGTTGTTAGAAGGGATGTTTGATATAAAAAAATTCAGAGCAATATCAGTACAAGTACTCAGCTCTTGAGTAGTCACGGATGCCAATACCATAATGCATGTACGTACCACTAGTACATAAAATTCCTAAAAACAAAATACAAAAACCAATTACATGTGATTTTAAAGTAACACTTCTTTATATCCCAAAATAGCATTTTTCCATAAAATTTCATGAAATTAAATGCAATTTTCTACTCTTCTAATTTCTCATTTAGAATTACTGGTCATAAAATGACCACATGTGATATACTTAAAATAAGGCTGGTTTCTATTTGCCTATTGTTAGTGTATCTTGTACTAGTACTGAATGATGCATCTAATGTGGCATATTTTTCCCAGTTAGCCTCAAATGGAAAAGCAACCAGCCTAAACCAAGGTGAGTAGAGCTGAGCTGCGCCCAATCATGCATTGAGAAAGGCAGCAATAGACAGCACTGTTACCTAAAAGCTTTGTTATGGGTTAGATCCTGTATGTATATGGAATAATGTTTTCTTTCAATCCTTTGAATCCAACGGCGTTAATGGAACACTCCACCTCAGAATCAAAATAAATGGCACACTGTTCATTCTTAACTACTTACATTATCCTCCATGAATATGGCAAAAGTGCATGTTCTAATTTGTATCAACAAAGAATTTGGGGAGCTCATGCCCGTTTAATGAACGTCACAACATTCAGCATTCATGAAGTAAACGATTCTCAAAGGCACTGAAGTGCCAAGGGGTTTTAGTTTATTCTTTCAGCGTTGTTAATAGTCTAAACGTGGTTGATAGCATTAGAGCTGCAAAGGAAACGAGTCTTAAACGATTTGAAAATTTACAATAAAAGGTTTTAACTGTTGTCAGTGAGGACAGTGAAGTTGATGTAAATGCAAACACATGAAACTAAACAAAAAAGATTCTTTAGTGGACAATATATGAAAGACCTCTTCTCCCAATATTCACAATAGGACTGCAAATTAAGCATTCTGTTCCATTTTTGGTGTGTAATACACAACCAGGGGCAGATAAGACTTGCAACAACAACAAGAAACTGTGCATGTGTAGTGGTCTTGATCTTCAGTGAAGTGGGTTTCGATGCTTTTTAAACAATAGATTTTGACCCAGGTCTGCGTTTCGTTCAATGATTGGCTCCTCCGTCTCGTTTCTTTAGGCTCGTTTTCTCAGGTTGGGAGGGGCTGGTGCTTGGAGAGCATAATGACCTAGAATTTCTCATATAGGGGGCCAATGGAGGAAAACACCCCTTCGGTGATGTTTTGGTGAGTTGAAAAGTTGATTTTTCGCGTTGCTTTCCCTTTAAAAAGCAATTCACCCATTAAGGCCTAAAGCGCCTGCCAAAACATGCTTCTAAAACCTATGGGTGACTTTAGAATCATCCCCGAAAACCTGAAATTTTCCTGGAAATTCAACAATATTCTCAATGCTTACTAAATGATGGATATCTCGGCTCCTGAAGCAGACAGTAACATAATTTAAAAAACATTTCAGAGCTTACACCTACAGTGTTCACAGAAACTTAAGTTTATTATTATAAACCTTCAACATATTAAAAAAATAAATAAATCAACAAACAACTGTGTCGTATCTGCAGGTATATACTTCAAGACTGGAGTGCAGTTGTAATAACCTCGGGGGATTGAGTGGTAATTATTTGTCGTCCATTCCGTTACAAAACCATCGAAATTTTCACCATCCTCATTGTCTACAAACATATTTCTTAACGATATGCCTCTGTCGACTGGTTACACTGGTTCGAAGTCCTACCACGCCGTCGTCAGTCGCCGCCATTTATTTCATAACTCCCGCGAATCTGCGTCAGCCATAAATGCTCAAATAAAATTCCAAGACAAGCTACCAGGCCCACGTCACCCTCAGGTGTATATTCTGATGCATTTTTTTTGGCTAAGAGACCGAGAATTCGTCAAAACAATACAAAAAGACGTGCCTGCTTTCCCGGGTTTAAAGGTAGAAGAGAGCTAGAGCGCTCCCAGCTCTAATGGTAGAAACGCGGTAATGCGCTCCCGGCTATAATGGGTTAAATATTTGTTTAGGCATGCATTCAAATAAGACTTTTTTTCTTGTATGCATATGCAAATACATCGTAAGCTCTTTGTAAATTGTCTGTAAATATAATTTACTTTCACAGATCATGTTTTAAGGTCACAAATACTCAAATGTCAAATACACTTTGGCTTAAGACCTGGGAGAGATGCAGTTGGTACGCCACAAAATGAAATCACAAAAATGTAACTACAAACATCAAGTAAGAACCCATACAGAAGAGACAGGAGACCATCTCTGAATGCGATGGGGGTAGTAGCTGTTTGGATGAGTGAGCAAAACTCAATGTTCCTTGCCTTCCTGATTTTTAACACCAGAGAGGTGTGCTTACATGTGCTTCCTTAATCTTCCCAATCTGAGACCATCCCTTATCCTGTTCCCATCTACATACAATATGAAGCCGCAGAACAACCAAGGGTACCCTGTTTCAGAGATGGGTTGTGGAAGAGGAGACGACAGGTTTCAGGTTGAAAGATGCTGACAAATCAAGTTTCATTCAATGTACCCACTCATTGTGGAGTGACTAAATGACAGCCAACAGTTCGGTGACCATGTTCAAAAGCAATCACGAGGAGATTACTGCATAGACCAAATATTTGAGGGTATTTGTGTCACAAGGTACAGTAAGTGGACAAAAGTGCAATGATTATATAACATTGCAATCTTTAACCTTTAAGTTCTTTATATAATATAGTCTGTTGTTAAAAAACTGATTATACGAAAAGCGAGTAGGCCTTGACAGAGTAGTCATAAAAATAAAAATAAATCGATTCGGCACTATATCGCGATATTACACTGCACAATTCTCGAATCGATTCAATATGCGGTCGAATAGATTTTTATCACTTTTTGATGGAAATATCTTACTTTACTAGGGTTAGGGTTCACACTTTAAGCATGAAAAAATACAACATGTTTGTTAACTACAGTGGCTTATAAGCCTCAAGTTTCAGGTAAATAAATACATGTTCATACAAATCTTACAGTGTACATGTACAAGTTTACTGATAAGTATTTCCTAAATTTGAGTAAAAAAAAATAAAAATTGCAATAATCGATTTACAGATTCGTATCGGGATTAATCGCATCGAATCGAATCATGACATGGATGGAATCGCCAGGCACTAGGCAATTCACACCCCTATTATTGTGGACAGTCCCGTACTAAAGAGTCTGCACAAAGTTAATACTTTATAAGCGCATCATAGGACTACTGAATTTGGCAAAATTCAACCCAAGACAATCAATCAGAGCCTCAAGGACTTGGGGAGGTTGCCATCAAAGCTATTAGTCAATTTCAGCAAAATCATGTTAATTCCTGTGACACCCCTTTAATCATTGCAACTTGTCCACAGATCTACCAAATCATCGCCATCTCCTGCCAATTAAATCACATTCACATATACACCATCAACCCACTTCCTTGTTTTGATTCAATAACACATCCATCCATGTCTCATTTTCGACCAAAAATAACAGCAAAAGAACATAGAAAACAGCTTTTGATGATCTTCAAATCTAGAAAATATGCAATATTGTGGTCAAACAAAAACTTGCCAGAGCAAAATCGATGGACGAAATTTGATGGAACAAATGACTGTCACAAGCTGTGGCATTCAGCTTAACTGTCAGTTACAGGGTTTTTTTTGTTTTGTTTTTAAGTTTGCAAAGTGGTCATGATGGTTAACCAAAGCATGTAAAGAATAAAGACGTAGTCTTGTGCGACACAGAACTGTACTGTGCATGTATGTGTGCCCATGTAACCTTGAAACTCAAATTACAAATAGTTTAGATTCAAAATGCTAAACGTGATGCAATATGTGGGCAGAGAGTTTTGTACTTTTGTCAGGGGTTTTCCTGCGTTCAAAATAACGGGGCGGCAGCCTCCAGCTAATTTTGTGCCGCCCCCAGCCAGAGCGATTGATACCGCTCAACTAGGGCAACCAACTGCCCTACCGAGCGCGTCCCTGCACAGTGTTTGAACCTCAATTCATGCATCCCGATAATAGGAGCCGCATCGGCAAAATAAATTTGCTTGCTATTAAATCAAACAAAAAACTTTTAATGAGAAAGACTTTTCCCGACCCGGCAAACTGTCTTCGCACGATCAGTGGCACTGTTTAGGGACAGCTGTTAATAAGTAAACAAAACATTATAAATTGAGCTTGTGCATTGCATGATTGTCAGTACAATGTGAAAGTACATATTTTAATACTTTTCTTATTCTTTAAAGCATTATTATTAATGTGTGCAAATGCAATGAGTTTATCTTAATGATTTAGTATGAAATCATAGCCATGAATGCAATCACAACACTTATGGGTCATCGCCCCAAAAAAGCTTAAATGTCGGACACTGCAAAACTCTAACAAATTCAATTCAACTGCAAATTCTTTTGTTGATACCGACACTGTATAGTAGAGTACATTTCGCTCTAAAAGGACTATATTTGGTACAGTCCAAACAGAGTAAATTTGACACCGTTTATTTACCTTTACTCTGAATATTTTACTCTCTTACAAGTGCAAATTTTAATCTGTTTAGATTGGGACCAAATGATTTGTGTATGGGTATAGTTTCACTAAATGAACTTTTTAATATGATAATAGTTAAATTCTTATTGGAACTCTTAACTTAAAGTATGTTTTTTTTTAAAGTGAGTCAGAATACAGAATACATGCACGTCATGGCACATGGTCAGGATGGAACCACCTCTGCTTCAATTAGAGCCAGGAAAAAACCCTGCATTTTGTTACTGTTAAAAATTCACGTTCAAATCCTCTCTGTGACCGTAGTCTGCCAAACAGCTTTGTTTCAGCAGTCATCGTCCTCCCTAAGATGGCCGGAAAGTTCCAGAGCTTTAAGGCTGGCTGGCAATGAGGTTGAGGGACATTCCTTCACAGCCATTTGTTATCACATCCCTTTCACTAATAGCATGAATGAGGAAGGGCAATGGAAAGTGACTGCCCCTGTGCCACATCACTTACAAAAAAATATGAAAAAAGAAGACAGGATACTGAAGTGTTTCAGTGCAGCTGTCCACTTACTTGGGCAGTAAATATTTCATCTGTGTGTTTTCCCTCTTTTACATTCATTTGGGGTTGTCTCCATGCCAGGGAGCTGAGCAATTTCCACAAGAGATGCAAGAAATGGTTGGGAAAAAAGGCCTTTCCATTACGACGGTGGAATACTCTCCGCAAAATAACAGTGCTGGTTAAAAGGGAAAAAAAGAGAAAGAAAATAGGCCAATGCAACAAAATGAAGTCATGTCTATTGCAAAGTGTGGCATCAAAATAAAAAAAAATAAAACATGAATCGTACAATAATAGCATAGCATAGCTGTGTATACAACATTCAACTAATGTTTAAACACAATAGGAAATGTATGAGAAGATGTGGAATATTGACTGCACCAAGTGATGACGAACAAGTTTTTATGCCAGATGCTCTTACTGACGCAAGCCTCCCGTTTATCCAGGCTTGGAACCAGCACTGGAGATTCCTAGTGGCTGGGTGTTGGGGTATTGGTCAGCAAATGATGACAGTGATTGGTGAGGTTTCAGCAAAAGGGAACAAGGTGGACCACAAAAGTACGAATGTCCAGACTGTTTGCGGTATTACAACTTCAAACTTTTGCGCAACTTTATAGAGGCCTATTTAAAATAAAAACAACTAAACAACCCCTGAGGTGTTCACCTTACAAAGTCCTTTGTAATCCTGAACGGACACACAAATGACATCATCAAACTTGCTATTTCACTTTTAAGGCACACTTAGGTTTAGTTGGGGATCTTACCACACAGATCATGGATGGCGTCCAGGGATGATGACCATAAGTAGCGCTCTATTCCCATTTGGGAACAAAATGATGGTGGTGGTTCCAACTCATAAGCGCCGCGCTTCTTCCAGTATAGGAACATTCTGCTGACTTAAGATAATTGTCTTTATAGTTATTAATGAAAAGGCAAATCTTTAAATCCTGCTATAAAGTGAGATTTGATCCAGCTGTGAGTCATCTGTGGAGTTGCTGACCAGCCTGTGCATTCTTCCCCACAATGAGCTCAGCTTTCCAAATAATAAACTTGCCAGTTCAAACGGTTTTAAATGCCTGCCAATACACTCATTCCAAGTATCCACCTGCACGATGACCTCATGCAGTCTTGCCGTCAAGCTTCATCTTGCTACACCTCCAGGAGAGCGGACAAGAAGCTCCTCCCAAAACATCCCGTTTAAAGTCAAGTCTCAAAAGTCTTATCGGAAAAAGCAGTCATATCAAATGATGCAACGATAAAAGTCACTCCAATGCCTCCTCCTGTCCAGACCACCAGTCACAAAAGTTGTCAGACTCCTCAACACGATTAAGAGCGATTCCTTCAGCCACCGTTGCTCTCCAAGCAACTCAACCTCATCTGTAATCAGAGTTTCTCCAACTGTACCGCACTTGTGCGAGCCAAGCTGCTTGTGTAGGATGTCTCCACCATAGGGGGCTTTTCGGGCCCACGTAGTCAGACAAGTGCTGCATTCATGAAGGGGTAAGATGCATGCTGGGGTAGTCTGGGCCAATGGCTTTTGGACCAGACCACACAAAGATGTCTTTTAAACACCCCTCCTACATGCAGAGTGGACTCTCTTTATATTTTCCACTAACTGTAAAGGGCTCACATGCTCGGCATTAATTTATATCTGTGCCCTTTCGCTGTATTCATTTTTATGAATGAGCGCCCTTCTGTGTGTGTGTGGGGGGAGGGGGGGTCAATGCACAGCTGCAAATGAAAGGTAAGGATGATGATAATCAGACTGCCATGTCAGCAAGTTAAAACAATGTGCAGTGGCCGTGTTACTTCGTTATATTTACTGTACATATGCCCAAGTAATGTTTGGAATACATGGTACTTGCTGAAGTAGTATTGATACTTCTTACTTTTACATATGTTAAGAAGAAGAAACTACTGTACTTTTATTCAATTACATTAAGCTGCATTCCGGTCCCTCCATTCATTTTTATCTATTTATTTATTGCATCGATTTTTTTTTCTTGTATTGCGTCAATTCCTTTTGTATACTAGTGTTCCCCAATCCAACGTAATCACTAGTGATGTTTGACTCCAATTCACCAAACAGAGCAGCCGGCAGCCACATGTCCGTACTCAGTCTTTAGAAGTGATTTGTCTAAAGTGACTCATTTCTGTGAAGAATGGCTGAAGAAATAGAAGATATACCAGCATGCAACTAAGTCCTTGTCTACACATAGCCGGGTATTTTAAAACCAAATATTTTCTCCATCTCCGTGTAGGAAAAATATCTGTCCACAGTGCCTCATTTGTTTCAACAAACCACATACACACTAAAATGCTTAAGTGTGTTTACAGGTGACAGTAGTGAGCCAAATACTGTACAATCGGAAGTTTTCATCAAGATCACTTCTACAATATGTCACACAAGCACGGACTTGTTAGCTGAAGTACAATGACCTAATAGAATCTCACAGAAAGTACAAGTTCTACTTCATTGAGTAACCTTTTATGAAAAATGCGCACACGCACGTGTACACGCACACACACCCATTTTTTTTTTTATATCTCTGATGAAAGAAAGTTACTCACAAATTACTTAGTACTGGAGTCGTTTTTTTCACTGAATAGGCATTTAATTCTAAGTAATTATTTGGAGGACCAGTTTTCACTTTTAATGTAGTCCTGTTATTCTAAAGTAACAGTACTCGTCTGACTTGAGAACAGTTCTTGACTACTCTACCCACCTCTGGCAATGGTGTATACATTTGGTCCACACATGCAGTACACATACAGAACTGCGTTGGTCAAATACTTGTTAAAGGTGTACAGTATAGCGATCCGGACGTTGACGTCACGCGTCCCAAAATGGGCTTTAGCGCAGCCATTTTGGCAGCATAGAAAATGCGTCTGCATCTTTGAGTAAACGGCAAACGTCACACTTGAACAATGATTGACAGCTCTTGTGGACCAGCTGCCACAACGAGAAGAGGCAAAAAACAACAACAACAAAAAACAAAAATAAAGCGAATAGATCACTGCAGCCATAGAAAGTGGTGAACAAAAGACAAAGGATTTGGGATCCTCCTAATTGCTTGTGTAGCAATCACTTCATGTAATCACTAATACAATCACTAATCTAATTATTCTCCCCATATTTGAAACGCCGTTATCGTTATTGTATGTGAAATGCGTTGAGTTACAATTAATTTATTACTTTGAAGTAAGCTTACAAGATGTTGTGCGGTGACTGGCTCTGAAAATTTTTATTTGCGCACATTTAGAGGCACTGTTGTTGTCAGACCTCGTCACAATAAAAGTGTCTTGACAGCTGAACTGTGTAGTGACATTTTATTTTGGAGGTGCCGCGGGAAAGTGTGTCACGACGTGACGGACGTGTCTTCCTTCCTTAGCATTTTACCAAAGAGTCCTCGTCCCTCGCCTTTAATTGCGGATTTGACAAGAGTGACAATGAAAATAACAGTTGACAATAGAGATTTGCAGAAAAATGGCCACCATGAGAAGTGATTTGTTGGCAATTCTGTTCCACCAAGAACCATTAACATTGCGACTTTGCGACTCCACAAGCACCCTAACGGCGATAAAGAAAAGATGCCAACCGGTAAGTCTTACCGGCACACTCGCTTACTACGCCTAGTGTAATTAATAGCGCAAACAATTGTATTTCTCTGATTTTACAAGTGCTAAATAAGAAATATGCAAAATGTCTCGGCAAATTACACTGACAGAAAATAAAATGATATTACCATAAATTAATCAGCTTCCATGAACCAAAAATCTGCGCTCAACTGAATCACTTTCACTTCATCTACAGTTCAAATTTAGAAGTTTAACACTACGCCTGAAAAGTAACAAAGGTGTCGTCTGCCTTTTGCTCAAAGCCATCTGGGCTATACATAGAAAATGGATGGTTGGATGTGTCATGGTTACCCAAGATTTCTTTTGCACAGTACTGTAACAGTTTCCCAGCATTCCTAAAGGGCTGACACACTTCTGTTTGACATCTAAAAACGGGAGAAGGAATACTGTGAGATTGAGCCTGGCCGGGCCGAGGGAAGGGAGGGACGCAGTCACATGTAGCAACCAACATGTCCAATTTTGGGATGAGAAATTAGAGGGTAGGAAGGGAGCCGGCCTCGCTGCGTGGCTCTGAGCTTTGCAGACATGTGGTAATAATCAAAAGCAGCTTTGGACATGAAGCTTCCCTTTTAATGAAGTGGGCAGATGTGAAGCATGAGAACTGGGTTGCCAATACAAGAGCCAATTTCCACCTCCTGCAGAAACAAAGGATATGTATGTGTGTGTGTGTGTGGGGGGGGGGGGGGGCAGAGGAGATATTAGACAACCTTGCTTTCATCATCAGCTCGCCTTTTCATAATAAGACTCGCCACAAACAATGCACCTGCATGTTCCACACGCAGCATTTACATCTGCTTTCACCCTCAAAAAGGTTTCCATTGCAAAGATTCGCACCCGCAGAGTACCTTTTTAACCAAGTACAGCAAGTACTAGTCTCATGAAAAACATTTGCTACCTGTCGTGTGCATGCCAAAGCAGCAGGTGCTATAGCTCCTACAGGGAAAGCTATTTTATTGTATTTTATTTTATTATCCACACACACGTTAACTCAAACACACGCACTCACAAACAAACGTGGTCCCCCGGGCGGGAAGTGAACCCGCACCGCCTGCACCAAAGGCAAGCGACGCCACCACCTCACCACCCAGAGCCCTGGAAAGCTACTGTATCTTAGCCATGGAATGCTCAAATAAAGTAACTTTCAGGAAGGTACTAAATAAAAAAAATGAAATGTAGCAGAAGGAGACATCACACAAGTAATCATTTGCCAGTACCAGCTAGTATTCTGCAACAAAACAACTGTCAGCTCTTAAGGAGTGATCCATCATGACCAGTACACTGAGATGACTCAACTAAATTAACTTGAATTGAATTGTGGGTGGCTGCAAAGGCTCACCGTATTTAAGCACTTTAAAATGGTATGACCCGCTCTGATGACAGAGGGAGTGCACAGTGCTAGTACATGCCCATATGTAGGTTATAATTAGCATGGCAGCTCAAAGATATTGACAATAACTCTTTAACAGCAAGCTCAGACCAAATAACAATACAAAATATAAATAAATTTGTCATTTTATTTTATCAAAAAAAAAAAACGCTTAAAAATTTGGCTTCATACTTCCATTTAGTGTCACTAACGTCAGCTGAATGTGGAGACGCAGCCATAATCTTCTGTTATTGTATACAATACAGCATCATGACGAACCCATTGTAACCAAAAACAGCTCAAGGCACTCTTTATTCTTCTATTTGTGATAAATTGATCACCCTGTACATGTTAATCACATGCCACTGTAAACAATATTTACAAAGTTACATAAATAGACTTCTCATACTGTAGCTACAAAGCAGTTTTCCACCTGGAATAATAAGGGAAAAAAGTGTTTCTTTAGGGTTAGAGTTTAATGAGAGGGTATCATTATTACCCTTCGAGAACTAAAAAATATTTCTGATATTTGCAATGATTGGTCACTAAGTTGGCACCCTTTGTTTTCTCAATTACTCTATTTTATTGTATTTTAGCCAATTGGTATCAATTAGAATGGATATTGCTGTTTTTCATGGGTGGCATGGCTCAGTGGTAGAGTGGTCGTCTCCCAGCCAAAAGGTTGTGGATTCGATACTTACCCCTGGTGACCATGTCGACGTGTCCTTGAGCAAGACACTGAACCCTAATTTGCTCCCAGTAGACTTGGCACTACACTGCATGGCAGCAGCTGACCACTGGTGTATGAACCCATAAATATTGGTTGAATGTCAGGCTTTGTAAAGCGCTTTGGGCACCATATGGTGTAGATAAAGCACTATATAAAAAGCTATCCATATACCGTTCTAACATTTTTTCAAAGTATACCCTAAATTCCTTGAAACACCAATTTACTTGTAGCAATGATTGCATTTAGTTAACACAAATTACATAATATGGGAGCTAATCTTGGATTAGAGGTTCTGTATGCAGATTTAATGAAAATAACACATTTGGGGCAAAAACAACATCTAATATTTAGAGATTAAAGAAAGAGCTTCAAAAAAAAACGTGCAGTGAATCAATGTGCCATGAAAACAAGAACAGTGACGACTTTAAAGAGCAGTGAAGGGGAAAAAGTGAAAGAGGAGCCCAGGAGTTAAGATCAGCCTTCACTAGGCACCATGTTTGGGAGAAAAGAATGATGGGAAAAGACACACGAGAGAAGGCAGGGAGGGAAAAGGCCTCCAGCAGTGAGCGTGTTTATGGCGGTGACTTCATCAGCGAATGAACAGTCAAAATGACACTGCAGTGCTGAGTTGACAACAGTGCCTTTACAAGGCCCAACCCTCACGCAACACTCGCGCTGCTCGTAATGTGATATCTACCTCACGTAAGCCAAGAACAACTCAAATAAATGCCATCAAATGATTATTAGGTAGTTTGCAGTCACTAATGATTACTATCTGGGCCTTGAGTGTGTGTGTGTTCATGCGGAATCATCAAGTGTTGGGTAACCTACTGCAAGTGGGTCATATACAGTGCATGAGCCCACTTTTTATTCCAAAAAACTTTTGAGTTTTATCTTCGATCCATTCTGGAAGTGACCATTCTCTGTCCACCAATCAACACACAGTTCTGTCTAACTCCACCTCCATTTGCCAACCTGCCTCTGTGCTTGGTAGCTAAATGCTTGTAGCTATTCTAATTCATACAAGGCTTTGAATTGATCGCAACTGGACTGCTTTTGTTTGTCTAAACAGAAGATGTTTCGCCTCTCATCCGAGAAGGCTTTATCAGTTCAAGCAACAAGACTTTGGTAGGCTGAGTTGGTGTGGAAAGCCCAACTATTTATGCGCCAAACACCTCAACAGGGTGCTGGCAAAGATTTGTATGGTACAGATCACTGACTTCGATAGCCTATACAACTTTTAACAATGGAAAAGAAAACATCTAAAACCGAGCCAGAACATCACAAAACCTCACCTTTGGAACAAAGCCACCATCCTCCTGCCTGTTTCTCGCTCATGGGTCCTTGTTTCACATTCTGACTAGAGTTCATCATCACAAACAAAAGAAGACCTCATATTGCTACCAGATGTTTACAGTGCAGGTAGAAAGCGGCTGATCAGAACTGGGGGGTCTACAATTTACATAGGTCCACTCCCACAGTGTGGCAAAGTACAGTGGTACCTCGGAATTTGAACGCAATTCGTTCCTGTGAAGTGTTTAAAGTCCGAATTGTTCAACCTCCAAAACAATTTTTCACATAGTAAATGATGTAAATGCAATTAATCCGTTCCCAAACTCCAAAAACAGAAAATTCCTATTTTAATTTCTATTTATGTAAAAAAAAACCTGTACAGTATTTTAAACAATAAAAAATGCCTTACCATTTTTTGTGGTGTGATGGCATCAGTGGATTAAAAATGCTGTGTTGATGCATGCTTTAGTTCAGTGCTGAGTTAGTGTATTTTACATTGGGCATATTGTTAGACTACTAAGGGGTCCTTGTCTGCTCTTTAGCATCAGGCACGTTGTTGAACAGCTAAGGGGGGTCCTTGTGCCAGTATTTACGGAAATAGTCATGGTAGTTACAACGGCACGATAATATCCTTCCTAAATCCACTATGGTTCGTAGCACTGCACTTTTTTCTTTGCTGCCACTGTCACTGTTGTCTTTTTTTGGGCCCATGTCGAGGAAATTGTCGGGGGGAAATCAAAACGCACTTGCGAACGTACGGAGCACCTCCGGGAGTATTCACCCGCTCTGAATGGAAATGAGCAGCGCTTCGTCTCCACTACCGCAACGTGAGCATTCGGCATCACTTGGCTACCCGATCAAGGTACGTCCGGCTTTGCTTGGGTGTTCAAACGCCGAGAACGATGTCAAACTCCGAGGCATTTTTTACTCAGATTTTTTGGTCGAAGTCCAATTAGTACGCGTTCCGAGACGTTCGAACTCCGAAGTTCCACTGTAACTCAAATCTGTACATAAGTCAGAATGATTCTAATCGATCACTAACATAAGCTGATGCACATCATAATTACAGTAAATGTATTGAATTATTATTTTTGCCACAAACTATCAAACTATCTTCTTGTGCCAAATGCATAAAGTAGAATGCTACTCAGGACAATAATATGAAACAGTGTTAGAGGAAATCAAAGATATGGGGTCGGTGAGACTGACACTGGACTTTTGAAGGCACTGTAAACACACATCGAGCAACGCTTCCAAATTTCTAAAATCCTACAATGTAGGACTGGGCGCTATGGCCAAAAAATTAAATCTCGTTATTTTCAGTCACTCAGGACAATTACGATTTTAATCTAATAAACCCAACAAATGTTTATTTAAAGGTTTCATTTTTTCAAAAATAATGACTGTGCAAAATGTCCAGTCAAAAGTAATGTATACTGATTCTAACTTAGTTTTAACATAAACTTAGCATTCACAGTTTGTGCTTAATTACCACAGTTAAAGTAGTTGGTACCTAATGTAAACACGTCTTTGCAAACCACCCAGCCAGCATTCTGCTACTTGAGAAAATTTAAAACTCGCAATAACATCTGGATCACCTTTTAATAATCCAGAAGACAAATTTTGATTTTTGAAATGATAATTAATCGAATTCATTTGGTTTATTGCCCAGCCCTACTACAATGTATGCCCCGATTAAGAGGGAAGTTGGGGAACAACAATTTTATGACTTAGGCTTGCAGTATACAGAAATATGTCATCTAACTGCCGCATCAAACATGTACATGACGTTATTCCTGAACAAAAGAAAAAAAATGAGTGTGACCTGCATCAGGATGAAGCAGACAAGCGAGAAAGGAAATTACTGTCGAGGTTAAAGTAAAACAATGGAGGAGGAAGTCTGAAGTAACAAGTCACGCGGCGGGCCAGAATCCCTGTGTGTGCGCGCACAAACACACAATTTTCATCTGCTTGCCTGAAAACCCAAACACTCTTGACGCTACAACTTCTTGTTAAAGGCCTCTCAGAACAGTCTGGCCCAAACCCGGTGCACCATGAGGGCACTCTAAACCACTAATGAGAGGATAATTACTTTGCCAAACACAGTGAACATATCACAGAAGTTGACGTCTCAGAATTTGGACTACACATTCGAGGGGCAAAATGTCACTGAAGTCAAGCGAAACTTTGGACTTCAAACCGCTTCATGTGAGACCTTGCAATATTGCTTGAAACCTCAGTTCAGTGAGCTTGCTATGCATGTTAAGAATGCAAGATGAGTACATGTATGAAGAGGACGTTACATGAAATAAGCAGACACTCATTCAAAGCAGTACCATCAACATCATCATTTATCAATGTTATTTTTTTATGTACCATCAACAAACTGTTTACATTTTGGAACAAGTTGGGTCAGCGTTCAGGACCAGATTGTGTTCCCTATTAGTGTTCCTATTGATTCTAGTGGAACAAGGATGATCTGCCCACAGATATCCGATGCTTCAGAATCTCTAACCAAAGTAGATGTGGAGACTTCTGTTTGTCTTTTGGACATTGGACAGAGACCAGACACGACATCTGGCTCCAGATTAGACCAGTGACTTTAAAACCAACTTAAGACACTGAAGGGTTCCAGACTCAAACTATTAAGGCTGCTAAACCTAAACATGGTGTTGACGCTATGAACCCGTTGACTGCCTACAGTGGCAACACGTGAAGTCGAGAGGTGCTAGGGGGAGTTGAAACATTCAGATGGCAATTAGGAGATTAGCCGATCTCCCCTGTTGAACAGAAAAACTGTTCAGGCATAAAAAGGCATACAGATCCTCCATTCTGCTTGACCAGGCAGACGAACAGGACTGCTTAATTAAGAGTGAGAAAAAAAAAAGTATATTATCTTATCAAACATGTCATTTTAAAACTGAGATTAAAAAATAAGAAAAAGGCACCCTGGCTTCAGCAGCAACCTCTCAATATTTGAATTAATTAACATTGAAAGTATGGTATAGGCTTCTGCTCCCCTATAACCCACAAGGACAGCCGGTACAGAAAATGGATGGATGGATGGCTTCACATTATATCTACAGTAAATGTAACTCCTTGGAAGTAAATAATACATACATTTGAAAAACGTATTAAATGTTACGTACAGTTTACTTGGATTGTGCTAACTCTTCCTCTCATCAATTTAAACGATCACTTGCATTGGCTACCGTCAGCAGTAATTTTCCTTACCGAATCATCAACACAACTCTATTGTAACGTAATTATATTTGCCTATGCATTCCCTGTACTGTAGTTTATATTTACAGACTAATGTGTACTTTTTATTTATTTATGATAGTATATGTATGAGACCAATTGGTGTATTTGATGACGTCAAAATTGCATTGACGGGTCATATCCGATCTGTGCATTTTCGCTGGACTTCGAACAGATATCCAATATGTAAAGGATTTTATTTACATTTGGAAAAGGGCTGATTCTGATCTGAAGAAATCAGATTCCATGCCTTGAATTTTCATCCAACACTGTCATGACTCATGATGACATATATTCCAATTGTGCCACTTGAGAGAAGAAGAAAAAAAACAATAATTCCAAATTCCTTGTCGGGATCATAAACACACAATCTGAATCCAATTGCTTTAGCTAACCTTTGATAATTATCTTGCATTGTAAAGTTAGATAATTCAAGGATTCAGGCCTAGAATTGCAAAAGCCACATTAGTGTGCAACTAATAAGCTTCACAAAATTGAACTGAATAATAATAAGATGAGAACAAATACACCTTCAAGGTTTGAACACAATCCCTTCTGGGACACTCACTTGTTGACATTAGCTTTGGAAACTAAAACACTACATAAAAAAATTAATAGGTAGGTCTATTGAAAATGTGCTTTACACATCTCATGTTTTAAAGCTCTTAACTGTTGCGCAAATATATTAGTCTGCGCTCACACTGACCCCCATGACCACTCCAGACAAAAAGCTTTTTTACTCTATCAACGCAAACGGCAACTTAAGTTGCATCATCTTTCCAAACTCTTTTTCAAAAGTCAAAACAACCATAAGGGCAGCATTCATTAAGAGAAGATGTCTAAGCAGTGTATTAAGATGAAATGAATCTGCATGCAAATTCACCTTTGTGGCTGACCAGTTCCTTCTGCAAAGAAGTATTAGAGTGGTCAATTTGTAACCTAAAAGCATCTAACCTTACTATGTTTATCTCAGATACAATTCATCCGTAATCTTGAGGCGGCATAATGGTGCAAAGCACCAATGGAGTGAAGGAGTAGTAAACTAAGCTTCGCAACACTTTACAAAAAGTTGAAGTCTTTAAAATTTACTTGATTTGTTCTCAAGCTCTTTCCAACTCGTAAAATGGGTAAAAACATCAGGGCCCGGTTGTTCAAAACCCGGTTATGTCTTTAACCACTGCTTAAGTAGCTTTAACCGACCGTTAACGTTAACGGCACTGTTATCTTGTTGTTCAAAACTCTGTTAACTTTAACCGGCTGTTAACTTGCTGTTAATGTTAACACACCCAGGGACCGCCGCTAACTTTTGAACAGTGGTTAACTGTGTTCGTGGCTTATGCTGCCTTTATGATGCCCGTTGAGCGCAAGAAAAAGAGGGCTTGACTTCCACATTGGTGATTATTCTGATGAGTTACGCGCACGATACCGCTTAGCAGTAAGCCAAGTCTCATGCTGAGTCAAAAGAGAAAGAATAAAAATGTGTTTTTTAAGATGAGTTCTAAAAATGGACAGAGAGGGGGCTTGCCCAACATTTAGTGGGAGGTGATTGCAAAGAGAGGTTAACTGTAATGTTTCTTGTCTGCTTTCACGGCAATAATCAAACAAACAACACTGTGAATAGCGTCTAATTATTTACGTTAAATTAATTTAAATTTAATATTATAATAATATTTTATTTTATTCATTTTAATTTAAAACAGTAATTAGAAATATTAGTAATCATTACAGGTATTAGATAAAAAATACACGCATATTAGAAGTATGTAAATACAAAAACAAGACAAATAAAAGCAATTCTATTAAAAATACAAATCAGTCAAAAATAAAATTACCTTAGACAAAAAATAATGGACAAAAATATGAGAAACAAAATCAAACAAAAACATGCAATATTCTATGCTACAAAAATATTGGCAAAAATACAAAAATCTTACACAAAATATTCACTGAAAATAAACACAGTAGAAAAAAATACATTATAATGAATTAAAAAAATAATAATAAATTATTTCACAAAAAAATTCTTGAATCATTGATTGAATAACGTTTGTTTGGTTGGTCGTTCCTTTCGCCGACCCGGAAGTAAACAAAAAGAGGAATTGTGGGATATATCTGTGCTAACCGTGCCGTTAACTAACAGCGTGACTAACCATGATTTGAACAATGCATATTTAACGGTCGGTTAGTTAACGGTGGGTTAAGAATTTAACCCGCGGTTAGGGGTTAAACAGTGGTTAAAATAACCGAGAATTGAACGACCGGGCTCAGATAACTATGGGAAGACAGACCAATAGGAGCGAATTGTGGAAAAAAAATTGCATTGACTGTAGATGGACAAATGGTTTCCACCAGACAGCGACAACATATTAAATCTAATGGTGACTTGACTATAGTGTTAACATACGTTAGTGTTAAACTACGGCACTGCCTAATTTTAAGATAGCACAAATTTGGGTTACGGAATTAACCGAGGAGGACACCTGTACAGGTGTACCTCTGAAACTAGATTATTATGCCAGATTATTTTGATCTGAACAAATGGTGGTAATTTGAATTATTGCCAACAGGTAACACTTTAAATCTCTGTCTTCTGGCTCAGCTTGATGCAAATTTTTCCTTGGGACCCCTCAAATTCTGTTTTTGTATTTTATTTTATTTTAAATTCATGCCTGCTTTTTTTTTTTTTTTTTTTTTTTTTTTGGTGTATGGAGACAATCAAATTTTCCTCATTGGATGAATGAATAAAGTATCTATCTATGTATCTATCTATAACACCCTCTTGGGAGGTTAGATTAGGAGGTGTCTATTAATTGTCAAGTGTGCCAGCTTGTAAAGCCCTTTGAACTCTTTTGTGATTAAGGGCTATATACTGTAAATACATTTGACATGTTGAGTTTTCAACAATATTTTTTCTCAGCGATATTCTTATTTACCATACATCAGCTAGATTTTCGAACCATAACTCACCAAAAAGTCACTTTCCTACTCAATTACCAAAATATTTTCCAAACACATCATCCCATACACATGCACATTGTTTTCTTGTTGAGCGAGCATCTGTACGTTTCAAGTACCAACCCTTTGATAAAGAAGATGATCAACATTATTTAGAGAAAGGAAAGAACTCAAAGCAGATTTGCGTCCCAAACAATAAATTCTCCTTTCCTCCTCTGTTTTTCATACAGTATCAAGAGTCTTCAAGTAAGTGTTTAATGATCATGCATCCATTTTGCTTGTGATTTATATTTATTTACATTGTCTGCTGAATGCTCATCAACAATAATTCTCTATAACAGTGGTTCTTGACCCTGGCCCTATCCAGCCTCTTTTCCATGTCTCCCTCAGCCAACACAGGTGAGGATCGTTATCAGGTTTATGGCAGAGCTGGCTGATTAGCTGATTGAGATTAAGAACCATTAAGAATAGTTGGGTTTACATTATTTCCGACGGAAAATATTGCCTCAGTCCTTGTACAATTCAGTTTTTGCCATTATTTAGTTGCTGTCTGATTATGTCGCCATTTGAACACTGTCACTGTTTGTTTAGAAGTGGATTTCATCGAAATATTAACTATCATGTCTGCATTACATTTTGACTGGTTATTTATGAATGTTTTTTATGCCTCACATGATTGTACAGTTGTTTGCTTTTATTTTTGCCTTGTTCTGAAACCTGCTCTGCAGCCAGGTCGTCATTGATAATTAAGATAATCTGTTCTCCATGTTCTTACCTGGATAAATAAAGGTTGATTATTCTCTAATTTATTAATTACTATAGGTGAGTGACTACGGAGGGATTCGATTTACGTACAAAATCAAACCAAAAATGGTCACTTACTGAGCCTCAGCTTGAGTCCGAGCCAGCTCCGCGGGGGCGACTTGTGCAGGACTGAATTCATGGTCCACTTATTCGGAACCATTGAGGCATGCGGTCCTTCGTTTTTGGTGGTCCTGTGGTGTTTGGTGGGAACGGGGAGCCCACACTGGTTCCCAGCAGGTTCGCGTGCCGGCGTGCTCCCAAGCTAATTGCTAATAACCCGGTGAAGTTTGGTTAGCAGTCTGCTCAAAAGCGCTCCCACATTGTCCTGCACACTGCTGGAGAAGCTTTCAGGTCTCACATCACGCCGAGCGCGTGGAAGACAAATTGTGACAAATGTGTTTTTAAACTGACCTTTGTCTTCACGGCAACTACAACAAGCACATCCTAACCTGATGCCGTGGTTTAACATTTAAAAATTAAATACTCCTCGTTGAAGCAAACGCCGTCGTTGAGGTCGGTGTGCAGGTTTGATCCCCGCGGGGAAAATAGAAATAAATGTCCTCGTTGGTGTTTTAAAGTAAGCGTGTTTCCTCCAAACACTTTTAAACAAAAGTGTTGCTCTTTTTTTAGCTCCGTGTCTCCCCCTCCAAACACTCGCCGACCGCCATCCATTCATCCACTCCGTAGCTCTTTACGCTACAGTGGCAAGTAAGTGCCCCTAGGGGCGCTAACTCGCAATTTAAGAATATAATACATAATAAATATATTAAGTAATTAAATATATTAAGACATAAATACATTCAGGTGTTACAGCAAAAAAAGTAACTACAAAGTAAAAAAAAAAAAAAAAAAACTATATACTTAAACAAAGAGCTTCCCAATACCAAATAGAATCCACATGTCTCTATATCGACCACTATAATTATAACACTCAGTCAAGTCATAGACTTACATCAAGGCTGAACTCTTAATATAATCCTTTTTTCTTTTTTTAAACATGGGTATACTTAGACCTCCCAGTTTGTTATACTGTCTCTGTTAGTAGACTAACAGGTGTTCCAGTTCATATGTTCGAGGGGTTCTTTCATCAATGACTTTGAGTGACACAAAAGCTTAAAATGCACTTTTATCCGGACCCTCACGAAAATGTGTCTTCTTTTCTGGCAAATTTTGCACCACCCCAATATAAATGCTTGGATGGGTCAAGTTAGAAGTCAGGAATTTATTTTCACTCATAGCCATTAGCCACCAAATCAAGCAGATAAAGCAATAAATAAACAAAGAAAGAAAGAACATTTTGAATAAATGTTTTCCTGTGTGGCAATTGGAATTCACTTTGTTACATTATGTACAATACTGTCATCTGGAGGACTGGAGTGGAACTATCTAGTTTACTGTCCCCCATCCCTAGCTTTTTTTTTTTTAAACTGTATTATTTGTCTTCTTTTATATATATATATATATATATATATAGTGACCCTCTTACTAATTAATAATGTATCCTATATGTCTGAAAACATTAGATCGGATTTAATCAAGCATTGCCCATTTTTCCTCAACTGCTAAAAATCTAAATTATGCTAGATTTCCTGATTTCTAAATAATAGTTCTTAAAAAAAAGAAGAAAAAAATGAAAACAAAGCAGAGCTATTTGACATATTATCACTGTCCATTGTAAAATTTATTATGTTTTTTTTTCAAACATAAATGTTTTTTGTGTGTGTGTGTGTGTGTGGGGGGGGGTGATTAAAATGAAATGATGTGACGCAATAATAATAATAATAATAATAATAAAAGAGGTAGTAAGCACTCATCAATACATTGTCACATTTGCTCTTTCTTTTTTTTTTAAACAACAACAGAATATTACCTTAGGAACATTAAAAATGTATTTGAAATGTATTTATGTTAACCATTTGTAGCATTCCCCTTTGGGGAAAACGTTTATGACGCTGCATGCCACATGGAGATATTGCCCGGCATTTAAAAACCATCCAAAGAAACATTGTTGTGGCTCTTGACAAAATGCCAATGGGCAATAAAACTGTGAGGGTCAACTTGATGCGGATGAGTGCCAAAAGGCTACCGCTTTGCTGAAGCACACCACAGACATTGCTGCAATTTTTCACAAGATGCAAAAGACCTTTTGACATTGTCAGAGTGTTGATAATGATCTAGACAGAAGCTGATGTTCTTTCTTTCCCTTCCCAAGATCCCTTGATACAAAGCAATTGGTAAGTTTTGAAATCAGTTTTAATCGCTTTAAAAATAAATGTAATTTAAAAAAAACATGGTATTCTAGTCTTGCTTCCACCATGGGACACCATCTTCAAATCAAATATCATTTAAAAAACGAAGACTAAACTCGTCACTCGCCGGAAGCTATTATGACATAGATTTGCCTTATATTTACCAAATTTCACAGTTAAAGGACACGTTGAACATGCTCTTATTCATGGCAAAAATGGATGAGCATGTCAACTCATCATTAAATGTATTTATAATTCCCTTGTTGTTGTTGATGTTGTTTTGGAACAAAATGGAGCATTAACAAACGAGGAGGACATTTCTCCAAAAATAAATGCAGTCGTTGCAGATGTGACATGGAATGGACCAGCCCATCGGGAAATTCCCGATGACCACCACTCCCGAATTCACATACGCTTGTGCCTTTAAGCTGCTCCAGCATCCCTCTTGCAGCACCACCCTGTGCTTGAGTTGTTCTGCTTTCCTATCTTCCTGAACCACTGTCTGTCAGCCAGGGCTGAACTGGAACACAAAAAATTGGCCCTGCCATTTTGACTTAGGCCCACCAGCCCTTGCATAACATGTAGTTCTGCCACTGATGTTTATTGATGATATTTCAGTTTGCTATATCCTTGCTATAGTTTTCTATAATTCAAAATGGATCTTCCTCCTGGTGTTTCAGAAGAATGACAGCTGTAATGTCTGTTGCACTGAGACAAACGGCTGCCTTCTTGGCTTTTTTTATTTCTTTCTTTTTCTTTGAAAGAGCTCAATATTGTTCATTCTTGCCTTCTTGTCTTAAGTGAGCTGTTGCAGCTTTATCTGAATAGCTGGAGAGTGTCTGAAGTCACCTAAGATGCAGATTGTGTCCGTGTCTGGTTCCCTTTCAGTCTTGAGACTTACTTCTTAATGCTCGGTCACCTGGCAACTTGCCGGATAATCCTCTCACTCCCTTCTCAGCACGTTCGTACAAGCTTCTTTCTTTCTTTTTCATAGGATTCATGCAAAACCCTCACCATCTCTAAAAGCACACAAGACGTTAAACTCAGATTTGCTAAGGAATGCAAAGAGCGTGGTCTTGTTAATACATACAACCTTTTCTGCAGAGTCAAGATCTCAGATCCAAATGAGGTGCAGGTGAAGGTTACCTCAGCTCCAGCATTATAAAACAAGATTCCTGATTTCAGAGGTATGGGATAGCTTCAAAGTGAATTACATTCCGCTCAGTCATAAATTATTAGTTGTTCATGTGACCAGTCGATTGCACCTATCCTCATCTTATATAAAGGAAAAAAATGTCCTGAGTAACAAAAGATTCTGAACCTCTCCCTTCCAGCCATCAATTGTGGAGCCAGGCTGGGTGTTTCCTCCCCACGCCATGACCTCGCTATCGTGTACTCCGGTAGGAAAAATTTATTCATTTTAAATGTTAATTTACTGTAAAAATGTATACCCTCTATTAGTTATCATAACTTTTTTTTTTTTAATAATATATATAATTTACTTCCACTTAAGATAATGGATTATGGAATGCCAACTTAATTTTGTGAATTATTGGCATTGCGACTCAAGGTTATAAACCATTTCAATGGAATGTAATTGTGTCAACAAAACTTAACAATGTGAGTTTTCTGTCCATGTTTCTTTTCATACTCTCAATGCATTGTGGTCTATATCAATCCGGTTGAGTGAGCTCCGATGTTCACTACTTTTCAGAGTGCATTGTGGGTACTTTTGAGTGCTCTAATTTCGCTCCCTGGACATTCGGATACCCTTACAAAATGGCATGACCCCTCAGTAGGGCACTATGGGGAGTAGGGTGTACATTCGGACACAGCCTTGGAAAACAGGCTTGATAGGGGTACCCGAGGACCGCGGGTGAGAACCACTGTCACTTGCCATTATTAGTCCAGACAGGGTATACAATTTGAAAATGTTAGTTGACTTGATTTGCAATTTTAAGTTCAATTGCTGCCTTAAAAAAATTGAGTTAACTTGCCTTGAAAAGACAAGTGCTATGAATATAGTTTATTATTTTAATTTAAAAATGGGAGTTGAAAGGATATAAAATTGTATATTCCTTTGACAAAATAAATCAGGTTTTCTTGAGTGGGTAATGTAATGTTGTGAGTTGTTTTAAGTTCAAACAACAATTTGTCATTAGTATGTAGTAGTACTAGTATAACTAAATTATGTGAGTTGAAATAGCATATAATTGTAAATTTCATTGACAAGAGAATCCAAGTTTTCTTGAATACATAACGTATTATAGTAATTCCTTTCAGCTCAGAATATCAAGTTCAAATAATAAATTGTTATTAATTGGGAACTTTTACTTGGCTTCCTGAGTTGAAAAAAAAAGCTTATTTTTTTTAAAAGTTGAGTTAACTTATGTTTTTAAGCCAGCAATTGAACTTACATTTTTAAGTTGAACCACCCTAATATTTTTAACAGTGTTGTTGCTAAGGCCTTTTTTTTTGTATTCTAATTAGTTTAACTTGTCTTTTAGTGTGGCGCTATTCTGAACCATACTGCTGTCTTGGCTTTGTTTTATCATCTTTTAAAGTGGATTTTAATACTGGTTACAACCCTGACAACATCCTACCAATCCTGTTTGGGCGGGTTAGCTGCACTGTTTTGTCCAACCCAGGCGAAGTGTCACCGCTTTATATTTTCTTGAATATTTTTTATCTGTTTGTATTGCCTACATTTGATATGAACAGTTTTTGTTAATCAATTTATTTATTTGGTTTTCCTTTAAAATTATTATGGGCATTTTATGGTTTTTATGTCGGCTGTTTTTATATTCATTTGCGTATTTAAAATATTTTTTCTTAGTGGTGGGAAGACTACCTAAATTGTTTGTCTTCTTTTAATTGTGTTTATTTATTTTATTTTTTTATCGCCAGGTTCTGAGGGTATTCCGTTACTCCCCAAGCCTGGTTGCAAGTCCCCAGGTCGTGGTGTCCCAATTTCCCAAAGTCCACTTTGCCACACTAACATGTAAGATCAGTTTAGTTAGCAATATGAAGACTCATTTGGGATCAGTAAGGACAGCTAAGTAACATAACCAAGGGTGGGTTGGTTTATGAAAACTGTTGGAACAATTAGTTTCAACTGTTGCAGGTCGGTTCACATGGTTTTGCATAGTCATGCAAAACGTCACCACCTCAATTTAATAACGAGGCTCATTTAATGAGCAATGTGTACTTTAAAAGTAGCACAGTTCCCATTACCTCAGTTTTCATGCAATCAATGCATCATTAATTGCTATATTTCCTACAGTATTGCGAATTTTCACATATTACCCACACAGTTTTAATGAACTGATTAACTGCATGAGTGTAACACACAAATGTACATTCAGCAATTTCGGCATGTTAAAAAAATAATCTAAACAATACCCAAATTAATAATACACAAAACAAATATTACAATTACAGATAAATAAAAATACAAATTGGCAACTAAAACATGTAATTGTTCCGAAACAAACGTCGCAAAAAGGCAAAGTGGTTAAAATTAGTTTTAATTTCGGCCACCAGGGGGGTTTGTGTGCACATGAAGCCTCACAAACAGAACCTTTATGTGAACCAATTTGATGGAAAGCTTCGAGTGTTCAAAAAGCTTCTTATGCCCATCATGAGTGTCACAAGGGTGTGTAGGGGATGGTCACATGGTTTTACTAAATTTAAGTATTTCGTTTATTGTCCAGATTGGTCAAATTGGGAAAATATTTGTTTGTTAGTATTTCTTTAGTTTTGGGTTATAGTTTTGCATTGAAGGAGTTAGTCTAACGAGCTAATGATTTACACCTTTGGAGTTTATTGCTTTGTTCCAATTGTCTTGTCTCTATTTAAGGTGTCTGTAACATCATTGTGGGAGAGACTGCTGCTGGAAAAGCCGTGCTCATGAGCCATTCTGCCAATGCACTTTTTTTTTCACAATGCACTTTCTTTTTTGCACAATGCACTTTTTGCGTTTTTGCACGCTTGGACAATAAAAAGTTTTAAAATCATATAGTTTGGGTATATATAAAATAAAGGTGAGTTAAACTGCAACTTCAAAACAATTCAGTGCAATAAATTCAACCAACTATTATCTCAGTTGTTTACCTTTAGGTGTAACTAATGTACAGTAATTTAGTGTTTGGGTTAGTAGAGAAAACATTTTATTGTCACTCCATTATTTGTTGTGACGAAGCAAGATCGTATGACGTGAATTGCGGCTTGTTTGAATGAAGTAATGACTTGACTTGCTTGAAATTTGGTGATGATACCACATACTAATGAAATGTATTGCAGGGATGGTGAAGTCATGCACTTCTCAGCATGCTTAGTTGTAGTAAAGCAAGCTAAATGATGTTTTTTTACATGCATTTGTTTCTCTCACATTGATATGAGGGTGGGCTGTCAAGGGTTGGCCTGTTGATTGGAGGTTGTGATGTAATCAAAGATGACATTTGCAAAACGGTGCAAACAAAAAACAAATGGTGAAACCTGTCCTCGAACAAAAGAACATTTCTAATGAAAGAACACATGGACAATTAAATTCAAACGTTGAATCATGCAAGGCCGCCAGTGTGTGGAGTGACTGGGTGTGAGTTGTGGGCAGTTCTATGAATGTGCATTCTGATGCCATGTCAATAAGGTGGGGCTTTAGGACCCAGATGCGGGAAGGCAGAGGTGCAGTCCAAAAGAGGTTTTAATTTCAAATAAAAAAAAAAGCTAACTTCAAAGTACAAAACAAATGGAACTAACAAAACCTGAAGCAAAACATGAAAAAACAACTAAGGCGAGACTAACAACATGACATGGATCCGGATAAGGCAAAGAGGTCAGCGTGACGTGGCGAAAGACTTACGAACGTGGCAGCAGCAAAAATGAACCGCCACAGACAGGGGGAAGACAACCGACTAAATATACCAACACTAATGACATGACAAGACACACCTGGCTGAGGGCACTGATTGGATGACACATGAGGGTAATGGGGAAAGGTGGACACAATCAAGGTTGACACAGACACCACACGAGGAAGGGCAAGTGACCAGAAACGAGAGGAGTCAGACTTTTCACAATAAAACAGGAAATGACAAAACAAGGGGAAAACATGACAGGGAGTAAACAAGACTGAAAGTAAACATGACATGCCGCTCAAAGGAATAAAACATCAGTGAGTGTGTCCATCTCAGCTACATACAAGGGCATTACAGGAAGTTTTAATTTTTACTTTGAAGAAAGCAATGGGGGGGGGGATTCTGTCATTATTCTGGCATTTTTCAATCAAAGTATAATTATTTTAGTAGTCCTAAATTACTTATAACCAGAGAAGTTAAGCATGTGTCTTCTTCTATAATGAATGTAAACTTCTGGTTTCAACTGATTGTATCAAATTTATATAATAATAATAATAATAATAATAATAATAATTCATTTCACTTAAACGGGCCTTTCAAGACCCGCAAAGATGCTATACAACAGTTAAAAACTAAATTTAAAACAAAACATCTACAGATTAGATATAATTTTAAAAAAAAAAGCTAAAAATAAAGAAGCAGTGTAGTTTAAAGTGTGTAGGCAATCTTGAAGAGGTGGGTTTTTAGTTTGGATTTGAAAATGGTCAAGGCGGGTGAATTGCGGAGATCAGGAGGCAGAGAATTCCAAAGCGATTGACGCTGCGGAGGTGGAAGTAAGCTGACCAAGCTATGTTATTGATATGTTTATGGAATGATAAAGTGCTGTTCCAACCAGAACAACCAGTGTTTTGTCACTGTTGAGCTTCATGAAGTTGTGGGTGAACCAAGAGTTGATTTCGGATAAACAAAAAGTAAGGGAGTGTGGGAGGGATGTGTTTGCAGGAGAAATAGAGCTGGGTGTCATCCGCGAAGCAATGGAAGGAGATGTCATGTTTCCGAAATATGGTGCCATGGGGAAGGAAGTAGATATGAAAAGTAGGGGGCTCAGGACGTAGCCTTGGTGAACACCTGAGGAAACTGGATATGACTGGGATCAAAAGGACTTAAGTTGAATGAACTGAGTGCGGTCTTTGAGGAAGGAGTGGAACCAGGCAAGGGCAGTGTAGGTTATGCCGATGGAGAGTCTATTTAGAAGGATGGTGTGTGAAATGGTATCAAAGGCTGGTGACAAGTCAAGGAGGAGGAGGATGGAAAGTGAACCGGAGTCAGCTGCAATCAGAAGATCAGAGGTAACTTTTAATAGAGCTGTTTCGGTGCTGTGTAAGGGACAAAAGGCGGACTGAAAAGGCTCACAAAGACAGTTATTTGATAAATGAGAATGAAGTTGAGTGGCGACTACTTTTTCAAGGAGTTTCTAAATAAATGGTAGATTGGAGATAGGGCGCAGATTATTGTAGTTATTTGGGTCTAGACCAGGTTTCTTCAGGATGGGAGTGACAGCTGCGGTTTTGAACAATGATGGGACAATTCCAATGGAAAGCAAAGAGTGGATAATGGCAGAGATGAACGGGAGTAATGAGGAGAGGCATGATTTAACCAGAGTTGTAAGGAGAGGATCAAGTTGACAGGTGGAGGACTTGGAGTTGTGGATTAGAGCTGCAAATATGTTATTGAACAATGTGTATTGGCCTCATATAATTTAGGTAGGTTTTGAAAGTTCTTAAAGTCATACAAATATGAAATAAACTATTGTGAACAATTTACGCCTGTTTAATACAATATTTATTTAATACACTTTGGTGTAGGCAATGTAAAGCATACAAGTACAAATTAATTATTTTAGTGAATACATTGATAAATTAGAATCTCACCACATCTCTTTCTTGAAATGAAGGGTCTATTTAAACCAAAATAACTTGAGATATAAACAAAAAAACGTGTATGTTTTCATGTTAAAAAAATAAAAAAATAAAAATAATAATCTTGCTCTTCTGTTCTGACCTCTGTGCATAGTGCACTGGAACACCACCCAAATGGCAACGTCCAAATTGAAAAAAATGGAAAGAGAAAAAAGTACCCCGACTTCACCGACCTGATTCAATTTGATGTCAATCAACAATGGCGGCTCCCACGGAGACATACACTGTGAATGGCAAAACATATTTTACAAGCTTATACAAATGTATTTATATACCTTTATTCAGGGTTGGGAGGGTTACTTTTAAAATGTAATGACAGCACACTTTTTGCCATTGGCAAAGAAAGTAAGCCTCATGAAAATGTGTTGAGAAATGAGCAAGTTACGTTTGAATTTCATTGCCATTCATTGTAGGAAAGTCGCCCTTCTCAACATGGGTGCCACGCAGGCACGTCGGGCTTCTTCAGCGCGCTGTTGAGTTACGTCATTTCCGTCTCAAAACGCAAACCAAAACCGACACCGTCACAAAGATTTATTTTTTTAACTTCACTTACCTAATGTCTTTGCATTATGGTCTGGTTTTGTGGACGGTATTGTTTGGAAGAAAGTCTGACTCTTGACTAGTCTTTATTTGATTAAGTTGTAGCTTCTGTAAATCTTTCTGGTATTTTTTATAAAAACTGATATAGTAAAATGTTTTGTGTTATTTTGAAAGAATGTTATTTTTGGCTTTGTGGGGAAAAAATAAAACTAAATATTTAAACAAATATGTTTTTGATAATTTGCATATCTACATACGTAATGTAAACTTATCGGAAGTACTATTATATATTGTTATTATTATATTATATATTTGTTCAATTAATGGGAGGGATATTGACTCTGCTTGCGTTGAGTGTAGTTTGTTTGTATAATTTTATTTGGATTGTATGTATAAATATATTTATCCCTGATGTTATACGTTTGTTAAATAAAGTTGAGAGAGGAGAAAAAAGAGCTCGGGACGTCAGTCGGACTCGGAATGTGGTGACACTTAGAGATGGGACAATGAAGCCTTGTGAAGCTTTTGAGGCTTTCGGCTGATTGATTTAGAAAGAGAGTCGAAGTTTCAAAGCCCCATAAGATAGATCGTACCGGTGACATCTGGTGGTCAGCTGGAGTCATAGCAGCTATAATCTTCAAAGTGATTCGCCTGATTGATTTCTATTCCAACATAACACCAGTACATTCAGTCTTACATTTGTGTCTGTCGAATGATCATCAGGTACACATGGAAGTGTTGCAATATTTTGACACTGTACCAGTATTATGGTTCAATGTGATGTCCTGTTACTCATTCGATTTTTATAAACATGATTTGGATATGACACAAGTGCGCTGTGAAGCCAGATGACAAGTATTTCAACATCAGTCTTTGGGAGATGTGACTGAGGGTCTTGGAGAAGCGCTTATAGCAACTCGGTGGAAAATACTTGGGTCAAGCCTGTATCTTCTACACACGATTTAAAAATAATTCATAATTGGAAACTTTAAATGCATCATTGTGGGAGTACTTTTGTTGGAAACATACTGAATAACTAACTTTTCCAGGTGAACATAAAGTGAAGCAAATATCTACATGAGGGAATTGTGCGCCTGACACCGCGCTAAAAGGTTTGAATCAGTTACGTCATTTCCGGTATCTCATTAGCGCGCATAAAACCGCATACGTCATCAGCACGTGATCACGGAGGTTTCATCGAGGCTGCAGGCCGGCGGTAGCCCACTGGACTATTTCTCAGAAATAGAGAAATTTGTCCAGTGGTGTGACCGGAATCATCTTGTGCTCAATGTGGGGAAGACAGAGGAGGTGATATTTGATCCAAAAACTGTTGGTGACCACAGGCCAGTCGTCATTAAAAGCAACCACATCAGCCAGGTGGGTTCATACAGGTATCTGGGGGTCCACATCGACAACACACTCAGCTGGAGGGTACATGTTGGAAGTCTCTGCTCCAAACTCCAACAGCGTCTCTATTTCCTACGCAGACTTCGGGTCTATGGAGTGGAGCAGAGGATCATGCTGTTGTTCTACCGGGCTGCATTGGAAAGTATCATCAGATACGGCATTGCGGCCTGGTACGGCAACCTGACTGTGCAGTCAAGGTCACAGATTGCCGGTCTGGTGCGGACTGCCGTGAAGATCATGGGGGTCAGGAATCATCCTTCCCTACAGATGCTTTATGAGCGGTCCGTCACCGGACTGGCACAGAAAATTGTTACTGACCCGACTCACATTCTGCATCATGAGTTCCAGCTACTGCCTTCCGTGTATACTTCTGTGAAGACTTCTGGGAAGTCTTCTACTTATTGCTGCGCTTCTTATTTATTTAATTTTTATTTCGTCTCTTTCTATTCTGTTGTTTTCTCAAACTGCAGCTGGACGGAGTCCAGGAAAAAGTTCCCCACGGGGAAAATAAAAGTATATCGTATCTTATCGTATCGTATCGCAACTCCCATCCTGAGCTCGATACAAAATCACAACCTGTGTGGAACACATGACGGCAATGCTGGGAAGTCGACAAGGACAAATACTTACTCTTTTCACACTGTTTTTGTCACGTGCGCACCCCCCCCCCCCCCCGAACCCCCCACCCTCATACCCCCCCCCCCCCCCCCCGCTTGTCAGCTAAGCAAGCATATAAAAAGGGCCCGACAGCTCACATTGACACAAGATCTTCCTCACACAACTGAACCCACGTGATGAAGATGGCGATGATGAAGATGGCGATGATGAAGATGGCGATGATGATGATGGCGGTGATGATGACCGTGGTCATCATGGACGTCTCCAGCCGTCCCATGGGTCCTGAAACAGAAGGTACGCACTCACACTCAATCTGCTACCTGCCTTTTGCCATCTATCACGGGTGCTGACTCCTGTCTTTTTTTTCTTTGCAGATCCTTACTGGAATAGTGGCAAGGGACCCTTTGAGGGTGCCCTTACCGAGTCGGAAGGGAGCGCCGCTGACCCTGAAGGTATTATTTGATTACTATATTAAATGTAATCTTTGCGTGTTCGAAATAATTGCATATGAGATCTGATGAAGAAGCTTCTTTTGCAAAAGATTTATTTTAGGAGCTCCTAAATGACACAAGACATGCTTACATTCAAAGGTGATGTTAAGCCTCGAGTGTGCCAATATGAAAACACACAGTCTCTTTATAGATGAAAAAGCATACTCCTCCTCTGAGGCTGGACAAAGGGTTAGTAATTATAATAGACAGACAAGTGATATACTGACATGTTTACTCCAGTTCCCCGTCCAAGCCGGAAATATATGATTAGACAGGTAATGCCATGAGACCTAGACTCCCTCAGCCCAACAGTGTTATCTCCATGAGAACTTGAGAACTTGACTCCCATCACATTCCTATCTCACCAGCTGGAAGGGAGTGAAAAAGTTCCAATATACTTCACAACAACATCATCACAGTTATATTCATTACAATACACAGTTATATGTCCAATATATGTTTATAAGTAAATTCATAAACAGTAAAAAATATAAATTGAAAATGTTAAATGTCTTCAACCCCAACTTGGAACCGGAGGGGCGCCAATTCGTGTTCTTCCATTTCCTGGGGGGGGGGGGGGGGGGGATAACATCAAGTTCTGGTTCCAGAATCCCAAGATCGAGTAAACCGGGCCTGCCAATGGGTTTCCGAGGCCGATTGGATCAAGGTGTAACCAAACAGCTCCTGATTGGCTGTCTTCTGGTCATTTTTCCAATCACCACGTAGTAGTAGTAAATAAAGGCATTCCAAAAGAGATGGTTGTATCTTTTCACTGATATTCATCACAAAAAAACATGTCTTAGAAAGAGTGTTTGAAATGTGGTATTTATAATGTCACTTTAAATACTAATCTGTTTAAAGGGATACTTGAGTCATTTGGCCATTTTTAGAAGTAAGAAGTTAATATTTTGTCTACCTCTTACTGCTGAAAATGTCTAAATGACTCAAGTAACCCTCTAAGAGGACTTATGTATCAAATTAAAAGGATAAAACATTTAATAATAATAATAATCAACTCAACAAACGCATGTTGTGACAAATGTAAAGAATAAAAAAAAAACGCTTTGAAATCTTATAATTATTTTTTGTATACTAATTAACCACAAACATGCAATAAGACTGGCCTCGTTTATTGAAGGATTTGCCTGTAAAATGTTTGTTTGTTTTAAATTGCCTTTGCTATTTGTAAATAAAAATGTTCACACACAAAAAACACACTGGCGTGTCGCTGACAAGTGATGTCATCGGACAGCGCCTAGGTGCAAGTTCCCGCCAGTGGCCACTACTTGCACAGTTGAGACTAGGAGAAGGATGTTGTTACCGTCGCTTCTGTTTCTGCTTCACGACTAATTTAACACGAGGTAAAGTGTGGTTGTTTCCGCTGTTCATGTGCGACCACTCGCGGACGTACTACCGTGCTTATCGTTTTTGTCAGAATAAACAACGAGCATTTTCGACACATTCTACAGTTTCATATGCTTCCGTATGAACGTTACAATATGTAAACAAACACTTTTGTGAACACGTCGCATATGCATTTGCGCACAAGTGCAAATGCGTACATATTACACACCGAGTCCAATAAACTTGAATGCCCAAATCACTCCACAATATTGTATTATATCTGAAGATACATTCAAAACATAATTAGATCGAATCAAACAGTTGTTGTCAGTTGTGACTGTGTCACACATTGCATCAATTGAAGAATCATTTTTCAGCTCCTTCTGCTGTGCCCGCCTTGGCCACCTGGGGGCAGCATAAGACAGACGGATTTACTGTCCACGAAGGCTCAGCACGATTTGATTTGGGACGCTCCTGGTGAGACGATGACGTTATTTTAAGAGCAGCACTACAGCAAAGGTAAGCTCCTTACTTGTCCTATGTAACATATTTTATTTTTTCCTATATATTAATTTGACACTTGATTTTGTTGTAGGAGAGACTAACTCAGATGCAAGTTCAAATGGGCTTTCCGGTGCTTAAACTTATTCAGGAGGTTGATACAAGGTGGAACAGCACTTATCTCATGCTTCAGCGTATGTACACTTTGAGAGAGCCTGTCGGAGCAGCTTTGGCTGCTCTACGTACTGATCTGACAGCCTTGTCTGCTGAACAATACAGAATTATTGCTATTTAACTTAGCCATTTAACTATGCTACAATTGAGCTGTCTGAGGAGAAGAAGGTTTCCGGGTCAAAGGTAATTCCACTCTTGTCCATGTTGCATCACTCTCTGGAAGAAGAGGAGATTCGACTGCTTCAAACTCCAGAGAGCACATCCATGGTTGAGTTTCTGCAAAGACAACTAAGAGAGAAGCTGAACAACCTCCAGTCTATGAGCATTATGTTTCTGGCTGCTCTGCTTGACCCAAGATTTAAAAAAAAAAAAAAAAAAAAAAACTAGGCTTCTTTAGTCCCAATAAAGCAGCAGAGGCAGAAAAAAGGCTCACGATGGAATGCGCAGCTATTATGATTATTACGCACAGCGTCCTCATCTACTTCATCATCATCATCAGAACCTTCCCAGTCTGTTGGAGGTATTTAATATTTCCTAATTGTGCTAATATTTAATAATAATTACTAATATCTGTTTATCTTTTCTAGGAAGCAAACTGTGGCATCATTTTGATACCTCAATTCATCAAGCAAGAACCACAAATGTCACGGCAAATGCAACAGTTGAGCTGCAAAAGTATCTTGGAGCACCAAACATCCCCAGAGTTGAAAGTCCCCTTCAGTACTGGGAATCACAGAAATATACGCTTCCATTTTTATACACACTTGCTATCCCATATCTATGCACCCCTGCTTCATCAGTACCATGTGAAAGAGTTTTTTCAAAAGCAGGTGAAATTCTCTGCAAAAAAAGAAACCGCCTCAGTCCAAAAACTTTGGAAAAAATATTGTTTTTGAATAAAAATGAATAAGCACTTTATTTTACCTCCTTATTTCACATTTTCACTTGTTGCATAAGCACAAACTTAAGACAAAGTAACACAGAACAATTCATGTTAAAACACTCTTCAAATATATATTTTTTTGTATTCAGAGCATGATTTACACCCCACCATTTTATTGCATGCACCAAGCATGTTATACATTTTTCTGTCCACATGATGGCGTAGTCGAGGAAATGAATCATCTTGAAGCCCCGACGTGTGTGTGAAGTATTGCCTGCAGGGCTTGGCTGCTTTATGGGACTTCATTTTGCCATCACTAAAATTTATTTTCCAGGTCATGTGATTTACTCAAAATCTGTGTGGAATGATGCAACAAGGGCACACTAGAATCTTTTTAGCTCAACTCCGAAATGTGTTGCGAATATCCGTCCCAAAACAAACCACCTCGGTTGATAACTTGGTTCCTTCTTAATGGAGAAAATACGTTTGGCTAGGTAGCAAAGAGTAGCCCACAGTTTGCCAGTCCTGGCGCACGTGTTCACCTGAGTAGTAAGTACAGGAAGCAGCCCATGACAGAGGTGGGCCTCTTCATCCTCTTGTCCAACTTTTTCTACTGTACCTGTTCAGAAGACCAATCAATAGAAAAAGGCCGCCGTGAGCATCAAGTTACTCAGTGTCACCTAAAGCCCTGAGCCCCCATAACTTTTATGAGTCTGCTCTTATTCATACCTTTCCTGTATAGCGTGTATATGAAGTAGCGCTAGTCTTTTGCCTAAGTTGTGTACAATTCCATACAGGTGGTCCGCACAGGATTTGGGGGAAAAACTCTTGACAGGCCAAACTGAGGTCTTGCTTGACCAACTAGAACTTTTCCACATCTCAAATAAATGCAGCAGCATTCATTAATATTTAAAGATTCCTGGTAAATGTTTTTTAAATGTATTTTTTATTAAGATGTTCTCAACCACAAAAACTGTACTTGATCAACTCAGTTTGTAGAGCAACATATTTACAGTTAAATCTCTACAAAAGGCTTCTTATACAGTGAGCCAGTAAAAAAACTCAAAAATATGTTAATATGAAAAACTATGAACAGTGGTTCTAAATCGTGGTGGTGATAAGCATAGCAAAGAACAGGTAAGAACAGTCTATTTTTGAAAATTAAATATATATATATATTTTCAAATAGGAAAAACCTGTAAATTCAAATAAAATAAATATCGAAATTCTGTTTCTTTAGATTAAAAATATATAAAAATAAAAAATATATATATATTTTATTACAATGTAGAATTGCTGTTAGATGTGACAAATGGCAAGTGTATTGGTACTCCAGGAAGTAGAGAGCATGACCTGAGGGACTGCAGCTGAGGCTAGAGATCCGAGAGCTGATGATAAAAGGGATTGAGATTGATTTTTGTGTGAGACTTCCGGTTCCGGTCTGCAGGCTGATGTGGTAAAAAGGAGTTGGAGGAAGAAAAACCTATTAAGTCCCACTCCCAATCTCATCAATATCAAGCTTTGAAAACAAATTTAGCTATTTTCCTGCAAATAATAATAATAAAATCCCTTCATAAATAAGTGTAGTAAGCACATTCACTGACACTAGATTTCAAGAATATTAAATTTGGGATCGTAAAACAAGACAGAAAGGGACAAATGAAGCTTTGCTAATAATGGCAAAACAGTTTGATAGATGTAGATTTATTAAATGCAGACCTTTGTTTTTGATTTATTGTAAGAAAATGGAATTGAAATAGAATTGAAAATTTGAAAGTCGTGAGTGTGAGCACGTCGTTGAGATAAAGCCATGCGAAGAGCAGTACTTTATTCAGGATCATAATCAGGTACTTTTTCATCTCACCACAATGAATCAAAGTTTCTCCCGAATTGTCAACACTTGTCCACACAATACAAATAGAGCACAAAAATGGAGATCATTTAAAACCACTGTCATTGTAATTACCTTTCATGCATATTAAACATGGAAAATGTATTATAAAAATATATATAAGGCACAGAGTAGAGCTGCCAGAATTAATCAATTAATCGACTACTGTAATAATCGACTAATAGTTTGGAGCCATTTTTTTCTTCAACCCCACCTTTTTTTTCTTTTTAAATCACTATACGAATATGAAGTAAGAAATAAACACCAATAATAAACAATAATCAGGGGGGAAATCCTTTTGTAATACAGTGTTATGCAAAATTCCAATGAATCTGATTAATCGATTCTAAAACTATTTGATAGTGACAGCACAGCACAGCGCTAATGAACGGACATTTACAAGTAAACATGTCAGATTGTAGCCGTCAGATGGTTTTCATCTGCAGCCCCTTGTCAGGTTGATGGAACATTTTAAATATGAATTTAAATGACAAAAAAAAAAGACACACAACACACAATACAAGTACACGGATCATTGGAAATTTCTGCACCATTTTAAATGTAAATTCATAAATGAGATCATATCAAGCTTCATTCATTGCTGCTATTCTCACCAGCACACGTGTGCCTCACAGCTTCAGCCTTACTTGGGAATCTTTGACCACAAACTGAGCAGGTAAAATGCTTCTCTCCAGTGTGGATTCTCATGTGCTTTGTTAAGTTTCCCCTGTGAGCAAAATTTTTACCACAAACTGAGCAGGCAAAAGGCTTCTCTCCAGTGTGGATTCTCATGTGGCCTTTTAAGATTCCCTTGTGAGCAAAATTTTGACCACAAACTGAGCAGGTAAAAGGCTTCTCTCCAGTGTGGATTCTCCTGTGGTTTGCTAAGGTTCCCTTCTGAACAAAATTTTGACCACAAACTGAGCAGGCAAAAGGCTTCTCACCAGTGTGGATTCTCATGTGGCTTGCTAAGGTTGCCCTGTCAGCAAAATTTTTACCACAAACTGAGCAGGCAAAAGGCTTCTCTCCAGTGTGGATTCTCATGTGGTTTACTAAGGTTCCCTTCTGAGCAAAATTTTGACCACAAAAGGAGCAAGCAAAAGACTTCTTCTCGCCAGTGTGGACTCTCATGTGGCTTGCTAAGGTTCCCTTCTGAGCAAAATTTTGACCACAAACTGAGCAGGTAAAAGGCTTCTCTCCAGTGTGGGTTTTTGTGTGTATTTTTAAGATTAGCTTGTGAGCAAAAATTTGACCACAAACTGAACAGGCAAAAGGCTTCTCTCCAGTGTGGATTCTCATGTGGTTTGCTAAGGTTCCCTTGTGAGCAAAATTTTGACGACAAACGGAGCAAGCAAAAGGCTTCTCACCAGCGTGGCCAATCAAATGGGTTCTCAAATGACACTTGTAGCCAAAAGTTTTCCCACACTGAGAACATTTCCAACGTTTGCTGTCAGTGTGACATGTCACATCACCGTCAAACTGTTCATGGTCACTAGTGTGAGGAGAGTGTGACGCGTCTTCACTGTCTGACATTGGAGGTAACCGATTGTCTGCTTGGTCCTCATCATCTTCTGTTGTTGTTTGTTGTCTTGAGCTGCTGCTTGGAAGCTCCGCCCCTTTGTTCTCTTCATATTGACATTCATCTTCAGTCTTCAAATGGACAGCAGTCACGGGCAACTCTGTGAAATGCTCCTCCTCTTTAATGTATGGCGGCAGCCGCTCCTCTTTTTTTATGTTGGGAGGCTGTGGCTGCTCCTCTTCTTTAACTTGAAGAGGCTGCAAGTCCTCCTCCTCTTTCACACCAGGGAACTCTGGCTCCCTGCGCTCAGGACAACGATATTTTTCACTGACGTCTGCGGGACACAAGATACACATGGTTTCGTAAAGTCAATTTATTGGGATGTTATGTATTTTATATTTAAGATTATCACATGGGCCAAATCCGTGAAAGAACAACAAATCTGGCGAATGTTACGTATTGTCTCAGTCTTCATTTTGTTCCAGAAATCACTTAGCATAACTTTGTAACTCTGATGGTTCCGGATATAATTAAAAAGAAAAAGAAAAAGATATACAAACATTGAATATTAGGGATGAAAACACCAACCACTGTGTGGACTCCAGTAGTCCCGGGAGAGGAGCTACAATACATAATTTACATTTAAAAAAATCTAATAAACAAAATAGCTTTAGTAGCTACTCAAACGGCTTGTATTTACGTGTAATAATCATTTTAAGCAATTACATCATTACAAGAGCTCAAGCCGTTAAAATTACGGCTCTGGGTGATCTAATTAGTCGTTTTAAAATTCTGATGACATAGTATTAAAGCAAGGAGCGACTCCTGTTCCTTTTCAGTGGATTAAAGATTTAGGCTTAGAGTTTTACATCACATCAACAGTGCTCTCCGCTAAAGTCTCCCCGCACCGGAAGGTTGGGTGCACTCGTACGTCGAATTTGTGCATATATTCCAGGGCGACTGCGGAAAAACTGTAATTGTACATAACAAAGTGCCCGGATGAAGATTCCTTTCAAAAATAAATACGGACATATTGTTGAAAAGTATGAACTAAACAAGTGACAAACCCGCTCTGTTCAACACAACTCGAGGCTGCTTGCAAACAGCGTCCAGTAGTTGACGTTGTCGCTCGTTCTCCTCTTGTGCTCTACAAAGCTCCTCTTCGTACTTGACTTTCGTTCTTGGCCACATTACGCACACATTTGACGGCCGTATCCTTTTTGGCGGCTAGCAAGCTAAGCTAGGCTAACACAAACAGGGCCGAGAGATTTCGACGAGCACTGTCTGATACGATTTAATCAGACACGAAATGTAGCAATTATATTTGACTTCAATAAAGAAGTGACGGAGGCAGAGTGTCTATGTTTAAGTCCGTTCAGTACGAAATTCGTACTTCTCGGGTCGAATCCCTGAAGCGTGTGCCAACTAATGTAGATGAGTGGTTCATGAACGGCGAGTCGATGCGCGATTGCGCGTGTTGATGACGTACGTGGTGACGTTTGAAGACCCGCGAAGCGGATGTACCACGTGACTGATTCAGGAAATGATTCGCTCGGTTTGAGTGTAGTTCGAAATAAAAGCAACAAACAAACGCTATGGATTCCCCTTCACTTTTTGTGTTTTCATGTCCCTTACTGCGCTACTTTTTGGCATTTAATTTGACGAGCTTCTTTTTTGCAATGGAACCAGCAAGAAAGAGATTTTCCCCTGTTTGGGAGCACTTTGAGCAGCTCTCACCTCAGAAGGTAATGCACTGCAATTACTATTTAACAGATTCCAATAATGAAAGAAAATAAAATGTGACAACACATAAAATGCACATCTTTCTTTTCGGAATACTTTTAGGTGAAGTGTCTAGTGTGTTCCAAGGTGCTTAGTTATAATAACACCTCAACTATGCTAAGGCACTTTAGAGTCTTGCATGGCAACGAGGAGACCAACTAGGTTGAACCCGGCTCAGGTAGGCCATTTATATTCATAGTCCCACACTACACTGTATGTTTTAAAACTCTGACATGTAATTTAATTTAGCTGAGAAGGTTGATTTGGCTGAGCTGTTGGTCGATATGGTAATTGAGGATTCCCAGCCGTTTTCCTTGGTGGACGGCAGTGGATTCAAAAAACTTAAGCAAGCTTTAGCTCCTTCCTACGTTGTACCGATACGGCAGGTATGTATGTCACAACATGAAGCACTATATTATCGGATGAACCATTTCATTACTTTTCAATTCAATAAATTATACTTTTTTTTTTTAAGACTTCGAAAGCCATGGTAGAAAAAAAGTACAAGGGAACCAAGGATAAAACAAAAGCCACTGTGGCAAAAGCATCTGCATGTAGTTTGACATCAGATATGTGGAGTTCCATCAATACTGATGCCTATCTAGCTGTCACATTGTCAAAACGGGGGGCTTTAGGACCCAGATGCGGGAAGGCATTGGTGTAGTCCACAAGAAGGATTTAATTTCTATTCAAAAAAAGGATCTTCAAAGTACAAAATAAAACTGATCTAACAAAACATGAAGCGGCAAAAAACGGGCAGTATGACGTGGAAGAAAAGACAAACAATGAAGCCACACAGACAGAGGGCAGACAGCAGACTAAATACCAACACTAATGACACAAGAGGCTGAGGGCACTGATTGGATGACACATGAGGGTAATGGGAAACAGGTGGACACAATCAGGAATCAGGGTTGACACTGACACCACACGAGGAAGGGCAAGTGACCTGAAACGAGAGGAGTCAATTTTCAAAATAAAACAGGAAATGACAAGACAGGGGAGACACACCAGGAAAACAGAAACTAAACATGACAGGAACTAAACATGACTGAAAATAAACATGACAGAACCCCTCCGTCGAGGGACGGCTTCCAGACGTCCCTTTAAAAAGTTCAAAAGCAGGGCGGGCGGAGGGGGCGCGAAGGCGGGAACCTGGCACATCCATCAGGACCAGTCCGGGGGACGTCCCGGACTCCAGACGAGGGGAGCCCGGCGGCGCCGGTCCGGAGGGCGCCCCGGACGCCACACACCGGAACAGGACGGCCGTGGGATGTACACCTCCTGTCCACCCCCATGGGCCTGACGCCGCCATGGAAGAGGCGAAGAGACCCCGCACGAGAGCGGCCGAAGCCAGGAGGCTGCCGTGGGGGCGGCCGACGAGGCGCGGGGGATTGAGGCTGCCGTGGGGGCGGCCGACGAGGCGCGGGGGCCTGAGGCTGGGGCGGCAGACGAGGCGCGGGGACCGGAGGCTGACGGGGCAGACGAGGCGCGGGGACCGGAGGCTGACGGGGCAGACGAGGCGCGGGGACCGGGGGCTGCGGCGGCAGACGCGGCGCGGGGACCGGGGGCTGCGGCGGCAGACGCGGCGCAGGGACCAGGGGCTGCGGCGGCAGACGCGGCTCGGGGACCTGAGGCTGCGGCGGCAGACGTGGTTCGGGGACCTGGGACATCGGCGGCAGGCGTGGTTCTGGGACCTGGGACATCGGCGGCAGGCGTGGTTTTGGGACATCGGCGGCAGGCGTGGTTTTGGGACATCGGCAGCAGGCGTGGTTCTGGGACATCGGCGGCAGGCGTGGTTCTGGGACATCGGCGGCAGGCGTGGTTCTGGGACCTGGGACATCGGCGGCAGGCGTGGTTCTGGGACCTGGGACATCGGCAGGCATGGTTCTGGGACATCGGCAGGCGTGGTTCTGGGACCTTTGACATCGGCAAGCGTGGTTCTGGGACCTGAGACATCGGCAGGCGTGGTTCGGGGACCTGGGACATCGGCAGGCGTGGTTCGGGGACCTGGGACATTGGCAGGCGTGGTTCGGGGACCTGGGACATCGGACGGCGTGGTTCGGGGACCTGGGACATCGGACATCGGCAGGCATGGTTCGGAGACTTGAAGGTGCGGCAGGCGTGGCTCGGGGACTTGAAGCTGCGGAGCCGGAGCCACATCAGCCTGCCACCATGGGGAGTGAGGAGCAACAGGGAGACTAGAACCCGAGGATACCGAGAGTGAAGGAACGTGATGAGAAAAAACGGGGAGTGGGTAAGGAACCAGGTGAAGTGGGGACTAAGTCTTGACGTGGCGGTAACGTGGGGCTATGAGGTGCACACGATGGGGACCGGAGTGATGAACATGGCGGAGACCCAGGTGACGGGGGGGTGACATGACCCCGATGTTAAAATAATCCGTAAAAGAAAACCGTGAAGAAAACATGTAAGGGACTAAGCTGGTGAAAAAATCCAAATCAGTGTCAGAATCGGAACTGGAATCCGTAAGTGCATTAACAGAAAAGGAGCCTTCATTTTCACCATCTGTGAAGTCTGTGTCTAAAAAACAATGGGGCGACAAAATGGTGTCGTAGGTGAAAGATATAACATTTTTAATACCTAATTTCATATATCAACCATTGTTACACATTATTAACATTCCAATTCTTTATATTAACCTTGTCGAGATGTTTTGTGTCCTTAGTAGAGCAGAAGGTGTTGATTTCGGTATAATCTGACCTTAAACTGGGTCATACTATTTAGTCTAAAAAAATTCCTTCTCAGCGCTTTGTGCGAAAACACATTTCGGTCTTGAAAAAAAAATTGCTTTGAAATAACACACACACACACTCTTTACTTTCTTCATCAGTCACGGCCACCGTAAATTTGGTTCAACTTGTTTGTGAGATTTTGTTATGGGGAAAAATAGAACCTTCAACTATATAACATATTCAGTCCCGAACACACACCCAAATCTGACCTTGTTTACGCCATCTGCTCACGGAAAAGTACCAGAGAGTATGTTTAGTCTACAAATAAAAGAGAGGAGGTCCTAAAATTATAAAAGCCGTTCGACACCCGGAAGAGGTACATTTGACGCTCTGAAATCCCACGTTTTTTAAGTGATGTAATCGGAAGATGTTATCTGTCCAGAGATTCTCTGTTTTTTATTAAATCATTTTTGCAAAAGGTGTATTTTTCTTACATTAAATCTATCTTCATTTTTGTAACACGCAAAGAGGACGAAATTAAATTATTCCTCTTCATACGGCAGGGACTTAAGTGAACTATGGTGATCGGGTGAATGGGGAACAGAAGACAAAGACCGAGAAAAGGAACTTACATGGAGGGAATTGGATTGGGTGGCAGGCTGACGGTGCTTTCGTGTCGACCGACGGCGTGCGGGTCGCCTACGGGAGCTTCCCGCTGGGTCCGATCCTGGTGTATTCATTCTGTTAAAACGGGGGGCTTTAGGACCCAGATGCGGGAAGGCAGAGGTGTAGTCCACAAGAAGGATTTCATTTCTATTCAACTGACACTTGTGACGAACATTATAGCGCGCACTCGAGTTGCTCCAGCTCCAGCATCACTCTTCACTCGAGGGATCAACTTGGACACAAGGAAGCTCCACTGCTCGAACAAATAGCAGTGGTCGAAACTACAACGTGACGCGAAGTATGAACAACTGCACATTAAGTGGTTTAACGCATTGCTAAGTAGCTAACGTTAGCACTTTGCTAGCACCAGCGCGGGGGAAGCTGCTTGTTAGTTGCTGTCTCTTGTTGACATGGTTCACGTTGACAGAAATTAGGCTTTTAACCTTGTTTATAGTAGGGGTTGCATGACTTGACATTTTAAAAGTCAAAGATGTTTCAATTGCACACTACTGTGCCGAAAATGAAAAATAATTTCAACGTCGAATAATAATAGCTGATGAGGTCGTTGCAAAAATCACAAAACTACGGAATGTTTTGGAGTCAGACAGTCAACAGCTCATACAGAGGATTTACGAAAAAAACAGCTAGATCAACATCAAGCATCATGTAAGATTTTGCATTACGAGGTGGTTATTTTGCCTTGACCTAAAACTCACCAACTAGCGTTATTTTGCCGTGACTCGCGTGAGAACTACAAGTACAAATTGTGTGCCAGTGAACACGTATCATTCTTGGTATAGTGGGTAGAGCGCTCGCCTCGAAGGTGCTAGGACAGGGGTTCAAGTACTGCGTTTTTTATTTATACTTATTTTTCTTATTTTACAATGTTGACAATTTCTTGCAGCCAGTCGGGAGTTTTAAGAGCCGTTTTAATTAATGTGTTTTTTGAAGAATTGAACAATTATTCTGAGGGTTATAGGTTTTGGCTGGTAAAGCCAATAACAGCCTAATTTTGGTAACCTTGCTCTGCAAGCTGAATTCTCGCGGTATTTGTGAGTTCACAAACTCCGAAAAATGCATCTTGCACCAAGCCCGTTGATCTCCACCGGGTGGGTCGGACCAATCACAGAGGGATATTGTGTTTAGGGGCGGGATATGTAGGTGTGACGAAACCAGGAAGCGCCGACACCTTGGGAAACAAACATCTAACATGGACCCTGCAATTAATTCTGTTCTTGCAGAATTACTCTCCGTTTCCTTGTTGAATGTTGAACAGCGGCGCTTCATGTACTTTTATCTGTTAAAGATGTTCGTGCTTTATTTTGCCCTCTAAATTGAGATCAAAGATGACGTTTTCATCCTTTGGTGTGATTGGCCAAAACAAACGTGAACAAGATGCCGCATCGTCCAATCAGCTCGAAGTATTGTACAGAATGTCCCGCCTTTCCCAAGCAAATCACCGTGGAGCAGTCCCAGATTGATATTGTGGAGAACTCTCTTGAGTGAATCACAATTATCAATCTGGCTATTGCCAGATTATATTTTTGGTGGCAAAATCAAATGAAAACTTCGCAAAAAGAAACAGAGCGGGGCGAAGCAATTCAGGATTCAATTCAGAGCCATTCATGGTAGAATAACACCAGCAGGAGAGTGACGATCACGGGCATGCACGTTATGTTAAGATTAGGGGTGCACCGATCACAATTTTCTGGCCGATCGCTGATTCCCGATCTTTTAAAAAGTCTGACCTGCCGATCCCGATTTTTCCCATAACAAGCAGCATACACCTTCAGTGTTCCAGATTTGTTTTAGTGAAAAACATTGAACGATACCTGTGAAATAATACAAACAGGTTTTTTAACTGCACACGAAGTAGTTCTCCCAAATAAAAATGAAAAGCCAATTCGTCATCTCAGCAGAAAAAGACAGTGGCTGACTTTTTCAGACCTCTGGGGAGGGAGATGAGATCAGTGGAAAAGATCGGTTTATTTTTAAGGGATCTGCCGATCACCAATCCCCCCCAAATTAAGGAAATCGGGGCCGATAAATCGGTTGGCCGATCGATCAGGGCACCCCTAGTTAAGATACATCTCCCGTCTGTATTGCCCCTTGTGTCTAAAGAATAAGTAGAGCTAGTAAAAAATGCAAACCACAAATGTAGACCAACCCTACTGTCGTATATGTTTTCTTTACACAGACACATTTATTAACATTTTAGGATGATATGTTTACAGTACACAGATTTCCACCATTGAATTGCTACTAAACTTGAACTAGACAATCCTGCTTTGTTGTCTCTGTGTTTAATTCTCATATCTCATTTCTGCACACTTACAGACTGATCAATGGAGCGTCTTAGATGCCCGTCTGGCGACGAGCAAGACGGCACCGCACGTCACAACGGAGACCCGCAGTGCCGCAATGAGGAGTCCAACATTGGCTCCGTGGATGGACGGGATGGCAACGAAAGGGGCATGAGGAGAGAAATAAGGAGCAAGTACAGAGACCTCATCGATTCAGTCCAGCGTGAGTTTATGACTTCTGAGGAGGGGGACGCGACTCGCTTTGTATATTTGTCTTATGCTTGTGCTGTTTTATTTCAGGAAATAGAGAAGATTTGCTGTGTCCTTCAAACAACAAACTTACAGAGGTTTTAGAAGAAGCAGACAAGCTTTTTGTAAATGGTATGTGTCATTTTTATCATAGCTTTTCACATCATATTATCAGAGCTGAGTGGACATGCTTTTCATTTTTCACCCATAGACACATTATAATGAAAATGTTCCCCGGAAGTGTCACATGAATTTCAAACTGGGCATGCGCCGAGTAATTTCAGTGTTAGCCTAGCAACAAGGATATTTTTTTTTAAACCACAAGGGATTGTATTACACAGGGATGTGATTTTTCCGCTAATTCGCGGAATTCCGCTTTTTTTATCTCCCCCCCCAAAAAAAAAAAATCCGAGTTTTTTTTTTTTTTTTTTTTTAGTAGTTCATTGTGTATGCACATGACTCCGACAGATAACATCTTCTGCTATAACAAAGACATTTGTGGTATGCTCTAATATGAGTTACTTTTCATTTGGTCATGATACAATTATTTGATCATGAAATTTGAACTCTTCAACATTATTTGTGTTAACTTAGTAATCACATTAGTTAGATATGATGATATTCTCAGTGATAGTTTTTAAAAGCAAAGACAGTCCAATGTTTTTGAATGTGACTGATTTTGAGTTGACTAAAACTGCCATTTTATATGGGATAGTTCAATATACATTGAAAATTTATGCTGTTGTTTTGTCTATTTCTTTGTCATGTTGAGTGCATTGAAAGTACTTAAAAACACGGAAAACCCATGAGCTAGCCTAGCTGGGTGCCAGCGGCCCCCAGACCCCCGGCCCCCAGACCCCCGGCTAAATTTTCAGATAATTTCACTTTGGTCAAATCACATCCCTGATTACAGCCTTTTATTGGTTCATACCTGTAATGACGTAGATTTAAAGGTGCATTGCGGAGGCTGTCACTTTTTTAGTCGCAACTGCCACCTCTGGCCCATAGCGTAACTGCAGCCTCGTTGTCATGCTCGTGGATGGTGCATGGGCGCTCATATAAACGATTAGTTTTTTCAGTTTTATTGAAGTCTGAGTTGGAGTTTGGGCTGTGCGTGAAGCCGGCATCTTCAGTTTTTTTTCCTTTTTTTTTCATTTTATATCCTAATTGTGTCATACACTAGAACAACATTACATGTCCGTGGGGATGAGCATGACGTCAGCCTACACCCTTCCTTCCCCCTGAGGGGAGTGTTCGCCCCAAAATGTTCAGAATTAGTTCTGCTGTTTTTGTCATGACAGTGTTGCTGCACTCTCTCAAGAAAAGCATTATTCTGAGGCAATAATGTGTGAAATTCAATCAATTCTAACTGGAAGTTTTTCCATTTTTCTAGTCTTCCAATCAGATCTGATCGATCCTTTTCACATCGTCAATGCTTTTACGGGGTTCTAGTTTAAAACACGTCTTTGCGACATGGAACAGTTTTTTGCTGGAGGGTCACATATATTTTCTCTTATTCCTGTCATTTAATAAGTGGCCGGAAAGTGCATTGGCGGCTGTGGCTCTCCTTTCCCACATGCGAGGGCATTGCGGTTAAAATACTTGAACACATAAAAGTGATAGCGTTAAACTGCAGATTTCCACAATATAGCGGGAATTTCTCCAATAGACAAGTGGATCGAGTATGTTCCTCAAAATGTATTTTTTTTGTATGCACGTGGTAAGTGAACCTTGACAGAGTGGGCAACATGAACTTGTATACATTTTTGTTTGTGTGAGATGAATAAATAAATAGGGGGATCAAACTCAACACTAATTGGACAAAAGGGACAGCCCTCTCATCCAATCAGCGAAGGAGATCAGACTCGTTGATTGGAGCCTCTTTTCCATACTTCTTGCGAGTGTTTGCATTTTGTATTTGTGTGTTCGATGTCTGTCCTGTTTTATAATAGCGTATAAGAGGTCAGCCTGGTTCTCAAATTTTTTCTAAGTCAACCGATTTTCAAAATATTTTCAAAGTGCCACCTCTGGAGCCTCTGCAGCGGGGGTTCTCGCCTGCCATACCCGAAATAGGAGCGCTATGGGCGGCCTCCCTGAGCACATTTGGCCCCCCCATCCTGGTTCTCAAATTTTTTCTAAGTCAACCAATTTTCGAAATATTGTCAATAATCAAAAGTATGGCTCGTAACGTAGAGCAAAACATTTACTAAGCGGTAATTTGAACTTGGCGTACTCACTGGATGACATACCACTGTATCTTTGTATCGTTAAGTCAAAAACGTAAGGAAATGGCTAGTAGGGAAGTAGTAGTTTGTATTTTTAGGGTTTGCAAAGCACCCGCCATTCACGCCAACTTCCTCACACTTCCTGTTTGGGGAATGTTTCAAGGTCAAATAAACGTAATAAAATTTTTGGGGGTGCGGTGGCCATCAACTGCTTCCAGACCTTCACTATTTGTGCCATCAGTTACTTGCAGATTTTCGCTTTGTGTCAGGATTTGGTGCCTCCTCTGTACGAGCCATCAAGAAGTCAACATTCCCAATTGTCAATGTTTAAATGTAGATTCCAGTAGAATGAGCGCTACTCAGAACACTCTTGACAGCAAAATGGATGTTTGGCAGTGCGAGAGACGAGTGAGGCGGTGCTGGATTCCAAGTTTGTTGCTGTGGCCACCGACCTGAACAACGAGCGAGCCAGCCAGATGCGAGACGAGGACAGCGCTTTTGACATCATTGCTTTCGCTCAGCACCTTGTAAGTGATTTCATTTGATTTGACAACCATATAGAAGGTTTTGTGATCCTCAATAAAGATGACACATAATGGTGCATCTGTGCCACTCCTCGAACCCCCTCCCCTAAAAGTTGCATTGTCTTTAAAGTAAGCGCGTTAGACAAGCATGTCTGTGCTGAAGTTTTACGAGCAATTTTTCCCATGCTGAAATTCTGATCAACTGCATTTTGCTTCCCCCGTATTCCAAATGACTCATTAAAGGCCCACCTTGTGCCGATCTTGTGGCCTTGCATTACATTTTAAGGCGAAAAGCATTGACGCTGTGATTTGCACCCTGTCATCCTGAGGTTGCTTTTGCCCCTATGACAGCTCTCCTTCATGGGTCTCAACCGGCTGGAAAGTGGCGGGGACCAGCAGAGCGGAGATGAAATCGACGGCTACCTGCCCAACGACGCCTGGCAAAGATTGGCCCGGAGAGCTGAGGAATGTTTTAGGACAGCGCCGACCTTCCACTACATGTGTGTGTGTGGCCTCATTAATCAGCTTTTTTTTTTTTTTGAAGTGTTACTGGGTGTAAAATGTTTGCAAACCGCTGGTTGCACTCCACATCAGTGACATCCGTCTGTCGCCAGGTTGGGTTCCTTCCACGCTGAGCCGCCCCCTCCAAAGCAAAAAGCAGAACGGCAAAGGAGAGCCCCCAGCAAGGATGCAAAAAGGATCATGCCCACTCAGGTAGCGATGACGCATTCAGCCCGCTATCCCCATTTAAAAAATCGTTTTCCTCATCTATATTGAGCCAAGTCACGTTCTTTACATTTGAAATATCTGACCGTAGGAATAAAAATGTCCCAAAATACAGCTGAGAATGACTTGCCTTCTGCCATCTAGTGGATGAGCATTTAATTGTTCTCTTGCTCTCACGTGCACGGATCAGCTGAAAAAGATAGAAGAGACGGAACAAGAAGCCACCGAGAAAGAGGTGGAGAGGATCCTGGCCTGCCTAAAGGACTACCATCAAGATGACCGTGAGTTCACGAACCCTAACCCGACCGACCGCCTTACTGCTGTACCATAATTGCTATTTCATAGAATTCTGCTTCAATCACAGCATCGTCGGCGATACCGTATTACGAGTTTGTTATTGACCCCGACTCCTTCCCACGCACAATCGAGAACATTTTCCACACCTCGTTTCTAGTCAGGGTGAGTTTTCTTTGCAGCGAAGAATAGAAATGGATGTTGATCTCACATGGGTGATTCTTTGGGTGCCTTTTCAGGATGGTTTGGCACGAATAAGTTTGGATCAAGACAAGTTGCCGAATATAGGTAAAGGGCAATTAATTGATTTGCCACTTTCAGGGAAAAAATAATAGCACATCCATTTAAGTACTGGTGTTGCTTCTTTCAGCACCAGTGGAGGAGACGGCGATGGAAATAGATGGCGGCGGGTTAGACAACCGGAATGCAGCGATCGTTTCAATCAGCCCAAAGATCTGGAAGGTGAACTTATCTTTTCAGATCGTTTCTAATTAAAATGTCTCTGGCTAATGCAGGGAAACGTATGCCAAGTTTTCAAATGTAAGAGACGCCACACATGACAAAGAAAAGAAAACCTAGCTGTGTGTAGTGTACATGAGATGACCAACATGCCACACCGCACACGCAATGTCAAAGGCACAGATAATACACAAATCTCGGCTAACTGGGAGCTAAATTGTGGTTTGCAAGCTCTTCTCAAATTCGGCCCGATTCTCGCTATGTGTGTAGCCGTCACACATGAGTCCATGAACCATAATGTTTTTTTTTTCCCCTCTCACCTTCAAGGAGCTCATAGATGCCTTTGACATCAGGGACGCCATGATTCCACCTCTCAACAATTCAGTGATGGAATAAGTGTCGTCACCAAGGACTCACTGTTGTTTTTGGTTGTTCCCACTTTTTTTGAATTTTAGAGTTATATTGCTATTCTAGTGTTTTTTTATTTCGATTAAAAAAAAAAGAAAAAAAGACAAAATGACACTGGCTCAGTTTTAACTCATCAACAAGCGTGTATGCTAGATTGACTTTTTGATACACTATGTACAGGATGTTCAGTCAAATAAAATGTATCAGTTTGCCTCAAGTCTGTATTGTCTGACTGAAAAATGGATGGACAATTCATAACACATGGCAACACTGGTTAACGTTAAGGTTAACTTTTTATTTTGACTGTATTCTTACCAAGCCATTTCCTTGCAATAGCATTTTAATTGTTGATTGTCAGAGCTGGACACTCATTCATCGACAACTACGATGCCCTTTCGCCGGGTGCTTCCGCATATTCTGCAAATGCTTTCGACACTAAGTGTTGCAAAAATACATGGAATGAGAGTGACAGTTTGTATCCACCTCGATAGACTCATGAAAACCTGCTCCGGTCAGTGCTCAGCCCGTGCATTTTTTTCAGAGGCTTCGCATCAATGTGCGCTCGTTGAAAAGTGTCATCATTGACTGGAAGTGACGATTAACGGAAGTGCCCACCTCTTGTTTTGAATAAGTTCAACTTAAAATAGGAAATACCATAATTCTATCTTTGAGGGTTCTCCCACGATATTTACTTGATAAAAGTAATCTCACCAACTCAAATTTTGGCAGATATTTTTGATCAAATTATTACATTTATCATTTCTTTACCTTTTCACCTTATTTTTTAAGTCCATGTTTTGTTTTGTTTATTTGCAAAGGTGGGAATTATGCTTGGAACTGTATAAAAGAGTAGAACAAATACTGTACACACTGTAATGATGACTACTAAATGAGACGTCTCCTCAATAAGTTTCCTAGCAATACAAGTACAAACTACAAATCAGAATTTTTTTGTTGTTGCTTTTAATATGACACCAGAATTCTGTTGCAGTTTTGGAATGGCAGCAGTACAAAACAACCAAACGTGTTGAGATTTCTCTCCTGAAGAGTCCATGTCAGACTTGATGTTGGGGTGGGTGGTGAAAGTCAAAATATCAGTGACTTGATCTCTGCAGGCCCTTGAAGAATCGCAGCTTTCCAGCACCGGTCAGGTCAAAGCTGTAGTCCGACGTGACGTAAGGCAGCTCTCCTTGGAAATCGCCCTGTTGCACAAAGTCGCTGTTATTAGCATGTAGCGGTTAAGAAATGTCAGCCGTCTACCCAATATCGCAAAGTTTTTCTGAGTAGCCTAACGAGTGTCCAACCTGCGCCGTCAGGATGCAGGCGGGCAGTGACGTGGCTCCGAGAAGGAGACAGTTGACTTTGCGCAGGACTGCGGGATCTATCGGCGTCAGCACAAAATAAAGGCCTCGCGCCATGTCGATCCCTCGCAGCACTCCTGCAAGATGCAAAGTGAATGACTTTGAAGACAAGAAGAATCGGGACAGTGCAGACCTTTAATCTTCACACCCAAAGACAGAAAAAAAACATTACGTATGACTATAATAAAATAGTTATCATTTTACACTTATAACGTGAGCACAACAAATGAAAGCAGTATTTCGTACCCAGGCCCACGCAGGGGCAGATGGGAGCCCGGGACAGCAAGACCGGACCTCCTTTGCTGGTCACCTTCTCTGCCAGGCAGCAGAGTCCCACCAGGCTGGAGTTGGCGGCATAGAACATGTCACTGGGCGCCACGTCGAAGTGGACCACACCCAAAGCCACGTCCGTGTGGGGCACCTACGGGGGCAGGGGGGGTACAATCACACTTCTCATGTGTACTAAACCGCAACAGTAACCAACTAGGGCCATGTAGAAAAAAATCCAGTACGGTAAATCCAAACTTCTAAGCATACCTGGTATGGCGTGAGAGAGTGAAGAGGTCTAACAGGTCCCAGATCAGCCGACTGCAGCTGAGCAAGGTAGGCCAGCAGTGACAGCTGCCGCTGCTCATTGGGTCGCTGGTGTTTCCTGTGCGACACGAACAAACGCACAGTGAGCCGCCCGTGTTAGCAGCCACAACGCAACGCTGAAAGACGGGCGCTCACGTCGTCCCCGGGCAGCCTGCGCCCTCGAAGTGGGACTGAACGCTCATGTGGACGTAGGTGAGGGGCGGGCTTTGCGTGCTCTCGGTGAACTCGTCCAGCGCCGTCTGAGCGGGCGGGTGCGTCTGGAAGCCGTGGGCTGTCCGCAGAAACTCGGGGGTGAGGGCGGGGCATTGGGCGGCGCCGCCGTGAGCCAGTTGGATGACGTGCGAGACCGGGAAGAAGCGGAGCATGTCCACTAGCAGCTGCAGTCCAAAGCCTTGACATCGCATCCGCCAAGAAAATAAATATTGTTAGCAACATTGATTTAAAAACAAAACTGTTTTCACTGACCTTTAACCCAGCCCATGGTATTGATGACAATGGGCATCTCTCTGCTCGGGGATCGTCTGCGCCACAAGGACTTGAGGCTTTCCAGGTAGCGGCTTAAGTCAGACTCGCATGACGACTCGCCGTAGTAGACCATGTGGTCGGGCTCGCGCTGATGTGTGAAGGGGGGGCCTGAGAATTGATCATACCTCAACAATTACTGTACGTACCTGAATGGCTCACGTGCTGTTACAATGAGCAAAATAACATCTAAACCAAGTACAAGCAGGTTACAACCTCCAAAATCGAACACAATCTGTTCCAAAAACAACAATACTGCCCTTGTTTGAACATGTATGAGAATTGAGGTTCCACTGCAACACGACCCTAAAGAAAAAGAGATGAAACGTACCCAGCAGGGGTTCTCTGACAGTCAGCAAAGACAAGCAACCAGCCGGGCTGAATTCAGTTTGACCGAGATCCGCTTCCAAATAGTCCACGCTGGTCGTGCTACGTACAAACATGGATACAAATGAGTGTCCAGTGTCATTCAAGCATCCTGGTATGATGACGTGTCCACTTACTGATTTAGTAGAGTATTGATCACCATGCGGATGTATGTGGACTTGCCAACGTTTTTGGCTCCGTAAACGAGGACAACGGCACAACCGTCCATGTCCCCTGTGAGAGGCAGATGTGTACAGTCAAGCATGGAGGCCTTGTGTACTCATCTAATGCAATAATTCACTCCTATTTGTATGATTTGAAAAAAAAAAAAAATGAAATCATGTCTATTTCCTCGGATGCTAGGTGCGCATTAAAGCCGTTTAGGTCCATATTTAAATGACAGGGAATGCTGGCTGAGGAAAATGGACTTGTATACAAATAGTTCAGTCTGTCAAGTCCTTGCCTGCCCATCAAGTGTGAAATTAAACAGCCAAGAAAATATTTTGTCATCTGTCTATTTCGGAAAACGTGATCGTCAGCAAGCCATTTTGTACTTCATGGAGTTTATTTGCCTATGACATAATCACCCAGGCTCAGTGAAGATCCAAAGCCCTTTTTAACTGAAGTCCTGCCGTCATACTACCCCGCCCTAGGCCACTGTGTGACTGTGTAAGGCCACCCAAAGTTCACTGTCGCTGGCCTAATCTGACATGTACAAATTTCATGAATAAATACAATGAAATCAACATGTTCTTGCTTTTTAATTTTTTTTTATTCAATATTTTGCATTTTATCCACTTCAATTGATCAACCATCATTTAGCTTTTTTACCTCACTGAGGACATTTATACTGTGTGTGTGTCAGGTTAAAACTAGAGGTGGGAATATTTGAAAGCCTCACGATTCGATTTTCGATTAGGAACGATTTTTGATTCAAAATTATTTGATTGACAATGATTTTTGTTTCAATCTATAGATGTGCAAGGAATCGTAATGATCTACTCCAGTCTGACTTGCTAATTCTAATTAGCACGCTACTCGCGGCACTTTTATCACTCGAAAAAACTGTTCCACGCTGAACCCCTCCAAAAAAACTTTTATTGGAATAACTTGATCGTGACTTTTTCCTTCTACTCTCTAATGTGGCTACAACATAACAGTGTATTAGACCGCGTGGAACCACACTGCCCCTCAGTGGCCAAACCGGGTACAGCATGAACAGCGCTCCCAATAAAGGCACACACAGACAAAGACAAGACAGTATAAAATAATTTAAATAAAATAGATTTGGGGACATTTAAAATCAATTCTGAATGTACTAAATGAGAATCGCGATTGTTATGAGAATCGATTTTTTGGCACACCACTAGTTAAAACCTTCCATAATGAATGGCTTGAGCCAGTGCTTGCTTTTTGGATGCCAGACATGTTATGAAGCCACCTGGGAATAGTTTCTAACTGAAAAAAATAGCACTTCTCCTTCAATGTTTGAAGTAAGAATGGGTAAGCTGTCAAAACCAAATTTGTTAAAAAAAACTAAAAATAATATTTTAAAAAACCTCCTTTTAGTTAAAACCGCATCAAGTAAAAGAATGTTGGAATTTTACCTCTGCATGCACTGACCACCGCATCCAGGGACTCTCGGCAACTGGGCGACACCTTCAGGCCCTCGATGCTGCCGACCAGAGGAATCATCCCGAGACCGTTAAGGGGCGTGTCCAGGACGGCAGACATTAGTTCTCCCTGTAAACACGGAATGGAGGGAAGCTTATAGACTACACACACACATACACGACTTAATCTGTGAAGACCACACTGAGTTTGAGTTTTGCAGTTCTGCATTTGTAAATCCATCTATTCGCCGATTTTATTGGGAATCTAAGACCCATTTGCTAACGCTCACCTATTAGCTGTTTTGTGGCCGAGGTCATGGCATCCAGGTGTGCATTCATTCATTTCAATGACTACATTCCAAATGTTAACCTCTCATTATTTGGCGGTGATTAAAAAAAAAACGTATTACAAAGCATATCACCTTCACAAAGAATTCAGACATCATCTATTCACATAGCTTGTCTTTTAAGTGTGACACTTAAGAGCAGGGAGTCATCTTACCACCGTGGGGTCAAACAAACTACCGAGATTGGCGAAGCTCGATAGGAAGCGTGTCAATTGCGTCTCCATGGGCTCCAGCAGGATGATAGAGGAGTTGGAAACAACCTTTTTAAGCAGCTTCTTCTGTGACGCTAAAAAGACAAAACAAATACATATGAGAGTGCGATGAGTGTTTAACTTATTTGAGACACTTTAACAGCTAAGATGTAGCCATTTAAAGCACTGCCTGTATGATGGTGTCAGTTTGACCAATTTCCCCAAAACATTTAGGAAAAATTGCTTCTAATCTCCTGATTATATTATTCTCGCAAATATTCCTAGTATTATTGGCAAATTGAAAGGCTATTGTTACAATATTTTTGGGGCACGTTCCTACATAAAGCAGCTTTAAGGCTTAATTTCAGCTAAATCCATTTAATGCTTTTTAAAGACCATGTCCAAGACCAATATTTTGCTTCAAATTATTTTTTGAATCATTTTTGTTGAGTTATCTGAAGAATTGCTGCAGCCCTGGCTCACCTTTTGTCAAGCAACTCAGTCGTATATTCAGTATTTACTTTTAACACAATATTGCCAATTTTCCGGGTCATTTACCGGGTGGAAGGTAACGGCACAGGATGTCTGCAGCCGTACTTCCGTGCTCACGGCTGTCATCGCAGCCCTCCATGGCTCTGATAGTCAGTGGACAATGTGAGGCGGGAGAGAAGAGCGGATATGACTGCTGGCCCTCCTCGATGGTGAAGCCCATCACTTCCACACGTCCATACAAGCAGGTCAAAAAACACTTGCCGCGGAAACACAGGGTCTGAAAGAAAGATGCACAGTGCGAGAAATGGACTCGATGTTCACATTTTCCTGAAGCGTACCTGTCCTTTCTGCATGACAAGCACGGCATGTTTCCTCTGGTCGTCCCTCTCGGCACACTGATGGAGAGACGTCCCATCCAGTCGACATGCATGCGCATCATCTGTTGCACCTTGTGCCTTTAGCCCATTCACTTGGACCGACTGCGAGTACTCCTTCCATTCCCGAAACTCATCGGAATCCAGGCCCATGTCGCCATTAGTGAAGGTCTTTGTCTGAGAAACACTTTTCCTCGACACAGGCTTTGCCTTGTTCTTCAGTCTCTTTACAGCTGGCTTCTTCTTCACGGCGCCCTGGTGCTCATTGATCATCCCAACCATGACAGGAGTGGAGTTGAGGTCAGAGGAGCCGATGGGAGGCCTGCACCGTTTACGCCTCACGTCTTTCCACTTCTGAGATGTGGCGCTGCCATTTGAATGGCTGACTTTCTTAGCCTTCATTATGCCAAGGTTATGTGGATGAGTGGCTGGTGAATACGCACTAAGAAAAGCAACAACAACACATATTATTATTTAATACAATGCAGCAGTGAGGATATTTCAAACGAAAACGATCACAGTTAAGCATTTTCAAAATGACATTTAAGATCAATTACCTTCAAACAGAAAACATAGGCGAAGTGAAATTAGCAGGGCAAGCTAGCGTTACCTCGCTAACTTAGCATCGCCGTCTAATGTTCTTCGCCTGGCACGAAGGCAAACTACAACCGCGGGTACTTCAAAAAGAAAACTCACGGTCGTAGAGGTGGCTCAGAACTCACCGGCGACTACTAAACCGCTTCAAATGGTTGATTACGAGTCGCCTGTTCCCAAAGTTGTGGTTAGCCGACCAGCTAACATATGTACCACGCAGGGAGCCACAACAACTGAACGTAGATCGCTAACAATGATTTTTCCCGGAGTTTTACTGAAGGCGTTCGAAAACGCAACCATAATAATTGTATTTCTCGTACTGTGGTAAAAATATGCAAAAACACAATTGAGATACAAGTTGAAAACAGTTTTTTTTGGGGTTACAATCTGAAAACTAGTGTGCAACGTTGACCCTGGCCATTCTATTCCGGAGTACTGAAACGCGTTTACGTCACATCCGCTTCGTTTTAGGGGCCTACAAGAAGCAAAGCCAGGTAAATGGAGCTAGATTTGCGATTTTATTCGAAACCCACTATACACCGTCTACGCAACATCAACGGGGAAAGGATTTTTGGCGAAAAATTTACAGCTTGACATTGAAGTTCCATCAGTCTTGTGGTAAGTAAACGCAGCTGACGTATACCAGCCAGGCTAGGGAGCGTCTTGAAAAATATGATAGGACGTAAACGTCGACTTGCTAAAGATTTGCACTGCTATTTTCTCTTTTTAAAAGTTGGCATAGTACTTGGTATTTTTTCCACCATAAGCAATGTAGTTTACTTAGTTTTAGAGGTTTAATTATTTTATTGCCTGTAAGTGTTGTAATGTAGACAAGCATAGCATAACCTACCTACCACTTCAATCGTGATACTGTAATGTATTCAGGCACGGTTGGTCAAAGTATGACCAGCTCTCTTCATTGTTGTGGTCCACTGAGCAGTGAGCACTCACACACACACATTTGTTGCCTTACAATTATTTGTAAATTATATAATTAAATTCCGCATGAATTATAAATTACTTTGCATTCGTTTGAATGACATTGACACGAAAGGAAAACTGTTATAATGTCATCAAAATTGAAGAGACAGGTGCCATTTTGATAAATCAAAATTGGTGGATTGAAGATTCATTTTCGCACTAAATTATTTGAATGTCATCCAAATATAACAGTTTTATTTGTCAACAACATAACACTTGTTGAGATTTAAAAAAAATCTATTTGAACAGGTAAAGGGACGCATAGAACATGGATTACATCATCAGATACACCATAGATGGATAAATACATTAATATCGGTGTATCAAACTCACCTCACCTGCATGAAAGGTACCATTGCATATGTGTCTCACAGTTCTGTGGTTCACTCACGGTTTGTAAATCAGGTCCAGCCTTCCTGTTTGGAGTTTGTATGTTCTCACCAAACTTATGTGGGGTTTCTCAGGGTTCTCTAATTTTCTCTATGCCTCTCAACCAAAGTCAGCTGGGATAATGTATGCTCCAGCTCACACGCGCACAAAATGAAGACAGTCACTCTAGGAAATTGATGGCTTGAAGACATTGTAAGAGTGTCTCCTGTCATTTAAATTGCATCTCAATTCTCTTATGTTCCAGTGGAGATGTCTGCTGCAGACCATGCATGTCGTGTCCTGTCCACCTTAAACCAGCAGAGGGCAGCAGGGAGCTTCTGTGACGCCTTATTGAAAGTGACCGATGGGGTGGTCTATTCTGCCCATCGTTGTGTCCTGGCCTGCTTTAGTCAAGTCTTCCAGGCGGCCAATAAGGCCGCCGCCTCACCCAGCATGGAGTTCTACCTCCAAGAGTGCTCCAGTGAGGGCCTAGAGCTGCTGCTGGACTTTGTCTACACCGGGGAACTGAAGCTGGATCCGGGCGTCCTGGACAAGGTGCAGAGTGCAGCGTCCAGTTTGTGTGTCCCTGAAGCGCTTGCAATGTGTCAGCGCTTCAGGGACAAGCCTGTGCATGCCGTCCCTCTTCTCAAGCGAGGGCGAGGCAGACCGAGAAAGATAAAGCCGGAGGTCTTCTCCGTCTCAGGTGAAGACACAAACAAACTGGCTGCGACTAAAGAGCAGTCTGTCTTGGAGGGGGTTGTGGACGACATGAAGGTTCCCATCAGCGCCATCACCCGCTCGGGCCGAGTGGTCAAAGAGCCCAGACGGATGATCTCTGAAGAAGATGCTACCTGTAATGTCCTGGCCAGCGAGTTAGCCCTGCCTCCTTTTTCAGAGCGAGAATGTGCTGACGATGAGGAGCAGAACACTGAGCACCAAACGGGTCAAACTCAGGTAAAAAACAAAACAAACATAAACCAATTATTATTATTATTTTTTAAAGATGTTATGTTGATGATTTCTAGCCATTTACATGACAGCGCATGAGCGCAGACTCCCTATCAGGCCTGCCGGGGGCCCATTTCATTTTTCACAGTCTATAACAGGGGTGCTCAAGTTCGGTCCTCGAGAGCCCCGATCCAGCATGTTTTCCATGTTTCTCTCCACTAACACACCTGATTCATGATTAGGATCGTTATCATACTAAATCTTTAAAAAATATGATACAAACAAATATTTAGCATTAAACATAATGGGCATCGGTGGGTCAAATGTATTGGGGCATTTTATTTTCTGAGGAGATGTACTTGTAACTAGGCTTATATATGTTTAAGCTAATCATTTAACATCCATTTATGATTTAGACTAGTGGAGTGGACTGGCTTTGATTATTTTCATGGTCAGTTTTGCACCGTCGCTTGTTACCAGGCAGAATTTGTGGGGACCAATCATTCAGACAAGGGGCAAGGAATTGGCAGGCATACATGCACACATGCTTGCTTAGTCTTTTACAGTCCTGCTCACCATCATAATGAATCAAGTAAAAAAAGAAACCTGCAAACATACAAGAGCTTAAACAATTTGCAAAGGAAGAGTGGCGGGAAGTACCAGCGGAGAAGTCGCAAGAAGCTTAGAGATGGCTACAAGAAACGTTTGGAAGCTGTCATTATTGCTGCACATGCTGTGTTTTCTATTTCTTCTTTGGAATTACATTATGTAAGTTGAGAAACAATTTCCTTTGTAGAATTACTTTGGACATCCAATTAAAAGGTCCTGATGATGTAAATATGTTACATTTTAATTTATTACATTTAATAAGTTATTGTAGAGATCATGCAAAAAATGAAGGGGTGCCAATAACTTAAATAATACACAAAAATTACCTGGAAATGTACTCAGCCTTTTTTTTTCTTTTAACCACATTGCCATCTGCTGGTACTGGCAAGGGTTGACGGGCTTGCAAAGTATCGTTTGCAGATAGACGGCCAATTTAATCAGGCTCACCAATGATTTATACCCCATTACAAAAAAACGTTGCACTAAAACTAGTAACAATGAAATTAAAACTGAGCATTTTCCCACAAATAAAAACGAGCAAAACTGTTCCAAAAGCTAGCAACAACACTCAAACTAATGAAAACCCCCAAACTGTTATAACCTTAGTTTCAATTACTAACAATAACAGTCTGTCTTTTGCCACTTGCAGATTAACGAGCTGCCAAGCCACAGAAACGATACAGTGACAGTTGAGGACGAAAGCGACCATTTGGAGAAGAGCGTCCACGACTCTGATGAGGAGTACGTCCCCACCCACAAATTCAGTCCGACCGTGGCGTCGGCGTCGAGAGTTCGAGAGCGCCGGCCAAGTTTGCGCGAGAGCGGTGATGGCAAAACGGTGGAGGGAGAACCTGAGAACTGCGTGCACTGTCCCGTCTGTCACAAAGTCTTCAAGAGCAAATATTACCTCAAAGTACACAACAGGTAGACAAATGTTCTCCTGTCGATATTGAAAGCAATTCTTGTCTAATCCTGTTTTTTGTGCTTGAAAGACGTCATACTGGCGAGAAACCTTTTGGGTGCAATAAATGCGGGAAGCACTACTTCAGGAAAGAGAATCTTTTAATCCATGAGTTAAGGAACTGTGCTGCGACACAGGTGAGAATGAAAACCCGATTTCATTATTTGATCACCACCACATTTACAGTCCTGTTTACAGAGTCATCCCCAAGACCTCTGCAAAGGCCCGACATTGCTAACCATAGCCATTTTTCTGCTGCACGTGCCCAGTGCAAGCAGACTGTAACCAACATCAGGGATGTGATTTTTCCGCTAATTCGCGGAATTCCGCTTTTTTTTATCTCCCCCCCCCCAAAAAAAATATTCGATTTTTTATTATTTTTTTTTTTTGTAGTTCATTGTGTATGCACATGACTCCGACAGATAACATCTTCTGCTATAACAAAGACATTTGTGGTATGCTCTAATATGAGTTACTTTTCATTTGGTCATGATACAATTATTTGTTCATGAAATTTGAACCCCTCAACATTATTTATGTGTTAACTTAGTAATCACATTAGTTAGATATGATGATATTCTCAGTGATAGTTTTTAAAAGCAAAGGCAGTCCAATGTTTTTGAATGTGACTGATTTTGAGTTGACTAAAACTGCCATTTTATATGGGATAGTTCAATATACATTGAAAATTTATGCTGTTGTTTTGTCTATTTCTTTGTCATGTGAGTGCATTGAAAGTACTTAAAAGCACAGAAAACCCATGAGCTCCCCAGACCCCCGACTAAATTTTCAGATAATTTCACTTTGGTCAAATCACATCCCTGCAACATACACTTAGGGGTTACGGATTTTGGGTGATTTTTTAGGATAAACATAAAATCCACTCTAACATTTAAAGGTGAACTTAATTAGTCCATCTCTAAAGTTTTGAATGTCCAAGTGTACTTTTTGGACAATTTGCTATTCTCTAAGTAGGAGCTGAATGTCAAATGTCACAATGATCCAGGAACATTTCGAAGGATGTGCACTTCTCTGCCTTTTCTGTGACTTCTGCCAGTCTCTCTATTGCAACCCGATGTTGGTTGACACGCTGACACACTAAATTCAGTGGCCACTTTCCCCTGAGAACATCCCGTTGGTAGCCTTGCTTAATTGTCAGGTGTGGTCTTAACTCATAATGATACGCGTGGACAGTGTGATGATGAATAAAATTGAACAAGGAAATGTATTAGTCCATTTACTTGTTAGATTTGCATTCCAAAGTGTTGGGTATATTTTTGTGTTGAATTTGAGAAACGAATGACATTTATGCTACTCGCTGCAGACATTCACGTGTCAGACGTGTTCGACGTCATTCCTTGGCAAAGAGGAGCTGCGTGCGCATGTGGTCTCCCATGCGGAGCAGATGCCCTACAAGGTAGCGCCAACGTCAGCGTGACACGGAACGCTGCGGCCAAAGCTCACCCTTGACGTGTTTTCCTTTTTAATCCTCAGTGTTCACTGTGTGCTGAATTATTCATGTTCAAGAAACACGTCATGTATCACATGATGAAGGTCCACGGCTTCCCCAAACCACATGCTGTGAGTTTCAATTCAAATGAAAGGCCAAGCGATACGTCTCACTTCCTGCATACTATATATATCTAAAGTTTGCATTGAATTTTTAATCGAGCATTATTGATTACAAGCTGAACAATTGAAGGGGAAAACAAAAAGAAGAAGATATGAATAGAAATTCATTCTAGCATGTATGAAGATATCTGCCAATGTGACTGCAGTGTAAATGCCTAGATCGGATACACCCCTTCAATACAAAGCATACACAATAAAATAATACAATAAAATAAAATTAAAATGGAGTGTTTTCCAGAGAAAATGAATGCAATTTCGCTCTCAGTGTCCACAGTGCCCGAAAACCTTCTGGACCCGCTACGAGCTCCGAGTGCACGAGTCCTCTAAACACCGCGGGGAAAAGCCGTTTGTGTGTGAGGAGTGTGGCCATCGAGCGTCCAGTCGCAACGGCCTGCAGATGCACATCAAGGCCATCCACAGGCAAGACCTCACTTTTTTTTCTCATTATTCTGTGGATCGGACATCTGCATGTATGGAGGAATGAGCTCTTTGCGCAAATCCACTACTTCCTGAACTCAGTACCACGCCTTCATTTCCTGTCTTTCATGATTGGACAAACTGATTCATCCAGGTGTGTCTGGCCATTGTCGTCGTGGTTACTGAGGTCAGGCGCACCTGGATTAATCAGTTCGTCCAAACATGAAAGACAAGAAATGAAGGAGTGATGCTGAGTTCAGGAAGTAGTGGATTTGTGCAAGGAGCCCATTCACCAGGGGCACTGAAGGTGGTCCACTGAAGGTGGTCCACTGAAGGTGTCCCTGCTAGTACTAGTTAGTAAATTGCATGAAATCTGCTTGTTTTGTATGAAGGCATATTAGGGCCACGTCTAAATATATTTTTTTAGAGGGCGGGGGCAATATTCTGAAAAACAAACTCGCAAATTTATAAAGTGTTAGATTTGCGAGTTTTTTTCTCGCAAATTTGCCACTTTATAAAGTCACAAATTTGCAATTTTTTTTTTACAGAATATTGCCCCCGCCCTCCAAATTATTATTTTTTTTTAATATACATGGCCCTAATGCGCCGTTGTAGTTTTGCGATTACCGGTATGCAAAAATATTTTCCCCAATTCCAATGCAGTTGGGTGTTGTGTAAAACATAAATAAAAATTAAAAAAATACAATGATTTACACATCCTTTTCAATGACTATTGAATGGAATAAACTACAAAGACAAGATATTTAATGTTCAAACTAATGAACATTATTGTGTTTTTGCAAATATTCTCTCATTTTGAATTTGATAACTGCACCAAGTCCCAAAAAGGCTGAGACGGGGGCAACAAAACACTGGGAAAGTTGAGCTATTCTCAAAAAACACACTTTTGGAATGGAACATTCCAAAGGTTAATTTGTATTGGGAGCAAAAGTAAGGAGCTTCCCCGAAAGACTGAGTTAGTTGCATGTGTTTTAAAACAACTTATCTAATTGTGCATTTGCAAGGAATTTAGGCATTGCGTCATCTACAGTCCCTAATGTCATCGAAAGATTCCAAGCCATTTATCAACAACATCCAGAAACGACGCCGGCTTCTCTGGGCCCGATCTCATCTGAGATGAACTGATGCAAAGTGTGTTGTGGCCTAGCGAGTCCACATTTCAAATTATTTTTTGGAATCATGGATGTTGTGTCCTCCAGGCCAAAAAGGAAAAGGACCATCTGGATTGTTTGCAATGTTAAAAAACTAGCATTTTCTATATTCATGTTGCTGTGTAAGAGCTAACTCCTGCTAGATTCCCATTGAAAGTTTCCAATTTGTGAAATTTGTTCAATTTATTTATTAAAATGCTGAGTAACCTGATCAAACGGACCTTTCTTCTTCTTTCCCAGAAACGAGCGTCCCTTCCTTTGCAGCATCTGCGGCCACGCCTTCTCCCAGAAAAACAACCTCAACATGCACCTTCGCGTGCATAGCGGCGAAAAACCATACCAGTGTCACCTGTGCGGCAAAACCTTCCGCACGCAGGGTAACAGCAGTCCGACCGACGCCTCCGGGGATGGTTTGCTTTGCGCCATTAATCGACCCCTATGCTTTCTTTGGACGGCAGCTAGCCTGGAAAAGCACCACCGGACGCACACGGGCGAGCGGCCCTTCCCTTGCGACGTGTGCGAGCAGCGCTTTACGGAGAAGGGCGCCCTCCTTCGCCACAAGGCCAGCAAGCACGAGGAGGGACGCCCCCACTGCTGCCACATCTGTAACAAGACCTTTAAAGGTAAAAACGCCGCCGGTGTGCCAGGGCCCTGAAAGATGAGCACATTTTGACCTCTTCGGATGTTCTTCGCCAGCCAAAGAACAACTGCGGGTCCACCTGGGTCGCCATAAGGGCATGAGGAAGTTTGAGTGTATCGACTGTGGCTACAAGTTCACCCGACAGGTAGGCTACAGCATGTGGCTAAAAAAACAAAGTAAACAAAACAGCTTTGTTATGTAGCTTTTCAGTAGTGAAGTTATTGTTTTGATCACAACACGGTAGCCCCACGGAATCTACATTTCTCGAGGCAGGTGTAAATCTTAGGTCAGTGTTCCTAACCGAGGTTCAATCAAACCCCAGCATCTTGATATGACACACCTGTGAGGTGGGATGGATTATCTCGGCAAAGGAGAAGTGCTCACTGTCACAGATTTAGACTGGTTTGTGAACAATATTTGAGAGAAACGGGGATATTGTGGATGTGGCAGGGTCATTATAGTTTTTATTTCATTTTGAGTTTTCAAATTTAGTTTAATTTGAATTAAATTTCAAGGCATCTCTTTTAGTTTTTCTTAGTTTTAGATCTGTCAAAAATGCTTAGTTTTAGTGAAAGTATTAGTTTTTTTGGTTTGTAAAAAAAATAAAATAATTCACATTACTTGTGTGCAAGATTGAATAAATACCATGGTAAAAAGAAAGAAGTAACACACTTCTTACCTAGCTTTGCATTTGGGCTGAATTAAATGAAAAGCAAGCAAGGTGAGCCATTGGACCCAAAAGTCAAAAGACACAAAATTTCCAGCTAGGAGCGACGTCGTCTTAAGATGCTTTTCTATTGGCTGCTGCGAGTCTGATGATGTCACTTCCGTGCGACACACTTTCAAATGTCCTTGTTCCGGTTTATATTGAAATCAATATCTTTAAATCACATTTAAAATCAACCCCAAAGGCTCTTGTATTTACTTAATTACCAAAGATGAAAAATAAGGACACTTTCACTATATCATAATTATTGTTTTGTAAATGTAAAGTGTAGTTTCATTAAGTTTAAAAAAATATATATCAATTTCGTTTTTATTTTATTTTGTTAACAAAAAGTTTTAGATGTTTGAGTTCATCTCCTAGAAATGGGAGCAAAAACAAAAGTGTTGCATTTATATTTTTGAGTATGTCCCAAAAAAAAAAAAAAAAAGTGGTCGGACAAATATGTGCAATTTGAATTCACTTGCATAACAAAATGCATGGTGTTCCATTTTGGGGCCTCTAGAATAAACTCTGTGTGTGTTTCAAGGGAATTTATACAAGAAGAGCGTTAGCAAAATTTAAATCTTTAATAAAAACAGCTACATTTACTACACACTTTTAGGTTGTACAACACAATCTATGACTTTAGTTTGTTTTTGGTCCCAGGCACACCTGCGTCGACACGTTCTGATCCACAAGCGGACTCAGAACTACAACCCGCGGCAGAGGAAACTGAGGAACGTGATTGTGGCCGAGCACGACGAAGGCCCGGCTGACGTTGACGCCGCCGCCACCCCGGCGGAGGCCTCACCAGCTGCTGAGGAAGCGGTGGACTCCCCACCCGCTGACATGGATTCCACTTGTGTGGTGGCGGTGGTGATTGAATAGCGCGCTTCTTTGTGCCACAAACATTGGACATGGAAGGGAATCGAACCCGAGGGCCGACAAGATGGGAGGACTCTATGGGAAAATATCCGTTTTCAATAGTGATTGTCCTGTTAGGGTCCTTCACTGCGGGAGGCGGGCTACAGCCTGGACTGCACCCGATGGACAATTCAATGAATCTAACCTGCATGTTTTTGGGAATGTGTGGGAAAGTTTTGAGTGCCCATGCAAACAAACTCCACACAGGAGGGTCAGAGCTGAGATTTGAAACAAGGCCTTGACATTATAAAATACGTGAAGGACAGAACTGTGTGCATGCGAGATGCCTCCTCATCATAGTGCGGACTACAGCTGCATAAGGATACTCATTTATGGTCGCACTGCTAGGTACAGACTTCCAATGTACACCTTAGGCAACAAGCAGTGCTACAAGCATGCTATTAACTTTGAAGGTCATCACCGGACACCTTTTAAAGATTTATTTGACCTTTACCTTTGTGTTGTGGAGTGATTTAGCATCGGCCATTTGGGCAGACTGAACACCTGAAGCGCCCACCAAACTCATGTTGACAAATGCTATGAGATGCTCTGCATGTTATCCAGCAGGATGGGAAATATTTCAGGTCAACGTGATAAGTGTTTCAGGAGCTTCTCGGGCAGAATTCTTGTCCTCTACAAAATTATTGAAAACATACATCAGGGCAACTGGACTTTTGTTTTTGAAGACATTGTATTGAAAACATCCTTACTTGAAAGGGGGGAAAAAAACTCACGATTGATGTTCTATTTCAAACACAATGATTCGTTTCCACATTCAAGGTGACTGCATCACGCTGCACTTGCTATTAAATATTGAAATATAAAACCTCATGCATCTGTTTTATTGGTAGAAAAGAAAAAAAGTTGAAAGCAAACTGTTCATTAGCAAAAGGCTAATCAAGATGAAGAGCTTAAATCTGCTTTCCACTTCCAGCTAAGCAAAACGTAAACATAAGGTGTGATGAATTCACATGGAAATCAACTAAGGCAAACGGCACAGAAATGTCTAGAAAAGTTCCATGTTAGGATTAACGGAGGCCCTGTTGCTCTTCCAGTTGGGACACAATTCACATCGCTAACGTTCACTAATTGAGACTGAATCAACAGCGCCTCTGCTGGTTGTGACCAAGTAGTGCACCCCATTTTGCTGACACCATCAGCAATACCACACAGTGACAATGTGATTATTATGCCCATCCCTCATGCATACATCATATTGTATACATTTTTAAAAGTGGGGATGCTCCTTGCACACTAGTTGGTGGTGAATCATTTTAAGCCTCCCTCAATCATCGTGATCATCACTACACGTCTGGTTAGCATTAAACCCAATTTTGGTTTTTGAACATAAAACATTGTAGCATGCCTTATAAATATAGCTGACAAAAACATACTGTATGCACCTCAATATAAATACGATATTCATGACTACCTTGTATACTGTGCAAAATCACATTTATCAATGTTGCATGGCAGGTGCACACTAACCTAACTCAAGGACTGAACATGCACAATTGAATTTGCAGTCGTATGTGGTTTTGCAGTTGCAGTTGCGTGTCACCCAATTACATCTTCAATCTTTTTCAAACGAGCTGAGCAGCAGGTTCATCCGCAGAGATCACAGGTTTAATTGGGCGGATGACAGTAGGATGCATGTTTCCAGGTGGGGCTGAACGATTTGGGAATATAACCGTTTTTGAATTGTGAATTGATGAGCCATACTTCAGAGCATTGCACTAGAAGCCAATCACAGGCACATGGCCACAAAAAAACTATTTTGGGTTAAAAATGTCATGCTAGCCGACTGGTTAAATAATGAATGGACTACTGCAGGGTTCTTGATATGGTGAGCCTTTGGTTGATTTGACATTTTTACATACTGCGCTAATGAGTAACGAAAAGGAGACATACAAAATGAGGCAACAAGAATGGATCCGTTTTGAAATGCCAGGAACAAAATATGAGAAAGCAACTGTGGAGCTTCTGAATGATCACCAGCTGACTTGGAACTAGTCACAAGTAGTAGTCACGCCATATCACCTACGAAAAACTGGTCCCGAGTCCTGAACTCTCCAAGAGCAGTTTTTCGGGTGTGCCGTTTCAAAGGCAATGTTACAGGGTGCGCAGACGCATCCAATTCCCGCACACTATGAACGTCTAGGTGGTTGCTGGTTTCCCCAAAATCATGAGCGATAAGGTTTCTTTTCTGTAATCCACTAACATTTGTTTTCCTCTTCTACTAACACTTCCAATTCCATCACTTCAATTTGTGCTTGCAACTTTTCCATGGTTAAAAATCATCTGCGCTACCAAAAGAGCAAAACCCATCATAAAGCTATGGAATGCAGATAATTCAATTTTCAATCGTTGCTGCCACCTGTGGCCGAAAAATGAATCTGCATTTTGCCTTCTTCACGCACACAATGCATGCGTGATGTCATATCTGTAGACAGCGGGTGGGAAATTCAAACCCGAATCCAGTCTAAAAACTATTGGCTTTCAGGAGTTCCCATTGTGAACAGCTAAGGTATTAATTAATCTACAAATTGTTTCAGCATAAAATGGTCAAACAAAAAGGCGATTGGAAAGATATTTTTGCTACAAAGAGCAATCTCAATTACTTTTGACTTTTACCGTTTCCAATTGCGCCACGTTCTTAGTGGACGACACCCACTAACGGCATGCACAATCTGTTACAGTCAACATGCGACCTTTTCTAATCATTTTATGTTGTTTATGAAAAATGCAATTCATCGTTCAGTCCTCGTCCCTGGCGGTCTCTTCATAAAGAAAAGACTGCATGCAGGTGATGTTATTCCTCATGCATGCATATAGGTGACAAGTTTCAGTCCTGAGAGGCTCAAATCCTCTTCCGAGTCCCCAAAAGTCAGGTGACGCATTCACGATGAGGTAAGGTGACAGCCAACCAACAGCGCGGGGACGAGCGGCTTCACAATTAGCGGGCCGCGTTCACGTCCTGGTTGACGTCGTTCAGATTGTGTAAGGCTTGTTGACGCTGGTGCCGGTGCAGGTGGATGGCGTTGGCGTCGGGGACGCCGGCGGGTTCAAAGGCGCTGGACACCAGAGGCATGAACTGTCGGAATATGCTGACGCTGCCGTGCCAGAAGGTGGGCTGGGGCAGCCGGCCCGCCACGCTCCAGGTGCGAGCGGCCGGGTCGTAGGTTTCCACCACGTCCGACAGCTCAAACGTGTTGTCGTAACCTCCGGATACGAAGAGTTTGCCGCCCAGCGCCGCCACGCTGCCTCCGACGTGGACCTGAACGCAGGAAGACGCACCAAACGTCGGATTCATTCGATTTACTGGTGAAGGCGTGAGCGTCGTCGCCAAGAAATATACAAACCTGGTTCATAGGACTAATTTTATCCCACTCGTTCTTGGGAGGGTTGTAAACGTCGACCTCTGCCGAGTCATCCCTACAAGAAACGCACCAGTTAAATGTGGTCCGCCCAAAAGTGAAAAAAGTGGAAACATTCACATTACACAAACATTTTTTTTTTCATGCACACCTCACAAAAAAGATGAGCCCGTTGAGTGTGACCGTTTTCGGGGTGAAGGACCACGGCGGCAGCTGCCCGCAGTTGACCATGGACCAGCGTTTGCCGTCTGGCTCGTAGCTCTGGACGGCCATGGTGTCCTCGCCGGCCAGACAGCCGATGGCGTAGAGGCGCCCGTTGCAGGTGGTGGTGGAGCAGTTGTCCATGGCGTGCAGCATGGGCGGGAGGGCCTCCCAGCAGTCCAGCGTGTGGTCGTAGCGCTCGGTGCTGTCCGACGCCACCACGTGCAGCTGACCTTTCAGCACGCACGAGCTGTGGTACTCGCGCGCTTTCAGCATGGGCGACACCTCCGTCCATTCGTTGACGCTGGACTTGTAGCGCCACACGCCGTCGTACAGCCGCGAGCCGTCAGAGCCGCCTGCCGGGGGAGCAAAACAACGGATGCTGTATGATGCTGAATCGGTCCATTTGTTTTCTAGAGACCGGATGGTCATGTTGTGTCCAATTTTGTTTTCAACCTTGACCAAATTAAACTTGACCACTGTACGGGTAATTCGATCAACTCATTCACTCCCAGCCATTTTCACGGAAGCAACCCCCCTCGCTCTCGGCTGTTTTACTAGATTTTGACTGATTTTGCAAGACCCACACAATATTGTGTTCTATTGATATAAAAACATGGGAGTCTCTTCTTTCATCAGAAAAAAAGTATATTTCTATCTCTTTCAGTTTTGCAGCAACTAGCATTAGAATATAAATAAGTTTCATCATTATTCACAAACTTGTTTAAAACACTGGGGACAAGAGCTTTTTGCAAAATGGCCCTGGTTGATCTCTTATACTCTGCTGCTGCCACCTGCTGGCCGTTTTTTTGTCATAACTACCATTGCTTTAAGCTACCTCTTCTGCGTCAAAGCCTTCTGTATGCGCTAGCACAGGGATGGCGAGATCCGGTCCTCAAGGGCCGGAGTCCTGCAGGTCTTGGATATTTCCCTTTTTCAACACAGCTGACTCATGATCAGCTCATTAGCAAGTTCCGCATAAGCCTGATAACGATCCTGTTCATTGGAATCAGGTGCAGTTTGAGTAGGGAAACCTCTAAAACCTGCAGGACTCCGGGCCCTCCAGGACCGCAATTTGCCATCCCTGCGCATAAAAACATAAAAAAAAAACGTATCAATACGTTTTTGGGACCATGACATTATTTAAAATAGAACATGTTTATACATTTTTGGGAGCAAACAAGTGAAGATCCTTGATTAATGATCAGGTATTTGCCATGAATTAATTAATTCGTAGTTATTTTAACAGACAATACAAGAAGAATGCTTATCGACTTTATTGCTACAACCTGACTGACTGGATTTTATTCAGGCCTATCCTGTAATTGGTGATATTTGGCAGAATGTTTTTTTTTTTTTTAGTTGTTCCTTGCCCTCTTATGGTTCGATTAGGGGATGTCGTTGATATTTGTCAACTGTGGGAATGTGAAGCCCTTTGAGACTCTTGTGTGATTAAGGGCAATATAAAAAAAACTTGACTTGACTTTTTGGGACGTCTCGGCCGTTATTCTTAAATTATTACTAGATTAGGCCTCTTAATCATTAGATAAGTGATTTAAGGTAAGCTGTTGTGTCGCTGTGACCCGTCCTGGCTTGGCGACTTCCTATCTATATGCACTCTGGCACACTTATCCAGTTGAAACCAATTAAGAACATCAGGTCACACATTTTCACATGGGATAGGCCAAGACATAGTATAAGAGTGGAGACCATTTTGAATAGTTTAGACCTTCTTCCGCATATTAAGAGCAAAGGGCTCCACTGCTGTGTGCTCAATCTTTCTGGCATCCAGTAAATGGTTCAACTGACAATATGCAGTTTTCTAGTCGTTACTGTTCGTTTAACATAGCGAGCATTAACAATAAAATTCATTCGGAGCCTTACATTATTTATTCTATTGCTATTCAATGTGTTTTGATGATGAGCAAAATGCACATTTCGCCCCTAAATTTATTTTGAAAGAAAATTCTATTCAAAAAGTATCTTGACTTAAACATTAAGTCACCAAGCCTAAAACATTTATAAGCAAAAAATAATAATAATCCTCAGGCATGTAAATTGATTTGAGCATGTCAAAAAGTGAAAGCAGTTAAGTGAAGATGAATGCAGCAGACGAAAACACACTAGGTAGAAAAGCTATTAACGTCAGCAGCCTGTGGAACCGCATTCCATTTGACACTTTACACCATTCTGTTTTGCAGATTAAGACAACACTTTCTATAGTATCCTGTTTAAGAGAGTGGACTCTGCCGGTTGCTTCCTCTAGATGCACAAACAAAGTCAAAAATCATGATCTCATCTGTTTCTAATTTGGCATGAATGTGTCATATATTGACTTGTATACTATCATGTGTTGCTGTTATTCTAGTGAGTGTTGGAGGCAGCCGATGCTGCTAAAGTTACAAGTGTCCCGATGAGCATTGCAAAAGTGTGAGATGTTTTCTCAGAGGGGAACGCCGTGGCCGGTAATGATGACGTCCTGGCAGCACAACATGTTCTGCTTCACTCTGATGTCATCATTTTGCGGTTTATTTAAAACCAAAGGAATTTTACACGAACCACTGCTGTAGTGTGCGGGACTTGGAAGTGTGGCTTAAGCAACTCACTGTCACATTTTCGTGCTTCATTTTCCACACATGACGAATGAGTGTCTATCAAAGATGTCTACACTTGAAAGGCTGTATAATCTAGAAAGCGACCAATTTACACTTCTGAAGTGTACCTTCAGCTGCTATTAGCTACATTAGTAAAAAAAAATTGTATTTAATGATGTGGAGCAAAGAGCTACAGGTCTGATGTGGCAGTTCAGTGAGAGCAATGAGAAGTCAAAAAGAAGTAAAAACGTTTTCTGTCAAACAAAGCTGGTCGGTGCTGGATTTCACTTTCCTTTCTTTTCTTTGATCCTTCCTCGGGTCTCCTGACAACCTGACGACTCTAGCTGGATTCTGAAGTATTCGGTTTAGGTGAACGGTATGGGATTTTTAATAGGTTTTAGGTGAACTAATGAGTACACACTCACACGCACGCGCACGCACATACAAAAAAAAAAGAGAGCAATGATGAGGACATGTCAAATCGGTAAAATTACCGAATGAACAATACTGAACGCTCCAGAAAAAAAAAATTAAATAAATAAAAAATAAATAATACAAATCACATACAGGGTAAAAAGCTGCAAATAATTGGAACCGAAAGATGGATCAGAAACACTTACCTGTTACATACATGTCATTGCCAAGGGCAGCTATGCTGTAGCCCCCTCCGAGGTGGTCCGGGAATTCGGCCAGATAGCGCCACTGACCCGTCTGCGGGTTGAAACAGTCGACTGTGACCAGCTCGTCACAGTCCTGGTCGCAACCTCCCACCACTACCAGGATCTCGGCCAGTCCGGTGGACGGCCGCGGACGCATGCGGCGGCAGGGTCGGTCGTGCCGGTCGTACTCGCACGACTGGAAGCTACGGGCCTCGTTCACCATGCGGAGGCAGGCGGGCGAAAGGTATACAAGGGGGTCGCTCTCCACATGGGCCAAAAGAAAGAACCTCCTGACAAAAGGGAGTCGGACCTGCTGGAGGAGCTCGGGCCAATAGTGCAGTCTCCGCTGGAAGTCGGCCTTCACCCAGCGCACCGCGATCTGATATACGGTCTCCTCTTTGTCCACACACAGCTCATCGTCAGACACAAACTCAAGCAGGCGCTTCCAAGGCAAACGTTCAAAGTCTGTCCCTTTGGCAAGATCCATTAAGTTCTTGAGGACAAAGCGGCGCGCACTGGCCGCCAGCTCTCTGCAAGCGTAGGCCTCCGCAAAGTCCTGGATTTCTAAGCAGTTGGAAACATCCAGACTCTGTTCCAAGAAAGCGCAGCAGGCCTCTTTGACTGACGGGAACTGAAACAGATCTGCCGTTTTCAGCAGGAGATCCACGTTGTCCTGCGTGACAGTCACCCGGCCTGTGTAGCAGAAGTCCACCAGCAGTCCCAAAAGTTCGCCCGAAACCTCGTGTAGAACCACCCGGTCCATGATGCTCTCCCGCAGCGTGCCGGCGAACATCGCCCGGAAGTAGGTGCTGGCGGCGGCCAACACCGTGCGGTGGCAGTGGAACTCGCGGCCCTCCGCGCACAAAGTCACATCAAAAAACTTGCGCTCTGCGCGCAGCTCATGGATTCCTCGAAGCAGGTTGAAGGCGTGGGCCGTGTCAAAAAACGGCAGGGTGGACGGTTGCGTCTGTAAGACGGGATTCTCCATCTCGTCTCAAATGGTTGCGCTCTGGAAGACCTTTACATCTAAAAAAGCAAAAGTACATGACCACATTAATAACATTGCTGAACCCTAACCGTAGCAACTGTCGTCATTTCAAGATGCTCACCAGTCAACATAGTCTTAACTAATCCAAAGTTTTGATTCTTATACCCTACGAGCTCATCGCCGCACATCAGTGTAGAACGTTCGCCAGCTTGATATGAATAGTTCAGTTCCTTGCTAAAGGCAGGCAGCTCACTTGTGTGCTGTGGCTATAAATACACCAGCAGTGTCCATTTCCACTGAAAGGGGGGTCTGGATGGGGCTTTGAGGAGAGCACCTAGCCTGTTGTGAGGACTGAAAATTTGCTCTCCTTCGTGTCTGTTTGTAAGGCCACAAAGTCTGAAACTTCCGGTTATAGTATTTTCCGTGCAACTTGTTGTATTAGTAATGAAGCCACCCTGACAGCTGCAATGACGTTTAATACACACCGATGGTACATATGAACACTACTTACTATTTTAGTGCCTTTATGTTTAAATTTGTTGTTTTGTTTCAATTTGGGGAGTCACTGTTAGTCTGCATTGTTCAGGTGCTATTCCCCATCTTGTGGGCAAAATTCAGTCCCAAGCAAATACAAATGACAAAATGTTTATTATTGAACATTCATATTTATTTAATATTGTATAGTTCAAATTGAAATTGGTTTGGTATTAAGCCAAAATGAAAACAAATGTTAAGTTAAGGGATAATAATAAGGGGTTAGTCAATTGATAAGATTTGGGAAAATTGACACTTTATTGGTTCCCTTCCCTCTCAATGGTAATGTGAATGTCAACTGTCTTTTGTCCTGCATTTGATTGGCCACTTAAGTTGGTAGCGACCAATCACAGCTCACCTGTTTTCTTAAGTTGAGTCGTGATTGGTCATTACCTGAGTAACTGACGCCATTTTCAGTCGACGACAGTGTCAAAATGGCCGCCCCCTGAGATGGATTTAAAAAAATTACTGTTTAACTCATATTCACAAATGCAACATTAACCATAATACCATGTTTAGACTAGTGTGGGCACATACAACATATTATTATTGTTAAAATTTTGGGGTTGACTTCCTTCTCCTTTAATCAAGAATAGCTGTATGGAAAATTAATGGATGCATAATAATAATAATAATAATACTACATTAGATTTATAAAGCACTTTTTTGGACACTCAGTGGTTGCATTATTCATGCGCTCACACATTCACACTCTGGTGGCGGTAAGCTACTTAAGTAGCCACAGCTGCCCTGGGGCAGGCTGACGGAAGCGTGGCTGCCAGTGCGCGCCTACGGCCCCTCCAACCACCACCACCAAACATTCGCACCTTCCATACACAAGTGTGAGTAGCACTGGAGGCAATGTGTGTGAAGTGCCTTGCCCAGGGACACAACAACACATGACTTGGGGAGAGCGGGGATCAAACAGCCGACCTTCTGGCTACTGAACGACCGTCTCTACACTCTGATCCACGGCCGCATGACTTGTGTTTTTCACTTGATGCTGAACTATGCTAAAATGTTACACATTACTATTCAAAGGTCCAACATTTGGTAAAAACTACATCTTCATATTTTCTTACAGGGATATTTCTACTCAAAATATAAACACATTGATGGTCAGACCGCCTCCAGCAAAGTGTTTTAAACTTTTTGCAGGCCACTGGTCATCAAATTGACGCGAGTAGGTAGTGCAGGAGTACAGCTTTAAAATAACAACTTGACTTTTAGACAGTAGGGATCAAACCTCTAATCTTCTCTTCAAGGACTGTCAATCATTTTTTTATGCACACATTCATGAAATATCATTAATCACATATTTAAAATCCTTGTTAACCTTCAGAGATCATTTTCTCTCAAAATAAGAAGGGATCTGTTTACAGAGGTTTGTTTTAAGGTCATAATAAAGCCGCTGTTCTCTAGCCAAGAGACTTAGCATACATTCCACTCAGGGCATCAACAATACAGCCACACATGGAGCTCTGCAAAAGATTAAAATGCTCTCCACAAGGGTGAACTTGACTTGGATACAATCCAACCTACACTGCAAAAACAGACAAGTCAGATATGTGTAGCCTCGGAATAGGATACAATAAGATTAGCCGATTCCCACTTTCTTATAATGAACTTGTTAGAATAGGGGCAAAAGGCTGAGAACATTTTCTATTCACTTTGCAGCCTCCCTCCACTTCACAAAATACCTTATAGATATAGATTTTATTGTGCATCACTCTTTGAAAAAGGCAAAGACAGAAAAATGCAGAATTTTCTGTTCGGCTCTGATGAAGCCATTTTGTGGGATCCCTGTGTAAGAGCAGATATATTGATTAACTGGTGTTGCCAAAACCGTCATCCCCATAATAGAAAATGGCCTTTGTGCGAAATAAAATCTCACATGTTGTATGAATGCTGAGCAACAAACATTTGGTAGGACCATCCTCATAAGATGGTTGGGACACGTTGCTGAAATGATTTGATGAGCCAGTCTGGGCTGTACACAAATACACCACGCGGAAGAAGACACATGACGCTTGTTACGCTACTCTTCCTGAAAATAGCTCATGACAGGGTTTATGCTGCTTTTTCAAGCAATGATGACACCAAATTTTACGGATGTCACAATCATCCAAATCCAGGATTTGATTTCACTTTGTGGATAGTAAAGGCACAAGTGAGTAGAGTCTCGGAGGTCAAACAAGTTGGAATTTGATCCAATGCTTTGGAGACGCATATTACATTATACAGATTGGGTCCGAATTTATGACTCATTAGTCATATTTTTCTCATCTTGTCGCTGAAAAGGTGCCATCCAAAGCAGTTTTATTCCAAGCACTTCAGAACTGCACATTGTTGAGTATGAAATGGACATAATCTGTAAGATGACCATCCACAAGGTGACCCAAAACAAAAAAAAGGGTGTCAGAAGTGGTTGCAACTAAGCTCCATGCTGCATTGGCTGCTGGCCACATGCAACAGCTGAAGTCAGTTGCTCACCATTGGATTGCCTCGGAGCCTCCAGAGCTGAGCCTCCAGACCAGGCCATAAAAAGCCACACACACATTCAGCTCTTTACTCACTGAAGCAGACCAACACATGGTTGCTCGGATTATGTGGACTACTGTATTATAAATATTATCATCCATCTATTTTTTAAACTGCTAGTCCCCGTTAAGGGATAGACAAACCAAACTGGCGCGGTTTCATTAACGGTCTTGGAAAAAATACTGAAATTGTTAAATTAAATGGTATTTCCAGAGCAGAAATCCTTTTAGCTCACTGCGGGAGTATGGAAATGTGTTAGTGGAGAAACCTGTCCTCATTCTAGGCCTATTACAGAAGTGGGTTCCAGAGGGTGGACTGGACAAAGGGCATTTGCAGGGTTTGCAAACAACACTGACCAAAAAGAACATAAAGGCTTACTTTTGCTATTTTTTTTCTCTCTTAATAATAACCATTTTATAACTACATTTTGTATTTACTTGTGTTGTCTTTGATTAAGATTAGCATGCGCGTAAAATAGGAAATCAGGTAGGGAGCGAACACTTTTTCACACCATTGTACATAAACAAATGCACTGATTTCAAATGCATCAAATTGTGAGTTGGTTAAGATTGCCACACCTCAATCTTACTGCATCACCATATACAGTATTATTACTTTTCTCATTACATTATTATTTCTTACATTTTATGTGATATATTTTCTACTTAGATTTATTCATTTTATACACATTAATATACAGCAAAAATCGACATTATGTACATACATACAACACATACCGATATATACGTTTTTTTTTAATTTAATATTTTTACTCGTTTTATTTGTTTCTTTGTTTTGATGTTATTATATACAATATATATAATTAGTTTTAATATATACAATATATATTTTTATTATGATCAAGAAAGTGACTGATTAAAAAAGGCTTTTAAAACTTTTTTGTGCTTGTTTCAGGCATGCTGTTACATACCAAGAAGCTGTGTTTCCTACATTCTTGTCATTCCTCATCTTGCAGGGAAGACTTTCAGTTAGTCAGTCAGTCGCCTTGCATCCTTCCTTCAAGCCGTACATGTCCATCCAAATGAGCTCACTGGCTTCAGGCTCAAATTACTGATTACAAACTTGTATGCCAAAACTTTCACCTACAAAGAACTAAAACGAACTCTGACGCTCAAACACAACGCGAAGCTCATACAAAAAGAACTAAAACAGACACCGAACTCTTCATTATTTAGCATATTAAAAAAAAAACGATGAAGATTAATCAGAAATTCGGTGATTAGATAACAGCTCTTGAACTCAATGCGTTTATTTGACCAACAGACGGTTTATGACGTGTCGCCGTTTGTGACGAAAATACTCTTTATTGAGATATATGTAGCTACAAAAAAAGATATTTGTAGCCACTGTTAAAAGTTGAACGCAGTTGATCGATGAGTGTCGCGTGCGTGCGAATCTAGATACGTCACCATTCTATCAGACCCCTCCAACAAAAAAAAGGTTGTCGTGCTTACTCTTCGCTGTGTGGAAATTGGTGTAAACAACGACCTTAAAGGCCACCTTACCCGTGTTTGTCCTCGCCTTGGCCTCATAAATATTCAGGAACCTGCGAATAAAAGCCTTTAGAAATGGAACGACGATGAAACTTTGATGTCGCAGATGTGTTCGGCCTCCTCCGGCGCCATGATAGTGTGAACTGCAACACGTTGCCTTCAGGTGGTGCAGGAAAAATGAGAACTTAGATCTACGCGCTAGTAGATATGATCATTTTATTTTATTTTTAATTTCCCCGTTCTTTCTTTCTCGTGCTCATTCTGCTGTTATGATGTTAATAAATACAGTATTGACCATTCGCTTTGTTTGAAGTTGCGACACACACACACACATATACGTCACCCCAAACACACTACTGACTTAAACTACATAACACATACACTTAGTGATTACATTTTATTTGTATGTTTTTACAGTACATGTACATTATTTTATAACACCATCATATTAAAAAAAATCGTACAGTCAGATATATATAATATAAGAAGAAATTATTTTTATATATAACAAAAAATTCATTTACAAACGTTATGACGGCCGCGTGGCCTAATGGATAAGGCGTCTGACTTCGGATCAGAAGATTGAGGGTTCGAGTCCCTTCGTGGTCAACTTTTGTCGGTGGCTGATGTTTGATCCTGCAAAACAGTGTTCATGTTACTTACCAGACTGCCACAGTGAGGATGCATGTCAACTCTTATTTTTGTAATAAATAAACCTTCAATAAAAATAAAAATAAAAATCAACAAATGACTGTGTCTCATCTGGGGGTGTATTTTTAGACACGGTTGTCATGTTGCCTATGTGAATGTCAGCCTTTGTTAGTGCTATGTTAGTCCAGGAAAAGGCATACCGGTAATTTACTAGTTTTTGTTATTTATTTGTATGTTTAATGTTCAGTATTTTGAAAAAATAAATGTGTGTAAAATTAGACACAAAATGAAGAAATTTATTGTACAATAGGAACAAGCTGATATTTTAAAAGGACACTAAATAAGAACTACAGAAAACAATATAATAAAAACAAACCAAGTTTTTTTTAAACCTGTATTTCTTGTATAAAATGGTCCATTCAGAAATTATGATTGTATTCCATTATGAAATCCAATACACTTATAAAAAGCTGTAACAATATCAAATAACGTGAAATAATGTGATCTTCAAAAAGACATTTATTAATGCGTGAACTTTGGCATCAAACAAGATGTCAAACAGGCAAAGGATTCCTACATCAAATTAAGATCAGAGTCCTGAGTCCTGTTTACTAACACAATAATAACTACCGGTAATAGATTTTACCACAGGAAAAATAATAGAAAAAAAGGTCATCTTTTGGTGAGGTAAGGCATCAACATAGTTTTTCTTTTTTTAATACTTAGTTGTGAATTTCGCTGTTCGGTTTCCTTTTCTACTTTTCTACTACATTGAATTCATAACATATTATTTCATGCAGCCCACTCATCAGCGCTCGCAGCCCAAGGTCGGCATGCGAACAGTATAGCTGCATGGTTAGGAACCACTTATTTAGACATTTCAGGTATGAACTTACGGCCACCTCTATATGAGTCATGGTTTCACCCTGGCCACCCCACAAAAAAAAATTCTGGCTACGCCCCTGCTGGCGGCGCTCACCTGGTCACAATACCCTGGCTGAGGCTCATGTCGGCGGGTAGACATCTTAACATCCCCTAGCATATCACAGCAGCTATAGTACATTCATGCACATATCCTCTCAGTCACGGTGTAGGCTTTTTTAACAACCAAGACCGTCCACAGGGAACATCCAAACATACTCATCACAATGTAAATTCCAGAGAGAGGAGAGATGAAAGTGTCGGAAATGCAATCATGGCTTGATTTGCGATTCAAATGACTTTTTGTGCCATGGTGTCTTCGGGAATAGCTCAAATACAACGCAGAATGCCTATACAGTAGCGGGGATAATAAAAATATGTGAATAATGGATATACTCATAATAGCATTGCTCACAAAAAAAGGTTAAAAAAAGACGACAAGGGGGGATCTGCAAATAGCTAATCCATGGGTGAACCGCATGTACTGTATGAAATGAAAAAACAAACACACACACACAGCATAAACTCTATGTAAAACACTATATTTAAGACAAGACTAAAATATGCAGTGAGGAAAAAATATGCGGAGTTGACTTGAGGTTATGGGAGGGCTGGACTGGCCATCTGGCGTAAAGGACAGATGCCCGGTAGGCTGGTGTCTTTTGGTGTTGATTCAATTATTATTTAACTTCATTTTACCCCAAGAGACTGGCCCACACTTAAAAGGTTGCAGCCATGAATCCATTTACAGTATAGAGAGCAAATTGAACCGATAATCATCAGAGGTAGAGCTACGTGTTAGCCAATCGGAATCGGGCTGGGCCGGTGGGCCTAAATCAAAATGGCAGGGCCGATTATTTGTGCCAGCTCAGACCTGGGTTCTGGTCACACCAGTGGTGTAAGTATCGACTAGAAATCAGGAGCTAGAAATTAGAAGAATAGAAAATTACCATACCATACCATTTCCTATAGGTCTTTAAAACGATCTACCATTGTTTTTGTGTTTGTTACTCTACTGTTATTGGTCAGAATAAATGTGGCATCGAACATCCATAACCATAATTATTTTAGATGTTTTTTTCCAAGTCCTTTGAATTACATTTAAAATGCAAGCCAGTTAAGGCAAATAATAATATCCATCCATTTTCTTAACCGCTTATTCCTCACTAGGGTGGCGTGCAAAGAATAATAATTAAAATATATATTTTTTAAATCCATCTTTGATGAACTTTTGAATACAAAAAAACCCACACATACTCACCTTGTGAACATATGGATTGTGTTTACATCATGTTGTTTCATTAACAGATGATTGATTAATTTATTTGAATCAATATATGATCATTGAAAACGGCAAGCAGCAAATATGAAGCTGACGCTTTACAACCGCTTTGCCACCAGATGGCGACATGCCACACTTTGCAATTAATGTCCTTTAAAGGCAAATATGGCAAAATGTCAATTTACGCATGCTAAAATGAGTGCGTACTTCTGGTAAGACCATCATGTTTTTGGATCTGCAAGATTTGCAAGAGTTTATCTGCTTCTGTTTTGGTTAGTAACGGAGTTCCATGGAGCTCACAGTTACAGATTAAGATTATTACTAATTACAGCAAATACTGTACTGTTTTTTCCCTTGTCTTGTCTAGTTACAGGAGACATAAAAATGTTAGTGCTTAGTTATAATTTAATTAATCCATCCATTTTCTTAACCGCTTGTCCTCACAAGGGTTGCGGGGGGTGCTGGAGCCTATCCCAGCTGGCTTTGGGCAGTAGGCGGGGTACATCCTGAACAGGTTGCCAGCCAGTTAATTCATTATGAAATTATTATTTCAAGTTTTCCATACATTAAAAAAAAAGAACATTTTCTAACCTCATCTAAGAAAGACTTAGCCCACCCATCTGTTTTCAAAATCAAACGTGGCCTACAAAAGGATGCGGTGCCCTAATATAAATAGATCTTGCACCAACAGATGACTTTTTTTTTTTTTAATGGCTTGAAATCCAGTATGTTTTCCTGTCTCAACAAAATTTTAAATACATAAGTTGCTCTTTTCTTTCATGGTTGAAGTGTCAGACAGACATGTGACAGTGGCAGACCAACATTAGTAATCCATTAGAAAATTGATTTGACAACACGGTAGTTACACTGAAGACGTGTTCATGTATGCATTGTTGTGATGCTCCGCTTGCACAGTCACCGTGTGAATTATTGATATGACAGACGGCAGCTTTCAATGTCAATACATCTCCCTGGATACAGAGATAGAACAAAAACCCTGACCGAGATCAATAGCGAGGTGGGAAAAGCAAGAGGCCGCTGATGATAGCTTTGCTGATGAAGCCAAAAAAGTTGAAGAATTCTGAACAAAACAATGGAGGGGAAAAAAATGGCATTTCAAAAACATGAGGTCTTGGAACAAATTGTTTTCCACCTTAGAGCATCTACGGTAGGCAAGCATGCACAGTCCCTTCTGCTTGACCACTTTTATATATAGGGCATCATAACAACCTACTTTTGTGGCGTGGTGAAATAACATGAAAGGTCAAGATGTGCCTTGCCTAAGTGAATTCCGAATATATGGTTGTGCAGGCGGACTTTTCCTCACGGCGACAGCATTCAAGAGCCCAGTAATCCCGTGCTCCGGGCTCAATGAGTGAGTGGGTGGATTATTTGTGGAACAGCTAAACATCAGGTTGCGTCAAATAATATCAAAGAAAATGTCTTCATTTGACGGTCTTTGTGTGCTCACAGCCCGTAAAAAGGGCATAGGGTTGCTTGGCAAAGCCTTGCACTGGAAAAGGGGAAAACAATTTGTTGTATTCATTTATTTATTAATTTGCATTCATTGTTATTCATGCATTCAAATGATGTCATTATTTATTATTTTTACACACAGGATTATTTATGAGCTACACACTACACCCCAGGGCAGATTATTCAGCATGTGCAGCTGTACTTGGAGAGGTTGCTTCTGCGGCTTCTTATTTACCAATGACTTGTTTAGCTACTTGGTGGAAACAATGCAATGAATACAAATGGGGGAGTCTATAACAAGTCGATAAGATCTAAAAATAGCATACTGCACATCCATTAAACATTTTCCTCAAATAGTGGTCGTAATAAAGGCCGTAAAATAAAGCATACTTTTAAATAATAAGCACAAACTTTAATAAGCATGGGCCAAATTGTGTGAAATGTACAATATCACATTCCTCTGAATTTTCAACATAGTTGATTAAACATGATATTTGATCAGTTCTGCAGTAAACAGTAAAGACGACAATGAGAAAAAAGATTTTAATTGTTTTTCATTACCACTTCTTCAATTGGCAGGAAAAAAGATAACTTTTATATATATATATATATATATATATATATATATATATATATATATATATATATATATATATACATATATATATATATAAAAACTTTTTACAATATTTTTAACAAATGTATAGTGGAACAAGTTACACTTGTGTTAACTGCATTCATATGAGTCGTTCTTTGCAGAGGATAAAGAAGACATGCCTGTGAGTATTATTCTATTATCTGTTGCTCCCTTGTTATGTTAAAGGGTTACTAATTTACGACACAATGATATTTTTAATCCCATCTATAGGCATTTAGCATTTTTTGTTAGCATCAAGATAAACTGAATTCTATAAATTTAAATTATGTGGTAGTTTTGAACACACAACTTGTTGCCACTAAACTTCAAGTGGAAGAGGCAATAAAGAGCTTGAAGCCTATTTTTTGAAGAATGATCCAATCTCTGCCAAACTGCTGCTTCTTGTGAAGTGAGTTCACTGCTAGTGCCAACATACAGCACTTTGCGTCCCAAATGTTTGCTTGTAAGTCAAAGCCAACAAATCGGCTGAACAAAAGAACAAACGTGTTCTTTTTCAGGCGCCCGTGCCAAATTGAGCACTCCAGTTTGCCTCAGTGGCTCCAAGACAGTGATCCATCAACAATTCCACACAGAATTATTAATGATCAATTAAATGACTAATCATCCCTAATTTTGATACAACAGCGAGGGGAAAAAATTGTCCTCTCTATCGTTCAGTGCTTAGCCAGTTATTGGACTGCACAGGACTTGACACAAGGCAGTCACTTTGCCTCCAAACAAATGACGCTACGTTAGTCACGCTTGTCACACACTTGCGTGCTTGATGGCCCGAGGTAGGCGGGACAAGACTGACACAGTGTGACAAAATAATATAACAAAGCATGTGAACTACTGACTTGTGCCCCCTTCTTTACTGCAACACTTGGAATATGGACCGTTTTATAATTTCTTCACAAATAACGATATTTTCCATCATTGTGGGAATGCTTTATATATATATATATACATATATACACATATATATATCCATCCATCCATTTTCTTTACCGCTTGTCCTCACAAGAGTCACGGGGGTTGCTGGAGCCTATCCCAGCTGGCTTCAGGCAGTAGGCGGGGTACACCCTGAACTGGTTGCCAGTCAATTGCAGGGCACACAGAGACGAACAATCATACTCACAATCACACCTATGGACAATTTGGAGTGTCCAATCAACCTGCCATGCATGTTTTTGGAATGTGGGAGGAAACCGGAGTACCCGGAGAAAACCCACGCAAGCACGGGGAGAACATGCAAACTCCACCCAGGAAGGCCGAAGCCCGAAGCCCGGACTCGATCTCACGTCCTCAGCACTGGGAGGCGGACCTGCTAACCAGTCAGCCACCGTGCCGCCACATATATACTGTATATATATATACCGCGGGAGGTGTGAATTTTTGAAGCATTGCGTGGGAATTATTACATGGCATTTTGCATATATATATATATATATATCGGTATATATCATCGGATTCCACATCACTTGCAGTCGTCACACAACGTTAACGTTAAATATCAACTTTCCCCATTCATTTTCAATGGGACAGACATTGAACATTTTCTAAGTATGACTTTGCACCCCCACTTCCATACATATGATTTAACATCATTACCAGGTGTCTGATACTGCTTGTGGCAAATTAATAAAAATGTATTGTCCAGTATCAAGGAGGTCATCATTTCACAATTTATCTCTCAAGTTACTTCATAAGCATTCCACATGCATTCAAATCTTAACATTCAGCTATTAGCATTCGGCATTCAGCATTCCCAAGTGATTTCTCCAGAATGGAGAATCTGCCTTGAAAGCTATTTTCTTACCTCAGACAGAACTGAATCTGTTAGCACAAAAATTCGGCAGGTGATCTCAACAAAACGTAGCAGAGAAGTGCTGCGCAAACCAAAGGAGGGGCCGTGAAATTTTGTCGCAGATCCAGATAGAGGCGCAATTTATATAAATTTTTAGCATTGAAAAGTTCGCTAGCATTGGGGCCGAGAGGGGCAGTGACTCACCAGATCCACTAGATGAATTTGCGCTGTGCTTGCCTTGTGTAGAAGTTGACAGCTACTTTGTAATCAAACAATCGCAGGCATTTGATTAATTGTTGTTGGCAAACCACTACGGAGAGACATTTTTGAGATTTTAATGGTTATAGCGCCATGTGCTAATTTGGCTTACGCTTGACTGTCGCTTATACATACTTATTACACAAACACAAGGTTTTCGTTTACCTTGACTAGTTTCGGCGTCAACTGCCGCCTTCCTCGAAACCTTTTTGTCTTAAAAAAGAAAAATTAAAGGACTGTATAGATTTAAAGACAAGATTAACTTTTTTTTTTATTACCATGAATGCCTATCACTTTAAACATGTATGTTTTTCTTGTTTTTTTTTTTAAACACTTACGAGTCTGAAACATGGTGGACTGGATCAATAGCACGCTCACCCTGACAAATATAAAAGACTCTCTAGTAGAAGATCATTTGAGACCTGTAGCTGAAAAGGAAATTGTATTGATCAGTCCTTTGACCTCAGCTAGCCATCTTGAGTCCAATATCACTCACAGATCGATATGGTTCTTGCATTGGACAACAAGTTCAAAAGTTGAAAGCAGATTGATTAAAAAATAAATAAATGCAAACACTCAAGTGTGTTCAATGAATTGAGAGGAGAAAATGAATCCCCTCCCCCTAAAAAAAGAATGTAAATCAATGACAGAAAAATAAAAAGTGAAAAGCTGCTAAAGGTTTTGATGAATATGAAAAATGACTTTCACTCGCCACTTGTCAACACAATCTAACACTTAGTGAAGATGTTGGAGCAAAGTGTGAGGCAGAGCTCTATGCTGTTGACATTTAAAGCAACAAACAGTACGGAATAATGTGACATTTACAAACCTGTGTCAAAATCAGTAAGAGGCTACCATGGCAAGCCTTTTAATTTGTCATTTAGACTTTAGCCATCTAGAATGGTGCACTAGCCTGGACAGCTAATGCTAATGCTACTTACAGTGGCTTTCCAACACTAAATAATATTTTAACGAGGTAATTGAAAAATATATATATATTGTACAAAGATGTCATACTCTCGACACATTAGTGGTAAACTGTATTATTATTATTTTTCCCCAAATTGTCCTGCGTTTGATAATAATGAATGTATATTGCTCATGAGTAAGTAAACAGTAGAGATGTTGACATTGGACAAGTAGTAGTTTTCCCCAGTGACTTGAACTTTTGAATCGAAAGAATATGTCAGAGAAAAATGTGTAAAGCATTAATAAGACTGAGTCATGCATGATTTGGTCACACTGAAACGAGTCAGCAAAAAAGATGTGTGACTAATACCGGGCTGTGTGCGCAGTCAACTTTGTTTTGCTGACTTCATCGCTTAGGCCCCAGTAGCATCCATGTCAATAATCCTGGCATCATTAAAATTCTGCTCGGGTGAAGATAATGAAGAACAAGCTTAAAATTTCCTCTCTTTCCTCATTTCCGCGCCTGTCCCAGTATGTACAGAGGAGGTGATACTTGGACAGAAGAGTGTTCCTACTCCATTCTTCAAGCAGACAGTAAATCCTGAGAGGGATGCAGCTTTTCACCTCAAGAGCCGATTTTCTGCCCCTTCTCCCTAAAGGCGCTTAGATATCCGTGGGCGTCCTGTCACAGTCATTTGGCAGCAATGTTGTAAAGGAGGACTGCTGAGAGGATTCCAGAAACAGAGTCATGCCATCTTTTTGGCGGCCCACTGGGTGGCTACTCAACACAGAAAGAAAAACAACACGGTGCATCCCACATTTGTAAAAAGTGAAAATATTTAACTCCAATGGGCTCTTTGCACAAATCCACTACTTCCTGAACTCAATACCACTCCTTCATTTTCTGTCTTTCATGATTGGACAAATTGATTAATCCAGGTGTGTCTGGCCATTGTCGTCGTGGTTACTGAGGTCAGACACACTTGGATTAATCAGTTGTGCAATCATGAAAGACAGGAAATGAAGGAGTGGTGCTAAATTCAGGAAGTAGTGGATCTGGGCAAAGAGCCCATTCTTATTGGGAATGCAGAGGATTACGAGTTGAGCCAAATATTACAGAAGTACACCAAAGCAGGATCCCTGTAGACTTTAGGATATCCACCACAAGGTTGTGAAGAGGATCTTCTGCCCAGATTTAGTCATAACTGTTTTAATTTCCTTATTTCCTCAGTAGAGCTTTGTTCTGCGGATGTATCTTTGTGAGTGTTATCACAATTTTTGCCAGGTGCAGTCATGACTGAATAACCTCCTCTATTCCTCAAATGGGCTTTGGATTTGAATGATGTCCTTGAGTTTATCTCATGTCCGGTCAACTCCGGTTGAACTGTTTACTGGAAACTGTGTGGTACCACCCTTCAAGATAGTATAAGAATATTGTAAATCCTCTGTAATCTTCACACTTGTGAGAGGCTACAGCCATTGTCTGCAACTCACTTGTGCCCGAAATATTCTGTAGAAATAAAAGCTTTGAAGGAACTGTTCATCGATCTCCAGCCTGTATCCAGATAACCAACATTCTCACTACCCGAAAGAAAACGAACACGCGGAGGAAAAGATCTACTCCACAATAGTAGCAAAAGAAGATTAAGTTTGTTAGTTGATTGCTCTGTTAGTTACATAGCCACAAAACGTCCAGAGTGTCTCAATTAAATGGGAATTTTGGAGCAAATTCTCATGAGGAAAAGTAGACTTGTGCATGTGGACTGACGTGAACTTCTTTTTTTTTTTAATGGTATTTTACTAGGTAGCAGAGGTCAACGTTGAAATCAGTGACGCTTGTTTGTCCAAATTAGGGCCATGGGTGAGCTTAGTTGAACCCATCCCAGCTGACTTGCAACTGACTTCATTTCCTCACTGAACATTCCACTGACATTTAGTGATCATTAATCTTTCATTGGATTAATATGCAACAGCACTTTGCCCCCCTTGAGTATATGTCATCTATCAAGTCACATTTGACTCTATAAACATTAGTCAGGTTTCCATCATTTCCATTTGTTATTTACTGAAAATGCGCAAAACGGACATGCGACTTATGCCCGTTTCCATCTATTCTTCTTTTGCGAATATTGAGAGGGGACTCCGCCGCTGTAGGTGGCGGTATACACCATAGAGATGTGATCCACCAGTAATTTAAAAGAAGAAGAAGAACAGGGAGCAACTGATGACGATGACGTCGTATGAGATTTCTGTTTCGTTCCCCCCCCCCCCCCCCATAACAAACCTTACTTTATCGTCCGACATTGCTTTGTGACTACTAATATCCGGTCAAAATTTGTGACGTGTATCCGGTCTTGTCAGCGTTTATTCTCAAAACCTGTTTCCATAGCCAAAATTTGCATTTTTCTTTTCTCGATACACTTCAAAATCCACCCCCTCAAAACGTAAAAACTTTTTTTTTTTGGGGGGGGGGGGGGGATTTTGGCCCTTTTTCGAATTTCTGGTATTTCCATTCAGTTTTATTTTTGCATTTCTTGAAAATTCAAATAAAGATGGGTGGATGGAAACCACTATTGTCTTTGGCTAACACTGCCAACACACATATGTGAATATCTATAAGTGGGTCACAGAAAATACACAATTAAATTTGTGGCAAAATACACACAATTTAAAAACAGAAAAGTGGGTGGAAAACCTCCATGTGTCTGGAATTCAGTTGACTCGCTTGCCCTGGTAATAATGCAATGCTAAGCTAATTTCTCATCATACCGTATTTCCATTGAAAAAAAGATTCCAGTTGAGTATTAGATCGAGATTTGAACTTCCTTATGCCGACATTCTTCTTGTGATGCAAGTCAGGATGATTGCTCTTAAGGAAAGAAATATATGAACAACATCAGACAAGTATGTGGATGCATGAATTCACGAATTACATATATGAGTAAGCACGCCTGTCTCTTTTCTGTACTTTCAGCACACACGTTGTGCATGTGTGTGTGTGTCCGTAGTTTTTCTCTTTTTGTACAGAATTTCTCTGGCCTGTTACGTCTTAAGAAATCAGGTCAGTGGAACCAGTGACCTCTTTTACATCCACTCTAATAACAGTCTTTCATGGGAGTGAGTTTCATTTGCATGTTTATCTTTTTCCCCCCTTAATTTTAATGGCCACAGTCCTCCCAGAAGACAATATAATCGACAGCTTAAATTCTTGAACTTCATCAATTCCTGTGAGCAGGAAATACAAGTTAAAGTGTAGTGAAATTATAGTTCATATTATTGTATCGCTGACATAAAATCCATGTGAATTTTAACTTAGTTAAAAAACAATAACAACATCCCTATACAGATGCAAAATTATGGAGGAAAGTCAATACTGACCTGGAGAGGGACAGTTCATCAACCAAACCAAAGCATATGTAATGATGTGTAATTTAGCACTAGCATAAACATTCAAAACCAGACAATGACCTGACTTCATTGTTGCTAAGTGCATTGCTTTATGTACTTAGCTATACGTTCCCAGCTGATGGAAAATCCCATTTTACTTCATTAATTTGAAAAACAGACAGGGCTCTAGTATTGTGCCCAGTGCAAAATGCCTCCTTTCGTTATTTTCACAGATGAGTGCGGTTAGAAATGTTTGTCCGACCGTTCATGTGGGGCAGATTAGAACACAAAGGCTGAAATTGGATTGGACAAAAATATATGCGACGAAAATAAAGTTCATTAGAAGAAAATGTTAAAGGTGGTACAATAGAAGTATCTTAAACATTAAGGGAGAAGTCAACCTTAAAAAATTCTTAACAATAATATTTTATATATGACCTCACTAGTTTAAACATGACATTTTGATTAATATTACATTTTACCCATCTTAGGGGCAGCCATTTTGCCACTTGCTGTCGACAGAAGATGACATCACAGTTTCTCAAGCCAGGGCTCAGGCAACGACCAATCACAGCTCACCTGTTTTCTGAAGCTGAGCTGTGATTGGTTGTTATCTGAAACCACTTGACAGCAAGTGGCACAATGGCCGCCTTCTAATATAGTTAAAAACTGCTGTATTTTGCTGCTTAACTCATAATCCACTATCAAGATTTTTTTTGGGGTTGACTTCCCCTTCAATAGTAATGTAATACGGGGCAATAGAGTTTGTGTGGTATGTAAAACACTTCATATGATTTAAATAGAGTACGGTAAAGGTATAATAAAGAAAATATAGGATGTTTATAGGACTGGTTACAAAAGTTAGCGATAAACTCCAGTAGGGAAAACATAGGCTACATGTTAGTATGATGCACTAATATAGACAAGATAGGATGTTCTATTGCACAACAGTTGTATCTATTTGTTCTCAGTGGTTCATCTGTTGGATTGTTGACCGTTGCGTCAAACCCGTTGCATACACGCAACTGAAGACAGTGACTAACGAGCTGACTGGTGAATGAAAATAGAAAGATGGCGACGCTCCAGACACGGCGATGGCCCTCGGGAGCCAGCAAGGAAGCAGCGAGGGGGGGATTAGCATAGCTTTGAGTGACCGAGCTTTTGTCCGGCAACATCTGCAGCTCAAAGATTTGCCTCGCATCACTTCGATTTGCACATCAAAACAAGCTCTTGGTTGAAAGGCCGCACCTGCTTCAAAATCCCTGAACATCCTTGTTTATGTCTCTTCTTCAGGATGAATCCCAAATGGCAGCCGCGAAACGTCTCTTAAACGCGTTATTAGTTGGCGTGGCTATCCAGTTAAGCTCTCTCAGCAGTTGTCTTTATGATCTCATTAATTTGCCATTAGCATACGGAAGCTAGTTTCCCTTCAAGTGCTCGTGGAGCTGCAGAGCTTTCAATTATTTAAAGCTGGCTGAGCACTTCTACGAGAAACTGTTTTGTGTTCTTGCTAACCGCTCCTCATGAATTATTAATCCAAATGATAAGAGGAGAGGCCTGTTGAATCTCAGCAGTTTAATCAATGTTTTAACCTAATTAACACAGAAACAAGACGAGAGTGATTGTGGCCCTTGTTCTTAATGCTTGATGATTTTTAGGGGAATATTCAGCTGAAAATAACTGTTTAATTTTTTGAATTTTTTTTTTAAAAAGAGGCTAGTAGTAGTTGGTCTCACAATTAATTACTATACCTGTCACAAGAGATTACTGGCATAAATAGTATAACAAAAATATATTTGTAATTAATGAAACATTTGGATAATTTCACATGGCACCAATAATGACCTCTGAGCCTCACTGGCCTGGCAGATAAGATGCCCAGTTGTGGATATGCCTTTATTTGCATCACGAGTATTTATGTATTTATTTAGTCATTCAGTTATTTGTAATTTATTTTATCTTATTTCATTATATATATATATATATATATATATATATATATATATATATATATATATATATATATATATATATATATATATATATATATATATATATATATATATATATATGTGTGTGTATTTATTTATTTATGTATTTATTTATGAATTTATTTATTTATTTATTAAGTCATTCAGTTATTTTATTTATTTATTATCTATATATATATATATATATATATATATATATACATATATATATATATATTAGAGCTGTCAAACAATATTTTTTTTTGATCAGATTAATCACATCTTAGAATTTTGATTAATCACGATTATTCGCTTAATTAAAAAGGCTTTTCATTAACATTTTTTTGCCCGCCAAATTTAAAGAGCACTGTTTTCTGTTAATTCTTTTGACATTTAATGTTATGAGGACGTCTTCAACTACTATGGCAAGCCTTTTGATTTGTCATTTAGACTTTAGCCATTTAGAATGGTGCACTAGCCTGGACAGCTAATGCTAATTACAGTGGCTTTCCAACACCAAATAATATTTTAACGAGGTAATTAAAAAATATATATATCGTACAAAGATCTCATACTCATACAACACATTGGTGGAAAACTGTATTATTATTATTTTTCCCCAAATTGTCCTGCGTTTGATAAAGTAGTGGTTAGCGCGGCTGCCTGGAATTTGCATGAACTCCCACTACTCCCTTGGATATTAAAACAATTGAATTATTTTTAACTAAATGGATGATTAAATTGCAGTTAACGTTATACTTCTAAGACATTTAATGTTATGAGGACGTCTTCAACACTTTGATCCACTGCACACGCTCATCCACCTCTTTTTCTAATCAGTTGATTACTTGCATAATTTAAAAATAGAAAAAAAATGACCCCAATAGTTTGACGTGGACAACTATTCAATGCTTTACTTTAATGCATGTAGTTATGTTTATTGCTCAAACACAACCCGTGCTACCTTTAACGTAACCATCCTCTGTGTATATATATATAATTTATATTTTTACAATGTTCACTATTTCTTGCAGTAGATTGTTGTGTTTAACATGTTTAGTGGATAAGTAGACACTTCAACAATTAAAATCAAGGGGTATGAAGAAGTGACAAATATGCTGATCGATTAGTGCACCAAAATTGGCCTTACAGCTACAAATCAGGAGCTAGTTAATCCGAGAGCCAGTTAAACCGTAACACCGGCAGCTGCAGCCTGTTTCCCTTGACCGATGCTGCTTCCCCACCGGCGGCCTTATTGGGTTGTGGGGCTGCCGCTAGCTCATAGCTGTAGTTAGTTACATGCTCAAATGAAGTCGGTATCAGCTGCCGCATATGCATAGGAGTAATGGGCTCCTTTGAAAGGCCTCAGATGGAAACAATTTGTTATTTGCCTGCTAATTGGGTTCGCCCTCATGGAGAAGATGCAATCTTCAAGAACAGGAAGCATGGCAGACCCTGGTTCCAGTCTTTGAGGGAGACAGGAGGACGAAGGAAATACTTAGATAAGCTCTTAATGATCTATCCTGGAACAATAACCCCCAGACTCCCCGACAAACGTAGACGGTGTCATCTTTTGGCCCTGCTTTAATTCAGTTAAAGACTGGAGTCAACCAGAAGCTGGTTAAAGTCAACCTAATCCGATTTGATGCGATTTAATTTGTCCCTTGGTGTATTAAATTACTTTGATTAAAGGTTATGTTTGGAACATAATTAACCAAAAAGGGCAGCAGAGTTCAAACACAGTTCAAAAGAATCCAGTGACAGTCAAGTCAATTATAAGTTTACTGTCCAAGCTTTTTTTGGGGGGGGTGGGGGGTTTCTATAATCGGTTGTATTATCATACAGATAGAACTAATTTATAACTTTTAACTTTAAAGCACACACTTGTCAACTGCCATGCCGTTACAGTACATGGATGAATATACAAAGTAAGTCCTAACTTTTTTCTCAAATAATTTTCATGTTGCTTACTTTATTGTCAACGCCAAAGCATGTGCTATCAATACCTAAAATACTTTTGTTTTTGTGACGCCCACGATTTTTTTGTGAGCTTTAACATCATTGGATGCACGGGTGTCATATCTATGATGACGGTAAAGCCACTCAGTTCCCAGAATGCTTTGAGTGGTGCATAATTTTAGTTAATGAAGTTATTAGGCTGTTAATACTTCTGTGTGTTTGTGTTACATATAGGCCATATAGAAATCACATCTTTTAATGAGCACCTCTCAGCCGTGTATGCTTTTAGTTCCTGATGGTAGACCAGCCTCAAGATATTGGCTGTCGTCACAAGTTATCAGTACTTGCCCGTCCCATCTATAATACCATAAAATTGAGTCTATAGAGTGGATCACAATATAAGCCAGAGCCACTAAATAAAAACAACTGGACATTGTTAAAGTATAGTAAGGGCTGTTTACTGTTTCGGAAAGCCAATGCTTCAGCAGTTCTGAAGAGCAGAGACTGTTAGTATCTGTGCCAGTTAGTACAATTGTATGTTCCATTTGTGTTTAATAAAGGCGACAGTTGTTTGATGGTTTAATTAAAATGATTGCAATAATGATGCTAATTTGCCATTGTATGCTAGCATTAAGCTAGTGGACGGTAATGATCACGACACTGATTCTGTGTTGGAAGTAATTTGAATGAATATAAATGACAAATAAACCGCTTGAAGCAGGAACACTTTGCTTCTCATTTGGAGATCCGTTATCTATATAGTATATATAGTATATAATAGTGCATGTTCAGGGAGGGCACAACAGAGAGAAAACAAAAGATGGCAAACGTAGGGAATATGGATGAAGCGACACAAAATAACATGGTCATGAAAATACTGCTAGTGCCACAACAATAACAAGTTCCAGAATTTTAGGATTCTGCGGCTTGACTGCCTTTTTCAAGATGAGCGCGTTTAACTTGAAGGCTGCATCGTAAGCATCAGCGATATGATGAAAGTGTGTGTGTGAGCAGAGTATAACTGAATACCAATCCAAATGCTTCAATGTGTGTGGATTTGATTTAAGAGTTCATAAAAATGAAGAAAAAAAAATCTGGTAGTAGTTTTCAAGTTGGTTGGACCTTGAAGATATTTTGTTATGTTTTTTTTTATTTTATTTTTTACAACAACCTATTGTCTCATTCTGAATGTAATTTCCCTATCATAATCATAATTGTCTTTGTAAACACTCAGTGGTTTCAGTGAGGGGGTGTGGAGGACCTTCCCATCACAGGTGCTTTACCTCCGGGGATGCGTGCCCCCATGAGACTTTGTGACCTGAGGGAGGCTTTGTGACCCGTCGACTTGAGAAAAATAAGCCCAGTGGTCGTTAGAACTCACGTTTCAATGCTACAATTGCATCTCGTGGGTCACCTCATCAAAATCACACAAGTAGGCGAGCCACAGGGGCTTAAGTATTTGATGGTGGTGGTTGCATTTCTATACGAGACACTTCATAGTGTGTCATATTGTGTGTGTGTGTTTTTGTACACGTCTTTGTTGTGTCACCTGGGACAATGTGCTTCATTAAGTCAGCAAATGAGGTTTTGTATGCACACAAACTATGTGCATACACAAATGAAGCATTATGTTTTGGATACATTTGTGCAGAAAGTGGGATGTAACAAAGTCAAATATTTTGTAACTTTACTTTTGTAGATGTTTCTGGTGTCTTTACTCTGGTGTCTGTACTCAACTAACTACTTCACTACATTTTAAAGCATTTCTTTGTCGTCAAAATAGGCTCATTGCAAAACAAAACAAAACAAAACAGAGATGGCCAAGTCAACCGTGATCTTCCCCATTATGCCTTGTTTGAGGTCATTGGCTCCAAGAATGATTCTTCATGACTGTGTTATGTTTTGTGTCTGATTAATATTACATTTGTGAAATATGAGTTATGTAGCAAAATCCAGTCTTTTTTTTTATCCATCTCAGGGGGCGGCCATTTTGACACTTAAGATGACACACACACAGTTGCTCAGGGCTCAGGCAATGACCAATCACAAGTCACCTGTTTTCTGAAGCAGAGCTGTGATTGATTGTTGAATATGATCTGAGCAACAGTGATGTCATTTTCGCTCAATAGCAAGTGGCAAAATGGCCGCCTTCTGATGACAATGATAAAGACTGCTGGATTTGGTTGCTTATCTCATATTCCACTAACGCAATATTAACCAGAATACCGTATTTAGTCCAGCGGGGCTGCATAGAATATATTATTGTCAAATTTTAGGGGGTTTGGCTCCCCCTTTAACTCATTTGCTCCAAAAACGTATAAAAACGTTCTAATTAAATATTGCCATGGTCCCATGTGTGTGTGTTTTTTTTATGCTAGAGCATACTGAAGGCTTTGATGCAGACTCTGACCTGAAACGGTCGCTTAAAGCAATGGTAGTTATTACAAAAAAACGGCCAGCAGGTGGGTGCAGAGTATAAGAAACCAATCAGGGCCATGTTGTAACAAGCTCTTTTCCCCAACACTGATTTTTTCATGATTTTTTGTGCCAAGTTATCAAAACAAGTATTGTAAATAATTGACAGTAAAAATTCAAATACAAGTAGCCTACTTTTTTTCATTCAAGGATTCAAATCAGTTATTCAGCTTTAACCGGTCTTTTAGTTACACAAGTATATAATCTTATACTAAACATACTATTTTTATCACCTCTCACACACACGCATCCACAAGAGTGTGTGTGTGCGTCTACCACGCATACGATGAATGCAACTAGTGTGTGTGCGTGTGTGTTTGTGTGTGTGTATGCTTGCGTGTGCGCGCACGCTCCGGTGCCCTCTGATGTCTGATGAGCGCACTCCAAGGCTGACGATGCAGCTGGGAGCAGCATGAGTTCGCATCGAGCGGAGTATGACATGGTGTGTCAGAGAGCCGTGACCCTCGTTGTCGACCTCTGCCTGCACAACAGCACGCTGTTGGACCAGGACACGTGTCAGGACTTCCTCTTCCTGTTGTCCGGCCACGGCGCCAAGCACACGGATCAAGGTAAGGAACAAGTAGATCCTGAAGATGATGCGTGCGTATGTGTGAGGCAGACTGTTGAATGTTATTTGGCTGGGGTTTTTTTTCACCCTTTTCGCAGCATGCTGTTGTATATTAAGGTTCCCGTTTGCTCTGCTTGCGTTCGGAGTGCTGTTTTTAGAAGCCAGTGTCATTATAGAAAACACAGTTGACGAATTATCTTCTTTACTAAGCCAAAAATATTGCTGTCTTGAATCATCCAGTCAGTCAGACTTAAGTTTGTATTAAGTTCCTTGGAGGAGTTCATGGGCAGCACGGTGGAGTAATGAACTTGGGTTCGACTCTCGTGCTAGTGTTGGTTTTCTTTCTGTCACTTTCATCTATGTTAGATGTCACCTGTGACCCTCATGAGGACAAGCATTATAAAGGATGACATTAAATGTCATCATGCTGATTCTACATAAACTTGTGAAACAAGGCCAGTTAGAATGTCAGTGTTAACTCATTCACTGCCATTGACAGCTAAAGACGTCAAAAATTCATTGGAACTATTTTTAGTTTAGTTTAACATTTTTTTCCATTTTTGTTAACAAGAATATGAAAACTTAGATTAAAAAAAAAATACATTTAGAACAGATATAAAATTTGTGATTAATCGTGAGTTAACTAGTGAAGTCATGTGATTCCGATTATAAATTTTAAACGCCTGATGCCCCTAATTTTTAATAATCTTTTCTTTTTTTAAATTTTGTTTATTAAATTTTTTTAATTTTTAATAATGTTTTTTTTTTTAAAGAAAAAATTATAAAAAATTAGGGCCGTCGGGCGATTACAATTTTTAAACTATATTTTTATACTATATATATGCAATTTTTAAATTAATTGCATGACTTCACTAGTTAACTCATGATTAATCAAACAATTTATATCTGTTCTTGGTTTGCATACTTTTGTTAACAAAAGTGGGAAAAAATGTAAGACTAATACAAAATAGTTAAAATGAATTTTTGACGTCTATAGCCGTCAATGGCAGTGAATGAGTTGGTATGCAGTAAAACATTTAAAGTTAAATACAAGGCAATAACAGGAATAAATGGTCAAAATGTTAACAGAACTTTTTTTTTTTTTTACTAACAGCGCTGACAATGTTTACAGTCCATTTAGGTCTCTGTCAAAACTGTCCAACAATAAAACAGTCCAGCAAGTGATAACATGCTTTTTTTTTTCATTTTGTGAGTCACCTTACTTCACACAAAAAACATTGAACATTCTTTTTCTTGTCTTCTGACATTCTTCTTTGAACACTCCTTGCTCATTCTTTTGGAAAAAGTGTCACAAAAAAGGCCCTCATAAGCAAAACATGGCAAAAGTTCATCCCTTTTAGAGTTGGCCTCTTGAGGACTTCAGAGACCAATTTTTCCCCAAAATCGAGGGGAACATTTAAGACCTCAATTATGCATTTTTTCCATTATAATCTATTAGGGATGTAAAGATATCCAAACAACACAATACGATATTATCACGATATTAAGGTCATGAAGATATTGTGGGGAGGCTGGCGATTTTTAAAAAAGGTCACAATATTGTAAAAAAAGAAAAAAGAAAAAAGAAAAAAAAGAGCTCATACCAAAAAAAAACAACAACAAAATATTGTGCTTTTGTACATAACAGCAATGCATATAAACAACCTACAATCTCTAATAACACTTAATATTTAGGCACTTACTTGCTAATGCACGCACATATTGAGTTCCTCCACATATTGACTCGATTCACATGCATATTACGTTTCCCGCCATCTGACCATTAGCGTGGATTTTAAACATAGAAGGGCCAAAACATGCCTTGTGTAAACTGCACTAAAAAACTAGCCACCAGAGGGTGCTAGAACTGCAGATATAAACAGATATAAACAATATAATTCAAAAATTTAATAAAAAAATTAATCAAAATCAAAATAAAAACAACTAAAGCAAAAGAGGCCTGCAAATCCTTCGATGTGATGCACAGGTTGGTTTTCACCTGATTTATCGTTTGTTTTGTGGGTCTTGCTGATATTTTAGAAGGTCGTCCACTTCTAGGCAGGATTGTAGTAATTTTCAGTGTTCTGGATGTGCAGATGATCTGCTTCACAGTGGAATGATGAAGTTCTTTTTTTTTTTTTTAGATGACTTAATAGCTTTCCCCAGACAGATGTGTTGTCACTACCCACTTCCCGAGGTCCCCTGAAATTTCTCTTCCTCTCAGCATTACATTACATTACCTGTATGGGTTCACCTGGGTAAGACTACAGTAAAGTGATGTGGTTTTGTCTCTGTTTCAGTCAGTTATGCACAATTTCTTTGCTAAACCTTTCATTTCATTGGTCCATTTCAGTGGTTAGTTTAGCTTCCAATTTGTCCAACCTGATCCTACTTGACTGCTTGTTTTAAACAATGCAGCTCAGGGTTCACTTACTTTTGCACCTACATGAATTGACCAAAAATTAATTTAGTTTTGACTACACAATTGATAAAAAAAAAGAAAAGAAAAGAACAATGCATTGAAATGCTAGATTTACACCTGTTATTTCATATAAAACGTAATGGTTCAGATTGAACAACAAAATCAGGTTCAAACAATTTGAAAATCCAAATTGCTTAAGAGGTTCACAAACTTTTGAGCAGCACTGTATACAGTATATATATATAGATATATGATATTTATTATTATTTTCACTTGTATTTATTTATTTATCTATCCATCCATTTTCTTAAGTGCTTGTTCCTCACAAGGGTCGCGGGGTTGCTGGAGCCCATCTCAGCCAGCTACGGGCAGTAGGCGGGGTACACCCTGAACTGGTTGCCAGCCAATCACAGTTATTTATTTATTCATGTATTTCTTTTCATTTAATTTATATATTTTTGGCAGTTTTGGTCCTCCATAGCAACAGCATAACGAAAACGTAATTAATAATCCAAGATTTCATGTGAACAGCACTCAAGTTGGACATTTACTTCAACACATGCTTGTTCAGACAAAAGTTGGAAATTGTTCGTTCTTGACACTCAGGCTTAGCAAGTTTTTGGTGGGAAACCCTGAAATTGGTGTGCAGAAAACAGTTCAAATCAATCATTAAGTCATGCATTATACTAATAAATGACAAAAAATGTTGTGATGTTCATGTAGCACCTTTCAAGGTGGTGGCGGCTGTCAGATGTCCAAAAGTGAAACAAGTGTTGTCAGGATGTGAAATCGGAAAGTTAATTGCTGTCAGCAGGTGCAATCCAAGATGCTTTACTGCTTTACTGCTTTACTGGGCCGCCTTTTCGGCGCCGGCGCATGCCTCACCGTTCCTGGTCGTCTACGCTGTCATGCTGCATCATTCTCAGTTTTATTGTATGTCGCGGCGCCACGGGCGGCCACTACACCAAGCTGCCGTTTCACGTGATGTCTTCCCGTTGATGTCAACAATTTCTGTCAGATGGATCTTCAAGATGACAATACTTGTGGTGATGTTGAGGTATAGGTTTCGAGTCGGCTTTGGATGTCACTTCCTATATATTTCCCATAACGCGTACTGTGAACCGACTGTCCCACTTAGACAGATCTACTGCATGCGTGCACTGCACTGCACACGCTTACTCAGCCAATTTAGCCAGTCACATTGCAGACATTTGGAAGTTGAAATACTGCTGTGTCATATGTTGCGACCAAAGTCACCAAATGCCTAAAAGATGATCCTGAGCAGGTATCATTCGACGTGGAGTGTGTTAAAGGATTTTTCATTGCCCGATCTGTTTGGAAAACAAAGCAAACAAATAGTGAAGCAACTGGTTGTGTTTGCGTGACCACTGGTGTGTGAATGTGTGTGTGAATGTGAGGCATTGTAAAGCGCGTTGGGCACCATGTGGTGTAGTTAAAGTTCTATCTAAAAAGCAACCCATTTGCTATTTTATCATTTCACAGTGGCGGGCTGCGCATTTATTGCGTGGGGGCTTCAGTAGGGACTTTTCCAACTTAACGCAGCCACTATCATGCCACAATAATAGAAAGCAACACTACTTTACAAAAAGGCAAAGGCAAAGCAATACAGTATGAAACTGAATGCGACCATTGGGGCCAGTTCTTCATGTGGTTCTTTAGTAAAAAAAAAAAAAAAGATGACACAGATAAGACATTTTTGTAATTTTCACTCCAAATTTTGTGTAAAGAAAAGGCAATTGATATTGCTTTATGTTGCATCTCTCACGGTACATTATCAATACACCAGAAGCGGATGTGGATATTGCGTTTGCCCGATGTTCATGCACATTAGTAAATAAATAAATAACATTATCGCAATGTGGATGAATTTGGATATTCTCCACGTTATGTATAAAACCAACACATGGGAAAAAAAATGTTTTTAAACATTGCTGCTACAATTATTTTTCTTTTTCACATTTTCTCCGTTTTAACAAATGGAGTGTTGACACCCTCACATAATAAGTCAAGTTTTGAGAATGTAATTGATAATGGAAATGTAATTTCACTGAACCGAGTCTGAATGATGCATGCAGGATAAAACCAGGTAGCATAATTACCAATGTTGCAGTTTACATGTTTAAAAGGGAGTAGGAAGAAGTTGAAAATTCAATAAATACAATAATAGGAATAATAGGAAAATGTATGAACCTGTTGGTGTATACAACTGCACTTTGACATGTACGTACATTTGCAAATGTACATGTAATTCATGGGCATACACCATAATAATTCATCCTCATACTCACATATACAATTTTCATTACACTCATACTGATACATGTAAAGAAATGACACCATTTCTGCTGTTTTGCCAGCTCAAGTCTGATTTAAATAATTTTCTTGAACTTTGCTTTTAAAAATGTTTTCAAACTCAACAAGTGACTTGCATCTTTTCAGGTCAGTACCAAAATTATTCTACAAATTAACACCTCTTACTGAAAAACACTTTTGCTTAATATTTGTTCTTGCTTAGATTTTTTTTGTAGACACTTGTGTAACCCATATGTCATAAAGACTCTTTCTAGTTTCTGAGTACTATGGCAGAGTAGATTGTTGTATGCTTTATACATTATTTGTGCTATTTTAAACCCAACTAAGTCATGAAATGTCATTGTATTTAATTTAATAACTAGGGAATGTGTTGGTTCTGCATATTTTGATCGATTAATATTCTTTCGATTCTTATGGCCCTTTTTTTGCCGTTTAAAAACCGGGTCGGTATTTGTTTTATATGTGTTTCCCCAGATTTCCACACAATAAGTCAGATATGGTAATAATTATGAACAGTATAATGTGTATAATGATTTCTTATTCAGGATATCCTTTGTTTTAGAAAGTTTCAGGCCTAGCACAGACCCTTGGGGAACTCCATGAGTAATCTTCAAGTGTTTTGATTATATATTGTTTAACTGCAAGTACTGATATCTATTGTCCAAATAACTTTTCATTTATTTATATGCTAAACCTCGTATGCCATCTCTCTCTATATATATCTGAATGATAAATTCTACTCACATGCAATGTCAAGAAAATGCAATGCTTTGATTACATCTTGAGCTTTGTTTGAGCTAATGTTATTTACTATGGCTTAATTGTGTTCAGTCCCCTGTGTTATGTCGACAAGCATGTACTTGTTGAATCACGGTATGATCTAAAAAACAAACAAACAAACAAAAACATTATAACACTGCACCGTAACGTGAGGAACCTTCCAATTTCTTTTTGAAGTTACCGAGGCCGAGAGAAGTAAGAAAACGATTTCAACTTTGTGATGGGTTTGGTGGAGATGTCTGCTTCGCAGTCACTACCTTTTCTTACTTAATTGTAGTTCATCTTGATTCTTTTGATTTGCTGAAGGCCAATGCAGCCCAACGTACATCTTCATCTCATTTGGTGATGGGTCACGTGGTTGGGAGCTGCCGATTAGTCTCATCACTGCGGGGCCTGAAGCCCGCACTAATGTCAAACCTCATTTGGCTCATCGCTCCCTCTTGAGCTTTGAAATCGTGCGTCTTTGCTTCATGTTTTTGACATAGATTCATGTTGAACTGTCATGTCCAGTCTAGTCTAGTCCAGTTGAGTCCGGTTGTCTTTGAATTCTTTACACCACGTTTTGATCAGCGATGTCATCATGAGTTATCATAGCGGTCTGATCTTGTCATTGTCTGCAGTCCAAAGACTACGCAGAATTCACCACACATCTTGAAGTTGGCAATGTGAGTTTGCGCCGTTGTGGGAATGAACACAGCTGATTTACTTCCCGTCCAATGGAAGCGGCTCCTCTCATTCTCTCTAAATTCAGTACATGAAAGGTCTACCTTCCATGATTTGGTAACTAGCATAAGATATGGTTGAACTAGCCAGTGGTCATGTCAGGCAAGCGCTATTACAAGGGATATTCATCACCTGCTCAGAAGACTCAGGGAGTCTCAGAATCTCCAGAAGCCTCCAAAAAAAAACACACAAACATTTGCTAGATTTGTGGTGGGGTCTGGAAACGTTGCTAAATAACAGTAGCCGCTTGCTTGCCTTTTCAGTATCACAGCTAACCTCTTCCAAGAGTTGCTCATTTGTTTTTAATTGACTACAATAAAATCACTAATTAGAGATTATGAAACTTTACACACCCCAACTAATTTTTTCCAGCGTGGTTGTGAGGAAATAAGAGACCCTATTTATTGACCAATTAGTTCAGTCCCTATTGTGCTTAGGCTGTCACATGACCTGACCACACCCACCTGCTGCTGCTTGCAAAAGCTAATCAAAAGCTAATCTGCAATATCGATGTTTACACATGAGAGCTGTGAAGTCTCGGAATTCTTAAATTGAGCCGGTGGAGTTCCTGAATCAGTGTGGGAAAACGCACGCACGCACGCACGCACCCGAGCTCATTAAAAATTCCACTTCCATTATCAGCTGTATGGTCTTGAATTGAGCGGCCTTATTTTTGATCACATTTATTCCCCCCCTTTGAGCTTGATTAGGCAGGACCTTGGTTGGAAGAGGACATTTGCATCAGCTGTGGTTCAGCACTGCAACAGGCTGCATCGCATCTGCACAAAACAACAAAACAAACACAAACACAAAGAAATAAAGTGCAAGGTTGCCATTAGAAGCTTAAGCATGCACAATATGTAAAACGCTGTGGGACAGTTCACAGTACTTTTTTTCCCTCCATTATTCAAATACTGTGCTCATAAAATGTTTTGTTGTTCTCATGAAAAATATCCTTTCACACAAATGTTATTGCGTATCAAAACAATTCTCTCTTCTTACATACAATATGAATGCTGAAAGCAAAGCTCTTACAGTTCATCAAGTTTATTGGGGCAATAATTTGAGATAAGCATTCAACCTGATTTTACTGTGCATTCCAAAAAAAAAAATCTTGTAAAAAAAAAAAAAAAAGTAGTAATGTAATATTGATTTATTTTCTCTGAAGGGCAGAGATGCGGGGAAGTTCATGTTACAGCTTTTTAGTAATAATTGTACCATAAGAATAATAATACGAACTTTGATGTATACATTGTCTTTCAACTTAACAATAATGAGGTAATGCATATACAGTATACAGATGTGGAAAGGAAGTGATCACTGCAAAATGATTAATTTCTTTGAATTAGCATTTTATACAGTCGGTGCAGTATGTTTGAGTAAAATGCACATTGTTGTTCTTCTTTGTAACTCTCAAATTCCAAACAAATATATTTAAAGCATTTATTTTTATTTTTTGCAAAGGCAGTGCAGGAAAGTAATGGCGGCCACACAAAATATTGACTCTTTGAGGCCAATTTGGAAAATTTCCCTAACAGGTGTACTCGCTTTTGTTGCCATTGGTTTAGACAGTAATGAATGTGTATTGAGTGGACAGTAAATGTGTACTATTATAAAAAAATATAATCAAATATTGACAAAAATATGGTGTGCTCACTTTTATGAGATATTGTATATTTATATATGTATTCATATCTTGATGGGGAGCCTGACAAGGTGAACAAGGTTTGGGTTGATGTGCTGCCAGTCTTTTGAGTGGGTGAGAATGTGAAAATGCGAAAAAAGGCTTATTTGAGGATATCGTGGCCTCCTTCAATCCCTAACATGCTCCTTGACACACATGTACAATTGTACAGATGCTCAAAACTGGACACGTGTCAAAGAGGTCAAACTGCTCTTGTGGGAACAGGAAGCAATACGGGGCCTATTTCTATCCACATGGATGTGCTTAAGACAAAAGTCTAACAGCGATTTGAATACCAAAGAAGCGTTTGTGTGAATAGCATTACAAATGCTCATCTCTTGCTCTCGCTGCACCTTTGGCTTCATCTTCACGCTCGTCTTTAACATTCAGACGTGACTGGGATGTCCTTGAAGGGGCAAATTATATGTTGTCTTCTGCGTGAACTCTGGAGGATAGAATCAGCTACTATGAATAACCATGCCACGCCAAGCTATGAATAAAAATCTTCTTTCTTCGCTGCGCATCTCAGAACATGCCTCTTCCATGACCTACCAAAGTAGTTAAGTGCATGTGCTCAATATTATACTCAGAGGTCGTCTATGAAAAATGTATATATGAGTGCTGCTAGCATGGCTGCAGAAGTTAACGGGTGGGTGGGGTAGGGGGTGGGGTAGACCATATGCTGCACACTGCTTCAAATTGGTCTACAAGAGTGTCATCCCAGAAAGACGCCTCTTCTAAAGATGATACCATCTGACATGGATTACCGGAACCCTGTCTTGCGGTCTGATGAAACCAAGATAAGCTTATTTGGTCCAGATGATGTCAAGTGTGTGTGAGGAGTACAAAGACACGTGTTTCTTGCCTATAGTCAAGCGTAGGAGTGTCACGGTCTGGGTCTGCGTGAGTGCTGTTCGATAAGGGAACCATGATTGCCAGTTTGCACTGTGACGAACTGAAGCAGAGCATTGATCTCTTCCATGCGGAAACTGCGCCCAGGGAAGTATTTCAACATGTGACAGTGACCTCAAACAATTTTTACCTAAATAACGAGTACATCAGGTTTATTTGATATTTTCCATTCATGTATATCGTAAACAATTTCATGTAACTATAAATATGGTTATCGAGCTGAAAAGGTAAAAGTCTTAGTCCTTATCCTAATCTTTCATGTTTCGCAATTGGAATGATGTAAAGCCCAAAGCGTGAGTAGTATTATCAACAACTGCACTGCTTAAGCCAAGTCATCACACTGGCCCACTGGTCAGAAGCTTGCTTGTTTTTAATTGACTGAGGACTCCTCAGGCTGGAATTGTGCACAGCTGAGAGCAAAGGACTAGTAAACACAACAAAGCGTGAGATGACTTTTCTGTCCCAGTGTGCATCACCACAGCAGAACAGTACGACAAGGATTTGACTTTAAGCAGCTAAGAATAAATAAATAAATAAATAAATAAATCTCGTTGGTCATTGTGATGCTCATGGTGGATGAGCAACTAGATGACTATAATTTTTTTTTGCGGCTCAGATAATGGATGTATGGATTTTCCAGGGTATTTTTTAGGCTTTTCAATTCCATAGTATTACTTCAAATAGTAGAATTGGCACATAAAAAATGGATGGGTAGTGTTAGGAAGGACACCTCTAAATTGTGTGCAACAACTCTAGCAGACACCATCTATCTAAATAAAGACACCTCTCATAGCACTTTTTTTTTTAGTTCACCTAAAAGGGGGTGGGGGGTTAGGTAGTGTCACAACCTTTACTATTTTGAATACACCATATAAAAAAGACTTATGCAAAGCGCTATAAATTGTTTTCACATTTATTTCTAGTTCATCACTGTCTGCTCTGCACTCAATTTGATGGCATTGTAGTTTTTATTATCACATCACAACGTAATGGTTCCCCAAAATTTTGGCACAGTATGCTACTTTATATTGAACTTGGTCATAACCTTTCTTTGATCCCTTTGTTTGGCTGTGGGAAATCACAAGGTTGAACTGCCTCAGCGTTTTGATACAAGTGACCAAATATGGTCCTTACTTATGATATAGTTACACAATTAATTGACTTTGCCAGTCAAATGACAAATAAAAGCATGTTTTATTTAAATTATTTGCCTGCGGGGCTTCATTAAAATGATTTATTTGTATACTGTGGACTTCCTTAGTCATAACATGCATCTGAAAAGGTTTGCAATATCAGAATATGTGGACAAGCATAACTCCGATGCACAAGAGCCAAAATATTTGCAACAGTGCGCATTCCTAACGAACTGCGTGTTTATTAAACTGGAAAGAATATGAGAGCACGCATCAGTCAAACTGACTCGATGAGAAGGTGTAAAACATAACCGGCTTGATGAGAAGAAGTCAAGTGTGAAGTGTGAGGTGCTGACAGCTTGAGGATAATGAGGAGGAGAGCTGTTATTAAAAACTGTATTTGTTAATTAGGCAGTCACACAAAGTGAACCATTATATGTCCACAGCGCCATTGGCTCACAAAATGTCGCAATGATGGTGTCATAGGTTCTATAAGGAGCTAATCAAAGACTGAACACCCCCCCGTACACAGCACTTAAAGAGGATTACTCACCTGACTCTGCAGGCAGCGTGGCTTCAGTTCCCACTCAGGGATGTTGTGAAAGTGTCAACGTCTATATAGTATGTGCCCTGTTATTGACAGGTAACCAGGTTAGGGTGCAATTTGCATTTTGCCAGCAACTTCAGCGTTATTAAAGAATGTATGGATAAAATAACCTTTATTTGTTACTAATTATGGCTTGTTTGATTTGAAAAATTCATCTGTCAAACATCATTGGTAAACATCCACTACTGCCAATTTTGTTTGCCTCTTATCTTTAGATCTATTAACACACATTAACTCATTCACTGCCATTGACGGCTATAGACGTCAAAAATTCATTTGAACTATTTCTATTAGTTTAACATTTTTTCCACTTTTGCTAACAAGTGTATGAAAACTAGATTTTTTTTTAAGTTAAGAGTTAACTAGTGAAGTCATGCAATTAATTACGATGACACATTTTAATTGCCTGACGCCCTAAATTTTTTATCTTTTTTTTCTTTTTTAAATCGTTTTTTTTTTTAAAGAAAAGATTATTAAAAAAAATAGGGGCGTCGGGTGATTATTATTTTTTAATTCTAATTAATCGCATGACTTTACTAGTTAACTCACAAATAAAAAAAAGAAAAGAAAAGATTATTAAAAATTAGGGGCGTCGAGTGATTACATTTTTTAATTGTAATTAATCGCATGACTTCACTAGTTAACTCACGATTAATAAGGAACTTTATATCTGTTCTAAATGTGCAATCATTTTTTTTCTAGGTTTTCATACCTTTAACAAAAGTGGATTTTTTTTTTTTAAATAATAGAAATTGTTCAAATGAATTTTTGACGTCTATAGGCGTCAATGGCAGTTGATGAGTAAATAACATAAACATCAATGTTTCTGTAAACTGTCACAATATCAATTTCTAGCAGTAAATCAGGCATATTAGTTGGACTGTAGAACTGGAAGCGTTTGGTTTCCTACAACAATCACGCTGGACGGAACCTTTCCCATTTCCTGGCATCTTTGTCTGCTTCCAGTAGTTTTCAGTTGTCCTGCCATTAGCAGTCCCCTGAGGAAACATGACCCACAAGATGCACGAACGGGCGGAGGGGACAAATTGAATAAGGGCCTCATGACAACGGACCGGAGGGCTGAATCAAGTAAGCGCTCATGTAGATTTACGAGCTCACCTTTGTCAACAGGGTGGCATCTTTTCCACAGTGCTTCATTAAGGCGCACAAAGACACAACTGCCCCCAGCCAGCCCTTCGTGTTAGCCCACAACTGGAAAACAAAAGTTGTTGGCTTGATGTGACATTTGGCCCTCTGACGGGCGCAAAAGTCGTCACCTGAGCTGATGAAAACTGATGGCATGACCTTAGATATTGTCTGGTGGAAAAGTGCACTTCATCATCTTAAAAATCATCTTCAAAGATCCTCCTCAAAATGTCACCAACTAACAATTTTCATGTGTAGAGTTGAAATTCTATAGGAAAACAACCTAGTTTCATTCAGTGTATGTTTATAAAAGTGAATGGCATTTTTATGTCGAATTGTGGCATGCCTAACTAAGATGTGGGAAAAGCAATAGGCATGTGCCGGAAGTTGGTCAACCCCATGTGACACAGATGTGAAGCCATTCTCCCAAATAGTGCTTTTATGACTAAATACATATAAGCATTTTCTGTTTCACATTTTTTAGTTATTTGTTTAAGAGTGTAACTTATTTTTACAAATGATAGACTAAAGCATGTTGCAGCTTATGTATAAAAGTCGCCACCGTAGGAATGAACTGCAGTATGTTTTTGTTATCATATGGGAAGAATCTGAACAAATCGGAGGTTGACTTTTGTGGTGCAATCTAGTTGAACTCTTCATTCTAGTCAGGGCCTTAAGACACAATATTAACCCTCATCCTAGTAAGAAGTACATTTTTGCATACCAGTCATATTGTTTTTTTCTTCACATGTTCACTTTTTGGATCATTCAACATTTTCTTTTTTTCCCCCAAATTGTGAGTTCAAATCTCATTGCAAGCCCTCCTGTGTGGAATTTGCATGTTCTCCCCACACTTGTGTGTTTTCTTTGTGTGCTTTGGCATTCTTCCACATTCCAAAAACATACGTCACAAAAACTTATAAAAACGTTGTATTTTAAATATTACCATGGTCCCAAAGATGTATTTATACGTTTTTTTTATGCTAGAGCACATAGAAGGCTTTGATGCAGCATCAGAACTAAAGAGAACGCTCCAAGCCATGGTATTTATTACAAAAACGGCCAACAGGTGGCAGCAGAGTATAAGAGATCAACCAGGGCCATGTTGCAAAAAGGTTCTTTTCCCCATCGTTTTAAACAGATTTGTGAATAATGATGAAACTTAGCTATATTTTAATGCTAATTGCTGCAAAATGGAAAGAGATGGAAATATCCTCCCCCCCTTTTGGTAGGTTCCATGTTTTTATAGCCATAGAACACAATATTCTGCGGGCCTTGCAAAATCTGTCAAAATCCAGTAAAACAGCCGGGAACGAAGGGGGTTGCTTCATTGAAAATGTCTGGGAGTGAATGAGTTATAGATGCTTAATTGCCTATATATGTGAATGTGAGTGTGAATTGTTGTTAAATCATGGATGCCTTGTAATCAGGGGTGAAAGTGGCTAAAATTTCTTGCTGGAACTCCCTAACATAAAGGGTGCTGCGCAGCCAGAATGTTTTTTTATTTTTAAATGATGTGCAAAATAGCAGATAACAAAAACACGTCAGATACTCAGAGAACAAAGCCGGTAGACAGAACTCCATGGGATAAATGAATAATAGATATGGTTGGAAACGGATTACGCTACACAAGCACACTGGAACAATTGAGAAGCACTTTATGCTATGTTTACACCAAAATAGGGGGAAACGTTCCGCTGTCGTGCCAAAAGTATTTACCGTCGTACAAAAATGGCATCCCCTGCCATGAGATATTGTAACTTTTACCACAGAAAAGTGGAGATTCTTCGAAAAGGTTCCTTGTAAACAGATATTTGAACTTCAAACATCTGCAACAAAACAGAAAAACAGTAACATTCAGTCGTCTGAGCTTTTTCTATGAGATTTCCTACTGCGTGTGTGGTCATTGAATGCAGCGCGAGTGCTTGCTTTTCTTTTGCTTCTCCGCGATAAATATTGTGTATGTGTGTTTTTATGTATTCATTGAAAAACAAGCGTTGTACCCGCAGGAGGGGAGGAGACCAGTGCAGTCCAAAGTTAGCTGGTATAGACTCTGCTTACCCTAATTAGGACAAACAGTATAGAAAATGTATGGATGGCTTATTTCGTGGACAAATGGCTTGAGTCAATGTGCTGACATGAAAAACTGCATACTGTATCTACATTACGAGGTGCAGCAGGCATACTTTTTGAATGGTCAAAATAAGAGCAGCCTACCTAACCCCAGTCCAGCCTTACATCTATTAACCTAACCCCTGAACGCTAACCTTAAATCTTTTGATATTGTATCATACTGGAAGATACTGTACAATATATATTTTTAGGCAACAAGTATGATCACATTTGCACACTTGGCTATGCAGGAAGCCATGATACATTATTCAAGTCACACACAATTAAATTTGCATATCTCATTTATCTTTCCCATGCAAGATAAATATTCTGTTGTAGATTGTCTAAGCAAATCAAAATTACTTCATCTTAATTAATTCCCGGGCAGATTTTGCTCCGTAAATAAAAACGACAACAGTTAAGCAGTTTTTTCTCTATTCATTGCACCATCTACCAAACTCTTTTTACAAAATTCAACCATAAATGAATAAGATTAGTGAATGAATAAAATAATTAATTCCAATGTCTAATCAATCACATAATAAGACCTTCATTCACCGTACAGGCAATATTTTAACATAGCCGTCTACTCTTTAGTCATTGCTCCTTCTTGTCAAACATCGCAAACTAATGGACTCAAATGCATCACACCTGGAACACAATGTTCAAATCAAAGTTCTTAAAAAAAATGTCAATGTCAGCTCCGCCTCTCATCACTTAACAGAACTAACGCTGCTGGCAAACATCTCCAACTTCCTTTGCATGCTGGGGGGAAAAAATGTTATGACAGTTTGATAACCAGCAAATTTGACATGTTGAATCGGCGTCAGGCTTAGGGGGCATTCGATCACTGTGATTGGCTGTTAGCTGGCGAATCAGCGCACGGGGCAAGAAGAGCAAGTGACAACGCGGATAAACAGTACTCAACTCAACTTTGTGGTTTTTCAGGACAGCGCATGTGAATATCAAAGTCCCCAATGAAGAAGATATGAAGATTTGCAAAGTCGTGCATTTTGGAGGTCGGTAAATGACACAGCACAGCACAGTGATAGTTTGGCCGACTTCAAAGAAGGTGGCTTCAAAGCTGTGATCGATGTGATAAATAGACATCGTTTGCATAAAAAAACAACAACAACTAATAATCGTCGTTCCTCCACCTCGGCCCGAGGTCCTCGGAGCGTCTAAGTAAGCACAGCCAGACGGTAGTAATTCAATCATAGCGGTGGACTCACAAGTGACAGTCCAGGTTTCCGTCAAGCAGAGGAAATCCAAGTTGTTGGAAAGGAAAATCTCCCTCAAAATAAACGTTTTGTTTGTCAAAGACCGCGCATTTAACAGCGCTATCCTTGTGGGAGCAGCAGGGGTGCATGGCCCTTCCGTCCGGCAGTCTCGAGGAGGCTCCTTCAAAAGCTGGAGGTCGGCACCGCGTCCAAAACACGGAGGGCAGCACGGCCGAAGCTTTTCGGGTGAGCAGCCAGGAGTCCATAAGGTCCGGGATACGCCCACAACGGAGTACATCCATGCGTTTGGAAACGAGAAGGGGACGAAGCTTGTTCCAGCGCCCGTTTTCGCTTCACCAGCTGGCCGCCGCGTATGTTTATGTTTTTATATCTCGCCCCCGTAAAGAGACCGACGTCTGGGCCGATGCCACGCGGGTAGGCGTCGGTCACATTTGGCCGATTAAGGATTGGTGTATCTAGGCCTTAACATTCCTGTGTCACTAGTACATGCGACAATATGCTATGATTCATTCTTACCTGAATCTAAAAACTCACATTTTTTTAATGCCGTCTTTTTAATTAGCATCTCAATTCAAGTCACCGCTGATTTGTAGACATCTGTCGTTATTACATATATTTTTATAAAGACATTGAATATGCAATCAGAAGTCATGAAAAATAATGACAACCAAATATAAATGCTATTTTTCAATTGTTAGGAAGGACTTTTGTGGGGGGGATGCTTGTTGTAAGGCCTAACTACAAAAAGTGATGAAAGTTTGTCATTTTGGTACAGAATTACAGCTAAAAGGAGTTGAAGAAATCCATTTAGCAAAAACATGAAATAGACACACTTGATTTACTTTAGGGCCTAATCATTTAATGAATTTCAGAAGTGACAAAAGCCTTGGCGGAGGTATGCACTCTCTCAGTCCTCGTGTTCTATATTTTTAAATATGTTTCACATTTGCAGTATGTTTTTCATTAGTGTCTCCCTCTGCGTTTGCAGCCTAAAATGTAAGCACTTATGAAAAGTGTCAAGATCGTCAGTCGAGTGTGGCACTAATTTACATGTTATCGGTGATGACCTGCGGGGGTCAGGTATGGAAATCTCAGTATGTAAATATGTTTCACAGTCGGTAACTCATCCCCTGCGACATCATTGCCCCGGTCTTTGACAAGCAAATTCCCAGCCAAGCGTGTAATTACCAACAGGGGTGGCCACGGCGGCAGTTCAGGCGGCGGCGTGTGCCAGCCGAGTGGTAACGAATCACCTGTCAGAGTTGGCGGTGGCCGAGCACAGGCACTAATACTTTCGATCTGCCACTTTGTAATGAAGACTAATAAGAGAAGCGTTGCTAAGTGATTAATCAAACTGTTCAAAGCATCATTATTTAACTGGAAGACCCCGCAAAATATGTTCTTTTAGCGAGTACTACTTTGGATGAATATCTTCCATTTTTCTGTTTGTGAATGCGCAATACAATGCATTGGCATTACATTTGAACTTTACATTGAAATCAGCACACATTTCATAGATTACTGTATAATTATTCCGCCACCCGTTATTAGCTGAGGTTGCTGACATTGTGTTTGCAGGGGAAGTATTAGGCAATTTGGGTTTTTAATTGCTTGTTGGGTCTCTGGGTACCTGCCTGCCACTCAAATGAAACAACCAAGTACAGTGTTCCCCTGCAGCCAAAAGTGAAAATCCACAAGTAATCAACGCTCCCACTGAAAATGTTTATAATGGCACTACATGGAGCGCCTCAACTGACTTCAACACAGTTGTCAGGCACCAAGATGTCACAAGGCAATACTTTTAAATTGTACCAGGGTTTGGCCTGAGCACAAAAACAGTAGGCTATATATAGGCCACATATGCCAAATATCGGGATGACTTTTAATTACGATTGAAACCAGCCCGCACGCTTCAACCGCTCATTGGTGGTTTGTACGGGCCAAAACTACATTACCCACAATGCAACGGTTGCCGCGGCTCGAATGTACGGAAGTCAGAAGTCTGTGGAGGCACCATCAAACACAATACAAGAATATGAACGCAGGAGAAAGGCTTCAAATTAGTTTAATTGTCAAATGCTATACAATGTTTTTTGGTTATTTGCAATCATAATGATATGTTTAATAACTGTTGACCCAGTTTGGCCCTCAGCTTGTGGCAACATTTTTTGGGGCCCTCTGTGATTTTTGACATTGACACCCCTGTTAGAGGCAATATAAAAAAAAGTGAATAATGGTGTACTTTGCAGCCGTATTGAAACATTTGGCAGTTTTGATCAAAAGTATTTTTTTTGTCGCTATTTTGTATTGGGAGCGATGGCACCGAAGAACTCTCTCTGGACGTTTATGAGTTGACTTGGACTTTATGGTGGCTTATGTTGGGTAGCTTAGAGTGAAACGGGGTTTGGTTTTTCAGTTTGGGGAGTGGGGGGGATTATGTTGTGTATTCTTGTGAAACCAATAAAAAGAAATTTGAAAGAAAAAAAAAGCTTTTTCTTTTCACCTTCTCCTTTTCTCCGCTCTACTGAGGTAATGGATCTTCATTTTTCTCACAACGATTCAACCAATTTGTTTTGCTGCTGTCCTCCAGCATTAAGCTTGCACGTGCATATTAAAAAAATGGAATAGAAGTAATTTTATGCATGAGAAGACAGGGGGCAGCACTTCAAAAGAACATGGTATGTTAAGCATCATGTGTTTTTAAGCAAGTGGATTAAGAATCATAAACTGATGCAAGCTGCCTGAAAGTGTGTTTACCACTATACTGAACCTCACATCCTTGCACAGCAGGGAGTCGCTGCATTTCTCAGTAAACTTTTTCAAGACCATAAAAAGAATGAAAGCTGAAAAATGTGCTTGAAGTTTTATATTGATCATGCATTCTGTCCAAATAAATGCTTTTTTTTTTTTTTTTTTTTTTTGCCTGTGAATGAGTGTCTGCTCCAGGGTTACTATAGTTTTGGAATTTTCATTTTTGTTAGTTTTTATATCGTTTTGAGTTTCCTCTTTTAAATTTAGTAATTCGTTTTCAGGGTGGTTCTGTTAGTTTTTCTTAGATTTAGTTTCTATTTTATTTAAATGCTTAGTTTTAGTTTCTTTCAGTATTAGTTTTCGGGTTTTTTGGGTTTAAAAAAACATGTATTACTTGTGCGCAATATTTAATAAACACCAGGGTAAAATGAAAACATCTCTTCAGTGTGACACCCTTTCAAACGTATTTATTTCAGTTAATGTCGAAATAAATATACTTAAAATTGCATTTCAAATCACCCCCAAAGGCTATGTATTAAATTAATTACCAAAGACTAAAACAAAGGACATTTTCGCTATAACTATAGTTAGTTTTAGTGAGTTTTGTAAACATAAAATGTAGTTTTAGTTAGTTTGAATTTTTTTTAAAGGATCTTCTTTTGTATTTTATTTCGTTAACGAAATTGCTTTTTAAATTTTTGTTTTTTTTTGTTAGTTTTCGTTAACTAAAATAACCTTGGTCTGCTCCACTTTTCAGTGTCAAGGCCTCTTTATACTCGTGCGGGCGGCGACCGCAGGGACGTCACTGCGGATGGGTTTTGATAATGTCCTGCAGTTTCACTCCAAGTCAAGGGGTGTCGCTATGACTGGTATTGACAGGATGTTCTTTACTCATGTCCAATTCTGCTTGCCGTAGCCTCTTTTACTTTGCGTAACAAGGAACAAAGCGACAATAATAGTGACTATGGAACATTACGTGCGTGAACATATTGATGACGAGATGATACGTTTAATTGTACATTATTGCGAAATTGATCATGTAGGTGGTACATGGACGTATATAATAAACTCAAAAGTCATGGGGGCAGCCATCTTGTCTTGCCTCTGTTAATAAAATCTTGTTATTTTCCAATGAGACACAGTTATCAATGTGTGTTTTAAGATAGGATCCCTGTATGGAATAAAGAACGAACTTCACTGTTAGCATCAATCATTCCAAATATATTATCTGAGTATCATGAATAACCTCTCGAGAAGGCGAGCTGAGTATGTGATCACAGCATGTGATCAAACGGACCAATCACGAGAAAAGATCCGCGCGACGTTCGACGCCCTGCAACAATTTGTGACGTGTGCGCAGGTGCTACACAATGCGTCACTCACGTGATGCAATGCGGCAGTTGGCGCCCAAACGAACGCGGGAGCATAAAGAGGCCTTTAGTCTTCTACTGAAGCCATTTAGAAGGAACTTGAACCTTCCGCTCCAGTTACCTTGATTGCCTGTGACGGAGATCTGTGTTGAATGACAAAAGAGACAGACCTGATATTAATCTTCCTTGAATGAAGCCGCAGAACACATCACGACTTTCCCAGAAAAAAAAAGAAGCTCTCTTGCACATTATTTCTCTGCTCAGCTGATTCGGGTCGTTGCTTCTCCATCTTTTCCAGGTTAGCTCCACCATCCGTGAGAGGATTTTAGTAGGTCTATATTAAATCTCCTCCTGTGAATACCTGAGTAGATTCTGATTTGTATTCTCGTGGTAAAAGTCCCCGGAGAGCGCTGTTGCCCAGCATGAGTCCACTTTCCCTCTGAACAGAACTTTCATATTTCCGCCTCAGGCCCCCGGCTGCAAGTTGCTTCGATAGGGCTTGAGAGTGCAGAAAGGTCTTGATGTGCCATTCATTAGAAAGATGAATGTTAGCGTCTGACTCCCTGGTGAGGACGATTTCATTCTGGGTACACTCAAGGCTCCAAAAGAGACTTCAAATGTCTTCAGTAATACATTTGAGAACGCAATAATATTGTAGAATTTGACAAGGACATCGTGCCTACCAACACAAATATAGTAAATACTGTATAACAAGGGTACACAATAGGTGGCCCTCGGGCAGCATACGGCCCGCCAGCCTCCTATTGGTGCCCCACAAACTATTACGGCCCTTTCCAAGATTATACCAGACCGGGCGTTCTTATATTATATGAACTCAAGAACACTTCACAGGCAGGCGGTTTTTAATTATTATTTTTTTCCCCCCCAGAACTGCGTACAGACGCTCCCCTACTTATGAACATTCGTGTTACGAACAACGGTACATACGAACATGTCTGCGCGCATGCGCGCATGTCAAAAAATGTTCGAATAGAGATGCTATAAGCTAGATTTTTTATTGCGCACCTTTTTCCGAGTACTGTAGTGCTTCTTTCCGCCGCTAATACCAACGCTTGGCGCTGTGAGAGCTCACCCAGCATTGGAGGCTCAGCAACGTGTCGAGGAGGAGGAAGAAGAAGAAACGCCTGTCGCTCATAGATAAAGCCATCGCACTCTTCGAGCAGCAAGACCCAAATATTGAACGTTGCACAAAGGTTGCAAATCAATTGAATGATGCCATACAGTGCTACCGCATCATTTATGATGAAAAAAGAAGAAAACTGTGCAATCGTAGTTTGATCGCTTCTTTCGGCCAGTTTCTAGTAAATCCTTCAAGGAAGATACTCATCAACCCTCATCTTCTTCTCCGCGACCCTCAACTTCTTCCTACATTGAAGTTACGGAGGAGGAAGTAACTTTTGAAGCCCATTCCAGCGACGACGAAGAACCTCTCATGATATAAAATCCTCCTCTTCCTCCTCCATCAAATCCTTAAGCATCGAGTACATCTTCCAAAAGTAAGTTAAACTTCATTTTATTTATCTTATTACGTACATGTACATACTGTGTGTGTGTGTGTCTCTCTCTCTCTAACATACGTAGTACAGTACTGCACGTATTCTCTTTAAATATAAATTATAATACAAAATATAGCACTGAAGCAACTTACGAACAAATTCACCTTACGAACGATCGCTCGGAACGTAACTCGTTCGTAAGTTGGGGAGCGTCTGTACATGTTTTGGTTGGGTCAGCAAGCATAGACCGGGATTTGTCTCCATGCAAATTATACACAGCCTCTACAGATGTCGCCAAAGTGATTCATTGCTAGGGAAAATATGCTCATCTCTATAATTGAATGCCTTAAGAATTTATTATATTTGTAATCATTTGCATATTTGTTATTCAAGTAGACCAATTCACGCTGCTTGAGCATGGTCAGTGACATCGCAATGATTGGCCTCAAGCAAAGTCTTGTGACTCATTCTGTAGCCGGGTAGCGTGTGCGCCGGATTATAAATTTTGTTGGGCTGTCAATGACAAAGTCAGTGGGGACGCACACACAAGTGCCTTGTTTGCAATAGCCCTTAGCTGTTGCGTTAGACGAGTGTTTTACGTGATGTCATTACCCTCCTATTTCCCTCACACACAAACACACATGTACACGCACACAAACACACTGGCAGACACTTGAAGTGTGAAACAGCAGTACATTTTATTCTTTCATGTGGTTGTTAGTGTTCATATTTTAAAAGAAAAAAGTTCACAAAGGGGAAGTCTACTTTTCTTTCTAATAATATGTTGTATTCAATCCCACTAGTCCAAAGTTATTCTGATTAATATTGCATTGCTGGAATATGACTTAAATGGCAAAATCCACCCATTTTTATCCATCTCAGGGGGGCGGCCATTTTGCCACATGCTGTCGATTGAAAATGAAAATGGGCTCAGTAAATTAAGTATCACGGCTCATCTGATTTGTGAAGCTGAGCCGTGATTGGACATTACCTGAGCCCTGAGCAACTGTTGTGTCATTTTCAGCCTACAGCAGATGACATAATGTCCACCTTGAGATGGATAAAAATGGCTGAATTATGCTGTTTAATTCACATTCCACAAGCACATGAATCAAAATGCCATGTTTAGACTAGTGGTGGCTGAATCATGTTCATGTTGCTGTTTTCCAGTGTTAGTTGAAGCCTCTGGCAAGTAACTTGAGCCTGAATAGCTGGACACCTGCTATCGCCAGTGCAGCCACCCTCTGAGGCGAACAGCTTTTATACCCAGTCCCAGCAGCATCTTGCCTTCTTGGTTCATTAAAGACTTTATTTCTCATCTTGAGACCCTGGAGAGAATGATCTAGCCTGCCTGCTGCCTAATCACTGCTAATCCTTTCAAGATAGAAAGCCATGGTTGCTCAGGTTACTCTTCCGCAAGGATTACCTTTGGTTATTTATCCATCCAGAGAGGTTAATTATGGTGGCCTGCTTGGAAGCTTCTGTGTGTTACAGACTCGGCCTTACCCCCGCAATTGTATCAAGCCAAAGTTCCACTGTATGTCGTATGTGTAGTCAAATTTCCTTTGACAATATTTCCATAATAGTTTTATTAAAAGTTGATGTTTCCAATTAAACCTTCTCACTGTGCAAAAAACAAGTAGACATTGATGGATAGTACCAAGGTGATGTTGTCATCATTAGCCTCTTTTACACACAGATCCCATTAAATTGCATCGGAGTCCGAACAGACGATTTGGCATTAAACTGCCATTTGCTGCTTTTTAAACAGAACCCAGCGAAGCGTGATATTGCACACAGCGGCGCGCTATCCTGCAATCAGATACGTGCGCGTGTAAAATACAGGGACAATTGCTTTCAACTCAATGAAAAGAAGTTATGGTTGAATGTCAAACCCTGTCCCGCTGTCCTGGAATTTCCTTTTACACCGGCACTTTTCCAATTTTCTTACTGCTGTAATAGATCCTTCACAGGTGAAATATTACCAAGATGACTTAAAAGGGCAAGCCAATCACTAGGCAGGACAATCAAGTCCAGCAGCCCTGTGATGACTAACCTCCAGTTTAAGGGTGCATCCCACCCCTCAGCTGGGATAAGTCACCTGTGACTCTGAATATGAATAGTGGTTGAAAATGTAGATTTTGCCCTGCATGCAACACTCACACTTACTAGCTCAGTTTTTAGCTTAGCCTATAAAATATATTTTCTACCTTTGTCTTTATTGCTCAAAACATTGATTCGTTCATTTTCTGCCATTTTTACTGAAGCCACCCCCTTTGCTCCCGGCTATTTTACTGGAGTTTGACTGATTTTGCAAGGCCCACAGAATATTGTGTTCTATTGCTATGAAAACATGGAACCTAACAAAAGAAAGATTAGAATCTCTTCTTTCATCAGGGAGAACGTATATTTGTTTCTGTTTTGCCATAATTAACATTAGCATATAGCTAAGTTTCATCATTATTAACATTCCTGTTGAAAACACTGGCAAAAGAAGCTTGTTGCAAGACGGCCCTGGCTGATCTCTTATATTCTGCTGCGACCTGCTGGCCGTTTTTTGTAATGACTACCCTTGCTTTAAGCCACCTCTTCATGTCAGAAGCTGCATCAAAGCCTTGTGTATGCTCTTGCATTAAAAAACATTAAATAATGTATAAATCTGTTTTGGGGAGTGAAGGACAAAGTATTAAAAAACGTATTTACACTTTTTTGGGTTTGAATGAGTGAGCAGGCGCTTATTCTACAGCTAGCTTTGAATGAGAGGCAAGATACACCCTGGACTAGTCGCCAGTCAATAACATATGGATAAACAGCCATTCAAAGTTATGGGTAGTTATAATAGAGCCTTCAAGCCTCTCCTGCACTGAATTGAAAGTGTAACACAACCGCCTACCACCCCTCAAAAGGGGCGTTGCCTGGAGGACCGTCAGGCTTGCGTACACCACGGTAGCAGAGCGACTGCATTAGATTCACAAAGTGACATGCTCATCCAATGAGAGGACAAACAGCTAAATTGAAGATGGCGCCACACAAACGATTTTCGCCCCAAATACAAGCTTTCAACAAACATCACTAAAATGTCAAAACAATGACCAGGACATGTAGACAGTATTAGTAGTAGTGGTGTGCGATACTAAGTAAATACAGCACCAGTATCGATCCAATATTGATACTATACAGTATTAGTATCGTTAATATTGATATTTAGATTGATCCGCCCACCACTAATTAGTAGAATGCAGTTTACAGTTATAGAGTTTATCAGCAAAAAAAAGTTGATTTGGGGTTGAGTTGCACTTTAAAGGGATTGAAAGTAGCCGCTCCCACTGGCCGAGAAGTAAGTTGTCTGTGTTCACGCCCACAATGGCGCAAACGCACCTCTCTAACTGCGCCCCGCTACAAAAATGCCAAAAGAAAGAAAACTCCAGCCATGTGCACAGTTAGATTTCACTTTGCATTAGACATGCACTGCGTACAATAATAGGGCCCCTTAGTTTCTCGACACTCGACACTTAAATCAAAGTAATGTTGACCCGCTCTTGTTTTCACCATTTTGTGGGTCTTTGCCTGGAGGAAGTCAATTTTTGATGGCAATTTCTGGCAATGGCAATAATTGTTAAAACGATGGCGCGATAAAACATGTTTTCATTGGCCGTTAAGCTACGCTGTGTTGACAGCACACTGAGCCGAACGTGGACAATCCCATCATATTAAAAAGTCAAAATGGTAATAAAAAGGACTTACAAGGTCTGTCATCAGACAGAGAGACGACGAAGCTTGGAGAGTTCTCTATCTCACATCATCCAGGGAAAAAGCTTTGATTGTGTTTGCGCTCTATCTAAACTGGTTTACTCTGGTGGGACTGTGCATATATTTCTAATCGCTGCGGCCGCGCTTATGAGACAGCCCGCAAGGCCATTTTCAACATCATTACGAGTCACTGTCTGCTGCTTGTCTTCGCTATTGCTTATGTGAGGGGAATAACGAAAGAAGACGTACAAACATGCTTTCACGCTTTAACTGGACTTCACAATGGCAAAAGTGCCAAGCAAACAATGTAGCTTGGTCTCTTAACCACGGAAGACAAAGCTTAAAGCAGTGCAGCTCTTATCTTGTCAATGACCATTAAGAGATGGTACGGGTATTCCAGAGGTTTCCTATGTTAAAGGGAGGATGGTAATATTAGATGTAATATCATGGTTGACTACTCCCGCAGCTTGTGAAACCCTTGCATGATGTCCAAATTAGTTGGAGAATAAAATGTTACTCACATTTATTCAAGTGCCTCATTACTCACAAAATTCAACTGTCGTGTCTTTTTCAAATATTTTTTTGCCATGACATGATTATTTTATTGGATGATAGAGACAAATAGCAGACCAATTGTATGCACCGTAAAACATTCCTGCTATCGCCAGTTTTCTTTTGAAATAAAGTAATTGTTGCTTGTTAAATGTTGTTTAGTGATATTTTTTTGTAAATAAGCCTTTTTATGTATTTATTTTACATGAATAGTTTTGCAGTTAATTTATTATCTCCATCCATTCCCTTCCACATTCACCACTATGCAGGTTTGGGGAGTAACGGAATACATGTACCGCTGTTACATAATCAGATTACATAAAAATTTAACTGTATTCCGTTAGTTACAGGAAAAATCATGTAATCAGATTACAGGTACATTTATTAAAAATGGGGATTACTTCGAGGGATTACAATTTCTACGATGAGAGAGAGTGCAAGAGAAAGCAAGGGTGAGAGAGAGAGAGAGAGAGAGAGAGAGAGAGAGAGAGAGAGATAAAGCGGAAGAGAGCGCGTGCACATGTGCGCGAGAGGGACCGTTGCTACTGGAGTTGTACATGTCGGCTGGCTACTCTTGTCCTCCACACGCGTGCAGTCTAAAAAAAGCTTCTCGAATGAGAGGAGGAAATGGCGACCGATATTCACTGTTTGGAACTTACTCGGCTTGCTGAAGGAGCGAAAATTTAAGCTGGGAGTCCAGTGGCATGCTACACGCTGCAGCTTTTTGCTAGCCCGCTATCTGTCTGTCTAAACTGTGAGGTGTGGTATACCTATCACCCGCAAATGGCACATTGTATAGAATATATATTGTGGTAATATTTATCTCTGTCTTCATGATCATACTTGGTATTGGAGTAATCCAAAAGTAATCCAAAGTAATCAAGTTACATTACTTTAATATTATGGATTACATTACTAACTATATTTTTTAGCAGTTAACTTGTAAGTGTAATGGAATACATTTTAAAAGTATATATATATATATATATATATATATATATATATATATATATATGGACAAGTGCATTTCGAAACTATCATGCCAATTCTGACCCCCCCCCCCCCCCCCCCCCTTAATCCATGCCAAAACCCCTTTGGAACTATAAAATGGAGGGAGGAATGCCAATTTGAAACTTGTAGAATTCAAAATTGGATTAGTCACAAAGTGGGAAATCTGGGATAGAGCCATTTACCTTCAGGCGTCTGAGACACACAAGCTATGACCCTCACTCATTATTTTTGTCCACTTGGGGAACTCCTTCCACTTCTTCTCATCTCATGCGAGTCCATCTCTTACATCCCGCTGTGGAAAAGACTTCAGTCTGTAACTGTGTTTCCAAACGAGGAGGACTCAAGCTGAAAAAGGGGGCGATGATTTTTTAAAAATTATTATATTGCCTCCTGGTGGCTAAGATGGGCCCACCAGAAAGAAAAGCACAATGGAATCGGATAATTTATTTATTTATCTGTTTATTTATTTATTTTTTAAATTACAATTATTGTTTGATTTTGTGATGGTAGAGACAAATACATTTAAAAAATGAGGCAAAATTGGAGACACCCACAGTTATAGGATGATATACAGTCAGGGTTGGAAGGGTTACTTTCAAAATGTAATCCATTACAGTTACTTTTGGATTACTCCAATATTGAGTATGCTCATGAAGACAAAATAAAAATAAATATCACCACAATATATATTCTATACAATGTGCCCCTGCTATTTGCGGGTGATAGGGACCCGGGCAGCCTACAAATAGCAAAAATCCTTATGTAATTAAAAAGCATGTAGGCTATTGATTGATTGATTGAAGGTCATATGCTGTTTTTGACTGAAAGCAACCACACCTCACAGTTTGATAGATAGACAGACAGACAGACAGACAGACAGACAGACAGAGTCATCCAATGAGGATGACGATGTGTGACATCAACTGCAAAATGAACTTTTATCCAAGTCACAAGTTTAGCCGTGTATATGTTGTGTATGATGTTTACATAGTGAATTGGTGGGAGGAAAATTTCTTTGGAAGGTGTAACTCACATTACGGTTGTAGGCTAGCGGGCTAGCTAGCAAGAGGCTACTGTGCGTAGCATGTCGCTGGACTCTCAGCTCAAACTTTCGCTCAGAGTAAGTTCCAGTGAATACCGGTCGCCATTTCCTCCTCCCGTCCGTGAAGCTTTTTCAAACTTCCTGCGTGTGTAGGACACGACTAGTCAGTTAGTTTGTGCCCACCTCACCAACATGTAGCAACCGCCTAGCTCTCTTTCACACTCTCTCTCATCGTTATTGTAATCCCTCAAAGTAATCCCCATTTTTTAAATAAATGTACCTGTAACCTGATTACATGTTTTTTCCTGTAACTGTAATGGAATACAGTTATATATTTTTTGCAATCTGATTACGTAACGGTTGTACATGTATTCCGTTACTCCCCAAGCCTGTATAAAGTATACATTTTATTTGACTAATTTCCCCCTTTGGGGATAAATTAAAAGATATCTTGTTCCTATTTACACACAACTAACAACAATCACTATCTACAAGAAGAACTCACTTCCCAACAGTGCCTCGCACTCTCTTGTGAGAATTGCTTTGCCTGGGATAGCTGCTTGATAAATGATTGAGTCGGCACTGCGTAGACAACATGATATACAAGCTAACTCGGAATCCAGCAGGATAAACGGGGCTCCAGAGACTAACACCACAAGCTTGGAGAAGATCTCACAGACCTTGCAACAAGACGGATGTAAACAAACTAAAGGTATTTGGGCAACGCATCAAAAAACATGCTGACACTTACATGTTATGCAAAATAGCTGCTAGCTATTGTACTAGCTGACTTAAATGGAGTCGACCAAACCAGTTACAGCCTTTTCATGACATAAAAATGCATAAATAGCCAACATATACTTATCTGGAAAACATTAAGAAACGTCAACTGCAAGCCAAAAAGTTAAAGTTACACTAAAGGAAAAATAAGACAACTTCAAACTAGAACTAGTGCTGAGAGTAGATCAGCCTCATGTAGCCTCTCAACATTTGGAACTAAAAGAGGACATCAGTGCTAACAAGAGTAAAAGGTGATGAGAGATACAATTAAGATGATTACGTTTATATGTTTTACTGTCAAAGATTAAAACAACTTACACAACTCACAAAATGTTAGGGATATTTGGCATTCAGGTGAAATTTATGGAACATTTTAAAGTTCACGCTACTGTGATATCATATCATGAAAGTAGAAGGATGCACTAGTGTTTTCCTCATCTCAAACAATTCACTGAAAGAAAAGTTAACAACAATGGTGGGTCACCACAACCAAAAATTTCAACATCTCAAAAACGACGTCTCATGCTGTTCACAAGTCGACTTCATTATCTGATGAGGCATGACATCCCACTCTTTTTGAAGGGCAGCCCTCAGGTCATTGAGGTTCTGGGGTGCAGTTTATAGCCTTTACACCAGGGGTTAAAGTTCTCCGTCGTGGGGATGGATTTCTGTCATATTGAAAATAAGACAGGGGTGCACCCCATAAACAAGTCCCCATGGGGACGGCATGCTTGTTGTTTAGGATCCCATCACTAAACTGACATTGCTTTCACGCATTGAATTTATTAATACCACCTTAAAAGTTCTTGAAAAAATATTGAATTTTAATATTTGGGTGAGGTCTTAAATTTCATGCTGTGTGTACCTTCTCCGTGGAGAAGCGGCAAGCCATATTAGGAGAAGTTGGCGGAACTGTTTGTCGGACGGGACATGTCGAGAGTGGAGTCCTCCACACACTACGCGGCCAATTTGAATGTAGGATGGGAAAGAGGAAGTTTTAATCGCTATTCACTGTTTGGAACTTACTCACTGAAGAAAAGGAAAAAGTTTAAACTCTCAGCGTGCTGCGGCGTCCTGCTAGGAAGGAGCTAGTTGCTAACCCGCTACATGCTAACGTGAGTCAGAGTTCCATCTTCAAAGCAAGGTTCTCTGGGAACGGGAATTAATAAACTTCGACTTCATCCCGTCAGCCCTTTTTCTTTTTGGGTATTGTCCGAAAGGAAAAATTAACAATAAAAACAAAACAAGGTTATTTGGGTGTGAATCTGTAAATGCTGCCTTCATAAGCGTTATTTGTCCGCCTTTTTCCCATTTCACACGTTATGATGGCAACAACTGTTATGGAGAAAGCAAATCTACTTTTCTCATGGGCTGAATAAATAATCTATGTATCTGAGGTGAACAGCTCACCATCCATCCGGGCCCATCCATCCATCTATCTATCTATCTATCTATCTATCTATCTATCTATCTATCTATCTATCTAAATCAGAGGTGGGCATCGAGGGCCGGAGTCCTGCAGGTTTTGCATGTTGCCCTTCTCCAACACAGCTGATCTATGATCAGCTCATCAGCAAGCTCTACATAAGCCTGATAACAATCCTGTTGATTGGAATCAGCTTGTGTTGGAAGTGAGAAACCTCCAAAACCTGCAGGACTCCGGCCCTCGAGGACCGAGATTGCCCACCTCTGATCTAAATGGGTGTCAATTACACATGGATTTTCGTTATTTGTGGTCCGGCCCGGTCTCTACCCCTGCAAATAATTGGGGTCCACTGTTACTGTCCAAGTTACATTATTTTAATAGTATGGCGATTGGATTACGTTATTTCTGCTCAACGTGAATCGACTTTCATCAGAGAACAGCACTGAGACCCACTGGTCCCTCGCCCAGCGTAAATGCTCCCTGGCCCGTGCAAGATGATGACGCCTGTGCCTGGTGGTGTGGTCAAGTACCCTTGTAGGTCGTCTAGCACGCAGACCACGCTGATGTAAACGGTTTTGAATTGTCTGATGTGACACTAAGGGAGGTGAGAGGCACCCAAAAAGTGTCTGGAGTTGAGTGACATTTCATCATCCGGTTTCTCAGGGCATTGTTCAAAATTGAACGGTCATCATCATGAGATGTGGCCAAAGGACATCCACTTCTACATCTTTCTGTGACACTTCCAGTCTCTTGGCATCTCTGTTGCAACCTGCTGATGACGCTGCGACGCTCTAAGATCAGTGGCCACTTCTGTCTGAGAACGTCCTGTTTTTAGCATCTCAATGGCAAGGTACTGTTGATCCATTGTTAGGTGTCGTCTTGGTCTAATGATGTCAAAATGTGGACAGGATGATGAGGACGACTGTTTAAACACCAGCTCTAATTGAAGCACGATATTAATTGGTCATTCAAAAGCTTAGAGAAGGTCACATTAAGTTCACTTGTAAAGGTTTGAATGCGTTTTGGGCTCGTCCTGAAATTTCACCCAAAAGTCAAATATCTCAAACTTTTTGTGAGTAGTGTAGATGTAATAGGCTCTATATTATATTATTATAGACAGCGCAGCTGTGCTCAAGCGTAAAAGATGGCATATCCTAATTTTTGCGCTGACGCAAGCCTTAATGTGCTTGTTTGGGAATTTGGTTTATCTCTGTGCGCTGTCCTGGGCGTTCCGGCGTACTGAGGGCAATTCCTTTTGACCTGCAACCGGCGTACATGACAATTTGGTGGCTTCAAGTAGACTATACTTTTCGCCATCTGAATCCACGTCTAATTATTGGCGCAGGCAGTGTAACACGATTTTGGTGAATTTTATCAAGGTGCGGGCAGGAAGATGTGTGGTGTGTGGTCTGCCTACCGGCTGGTGTCCTGGTGGAACTGCAAAAACCTGGAACTTAGCACCCAGAAACATAGGTGATGATCATGGACTTCAGGAAAGTTAGTCCCACAGTGCCCTCTCACCTTCATAGACTCCTCCATCTCCATTGTGGACTCCTTCCATCACCCCGGAACTCACATACGAACACATACGATTGGGGTGGAACATGCGCTTGAAATGTCCATTTTGCAGATCTGTGATCATCTCCCTAGCTAGCTTATGTTATAACTGCCGGTGGAGGTCTGCTTGCTATTTCTCATGAATGTACTTTGTGCCCCTCAACAACAAAACACAAACAAATCTGTTTATTTTTCTGCCATGACTATTACTGTGCCTCTGTTGTGCCACATTTAGCGAATGAGAGGAGCCATTTTGATTGGTGGTGACTTAAGCCAGCTATCTTTACGTCCACAAAGAAGTCCGTGGGTTATCTCTGTAGAAATGTTTAAATCGCATCTTGAGACTCATTTCTATACCGCTGCTTTCTTTCCCTCCCTTCTCCACGGCTTGGAGAGGGAGTTAGGTGTTAATGACCGATTCGGGTGCTGCATTATGGGTTCTGTGCTGGTTGACCAGGATGCGATCCGGACCATCACCTTGAAGTTGCCGCCAAGGAGATAGCTGCTCCGACCAACCGGGCTGGATTTGGATAAGGACCCACTTCCCTGACATCTTCTTGTTGTGCTTTAATTTCTTCAATGGAGTTTCGCGCTATTCTAGTTAATAATGTTTAGTATCACAAACTATGTAAAATTTTGCCCATTCGACATCCATTGCAGTCTGATCATCCTGGAAGGGGGATTACCACATTTGCGGTCCCTTCTCAAGGTTTCTCATTTTTTGCCTGTTGTTTTTTCTTTTCTTTTTTTCCCCTTGCCCTCTTGTGGTTCTATTAGGGGATGTCACTGATATTTGTCAACTGCGGGCATGTGAAGCCCTTTGAGACTTTTGTGTGATTAAGGGCTTTATAAATAAACTTGACTTGACTTGACAAAACACAAAATTCCACACTGCACTCATTTGCAAGGGTATGCAAAAATACTAAAACATAGTCTAGTCCGCCCATGCCCAATTCTAGACTGCGCCTCACGCCAGGCATGTATTGAGTACTAAATTAGAGCCCCAAATGTTCAATGTAGAATCAACAAAGAAACATCATGAGGAATGTTCGTTCATACGTTGCAGACTCATCCTGCTCCAAACTCCAACAGCGTCTCTATTTCCTACGCAGACTGAGGGTCTATGGAGTGGAGCAGAGGATCATGCTGTTGTTCTACCGGGCTGCATTGGAAAGTATCATCAGATACGGCATTGCGGCCTGGTACGGCAACCTGACTGTGCAGTCAAGGTCACAGATTGCCGGTCTGGTGCGGACTGCCGTGAAGATCATGGGGGTCAGGAATCATCCTTCCCTACAGATGCTTTATGAGCGGTCCGTCACCGGACTGGCACAGAAAATTGTTACTGACCCGACTCACATTCTGCATCATGAGTTCCAGCTACTGCCTTCCGGCAGGAGATTCAGGGCCCCCAGAACCAGGCTGAACCGCTACAAGAACTCATTCCTGCCGACATCCATCAAATTGCTTAATAACCGACATTAACTAAGTGGTGCAATATATATATATAGGAGTGTGTGTGTATTATTTATTTTAATTATCTCTCTCTATTCTGTTGTTTTTCTTACTGTAAACTACTGCTGCACTTCTTATTTAATTTTGATTTTATCTCTTTCTATTCTGTTGTTTTTTCCTTACTGTAAACTGCAGCTGGACGGAGTCCAGGAAAAAGTTCCCCACGGGGAAAATAAAAGTATATCGTATCGTATCGTAATAACTGAGGTCATAGTGTTACATGGATGATCTCTTATTGATGTGACACAAATTTATACAATAACACCTCTTTGAAGAAAGTGACTTTCAGGTAGCAGTATTCACATTTGTAAGTTGAACCTGAAGAGACCTTGTCAAACCCAAATGTGGCCTTTAATTCTTCCTTAATGTATCGTGTCTGACTTTGAAATGTTAATAATACCACCTGCTACTCACCAGAGGATCTTGAGAGTCATAGCTTGTATCCGTCTGGCACTTGAGCTGCTGCTCTGCCTGTCAATGCCGATCCAGCTGCTGTCAGCGAACTGATTGCATTAAAGGTTATTGTTGGGCATGTTTGCACTGACGACGTCATTATGTGATGAGATTTGATTTACGATGGACTGCATACATCACTCGGTTTAGATTTAATAGCTTTATTTCATCTTTAAAATGGTCTTTATTTGAGATTACTGCAATATGCGTGTACCTACCAAAACATCTATGCGTTATCTGTGACAACACAAAAGTTAATGATATTGAACACTTAACATTGTTAAGTTTGGTCTGGACTGATTACTTCTACATTATTCCATGTTTTCACAAATTAAATCACATACCTATACCACATTTACATCATGCTTTTAACAGTCCATGTACCTCAAAATGTACCTTGTTTGTATCCAGTGTAAGGGTCTTTTGTCAGATACCGCAGCCATTCATATCTGATTCCATTTTTTTTTTATGTACCGGTATGTTGGTTCAAGATAAAGTGCTGTTCATTCCAAAAGTGTTACTGCTGTATAGGTTAGCAACACCTCCAACTTCTGTGCTAATCCTTTCTTCCCTCCAGAGTGTTGGCAATAATAACACTACCTGCTTTAGCAGTGGAAACAATGTTGTCTAATTACACATTCACAACTTACAACTATCTATCTAGAACACAGTTCCTGACACCAGCTCATGCTACCTTGTGAAGATATCTTTGCTGGGAATTTCATCACTTCAACCATGCAGTCAACTTATGAATGAATGAAGAAAAAAAAAAACACTTGAGTCTGCAATCATTGTCAAAGGGTATATGCACGGAATATGATGAATAGCTCATCAATGTGACTATATTTGAAAGAGTGAAGATCTGCTATTCTTTTTCAAGAATGCACCATGAGGTTGTGGATTGTCAAACTGCTCACAGTGCATTGTGTCATGTCACATGGGACATTGGTTAGCAATTTCAAAACATGCATTCTTTTTGTTATTTATTTATTTATTATTAGCCCTTGCAGAATACCTGCAACACATGGACTTATTACTGTACATATTTGAAAGGCCCATTACAACTAGTGCCACTATATAGTTATTGCCAAATTTGCTCCCAAAAACATATAAATATGTTCTATGTTCTAAATGCTAATTGCTACAAACGGAAACAGAAAGAAATAAACTTTTTTTTCCCTGATGAAAAAAGAGACTCTAATCTTTATTTTGTTAGGTTCCATGTTTTTATAGCAATAGAGCAAAATCAGTCAAAATCCAGTAAAACAGCCTGGAGCGAAGGGGGTTGCTTGACTGAAAATGGCTGGGAGTCAATGAGTTGAAACAGATTTTGTTCCAAACATTTGTAATATGTTATGTGTACACTTTGTGATCTAATGCAGCAAATTGTCTTTAGTATTATTGAAAAAATGTTTTTTAATGCCTTTGATTTTGGCCCAACAGACAAACAGAGCATGTAGTTGACGAATTTGAGGTGTCTTGACATAGCATCGCCAGTGTAGTGTGACACGTTCAACGATTGGTCGCCAAGTGTCTGGGATGCTTCACGACCATCACGACGAAAGTCTAGCATGTCAGAATTTGTATTAATGGTCGTTATTGTTGGAGGACTTGTTCACCAAATGTGCACTGCTGTACTCATCCCCGAATCATACTCTAAAAATATCAAAAGTCACATTTTTTCTTTTATGGACAGGAGCCACCTCCCAACATTGCCATAGGCAATGGCGACGTGAATAGAAAAGCACAAAAAAATATTTGGACTGTCGTTCAAATATTTTTAGAGTAGCATATGATTTGGGCATAAGTAGGGCACATTTAGTGAGGATCCATTACGTCTTTCAGATGGACACATAGCCAATATCTTTTTATAGAGGTCAGTCCAGGCGCTGAAGGTTTGGCGTGAACGCTCGTATCAAATGCACTGTACTAAAACAATTCAAATAGGGATCAATATTTAAGCAATATAGAAAATTATGTACTCAAACAGGCAAACACAATAGCTATACACCTAATATTTAAGTTTTTGATAAAATAATAAAACAATAGCCTGTCATCTCAAAATTAATTCACAAAATAGGCTATATTGCCCCGACACATGTAAATAAATTAAAATAGAGTACCAATTGTACAAAATCATATTTTAACCCGTGAGCAGTGTATTATTTTTTAAATGGCTTGGTCAGAACCATCAAAACGCCCAAAACGGGTCACAATACCGCCAAGGGGTTTTAAATAGCTACCGAGCAGGGAGCGCGAGCAATGCGCTCATCAGAATCAGAATCGTTTTTATTGCCATGTAAGTGAATACATTTCGGTGACTGGTGCAGACATAAGACATAAACGAGTAGCATTGAAATGACATAACATTAAAGTAAAAGATGAAAAAATATAAAATAAGATAAAACAAATATTTCTAAGTAACACTGTCACTGTCATTGAGATGAATTTATGATATATGTAATTAAATATATAATTAACCCCTGGGCGTTATTTGACCATTTTTTGGCTTTTTGTTGGTTCTGACCAAGCCATTTCAAAATAAAATAACGCCCGGGGGTTAAACAGACAATAAATGTTTATGTAGATAATGTAGATGAGAAAAAAACTGCAAAAGGTCAATATATCTAGAGCTTAGTACAGTGACTAAAGTGACAGTTGGAAAAAGAAGTGACAGTGCAGCAGGGTGATTAAATTGCATTTAAAAGCCCAACAGCAAAGGGGAAGAAGCTGTTCTTATGGCGTGAGGTTTTGGTTTGAATGGATCGTAGCCTTCTACCTGAGGGGAGTGGTTGAAAAAATCCATGTTCTGGGTGAGAGGGGTCAGCTGTGAGCCGACATTCAAGCCTCGCAGTCCCGGAGGTATACAGGTCTTGGAGTGATGGGAGGTTGCATCCAATCACCTTTTCAGCAGAGCAAACGACACGCTGCAGTCTGTGGCCCAACGTACCACACAGTAATGGAGGAAGTGAGGATGAACTCAATTATGGCTTTGCGTTCTTGATGAGGGAGCTGATGGTCATCTCCCACTTAAGGTCTCTGGTGATGGTGGTACCAAGGAAGCGGACGGAGTCCACATTGGAGATGGAGGTGTCTGTCAAGGTGAGGGGGAATAGTGAAGCTTCCCGGATGTCTACCACCATCTCCGCTGTCTTCTGGGCATTTAACACTAAGTTGTTGCTGGCACGCCAGGACACCAGACGGTCCACTTCCCTCCTGTAGGCAGGCTCATCACCGTCTGAGATGAGTCCAATTGAGTGCTCCATTCACACAAACACTTCCTGCTCTGCCTCTTTTTTTTTTTTTGTCCCGCGACAACCAGTGCGGACGTGGTACTCTTTGCGTCACAGCATGTGATGATCGGGTCGGATCTTTTTTCTTTTCTGAAAAAAACTGAAAAAAATAATAAGATCGGGTCGGATCTTGTCGGTTTCAGACTTGTAGTGTGGCTACACGTCCGGTCCACGACACAGAGTGAATTTATCAGGTAATCTGACAGTGTGACTGTCGTGAAAGACAAAAAAAAAGCTTGGCATAAGACAACACTCCAGGGACTGTTCACTTTTTTGAGTTTACTGCATTTACAGTGCGATCTCTACGTCTGAAAACGATCAAATATAGGGCAACACTATTTTCCATCTATCTATTTCTTATGCATATCTAGGGTTGGGTCACTGGGCAGCAGCCTGAGCAGAGAAGCCTGGACTTTCCTCTTTCTTAGTCCAGATTTCAGGCTCCCAGGCAAGGTCTCTAGCACGTTCTGGGTCTTCCTAAAGTGGCACGTGGACATAACATCTTACCAGTGAGGCATCCTGGAGGTATCTGCACCAGATCCCTCCCACCTTTTCTGCATCTTCACGATGTCAAGGAGCAGCGTCTCTGAGTTCTTCCCAAATGGCCGACCTTCTCACTCTATCTGTAAGGAAGAGTCCAAACACCCTTAGAAGGAAAATCATTTCCACCGCTTGTTCCCTTGAGCTTGTTCTTTCAGGTATGACCCAGAGCTTGTGACCATAGGTGAGGGTGGTAGCTTTGATCGACCAGTAAATTGAGAGCATTGCCTTTTGGCTCATCTCCCCCCTCACCACGAAAGACTGATCCAGACTCTGCATAACTGAACTGCACCATTACACCTGTCACACTCTTGCTTCACTCTTCATTCATTTGTGACCCAAACCCCAAGATACTTGATCCTTCACTAAATCCAGTGCCTTCGACCACTCGGCCACAATACCTGAGAAGTATTATGCAGAAAGAGAAATTTGTTGGGAATTTAAGAAATGTTTCAGGTGCAAACTTGGTGGACAAACAGTAGGCTTCCACGCCAACATCCAGGTTCGTGCTGTCCTGCCTAGCCTTGTGGATAATGTGATCAAGCCTGATCAGATCCGTGGCAAACCCCATTCTTCTTCAATGACAAGAGACTACAGGACAACGCTTTTTACTTCAGCAGCAGAGCGGCGCATCCGAAGTGTGCTGGGCCCATGACCTAGAGATCGATGGATCGAAACCATCCTCCGCTATCTCGACCTGGTTCTTTAATAGCACAATCCTCAGTCTAGGATGTTGTTGAACTTCCACCAAGTAGTTATTTTGAAGGTTAATCATGTGAAGTTAAGAATAGGCTACTCATTGTCTGTGGCCAACGGATGTGACCCTTTCCTCAATTAATTTACTTCACATTGGAAAAATGGGCCATCTTTCACCATTCTCAGTCTGGTTCCTCTGTGTTGTCACTGATTAAGTAGGCAGTCCCGGTGAAAGGTCAAAATACAAACAGAAAATCAATTACCTACACTTTGTGTTAAACACAATCCTACGTCAGAACTTGATCAGAGAAACAGTACTGATAAAGGATGGAAGAAGGCATACATGCCCTGATGTTAGTAACAAAAAAACAAAAACAAAAAAAATACCTCAACAAAAGAGTTCATGAAAGTATGTTGACACAAGTTTCCCCAAATAAAATACAATGTAACCTTCAAAGTTGAGTATGAAGTTCAGTGATGCTGATAGACTTCTGAGTAGTTCTACTTCAAATTTAACTCTTTGACTGCCAAAAACGTTAAATAACGTTTAGTAAAATCCTACGGAGGAGCGCCAAAGACGTTAAAAGACGTTCACCAAGGTTTTTTTTTTTGGGGGGGGGGGGGGAACGGGTGGAGGAAAGCCTTGGCCAGCTGTGCTGAAAGTATCAAGCAGATCTAGTTAGTATAATGACTATTTTTGGCCCCTAGATGGCAGCGATGACTCTCTTTGGACAAGATCGGGTAGGCGTCAGTAGAAGACGTGAGGCGGAGCTAGAGTGTTGAGGGGAGAATGGCTGGGGAGGCAAAAATGGCGACCGGTTGCAAGCAGCTCACGCTTGAGCATTTTTTTCAAAGACGAAAAGCATCGACCAATGCTAAAGAGCACATTGATGACGACGGTGATGATGATGGTGACTCCGGGGTTGACGCCGAAGTTGGAAGCGTTGACGCGGCGGCTGTGATCACGTCATGAAGCCTCACCGGCTAGCGATGCTAACGCCGGAAAACGCGGAGCACAACCGAGCACTTCTGCACAGGCGGACGTTCAATCGGACGACGAAGAGTGCCCCGAGTCCAATGCATATTCATCGGAGGAGTGGGTACAGTCTGATCACGGAGAAGACACTGGTTATGGACTACGATGCCACCATGAATGGAGCGGATAAGATGGATCAGAACATCTCTTACCACCCGGTATAGGAACTGAAGGACATGAGGAAGCCAGACGTAACACCAACGTAATGTCACCGTATCATGATCCTGAGAGTAGACTTGATGGCAACATGGCCAAACACACACTGCAGTATATACTTGCTATTTCCCGGGGAAAAAAAGCCAGCAAAAAAGTGTAGCGTCTGCAATCGCAGTGAAACTAATCTGTTGTGCAAATCCTGCTGCGTCACCTTGCACGCAGGGGAGTGTTACAAAAAGAAAAACTCTATTTGAAACATCCACACAATTGTAAATAGTACCACGGTTGCACACATTTGTAAATAGTTTGCCAAATTGTTTTGTCAAATTGTTACACTGTTGAATGTAAATAAACTTATTTTGCTTAAAAAAACACTTTTTCATTGTTGGTGGTAGTGTTTTACAGAAGTAAAGCACTGTTTAGGTGTTTGTGGCATCATTCATGGAAAAAAAGTGTCAAATTCACTAGAGTGCATGAAATAATATCGTTTCACAAAAAGCTTGATTTCTCCGTATTTTGTTTCAAAACAGAGCATTTGGGTGAAACTAACAATTTTCTATTGTTGATTACTGAAAAACGGAATAAGGTAGAAACAAACTTTTTTTTTCTGATGAAAGATGAGAGTTCAATCTTTCATTTGGTAGTATGTGTGTTTCCATAGTCCAAACACAAAATTTTCTGTGGACCTTGAAAGATCAGTCAAAATGCTTAAATCGGCTGGCACCCACGGCATCCCTTTTCTGAAAACGTCTGGCAGTCAAAGAGTTAACTTTTGATTCTTCAAATTTAAATTATTTTTCCCTTCGAAAAAAAGGAAATAATTCGCTCGAGCCTGTTATCGTCATATATCAGTTATTAACTGTGTTGCGCATTTTAACATGCTTAAAGAAAAGTTAACCACTTTTTGATTTTAAATACAGTAAAGTAGAACTATTCAGATTGAGTTATGTTTCATAAGACATAAAAGTATTGAATAGTTCTTGAGGTGGCATTTTAGTGTGTCTGTGCGTGCTTGTAAAGGATTTTTTTCCCCACTTTATCTCTTTCAAACCACAAGAAATAAGCCATTGAATGAATGCAGCTTCTTATCTGATATCTGGAGGATCACCTTGTTGAATGCCCACCAGTAGCACCACTCAAATTTCCCCCCCAACATTTCAAAAGCATTTAACTTGTGTTTATTTAGTCGTCCCCCCTGCAGTGGGAGGCTGCGGTCGCATGTGGTCTCCTCCTCCTCGGGCTGCTGAGGAAGTGATGCTAATCTAGATAGAGGGAAGACTGGGTGGGGGAGGCAAAGGGAAAAGAGGGGTGAGGGGAATCACCCCTCCTACCCTCTCTCTCTCTCTCTCTCTCTCTCTCTCTCCTTCTCTCAAAGATGATTGTGCTGCAATATGTCGCATGACCGCCGCCAGGACTGCAGATGAATCTCATAGTTAATCATTAATAATAATCTTAAAAAAAGGCATCCGTTTGCATTACACAACAAAGTAAGATTTATTTTTTTTAAACAATGGTTTTAAAAAAAGGCTGCTTTTGATCCCATTCTCGTCAGATTTCATTCAGCGTCGACCATGAAACAACTCTTTGGATGTTCAGACCATTCAACCACCTGCTTTGATATTTATGAGAAATCCCTACCCTACCACACACACACCCACACCATTGATATTCACAGAGCTCAAACTTAGGCAGCTTTGCTGCATTGTCACTCGCTTTTCTCTCTCCCTAACACTGCATGCTCTGTCTCAATGGTCTGATCTGACCTGCCCCCCCCCACACACACACCAGCCCCCCTTTTACACCGCAGCATCCCGCTGCCATAGAAACCACAAGGAGCATCCCGGGTGGTGCATGCAAGGCAGTCAGTATGCGCGCTCAGGAGAGGGAGCGCATCGACAAAAGATAGAGCTAGCGGAGAGGTGGTGTTATTGGTTGGGGGGAGGTGAGGAAAAGCAGAGGGAGAAGTGAGCGGGTGAGCTTATCCAGGAAGGAAAAGTGACTTTCACGGGTGAGTACAGCATGGAGCGGTATTGAGTGTCTTTCTTTTGTCTTCTTTGTTGATGAGTGATTTTGGGTTTGCTGCTGGGATGCTCCGAAACAGGTAGTAGGAGTTGTGCTGTCTCATATTGTGGCTTCAGCATTGTAGTTTGGGTAACATTTTACTTTCGGCTTAAAAAGCAACCAGCTTTCTTATTTTGCACGACACAAATTCAGTGCTGGACTGCCGTGTTAATATTTGATGAGCCTTCCTATCTCACTCGCCTCTGCCCCTTTTAAAAAGCATCTCTTTGTTGTCCTCCAGCTTTTATCAGTCATTAAACTCATGTTCAAGCCCGAGGTTAGAACACCTGCTCTGCTGCATAGCGCAAAAAATGGTCAAGTCAGGCTTTTTGATTCGGTGCGAGTGTCTTTTCTGTCACTTTTCAGCCCTCCTCTTGCTCCTGCTCTTCCTCAGCGCTCCTTGTCCTGACACTTTGATGAAGGGCCAGAGCCGCGGGGCTAATAGGGAGGAGATCAGCCTGAGCTGGAGGCAAAAGTGTAATTGTGACAGCAGTTGGCACCTTTGAGACGCTTGTTGTTTGATAACGGGCCAAGCTGTGAAGACAGAAGGCAAAAAGAAAAAAAGAAAGAATCCATGCAACCTGTTAAGGTCCCTGGTGCTTATTAACGCCCTTTTCTATTCCCACACCCTTGACAAGCAGCATGCATCAAGAAGGGCAGTTTGGTTCATTTTGGGAAGGCTTTTTTCTTCTTCTTTTTTATTACCCTTGTCAAAAGTTGTGAAGGGCTCCAAAACCTTTCTTAGAATTTCACACATTTTTGGCAACCTACTGCTAGTTACAAGCAACCTCTAAAAATAGTAATTTTCAAAAATCAATGCCCTGGTAAAAATGTATGATTTTTGGATAAGGCTTTAAAAGCCAACAACAGTGAAATGTGCATGCCAGGCCAGTAGTTGGCGATGTCACAATACATACCAAAAGCTTGTCACTGGGGTTTGAATTGTGATGTATGAAACTCATGTGACTCTGTTGGACACAGTAGTGTTGTGGTTTTTAATCGACCTCAACCAAAGGTATTTTTTTTCTGTACATATGTATGTATGTACACAGTCAATTTTGTAGAGTAAATTTTAAACTAAAAAGAGTATATTTGGTCGCAGTCTAAACTAGAGTAAACTTTACATTTGGAAGAGAGTAAAATATTCGCAAAAAAAAAATAAAATCACTCAAGTGGTCGTCTCCCATGTTGAAGGTTGTAGGATTGTTTCTGAACCCATGAGTGATTTTTTTATTTTCTTTTTTTAATTATACATAAGCGGTTCAGAAGATGGATGGGTGGATATTTTCCTCTCTTCCGAGTGTAAAGTTGACTCTGTTTAGACTGAGACCGAATATAGTCTTTTTCTGAGTAAAATTTACTCTACGAAATTTACTGTGTGTGTTGTGTGGTTGCTTCTAACCACGTTGCAGAAATGCTTGGCGTATTTATCAGCAAAATGCCTGGTTCCTGTTTTCACGACGGTCAGTGCAATATGAGTTGAGGTTCCTCTCACCACCAATGAAGTGACCGCTCACCCCCAAATAGCTGTGGTTGCAAGTTGAAGTCCAGTCATCTTCAGTTGTAGCAACACAATTAGGCGAATCTTCCACGAAAATATCAAGTTTGTTTCTTTTCCCCGTAGTACTGGGCAGTCCAGATAATGGATGGCTGGATGGACAATTGGACATCTTGCTGATTTTAGTTGTCCGTATTCCTGCGTAGTGGTTGTACGATGGGTCATTGGACACTGTTTGCAACACGTCAATAAATCAACTATGTTTACAGCTATCCACTTAGCAAGAACACTCATCAGCCTGTCGGTTGCAGACTTGCTCATACGCGAGGTGTTCTTGAGTTTAGCTGGTCCAAGAACTCTGCTATGGCTCGCTACATTATTGCTGCTATCATTAGCTGTGGGGTGCTTATCATTTATTGTGGTAACAAATTCACTACAAATAAGACATGTCACTCTATCTTGATCAGTGGTGCTGTCGGGGTGTTTTTTTTTATATTTCAATGAAGCATTGATCGGACCAACAACTCTAGCTCCTCCATTTTCACGTCTTCTCTCTGCTCCTGAACTTGCCTTACCACTTACAATAGGAGCCTATCAGGTTATGCCAAACACAGTAACAGCCAATCAGTAACCACTTCAGGGTGTGATTGACCTTTGAAACCATTGCCAACAACTCAAGCGCAAGCCCCACGCATAAAAAAAGATCTCATCAGCATACAGAAACAGTGAAGTCAGAGATGAAAATTTTGATTAACTCGATTCAAAAACATAATACTTTAAATATGACTGTAAGTGATTTAGTTTGCTATTTTGACACCCCTACTTCTAATTCCCATCTAGTTGTAGTCCATGCGCACTTTGACGGAAAAGTATTACACACAAAGAAACGATGGGTGGACAATTGTTGTGTTGGTTGTACTTGTGCATGTTTTTCATTAACTTTTAAGATACGCTCCCATGGCATCCGTTATTTACCGATGACTGCTGTCTTGGCCAAAATGATACAATTTTCTTTTCATATGTTGTAAGTCTAAGCTGACCCTTTTTTTTCTCCTTTTTTTTTTTTTTACAATGATGTATGTAATAACCTTATGTAACTACCGCCAAAAAGGCCAAACTCCCTCCATCCCCATTTTTTTTTGTTCCCTTCCCATTTCACCGTTTCTGTCATCCAGTTAATGAACAGTAGTGGGACCATGCCACCTCCACCACAAAGAAATAGTGCTAGAAAGTGAGATGGTCAGTAAAAGGTTCCATACTTCTGCTGACTGACTGCCTGACTGGGGTAGTGGCCATATAGCCAAAAGGCAATTCCTGAGTAGGAAGAAAAAAATACTATCAGTAAGATTTTTTGTGTGTGGTTGTATTAGAGAGCCTCATGCCAAGAAGAAAGATGTACTGCATTGTTGTCCTTTGCTTACTGTCTTCTTATTCTTTGTTGTCGCCACGTATAGGATTTAGCTTCGCAATGCACACTGAGAACTTGAACGGAGCGCTTAGTGGAAACACGACTTCGAACAAATCCATCCTTTCATATCTGGCCCCAGTGGCCCTCGCCTGTGCTTTGCGTGTGTGGCTGTGTACAGTTCCAGGTTTGGAAAAGAGCATGTGACCGCGCACGTGCAGCGCATGAGTGTTGACATGATGGCGTGCAAGGAGGATGGCCGCGGGGGTCGCTGGCTGTGTGTGGATACGGGGATTTGTGGCGCCTTTCGGGTGACACCTTTTATGACTCTTGTTTAAATGTCACACACTGAGGCTGCACACACGCTGACAATAGCACATGGCTGTAATAAACATGGCAAAATGTGAGGCCAGGCTTGGTGCGATAATGCTGCGCCCGCCACTGCCTCCCTTCCCAATTTCCTCTAGGCAGAGTTTGTTCCGAAAAAATTGGAGTGAAGTCTCTGAGCCCTTCGGCCCCCCGATCAATACAGCATGAGAGGAAACAATATTGGCTTTGTAAACAAGGGGAGGGGCTGTACTGACAATGATCTCACTTGTTACAGGAAGCTCATGTTTAATAGATGAAATCAAACCCGTGTGAATAGTGGGCTCCACTGTGGCCAAGACACAACAACACATTTGAAATTGTTGCAGAGAGAAAGTCCATAATCTGACACTTCAAAGCATTTTTTTAACCAAGGCTCAGGCGCTGCTTCTGACTGCAACCTGCACATTTCATCTATCAAGAGATCAAAACAGCCAGAGGCTATTCCGTGGTTGTTTTTGTCCGGTGAACAGAAAACTATAAATTTAGTATTCCTAAAACAGTCAAGCAGCATTGGAGGTTCCATCCAAGATAGAGAAAAGTTTGTGACAGTGCTCCGGTGAGAGCAACTGAAGAACCAGTAACTGTACAAGAGAACCTTTATAACTCAAACTGTTGCCATCTTTACTGAAGGGGAAGTCAACCCCAAAATTTCTCTACATTAATATGTTGTATGCGCCCACTAGTCTAAATAGTATTTTGATTAATCTTATGTTTGTGGAATATGAATAAAGCAGCAAAATCCACCTGTTTTTTTTCCATCTCAGGGGGCAGCTTTTTTGCTACTTGTTGACTGAAAATGACATCACAGTTGCTCAGGTCACAGTTAACACCGAATCACGGCTTCACCTGTTTTCTGAGTTTGGTCATGTGACGGTTACAAGCTGAGCCGTGGTTGGTCTTTGCCTGAGCCCTGAGCAATTGTGATGCATGTGGCAAAATGGACGCCCCCTGTGTTGTATAAAGAAAAAAAGGTGGATTTGGCTTCAGATTCCACAAACACAATCTTAACCCCTTCAGACCCATAGATGGTCGCAGTGTCCCAGTGGGCATGACATATTCGAGTGTAAATAACAATAAAACGCATCATTTGGATGATGTCAACAATTCTGGTTCATGATTGGATTTTAACTGACCAATCATAATCACAAGTTGACTTGCATGATGTTCATGTTAAAAATGTTGCATATAACACATTACAGCCATATTATCTTGGCATCCACTATAACAACTAATAACATGAGATAATTGTTAATATGCATATTTTATTCAAGGTTTTTTATTTATTTATTTTTTACATTTTCTGGATGCCCCCTTTACACTATGAATGTGGTCACCATAGCATAACAAATGATTAATCAGTAATGCCTCATGTCTCTGATTGGTTGTATTTCCTCTGGCCTGGTGTTTTCCTAGAATCAAATTAGAGATATAAGATGGGGCCAGGGAGGGCGGATGTTTTTCCAAAATGTACCACTTTCAGGTCATATTGACAGTTTTAACTAGGCAGGCAATGTTTCAGTAACATTTTGGCATGCTTAAAAGTCATCAAAGGGTTTGTAATAAATAATAACAAATAGACTGTTGTCATGAACTGTAAAAGCAATTAACCTTCCGTTTGCTTTGCGTCCATTAATATTCTTCCTTTCTGCAAAACAAATGTTTTATTAACAATATTCAAGCTCTGTAGCTGTTAGATAGTTATTTTAATTTTAATTTTTAATTTAAAAAAATAATAATTTACTTTGTCATTTTTGCAGTCAGTGTTTTTGCTGTTGTACCCATATTTGTTTAGCTTTTGTGTGTGTGTTTTAAAGATTGGGAAAAAGCCTTAGAAATGTGCCAGCAAAGACAAATTAAAAGTGTAGCAATGCCTTTCATATTTTAAATGTCATGAAATAATTGTTATAAAAGATAGATAAATTATGGTGTTAATGATGTTAATGTGCTGAAATGCTAATAATTGATTTACCTAATAATAATAATAATAATATTAATAATAATCATTATCATCATCATCATAATAATGATAATAATAATAATAATAATAATAATAACAATAATAATCATACTGTTTAATTGCGCCGTAGTGTATCACTAACCTACGCTGACAGTACTGAAGTACTAATTACAGTTAATACAGTATTTTGTAAAACAACAACAAAACATAAACGTGCCTTCTTGTGCCGCATGACAACATATACATAAAAAAAAAAGAAAAAAAAGTGACAACATATTCCTATTCGCTGTGCAAAGTAGTTGATTGCGTGCCGTTTGTCATTTCAAAATGTTCCAAATGTGTAAATGGTGAAGAGCATCAGGTTATTCATCCCTCTACTGCTCGCTACAAATATGCCACATTCGCATGCTGTGATATTCCGTGAAGTATTTAAGTTTCTTTGGCATTTGAACTCAGCAACCTCATCTCTCACTTCACTTGCATTATTTTCCAGATTTATACTTATAGGATTGTATTACACTTATTTACCTGACTGCAGGATCAATAACTGATCGATATGTGTTGGATCAAGATGAGGAAGAGTTAAATCAGGCCCAGTCAGCGTCAGGTTAATAATCCCAGCAATAACGACTGAACCTCAGCTGGTCATCTTTCTTTTCCAACTGTATGTTGAGGCTGTGAGCGTCTGCGGCCCAAATGTCATCCCACGGGTGATCCAACAGGGTCACAGTGATGGATGCATCATTTCTTCATGCTGACTTGTTTCCCGCCATCGTTCGGAGCCTCGGGGGCCGAAGGTCAGATCAAAGCTCGGAAAAATCGGATGTGGTGGCTATTTCCCCACCAGTTCATTCAGAGCAAGTGTTGCGTTGTGTTCTTGAAGTGGAATCGATGGAGAACAAAAACGAAGGATAATTATGACAAATATGCATCACTGCTCTCTTAACCTTCCTTTTTTTTTACTTCTTAGCTACAGCAACAATGTGCATTGGTTAGTCGGACCTACTGATAGGATGTTTACACATCAAAAATTATTAAACACTAAATCAATGTGTTTTCCAAATCAATTTCTTAATAAAAAAAGAAGAAAAAAAGATCATTCTGCTGGCATGAATGCTATATATTTACCCGATATTTTCTTTTCTCAATGTCTCAAAATAACAGGTCAATTTGACTTCCAGGATGACAGCAAGGTCAATAGCAAGTGGATGATTTGTTTTATTTTTAAACAATTTCCATTTTTTCCTTGACAAATGGTCTAGTTCCAAACTGGTGCCGGTAAATGGTGAAATGAGATTGTGTTCCTCCCACCTGGTTTGTTACAGCTGGAACAAAACAATGCGTAGACCTCGTGCATGACAACTGCAGCCGTGTCCAGAGCTGTGCGACATCATGGGAAATCTATCTATTCTTGTAAAAGACAATTGAATTTAGTATTTAATCTAACCGCACCTTGACAGCCACACAGTAAAATTGGAAGTGTAAATTTATCTCCCATAGTGTTAAACTTAACAATTTCAATACGTTTATATAGTTCTCACCAGTTCCAAGTTATTTACACTTCCAAAAGTGTACAAATTTAACTCTTTGGTAGAGTGAAATTACAACACCCATAGTGTTATTTGACACATAAAAGTGAACTTTTGATACTTTAAAGTGTCTACTTTCACATATCAGCGTTTTTTTTTTCACATTGTCAGCGTTATTTCTTAACACTCAAAAGTGTTATTTCCTTTTATTTGTTGGTGTTAATTTCTCACAGTTTTGTTGTTACTTTTAACCACAAAGTGTTATTTTCATTCCGTTTTTGGGGGTGTTATTTTCTCACAGCTTTAATGTTACCGCTGGATTTTTAACTCAATTTGATCCAACAGAATTTGTTGCTGTGCAGCTTTGCCATTACCATAAAAAGTGTGTGTTTTTATTTTTGGTATGAAACCTTTTTTTGTTACATCTATCAAAAATATCAAAATTTTCCTGTATGTCAACACTTTCCTGGAACTTAAGGTATGCTACGCTAACCAGTATTTACAGCTAAATACCAACAACACAGCAAATCAGTCAATGTTAAATTTCCGGTGTTCGATCAAACATACAGTAAGCAGTTATATTTTAGCACTGTCAGAGTGTTGGGGGTGGATGTAGGGTGCAACCTGAATAGCACTACCTTGAGCGTTAAATTGACCACACCCTCATTTCCAACGATGGAGAAACTTTCCAAGTTTCCAGCTCGCTGTCGACCCCAGTTCCTCCCATGTAAGGAGGAAAAGTGCTATATAAATGACATACCAGAGTAAAGTCAAGTTTGAGTTAAATGTTACATGCAATTTTTGTAAATACGGGAACAAGTCCAATAAGAACCTGCAAACTCCACACGGAAAAGCCGCATGTGAGATTCTAACCCCCGAACCTCAGAGCTGTAGGAGGCAGACATACTAACAAATACATCACCATGCCATCCTGTGTTAAAACAGTCTTTGCAAAAAGATCCCCCAAAGCAGCTTTTGAGGCTAATGCAAGACGTTAAGTAGATAAAGTGCCTCCTCCCTCAATCAGCATCACTCCTCTGCCCGCAATCCACTCGACAGGCTTACTAGGAGTTGTATTAATTCGTCACAATAATGCGACACTTCAAGCCTGCGGAACATCAACTAGCAAGCGGTTGTAGCTGGTGTTTGTAATGCGTGTAGCAAATCCATTTAAAATCCCTGGTGATGAAAATTAGTACGACCGAAAACCAGTGGGAGCCATTTCCGTTTTTGTTGTTGTTGTTAGCACAGGCTGATGGCTGCCGGTTGTTTTTTTTATTGCAAATGAAAGCATCCATGCAGCAAGCGCAGGCCACATCAATAAAGTCCATCTTTATTATCATTGGATAACATCATGCCGTGCTGCTCTAAGATGTTTCTAAACGGATTGTAATATTGTTAGTCATTCGTATCATAAAGCTTGAACCAACTCTAATGAATCATTATATAAAACCGCCGGCAAGTCCTCGGCAAATGATGAGCTCACATTTATTCCTGTCCTGATGTGGCCCTTTGCTACTTTTTTTTAGTGTCCTACACTGTAGAAAATACTGTACCTCCATTCCCTCCCCAAACGTTTACTACAAAGTTGGAAACATACAACTTCCTATTAAGTCTTGTTAAGTGCAAGTTCGGAGGGCTTTTGAGCATCTTGTGATTGATTTCTTAATTTTCTCTCTAGCCTATGATGTGTATTGCAGATTGAAACTCTTGATTAATACTTTTATCTCCTCCCAAATCACTGCAAAAGTAAATATGCGTTAAAGCTTTGTCAATGAACAAATCTGAATTTCCTCCTCACAGACAGGTCACAGTTCATCTCTGTTGTTAATAAATTTGGTCCAGTTAAAATTGCTGTACTTTATAGTACACGAGGTCAATACAATCCATTGTTCCCTCATGAGGGCGATTGTGTTTTTATTGCATTTCAGCAGCGACTTCCAAGATCTGTTGACACTTCAGTAAATTAATATGACATGACGGGGGAGACACTGGGAAGTAATCCAAGGAGCATTTGAATTGCACGCTCACACATGGATTACATTTTAAAGTCGAAAGTGTTTGTGAATTTATTTATTTATTTTTTGACAATTCCTGAAAAGCATTCAAAAATGATTTTGAGTTATAACTTGGAAACCTTTTTCTTCTTTTCAAATGAAAGTCATTTGTCTCAGCCCTCCCTAAACTGTCTGACCTTGAAAAATGTGTGTATGACTTGTATAGCGTTAATACATTACAATAGTAGGCTACCTTGTTCATTTTTTTAAATTTCCTTTTCTTTAAGTGTGATATTGAGCAGTAAGTCAGCTTCAGTATTAGTTGAAATGCGTGATTTCTTTTTCATCCATTCAACATGTTGTTAGTGTGCCTTTGATTGTGATTGCCGAAAACAGGCCTTTTGCGTGGCGGTTTCTTTTGCATTCACAGAGTTAAAGTGTTTTCACATGGATAATTTTTTCTTTGGACCCTGACATAAAGAAAATTTTTTTTTTTTAAATGACTTTTGGCAAGGAAAAATAGAGCAAGACTGTGATGGATAACTGTCCCAAACCATTTTGATGCAGGAATGCCAACTACTTGCAGCACCAAGGATCAGATATCCTTTAAAATCATTGGCTTCTTTGCAATTCAGCAGAAAGATGACAGCCAGCATGTATAGAGTATTTACATAGAGCTTGTAATTCCCTCGGAATGTGTGTGTCGCAAAAATACTGCAGAACTAGCAATGGTAAAATGTTGGCTTTGATTCTTTTTTTTTCTCTTTTTTTTATTTTAATTTTTTCCTGGTTGGCTTTGATTCATGACAGCATGTCATTACAATAATCAGATAGAATGTCAACATGCCCCCAGAGCAATGAGCTTGGTAGCTTACTACATTTTGTTCTTTGATTGACTTTGAAGAAGTATATACAGGGGAATGTCTACAGCCAAAAATATTAATCATTTATTCAAATTTCTAAATAAAAGGGTATAATGTCAATACAATTAATTCATACCATGGACGGTGTCTTATGTCGTAGTGGTAGACCACTACCACCCAGTAACAATAAGCCTCATTCATTAATAAATGCCTAGAAATGTTCATACACTACGCACAAATAGAGCGTACACCCGAAATCACCGTCGGCTTCATGGTACACGTGTACCAGCCTAACCTTGCCAGCAAGCTGAATTCTCGCGGTATTTGTTCACAAAAACTACGAGAATACATCTTATACTGCTCCCGCTGTCCGTTTGCAACTGACTTTTAATAAGTCGGACCAATCAGGCGTTGTTTAGGGCATGAAGCTGTGACGAACCCAGGAAGCGCCGATACCAGGGGGAAACAAACCTAACATAGAACATATGCATATAATTCTGCGCTTTGTGCATTTTTATCTGGTAAAGATGTTCGGGCTTTTTTTCTTTTCTTCATGAGACCGAAGACGACATTTTCATCCGTTACCGTGATTGAAACAAAACAAACATGCTCAAGATGCCAATTTGTCCAATCAGCACGAAGTACAGTGGTACCTTGGCTCACGAACTTAATTGGTTCCCACAGAGAGTATGTGAGCCAAAAAGTTTGTCTTCCAAACAAGTATTTCCCATAGGAAACCATTGAAATGAGAATAATCCGTTCCCAGGTCCCCATTAAACACAATTTTCTACTAAAAAAGCCTTAAAACTACACAAAATATACCTTATTTTATGTATAATAAATGTGCTATTGTATTGTAATTAAAGAAATACACTGTACTGTATAATAAAGTGTTTTTATTTACAAAACTTGCAAATTGCCTTTGTGATGGTACAGTACAGTAGTTGAAGGCTTGATGGAATGGAGTGGGAGGAGGAGGGAGGGAGGGAGTTACTGTTTGGAAGGAGAGTCCGGTGTGGCTTCTCTTCTTTGCTTCTTCGGAGACTCTTTATCCTTTGTGCTGACTAAAAACCTCTTAATTGACACCTGTTGCTTTCTGAGTTGTAAGGTCTTACGAAACTGAGGCATCACATTATCATTCATCATGTTGATGATTCTCATAGCCACAGTCTTTTCTGAATGGTACCGTTCGACAAAATCCTGCACATCACTCCACTTTGCTAACATTGTCTTGATGCTCTCTCTTGATGCTGCAGCCATCTCCTCCTCCTCCTCCTCCTCGTCCTCACATGACAACTCCTGAACGGCTTCTTTCTGCTTGTCCTCTTGAAGGCGAATCAAATCCTCTGTGTTGAGGACCTCATTATGGGCAGCAACAAGCTCCTTGACGTCATCTGCATCCACTTCGAGTCCCATGTTCTGTCCCATGGAAACAATGTCGTTCACAACAACAGAGTCTTGAGGATCAAATCCTTCAAAGTCCCTCTCAAGGATGCATGCGGGCCACAACTTCTTCCATGCTGCTTTCAAGGTTCGAAAGGTAACATCATGCCAAGCCTTTTCTATCATTTGAACACAATGATACACATTGAAATGTTCCTTCCAAAAATCCCTAAGGGATAGGTCGGTGTCATTGGTCACGCGAAAGCACCGAGTAAATAAAGCCTTAGTGTAAAGCTTCTTGAAGCTTGCGATCACTTGCTGGTCCATGGGCTGCAGGAGGGGGGTTGTGTTGGGAGGGAGGAATTGGACCTTGATGAATTCAAGATCACCTTGAAGTTCCTCCTTCAAACTTGGTGGATGCGCTGGGGCATTGTCAAGGAGAAGAAGACACTTGACAGGGAGTCCTTTCTCCTCGAGATATTTCCTCGCTGAAGGAGCGAAAACATCATGCATCCAGTCCATAAACAGGAGACGAGTAACCCAAGCTTTGGTGTTGGACTTCCACATTACAGGAAGCTTGGATTTAACCACCTGTTTTTTCTTGAAGGCCCTTGGGTTTTCTGAGTGATAAACCAACATCGGTTTTATCTTACAGTCGCCACTGGCATTGGCGCACAGCAGGAGGGTTAGCCTATCTTTCATAGGCTTATGCCCAGGGACGGACTTCTCTTCCTGTGTAATGAAAGTCCGGTTAGGCATCTTTTTCCAAAAAAGCCCGGTTTCATCAGCATTAAACACTTGATGAGGAACGTAGCCTTCTTCTTCCACCATCTTGAGGAATGATCCCTTGTAAGCTTCGGCAGCTTTAGCGTCAGAACTGGCTGCCTCACCATGACGAATGACACAATGAATCCCTGTACGACGCTTAAAGTTCTCGAACCATCCGTGGCTAGCCTTGAAATCATCAATGGATGAGGAACTTCCAGGTTGTCTCTCGATGATATCCGCGTGAAGTTGCCGTGCTTTCTCGGCGATAATAGCCTCACTCACACTGTCCCCTGCTAGCTGCTTTTCATTGATCCAAATCAACAGAAGTTTTGCAACCTCTTCTATTGCCTGAGACGGTTGCTTAGACAACACAGAAACACCCTTAGCCACACACGCACCCTTAATAGCTTCTTTGTTCTTAAGGATGGTAGCAATGGTAGACTTAGCGTAATCGTACTGGGACGCTAAGTCACACAAACGCGCACCTCGTTCGTGTTTGTCGATGATCTCCTTCTTCTGCTCGACCGTAATTTTCTTCAATGTCTTCTTTGGCTTAACACTAGCCTTTTGTGGGGTCTTTTTCGGTCCCATGGTAGCAAAAGTAATCCAAAATGATCCAAAATGTCTACCGAACACAAACCACGTCCGCACTCAAACAAAGGGGGCGACGAACTGGGAAGCCGTGAGCGTGCCTCAGCTTCTCGTGATTTCTCGTGTCGCGTGATTTGGTTCGTCCGCCGAAAACTAGTTCGTCAGCCGAGACAAAATGCTCGCGAATTTAATGTTTGTGAGGCGAAAAGTTCGTGAGCTGAAGCGTTCGTGAGCCGAGGTACCACTGTATTGTACAGAATGTCCCGCCTTTCCTGATCAAATCACCGAGGAGCAGTCCCAGATTGATACTGTTGAGAATTCCCTCGGCCTCGAGTGAATCACAATATCAATCTGGCTATTGACAGGTTCGAGGATGGTTGGAAGTTGGATTTATCCCGGTTGTTTTTTCCTAGTTCCGACCTGGAAGCGTTTGAGGAGAAAGCAAAATGGCGCATAGTGATAAATTGTTTTTTATTTTAATCCTCAAAACACATTTTTACTTGCAGCAAACTTACCTTCTTGCAATTTTGCTCCATTTATGTAATTATCTTATTTCATTCCATACAGTTCAGTAGTTCACCGTATTATTCCATGCAGGGAGATAGCGGCATACTGTCACGTAGCTTACGCTGTGTTACGTGAAGTGATGTTGAATATTTATTAATGAAGAAAGCTATCTAGTTGTATACTGGAGTAAATTGTAATTTACCATTCACGGTCTGTGTTTCCATAGTGGTCGCCATCGAAGCCGGTCGGTGAAGTCGGGGTACTTTTTTTTTTTTTCGCAAGTGGGATTTACGAGTTCAAGGGGCCGTTTCCGTACACACTTCTTGGTTTGAAGTCGGAAAAGTCCGGCTTCCCACTTTCCTCGAATGCAGCATTAGTACCAGCCCATTCTCTGCATCGCTGAATTCAGAATTCATTTTACAAGACAGTGTGTGCCTGTGGTGCTCTACTTTGCATAAGCCACGCCCATGGTGCATTTATGGTTATTTCATTGCTAGCATAACTACCTGCTTTTATTAAAGTTAGATTGTTCTTCTCTCATGTTCTAATCTTAACAGCCCTGTGTTTTTGAAGAAAAACAAAGTGCAGCAACAAAAGCGAAAACGAATAAGCAAGCTTTTCAAGTTAAGACAATTTCAGGTGATTAGAATTATGCCACTGTGTGTGCGTTCAACAGAGGAAGCACTGAACAAGCGCGACTTGTCCCATTTAAATATTTATATATTATTTCAATATTTGCTCCGCACAAGCACAGGCAAGCTGCAAGCCGTGCGATAGCGATAGCAGCTTGCGGTCAACAAGCAGGTTAATTGTTCCATTTCCCATATGGCGCAAGTGGCCAATGGAAATCCACAAGGAAGCAGCTGGGAAGTTACCTTTGACCTGGTAGAGAACATGATCATACAAAAAAAATAATACATCTTTGACCTGCAATTTTATTTTATTTTTTACTTTTCTGGAGGAATAAGGATGATTAAATTCACACTTAAAGGCTATAAAAGCTTCTGTGTGTGTGTGTGTGTGTGTGTGTGCGTGTGTGTGCGTGCGTGCGTTTGTGCTAAGACAATATCAAAAGGAATTGATGTGACATTTTGCATTTATAAAAAATTATATACTTTTACTATATTTCATACAAAAAAAAGTCGGTCTCAATCATTATTCACACTTTCAACATCAGTTTTCAAGCTTTTCCAGCGCTACACAATATAATTATCTATAGTTTGCATGATCAAAATGATTATTTCACATTAAAAGTCGTAAAATTGACTCTCAGAACTCAAACAGCAAATAAAAATATTCCTAAAGAGTCATCATTGTACAAATTTTAACTACTAAGTTATACCGTAAGTGCGTCGCTGCTGAATGTCAAAATAATAACAATACCGCGGAATTGCGCTAAGTGATGATTGAAGTGATTTCAGCATCAGTAATCCTTTGCTTAAGGTCAGTAATGATAAACACTGTGTGTTTTTTTTAAACACTGAATACAATAGAACAAATCTGAATAAAATATCTAATCAATTGCATTTTTAATAAATTTTTGAAATGGTAAAGAGACTTTATGGACACCCTGTATATCCTCACTGTCTATTGATGAGTGTGTACTTCTAGAGTTTATTTTTTCCAATGTACATGAAATATTAACTTAATTAAATTTTTCCTGATAAAAACACCAAACTGAAAATGTAAACTTCATTAGTGTGGGTACACTCATTGAATCATTAATTCGCTACAATTTGTTAGTAGTGAGCAAGTAGCTTTGTAAATATTTAAAGTAGGACAAAGCACTAAATTCTCCAACTTCCACATGAGCATCATTTACCTCGAGTGTCAAAAGCATTTTTCCCCTCCTTCTCCTCCACTGTGGTTTCACGCATCCAACTTATCCGCTGGCGCTTAACACCTTCTTTCAAATGCTGGAGCTTTAGTATTTGGGGTTGTGTGGGGGGTGTGGGGATTATGGGATTTTGTGAAAAAGACACCACGGAATAAGCACTCCAAAAATGGCTGAGGTGCCCACATCGAGATTAGTGGGAATTATTCCCGCCCTCGGGAAAAACAGACAGGAAGACAAGCTTCCTGTGCATGTTGACGAAACAGCTTTTTACAAATTAACGTTCCAAGCTACAAATCCCATTTTGTGATCAATTCTGCTGTGTTGGACATTTTCAGTGTTATGGCTTGTCAATCCTCCCCAGAGCCTGTTGAGTTTCCTCAACAAGCAAAGAAGTGTCTTTTAATTAACTGCATTTCACAATTAAAACACTCAATACATGCACTTAAGAGAGTATGATATGGGATTATGTTGACATCAGTTTTACCAGAATTGGACCATGTCTCTTCTCGAAAGAACACTGTTGAATGTTTTCATTCATTTGGAAAATGGATGGATAGATGGATGGATGAATGGAAGGATTGTTGGATGGAAGGATTGCTGGATGGATGGATGGATGGATGGATGGATGGATGGAAGGATTGTTGGATGGATGGATGCATGGATGGATGGATGGATGGAAGGTTTGTTAGATGGATGGATGGATGGAAGGATTATTGGATGGATGCATGGATGGAAGGATTGTTGGATGAATGGATGCATGAATGGATGGATGGAAGGATTGTTGGATGGATGAATGAAAGGTTTGTTAGATGCATGGATGGATGGGATTTTTATTTTTTTATAGGTTTTAGGTGAACTAATGAATGCACGCACACACGCACGCACATACACGTATTCACCCATATACAAAAAAAATAAAAATACAAAAAAATATATATATATATAAAAAAAAGGAGATGGATGTAAGGATTATTGGATGGATGCATGGATGGAAGGATTGTTGGATGAATGGATGCATGAATGGATGGATGGAAGGATTGTTGGATGGATGGATGCATGGATGGATGGATGAATGGAAGGATTGTTGGATGGATGGATGAAAGGTTTGTTAGATGCATGGATGGATGGGATTTTTATTTTTTTATAGGTTTTAGGTGAACTAATGAATGCACGCACACACGCACGCACATACACATATTCACCCATATACAAAAAAAATAAAAATACAAAAAAATATATAAATATATAAAAAAAAGGAGATGGATGGATGGATGGAAGGATTATTGGATGGATGGATGCATGGATGGAAGGATTATTTGATGGATGCATGGATGGATGGATGGATGGAAGGATTGTTGGATGGATGGATGCATGGATGGATGGATGGATGGAAGGTTTGTTAGATGGATGGATGGATGGAAGGATTATTGGATGGATGCATGGATGGAAGGATTGTTGGATGAATGGATGCATGAATGGATGGATGGAAGGATTGTTGGATGGATGAATGAAAGGTTTGTTAGATGCATGGATGGATGGGATTTTTATTTTTTTATAGGTTTTAGGTGAACTAATGAATGCACGCACACACACACGCACATACACATATTCACCCACATACAAAAAAATAAAAATACAAAAAATATATATATATATATAAAAAAAAAGGAGATGGATGGAAGGATTATTGGATGGATGCATGGATGGATGGATGGATGGAAGGTTTGTTAGATGGATGGATGGAAGGATTATTGGATGGATGCATGGATGGAAGGATTGTTGGATGAATGGATGCATGAATGGATGGATGGAAGGATTGTTGGATGGATGGATGCATGGATGGATGGATGAATGGAAGGATTGTTGGATGGATGGATGAAAGGTTTGTTAGATGCATGGATGGATGGGATTTTTATTTTTTTATAGGTTTTAGGTGAACTAATGAATGCATGCACACACGCATGCACACACGCACGCACACACACATATTCACCCACATACAAAAAAAAATAAAAATACAAAAAAATATATAAATATATAAAAAAAAAAGGAGATGGATGGATGGATGGAAGGATTATTGGATGGATGGATGCATGGATGGAAGGATTATTTGATGGATGCATGGATGGATGGATGGATGGAAGGATTGTTGGATGGATGGATGGGTGGATGGATACATGGATGGATAGTTGCTGTGACAGAGTGCAGGAACACAAACAATGTCAATCACTTGCTCCTTCATAGATGACATTCACTACACTCAAAAACATGACACCTGAATTTGCAAGCAGAGTGGTTCTTGTCAGACCTGCTGCTGGTCCTTCTTAGATTGCTTTTCACACAAGCCCTTTCAACAAGTCTATATTTTTCTGCTTGATTGCTATTCGGCCATATCCTCGAGCAGCACCTTGAGCGCTCACTCCACCTGCGTGTTAACTTTAAGTGCTATTGAAATGTGGAATAGTAAAGTGTACAAAAAGATGAATGTGAACATGGGGTGGCGTGGCTCAGTGGTAGAGTGGTCATCTCACAACCTGAAGTTTCTGTTCGATCCTCAACATTTGTGACCACGTGTCCCTGAGCAAGATACTAAACACTGCTTCCTCAATTCATCAGGAGCTACTGGGACCATTCACCATACACATGCCAATGATTGATATTGTAATGTACTGTATTGCATATTCTCCTTTTATTTCCAAAGCTGCCTCTAAAAGTGACCCTCCTCACTTGCTCCGGGGCCAGAGAGTATCATAATAAACAACACTACAAGTCTACTGCAGCGTACGCATTATACTCATTTGCCTTTACAAATACACATCTTACGGACATGTCATCTCATTACACAGTAGAAAATCATGAAAACTATAGCATTGAAAAAGTTGCTGCTTACTCCCCAGCCATGCTGCCCTGTGTGGCCGCACATATTGTATATGCCAGACAACAAACCTATCTTATCATTTTATTTACCAGTTTAAACATCAATGGCATATTTTAGGAAATTTGTTATACTAAACTCACTTTCACATTTTCATTTTCACTGAAGCAACCACCTTCACTCCCGGCTGTTTTTCCTGGATTTTGACTGATTTTGCAAGGCCTACAGAATATTGTGTTCTATTGCTATAAAACCTACCAAAAGAAAGATTAGAGTCTCTTCTTTCATCAGGAAAAAAAGTATATTTCTATCTGTTTCCGTTTTGCAGCAATTAGCATTAGAATATAGCTAAGTTCGTCATTATTCACAAATCTGTTCAAAGCAGTGGTGGAAATAGCTTTCTGCAACATGGCCCTTGATCTCTTATACTCTACCTGCTTCAAGCATTCTTTTCAGTTCAGAGGCTGCATCAAAGCCTTCGTATGCTCTAGCATAAAAACACACACACAAAAAAACGTATAAATACGTCTTTGTGAGCATGGTAATATCTAAAATAGAACGTATTTATTCGTTTTTGGGAGCAAATGAGTTAATATGTAAATTGGTAATCAGGAGAGAGAGACAAGAGAAACAAGCCATTTTAAGAGGTGCTCAAGGGTTATTTAATATTTTAAATAATATTTAGAAACCACGTTTAACACTCCATCAATAATTTAAACAACTGCATGTATCTGTATTTTGTGGGTGGATTATTTAGAATTGAATTTCAGACAAATGCTTGTTGAATCGATTGTTATCATATGTACTATATGCATACCCCTTGTTTTCCAGAATGTTGTTGCATTAAAAAAAAAAAAAGTTGATGAGTGAGTTTCTCACAGATGACCTGGTTGCCATAGTAACACTGTTTCATTAGAGAAGAAATCCCTCGGGTATGAATTTACCATCTCCATTTCTTAGCTAACATGTTGCACCTTCGTAAACACCCGTCGATCTTCCCAAAAAAAAAAAAAAAAGACACATCAAATTGAATGTGCAATGTGTCAATGTCATGTGGTTGTGGTGGTCTGGCGGGGGCGCACAGCCTTTGTGCAAGTCATCCAAGCGAGGAGCTAAAACACCTTTTAAACATCACAACTCACTTTGCTGCAGAGCAAGCGGCCACCTGAAGGAGCGTTGCAGCCTGATTGATTTGGTTTCGGCAGTATTGATTGCGAGAAGTGTTTCTCAGCATGAAGAAACCCCGAAAAGAGCCCGGTGATCGACTGCGGGCCGGCGGTAGTCCACTCCAGCAGTGGCGGGGGTGTAATCATTAATAGTCAAGCTAAAAAAGCTGGAGGTCGCTCCATTCTCACGCTGTCAGGGGAGCTTGTGTCCGGCGGGAATAATACGTTTCGCTTCATTAGCCATGTGTCTGAAGAGGAAGACCAATGGCTTTTTCTTTATTATCACTTCCCATTCGGTTTACGGTCACGCTGTCCGTGTCTTACTTGTGCAGGATTATTAGCACTCTGTCCTTTCTTTGCAACACAAGTTATTAGCTGCTTTTCAGCTTGTCTGCTTCTATTTCTGTAGCCATTATGGTCAACGTTGCTTTCGCTTCCATGTGTGATTGACGAATGTGGTGCCGCAACGGTTCCCTCATTAACCTTTTCGCGCTGAACCGCAGGCAACACTCACACAAACTGACAAGAAAAGTTAACTAGATGACAGTTCATTGGAATACGGACGTGACAGCCTTCTAACTTCACATGAACAATTTAGTGTTTCCATTTCATCTACAAAAACAGATTTTCTTTACAATAGTTACATTTGATAATTCATATGAAACTGTAAAATACATCGGATAGCCTTGGCTAGACTAACCTGGGACTACGACTTCAACGTATTTTTTTTTTAATTACCATAAATGTGGCTAATAATCATATCTCTTTGAGAACAGCCAATTTGATTACATCCACTAAAGGAAGATTTGTAGTGTGATTTCATTAATAAAAGAGATCTGTAAATAATGCAACAGATAATCTGATCAAAAGTCTGTGACTGTAAGTAGGACTGTCATCTAAAAGTCATACCCATGACTTGACATTTGGATTTTTGGAAACAAGGCATCAGAAAGGAGTCCAGCATTTACACAACTGCTTTGATAAGTGTTTGTTGATTTCATTTGAACACTTGATGACATATGACTTGTCTAAGCAGACCTTCTTCTGTTTTCTCCAGATACAATCATTCTTGAGGACGAACTCAAGCCCTGAATTAACTTTGACTTTATCATGATAAGATTGAATAATGTGTTTATAAGTGAGAACAAAATCGAATTTATTTCCAGAATATATCGCCTTTATGATGCATGTGAGTCCAAAATCAGGTTTGCTAAACTCTTGTTTATGTCAGAGCAGAATTTCAATTACCAACTATGCCGAATTGACTGACTATCATTTCCTACGTCAGAAAAATTACATTCTTCAAATCTGTCCTGTCAGATGTGGTATTGAGGTTGGCTCATTTCTGCACTATCCCTGGCATTGCACCAAGCCCTTCATTCATTCATTGCCCTTCTGGCATGACATCTGCTCCACTTTCGCCAGGATCACAGGAGTCACCGTTCCACTGGACCCTGAATTGTGCTTAATGGGGAAATTATTCTTTGAACAACGCACAACTCATATTTCCAAGGATTACTTTTTGTGTGTCTCGAATGTGCATCATTTTTTTTTAATTTATTATTATTTTATTATTATTATTATTTTTATTTTTTTTTCTGGAGAGCTCAGTATTGTTCATTCGGTAATTTTAACGATTTGACATGTCATCATCATTGCTCTCTTTTTTTTCTTGTATGTGGGTGAGTCTGTGTATGTGCGTGTGTGCGTGCGTGCGTGTGAGTGTGTGTGTGTATTCATTAGTTCACCTAAAACCTATTAAAAAATCCCATACCGTTCACCTAAACCGAACACTTCCAGCCAGAGTCGTGAGGCTGTCAGGAGACCCGAGGAAGGACCAAAGAAATCGAAAGTGCATCATGGTGACATGGAAAACTGACAGCCTTATTATTCCTCTCATCTACAATGCAGGGTCAGCTTCAGTTTGCCATGATGAATGGCGGTCCGCCACGGTCTAGTCTTTCAGCGAGGCTTCTATAAAATTTCACATGACGTGTTGGAACTGCTGTGGAAGACAGCTACGACCTGAGTTCGCCTAGAGCGGAAATCCTTGTGCAAGGCGATGGCTCATCTTAAGAGGGCCATTCAATTAAGTTCGGAACTCGAAATGCATTCATTCCATTTCTGTTTATGTAGATGAAACAGTTTTATGTCATAAAGATCTATTAGGCTGTGATAGTCACTACATGTTTTTTTTTTACCACTTGACTCCTTCTATCAAAGGAAACTGATTGTCCACTGTTATTTTGTCAGTTTAAAGATTAAACAGCCTAACAAATGTACATTATGTAGATGTAAGCCACAAGCAAGCAATCTGCTTTCCTCTATTATTAAAGGGAAAACCAATCTGGAATGAACTCATCCTTGCCTGCAGGTTCCTGCAGCTTCTATTTGTCTTCAGTGGGGGGAGATTTAGCTCAGTAAACATTTTGGAAAAAAAACTTAATTCAATGTGGCCTAAAGCGGCTTCCTGCTATCTGTGCACTATTACATGGAGACTAAAGTCTTCTGAGAGCAGCACTCAGCTATGGTAGATAAATTAGAGTCAACGCAGTGCGTGGAAAAGAACACTGCTGCAAAATGTGGGGAATTGAATTCAGGCTTGGGCGAATGGGGAATGTTCCAGGTATCAGATGCTGGAATATGATTATATGGAATCAAGAAACAGCGTGGTTTGCTTGTTCTCCCTCGGGCCCCGCGCATCCTGCTTGTCAGCGTCCTCGGCCCATGTCCAAGTCTGTGTGTGACTGCAAGCGCATTCAAAGTAAACCCGCATGATCGGGTTTTTTCATCTGTTGGCTACTTTGACATCTCATCTCTCATCCCAGGAGCCTTTTTGGATTAGCATTTAAATAGATTATATTTAACCTGTAATTTGTCAGCAATTGGTGTTGCCCCAACCATTGTTATTCTTTCAATGGCGGCATACCATTCATTAAAAATGTCACAACTGAGATATAGTAAAACCATTAGATATGTTGTCTGGTGTATGCTGGAACATATGTGATCATATCATCTATTATGTTTTTGTGTTCATTAATATTATTTGCTCACTTGCATGTTTTTTTGTGTGGATAAGCCTACTACTGCTGCCTCTCAAATTTGAAAATATGCATGTAGTTTATCTAGATGTAAATGAATGGTTTAGTATGTGCTAAGGCTGAACAACTTTAAGAAATTATCTAATTGTGAGTTTTCTGGCAGAATTGGATTAAATTCACAAACTCCTTCCAATCAAGCTTCAATGCAAATTAGTCCACTATGTACAGAAACATTTACAAACATGACATGACAATTAGATCCATCTCAAATATTCAAAGTGATTACTTGCTTTGTGAGGGAGGCAGTCCTTTTAAATGTTTTTAAAATTGTTCAATAAAGCAAGACCTACTGCTAGCTGTCGTACATTTCGTAAATTGCATATGATTTTGAATTTGACATGGGAAAAAAAACAACTAGGTAGGTGGGCAAAGAGCCACAAAAGGGCGAAAAGTAAACAACACAAAACAACTCTAAACTTACACCTATAGAGAACAGAAAATCACATTAGTACTTACTAAGGCTGCGTTCACACTGCAGCTCAATTCCGATTTTAGTATCAGATTTTTTCATGCAGAGTGAACGGTACAATTCCGATTTTTTCACACCCGACTTGGGCCTCTTTCGTATGTGGAAATAAATCGGATATGTATGTGATGCGTCTGCACTGTGAACGCTCATCCGCACGCATCCACTTCATACGTCTGCGCGAAAGGAGTCCACCAGCCCACCAATCAGTCTTGCGCGTTGGCACATCTGAATTTGCATATGGCACAGATAATGGTCGCTTGCCTTCGCGGCTTGGCTGGAGGGAAAACATTGGGTCGATTTGGGGCCATATTTACTTCCGTAAACTCTGCAACTCTGCAGTGTGAACGTAGCCTAACAAACGGAAGATGAGCACAACTACTACTGGCGAGCACAAAACAACAAGAGAACAAGCAGGAAATGTCAAGGACAACTAACAATGACAATATCTCGGGATCTTTCTCCTGTCTCTCCTGCATCTAAATATGATAACAGGGAGCAGGTGCGAAGCAGGAGACTCCGCCCACTGCCACACCTGGGCTCTGCAACACAAGAACCCCCCCCCCCCCCCCCCAATAGAACAAAGCAGTAAAGCAGAACATGACAACATTTGTTGTTTAAAAACATCAAGATGTATCAGATTTCTTCTTCGTCCTGCTTCTTTTCATTGATTGATTGTAATTTCAGCAATTTGATTTTTTTCCTATGGAATGAAATCGACTGAACAAAAAACATACGGCAACCTCTTAGCAAAACTATATGTAAATAGAGTGAAAAATATATATATACAATCATTTTGAGATATTGTGTAGCTCTCAAATCTCAATACTCTATTGTGGAAAACAATGTAAACAAGCACAAACAACATTGTTGATATTATAAATATTTAATATGCCAATACACTTTTGACCTTCTAAGCTCCTTGTCATGGCTGACGAGCCGTGGCGGTTTCATTTCCAATTTTTGAGTGTGTGTGTGTGTGTGTGTGTGTGTGTGTGTGTGTGTGTGTAGCTGTTTAATTAATATAATGACTTATAATGCTAATTCGCTGTTTCTGTCCGCCCTAACTCAGTTTCAGACAGAAATTTTTGTGAAATGTGTACTGTACTGTACACCTAAGCGCACTTCTGGACTTTCGCAATGTTGCTTTTGACATTAATGCTTGCCATTAGCCTCCTTATCTTCCATGTTCTCTCTTTTTACTCCTATTGCATTCTTAGCTACTCCTCCTCGTCATCCTTTAGTGATAACGATAATTAATCTAATTTGCTGCCAAAGAGACAATTATTAGTTACTTAGATGTGAGTATCCACACTACTGTAAGTAGCTTGTAGCTGTTGCCCATACTGTAGATATGGTGCAGCGCACGTTAGCTTAGCGCCTATAGCATTTCCCGCAGTTTGTGAGCAGGCGAGAAAACAGGAACTCAGAAAAGATGCGTGACATGGACATAAAATGTTTTTTGTTTTTTTACCAGCTCAGCTGATTAGCGTGATCTGTCCCTGAGTAGTATGCCACTTCTTGTTGGTGCGCTTTGGGGGACAAGAGTGCTGAAAGCGATTTTCACAACATTGTGCCCTGTGGCTGGCTTGTGACCAGTCCGGGTGGTAGTGTTGTGATCAAGACTAGACTCTCCAAGACTAACTCTTAACCGAAACCAGAACCCGCTAAGACCAACATAATACCAAGACTTTGGGGAAGTGAGACCAAGGTCAGGACCAAGACACGCAGAGACAGAGACCAAATCCATAAAAATAAGTTTTAATAATAATAATAATAATATATAGGATAGGTGGATTTTATGATTATTAGAGTCATTTAACAATTTGCATCCTATAAAGTAGTTTTTGTTTGTTTTTAATTGTTTGTTTCAGTATAATTAAGACGTGTGTTTGATTTTATGATCATTATTTTCCCATGCTACTTGAGTTATAAATATCCCTACCTGGCCAATAGAGGTCCCATTTTTTTTTTTTTCAGATTTTACTGAATGAAGTCTCTGGATGTGAAATGCAGTGTTTTATAGGGAGAGTGAGTTTTGTTCAAAAATATTGACCTAATATAGTGTCTGTCTTTGTCTTCTCACCCTCGTCATTGCCATCTGCTTGCGCATATTGTGCTCCCGGACCCCACGGCTCGCCACCAGACGCTACTTTTGGCCTCCTCCTCGGTGTGTTTGTGCTCTGCGGCTTGGTTCTGCTGGGCCTCCTCGCCTTTGGCTCCTGGAAGCGCTGCGGTCCGCCTCGGCGGAGCAAAGCCAGCTTCCTCGCTCCGTCCCCCAGCCCGGAGCACCACCCGCTGCAGCTGCCTCACCCGCTGCCGTTGCCGTCGCCCCCAAGTCCCCATCAGCAGCAGCCAGCGGTTACCATGGCAACAGAGAAAGTGAAGGACCCCGTGGGCCCGATGAGCTTCCTGGAGGCTGCGGTGAAGATAAGCCATACATCTCCTGACATCCCCACTGATGTTCAACTCTCCATGAGGGAGCACTTCCTGCGCCGCACACAGCGCATGCAGAGGCAAACAACTGAGCCAGCTTCCTCCACCCGGTTAGTCATGATGCATGTGCACGTGCATGCACTTTGTTGTTGTTGATTGTATAGATGCTGTGTGCCAGACTTCGTGTAGAGTTTCATGTAAATCGTTTTGAAATCAGAAGTCAAGGATAATAGCCTGTTTAATTATTGTTCAAGTTTCAGGAAAAATAGTAACTCATGAAAGTGTGCAAAATCTTTACATTATTATTTATTACACATAACATTTTGGAATTTTGGTACAGACTTTAGAAAGGATCATGGAAGTTGACACACATGATTTGCTTTCATGGGCCATATAAAATGATGTGATTGGTCGCATCTGGGTCCTTAGCCTTGAGTTGGACACCTGTGATCCAAATGAAACATACAAAAAAAACCTACTAAAACTAATAAAAGCTAAACTAAAATGACGCATTTAAAAAAAAATAATACAAAGAAAAGAAAACAAAAAAAAAAGAAAAGAAAAATACCCCGTACAATGAAGCAATTTAAAAAAAAAACTCGCTAACCTGCTCTGAAAAAAATAAATAAAAACAACATCAACAAAATAAAAAAATACTCATATTAAAAACAGTACCAAACTCGTAAAAGCTCAACTAAAATGAAGCATTAAAAAAAATGATCCTACCTGCTCTAAAAAGAAAATTCAATAAACAAATGGCAAAAACAAACAAACAAGCAAAAAACAACAACAACAAAACTAAAGATAAATCCCAAACTTGCGTTTAAACTGCTGATATTATTGTAGCTTTTTTTCTTTGAAGTTGTATGCTCTTGCCTTTCTCTGTCATTATTTGGCCTTTTCCCTCTAAGAGGATTGTTTGTTTCTACATATGTATGTTTGTTTATTGGATTACATTTTTATATAACATGTACAGAGGCACTGGTGGATACAACCAATTTTCAAAATAAAACTAAAATAATGAGCGAGGGAGACAGCTATTTGAGACTGTATAATAATGCATTTAAGCTTGAAGCACAGAGCCCTTTTGTGCTGCTTTGAAGATGAGAATAACTTTGTATTTGATGCTCTGTGTTATTTAAACAACATGCTTAGATAAGCCTAGATGATTTTAAGACAAAAGTGGATGGTTTGCAACGCGTTATGTAACAAGTCAGTACCTCAAAGGCATTTTGCATCTTCTCGCAAGTCATTAGAGTGAAGCTAATTACATGTGACGACTTCATCGGGAGCCTTCCTCCGAGGCGACAATATGCTGTGAACGGTTGCATGTTTTCAGCATGTTGAGCGACCGCCTGCCCGTGACTAAGCGGGGCATCCTTTAAATCCTTTTGTCCTTGAATTAAAGCTTGAGTACGCTCCCGCGAGGCTTCAACTCAGCGACTCATCAGGCATTCTGCATTGACTCGTCGTGCATGTAGCACTACAAGAGGCATGCTAGCAGTGTCACTTTGTCATCACTGATTAGCTCTGAGCAACATCTGTTCAACTTTGACCTTTATCAGCTTGAAGCGGCTACCTTTAAACATTAATTAATGGTATACATTTGAGAAAACTCTTTAGAGGACACAACAAATCGAATAATGTATTCATCAGAAGTTGGACTAAAGCCCTTACTTGTCCCTGAATTTTACTTTGTAATTCTTCATTTCAGGTAGGGGTGTCAGGCGATTACATTTTTTCTATAGTAATTAATCACAAGACTTCAATAGTTAACTCACGATTAATCGCAAATTTTATATCTGTTCTACATGTACAATAAAATATATTTTTCATACTCTTGTCAACATAAAAGTGGGGAAAAAAACATTAAACTCATAGAAATATGGCTGCATCCTTTAGTCATTGATACAGTAATTTCATAATTCATCAAATTTAGTTAAAATTAAAAAGATGTACTGTACTGTAAAACAAGTAACACTGATTCGTGTTGAGGTCTTTTTGCCACTAGATGGCATAACTGCATTTATAAGACATTGGTGACAGCTCATTGCATTTTTCTTTTCATATTAAGAGCTAATCTTTAACATGAAGTAATTTGTGAAATCCTGCGCATTTAAAATTGTAAAATACAACTTGACCACAATCTCCACAAGTATATGCATTATTATTACATTTATTACTGCAAAATTTTGATGTAGACGTGTTTGCTGCATTGTGACTGGAAGTCCCTCCAGTCCAGGCTTTCCAAGTAAGTAAGTAAGTCAGTAACATGGGCATTTAGAGTTACTTTGATAACTAAAGATACGAGTGAGTAAACATTTGGAGATACAAGCTGCCATTCAGATTATTTTTTTTGTTTTATTATTAATTTTTTTTTTTTTTGCCTTGACATGCGAAACGAGCGCTTAAGGGTGGCAGGAAACCCAATTCAACAGATTTTACAAATAGCAGCAGTTTGTCTTAAGGTTTTAAGGTGTGTAGTACAACCCGACTGACACACAAAACAAAGGACATTACAGATTATGTATGTAAAACAACATTGCTTTACCGTGATGCTAGCAATTAATGCAAAACACTTTTTACATGCTAACAGTTAGCACCAATATTTGTTGATAGTCTTTGAAGCAATGGATATTTGAGCAAAGACTATGCAGCAACACATGTCATGCAGGCAAATAATAGTGTATTTACTGATACTGATGATGCTTGTGTCTGCATGACTGGACAGTTTTATACTGCCTCTGGATGGCCAATGTGGGCACACCAGAAGGAGCAGTGCAATGATTTAGATTGTAGCATTAAATCATGATGCACAAATGTTTCATTTTTTGCATTGTATTTAATTATGCTCTTACACAATGTTTTGATCAAGTTCAAGATTAGAGTGCTGTTTTCCTTTATTAAGGAACAAACACAAAAATGTTCTTTTTTAGAGGGCAGTTTCTATTTATTCAAATGAAGAGAAATGATTAGTGGTGTAAGCACTTTGAGTTATGAGTGTGTTTGTGTGGTCATAGAATGAAATAAACTCATCTCCCAAGGCATCACTGAATTGCCCTGATAAAGAATGCCTATTGTGTCAATGCCATAAAATCCAAAATTACTCAACCTATGTCAGAAAATGCGTCTTCAAGCAAGTTGTTCAGATTTCGGTAATACTGTGCTGCAAGAGTCATGCTATTTTAGATTACAATAGTTAAGCAGAACTGCAGTGTTGCTAGAAACACAGATCGTCAAAATTCCCACCTTATGTCTGCCAAAGTGTTGTTGTTGTCTTTCTCAACAACTTCACCTGAGCCAATATGACACTAGACAGGCAATGAGTCCCTGCAGCTCAATACAAATAAATGAATGCTATAAACTTAAACTTAAACTTAGCATTAGCATCTGATAAGGGGCAGATATAACATTACATAGTAGCAGTCACTAAAGTACCCTTCATAGTGAAAAATACGTGTATGAACTTTAAAGTATGTACATGCAAAAAAAAAACTGTTCAGTAAGATGATGCAGTTTGTGACTCTGTTTGTTCTTCCTCTGTGTCAAACTCTGGTCCCAGCATACAGTACATGACTGTACCTGTGTACCACTGAACACCACTCTCATTTCTGTGTAGTACTCATCATGGTACAGTAAGTGAGTCGCTCAGCTTAATGAGACAGGACAGGCCCATGTCTTTTTAGACAGGTTGAAAAGTGTCATACAACATTTGATCCTTGGGGTATTTTGGCATAACCTGTCACATACCTTTTATTAACCACTATATGTATAGCGCAAGTTAACATTATTGTGAAGTGGCACATCAACTCTTGAAAATTGAAAAAAATAAATAAATACAATGGAAACATAAATAATGTGGTTCAATATGTATTGTTGTCTTTTCCGATTCATTTGTAGCTCTCCCATGACTTCCTGTGTCGCTTGTCCTTCTGCAGGCACAATTCCTTCAAAAGGCATCTTCCCCGGCAGATGCAGGTAGGCAGTCTCGACCTGGGGAATGACTACGTGTTGGACCAGGAGGAAAAATCCACAAGCATTGGTCGCATTCAGCCAGAGCTCTACCAGCAAAAAACCTGCGACTCCGAAGACTCCTCCAAAAACAGCAGCAGTAAAAACTGTGGCAGGATTAACTTCTCTCTCAAGTATGACTACGACAATGAGGCCCTGCTCGTCAACATCATCAGGGCGGTCGACCTTCCCGCCAAGGACTTGTGCGGCACGTCCGACCCTTACGTCAAGATCTATCTGCTGCCCGACCGCAAGAAGTTCCAGACGCGCGTCCACCGGAAGACCCTTAACCCCACCTTCAGTGAAAGCTTCCACTTCCCCGTGCCTTACGACGAGCTGGTGACCAGGAAGCTCCACATGAGCGTTTTCGACTTTGACAGGTTTTCGCGACATGACATGATTGGGGAGGTGGTGATGGAAAACCTGTTTGAGACGTCAGACCTATCACGGGAAACAAATATATGGAGAGACATCGAATATGCCACCAGCGTAAGAATACACTGTCTTCTTTTCCTGTATAGTTTGACGTCTCTGTCTTTTATATTGCATTAACACTATCAATATAGCGTTTGAGAATAAACTAGAGCGGTTTTACAGCTTGTTTGGGTAAAATGCTGAAAATCTCCCGGTTGTCAAAAGGGTATGACACATGAAACAGCGCAAATTCCTCCGCCGCCCATCAGTGTCACTATGCTTTTACAACACTTGACGGCTGTGCTCTTGCATCACACTTCGACTTTCACACCTTTCAAAGTAAATTCCTCACCACAGTACTGGAAGATGGCTGTCGGACGTTCAGCTGTGAGTGTGCGATGAGATGCACCTGCTTTTGGCCCGCTTGTGCCTTCCCAAACAATGGGCATCTCAATGTTTTATATTCTGGAGTAAAAACGGAGTTAAACACTGTCTTCTTATGGCAAATCATTTCTAATACTAAAAACGGGTGAAAACATGTGTCAGGTGTTCAGTGTTGATATGCCTAACCAAAACACTAATTATAGACCACAATGTTTTGGTTGTGCCATTGTTTAAAACGTCTATCAAAGTGTTCATTTAGTACACGACTAACTGATCACATTACCTTTGTGATTTTTTATTTTTTTTTACAGGATAACATAGCCAACTACTGGCCTAGCATGATATTGCTATGTTACAAAATTGAAGAGGAAGTCAACCCCCGCAAAAAAAAGGACTATTCAAACCCACTGGTCTAAATACGTTGTTATTGTTAATATTGCGTTAGTGGAATATAGTTAAGCATCAAAATCCAGCTGTTTTCAATCCATATCAAAAGGCGGCCATTTTGCCACTTGCTGTCGAGTGAAAATGACATCACAGTTGCTCAGGTCTCAGGAACAACCAATCAAAGCTCAGCTTTAGAAAACAGGTGAGCTGTGATTAGTCGTTGCCTGAGCCCTGAGCAACTGTGATGTCATCTTCAGGCAACAGCAAGTGGCAAAATGGCCGCCCCCTGATATGGATAAAAACGGTTGATTTTCCTGCATTACTAATATTGCACAAATGTAATATTAATCAGAATGTCAAGTTTAGACTAGTGAGGTCCCATATAATATGTTATTGTCAAGAAATGTCCCTTTAAACAGCAATTAAAAAAAGTTTTTTATATGACTGAGGACACATTTGCCACAACAGTGTATGTATTGTGTACAAATAAGTAACCTCCCAGTAGCTGACTATAGTAAGACGGGTTAAACAACATGAAATCTGACAGTAAGTAATAATAGGGCATATAAAAACTTGAGAGTGGTCCGTGTTAGCATGGCAAACATATGCATTCTGTGGTATCTCACAGTCGCTATGTACAACATAACTGCTCATAATGCCTGAGATGGAGATGGAAAGAGACACACACGCGGAAACGTGCCCCAAAGCTGCCACGTCCACGTTTTAGAAAGCCTCAACAGAACGTGATAAACGGAACCAGGAGAATCGTGCTGACTTCCGTGGTAAACTGCAGGCGGAACCGTAGCACGCCTTTGAGCCTCTGGGAGTTAACAGCCCCTTCTGCTCACAGCCTGTCATGGATATCATGATATACCGTGAGAAAACTAAGCACTACAATTTGGGCAAATGAGACTACCATGGCCACGGGAATATAGTGCGAATGTGGCCATGTACAGCAACATTGTTGATGTTTGCGGCAAACTAATGACACGCTATAGTCCCGCAACTGCTTCAAGACAGTTAATCAACAAGTAATCTGCCAAATTCGCAACAGCCTATTTAGCAATTACTGTACTTGAATATTCTACATGATAAGTACCGTGTAATGAACAGGGAACCAAAATCTGCTTCTAAAACGATTTATTAGGCCTTAAGTCACACTGTTGTTTCTGGTTGTGGACATTTTCACCTGCTCACCTGTGTGTGTGTGTGCGTCCATCCTCAGGAGAGTGTCGACCTTGGGGAGATCATGTTCTCACTCTGTTACCTGCCCACTGCTGGAAGACTCACACTGACTGTCATTAAGTGCAGGAACCTCAAGGCCATGGACATCACTGGATACTCAGGTTTGTGTGTGTGTGAGTGTGTGTGTTTACTGATCATGAACACACAAGTGGCAGGCAAGCTGTCTTTGTTTATTCCGGCAATTATTCACAGTAGCACATGCAAGGCGTGTAATATCAAGCCATTGTCAGAACTTTGCTGCAGACCTGCATTTTATTTAATAAGCGCATGCCATCCTCATGTTTTCCTGCAGAACTGATACCGCATGTGAAATGTGACATTTATTGTGCTTTAAATGCCAGAGTTTAGCCATAATTGGGATTTATTGTGACATTTTTCCCTTGTGATGTTTAATGACATGCAATGTAAGCCACAATTCTAATCCCAAAGGGCCTTATTTTGTAGACATGCGCTCAGCCTAATAACAGGTGCATCTTTATTCTCACGGCGAGGCAAGTCTAGTTTAGCTACGCCTCAATTGGCGTTCTGGCGTCATTTATTACAAGCATATTGCAATTTGGTGACAAAAAGTAGACTAGATTATACTGTAGACTCGCTAAAACCAGGTCTAAGTGGAGACGCAGGTCATGTAATGCGGTTTTGACGGATTTGATCAAGGCACTGGTAGAAAGATTCAGTGGGGGAGGGTTGGTCAGACACAAAATCGGTGGTGCAAGGCGGTCTCCAATTGCCCATGTCACATGTGCGGCTGACTACATCTCCGCAAGAGGAGATCTTGCAGTTTCTTTAACTGTAAATGCACTTTGCATGTGCCCATCTCCTGCATGGACTCTAGCGAGCCGTCATGTAGACCGCGTGCCTCTGTCTGCACTGAATTGAAATGGATTCATGAGGGTAGCTGCTTCGATTTGCTGTCAGTCAGCTATGCTCCCCCCCGCACAACGGCACAGAACAGTTTAAACACCTGCTTATATCTACGCTCGTCTAGCAAAGTACCAAAAAAAAAAAAAACGCACATGTGCACGGTTAGACTGTGTTTTGTACAATACTTTTTTTTCTTCTTTTTTCTTTTTTTAAAATCTTTTTTACCAATATTTTAATGTGGGTTTCGTGCATTACGCACGCACTGTATATAAATTACTCTATGGCTTGGGTTTTATTTACTTTGTTGAAAAGACTGTTGGTGTCAATTAGGGCCAAGGCTTTGATTGGCGGGGGGGGGGGGGGGTTTGGTCTGCAGAGCCACAAATGCATTTTGTCATACTATTAAAAAACATTTTGCATACAGTGCTTGACATACAGTATTTATTACAGCACCTGTCATGAGAATCCTGCGTCAGGGGGTGCTTTTGTGCAGACTGTTACGATTTCAGTGAGATCCCAATGCTTTAATATTTTTGTTACCCTAGAAGTATCAGAGTTTGGGGCAAGATGGAGGAATGAGGATCCAGGTGCAGGGAAGCAGGAGCCAGAGGTGAATTTCAAAAGGGGTTTCTTTTAATTAAACAAAAACAAGCAGGCAAACAAGTCAAAGTCCAACGAAACAAAATTCAACAACGTTCAAAAAAACGAGGCATGGCAAGACATGAAGGATCGAAAGGCATGGGGACATAGGGGATCATCAACAAACAAATAAACAATGGACCAATAAGAACTGAACCAAAAACAGAGGACTAAGGCCCCGTCCAGACGGAAGCAAAGCCTGCTTCGTTCCTCGTTCCTCGAACACACAGAAGCATTTCAAGACTTGCGTGTGTCCAAAAGAAGACGCTGAGGACGTTTAACGGCTGTAATGTATATGCCAAGTCTGGAGTGGCGCTGTAGCGCAGTCACAGGGAGTTCAAGGAAAGAATCAGCGAAGAAGACGAACACTTTTTTTTTCTAACTTTATTGCAATCTACAGAACAAACATGGCTTTCTTTGCATGTATCGAAACAGCATGAAGAAGACTAACAAGTGAACTAAGAAGTGACAATGGCGGGTGATTCAAGTACAACACCGCTTGTTGAACGTGGGAATAAACAATAAGCAAACGCATAAGCAAGCTAAGGAGGCTGCGCAAAACAACTACGACACGGCTATCCGCCATTGTTGTTGACAGACTGACGGTTCGCGCGCAGTCACGCGAGAATTGCCGCATACGTCATCAATCTGCTACAATGCGTCGTCATCGAGCTGCGACCATTACGTCATCACTGAAGGAGTATCCTGCATATGGTGTCCAGACGGACGCCTACGGGGCGCATTTTAAAATCTTTCCACTCTAGAGCCCGCTTTCAAAAGTGATCGATTCAAAGCCATCATGTGGACGAACGGCCCAAACGGTAAACTTGTGAGGATACATTGAAACTGGCTTTCGTGTGGACGGGGCCTCAATACATACAAACTAATTACACAACAAGGGACACTTGGACAAGACAAACATGGCTGGGGGCATTGATTGGCTGACACAAGAGGGAGCGTAGGACAAGAACAGGTGGACAAGATCACACTTAACGACACAAAGGGAGACACAACAAAACTGACCACAGTGGAACCAAAAGCAAACGAGAACACATAAAAACCCAAACCAAAAAACATCCCTAAACCAAAAAACATCCCTAAACCAAACTGCAGTAAAAGTATTTAATTATAATTATATGAGTACAGAGCTGGGCACTTTTGTTAATCATCAATTCTCGTCAATGACGATGCCCAACCCAAAAATACACAGAATGAGAATGACCATCTGTACTCACCCCGATAAACGGACGTAAACATGCTTCAGTCGGTGCTCAGTCTGTGTATTTTTTTCGAGGCTTTGTGTCATTGTGCACTCACGGAAAGGTGGACGTCATCATGGGTGATGATAAGTGTCCAGCTCTGTTTAAGTATAATTTGGCATCTTACGCTTCATTATTATTTGTAGTAGTTTTTTGTGAAACAGTAAATTGTATAAAAAAAATATGGATACCACTAATTATTACATTTTAGCATTTAACTCTTTGACTGCCAAAAACGGTCGAAACAAAAAAACAAAAACAAAAAAAAACACCTCAACAAAAGAGTTCATGAAAGTATGTTGACACAAGTTTCCCCAAATAAAATACAATGTAACCTTCAAAGTTGAGTACGAAGTTCAGTGATGCCGACAGACTTCTGAGCAGTTCTACTTTAAATTTAACTCTTTGACTGCCAACAACTTTAAATAACGTTTAGTAAAATCTAAATGAGGGCTGACAAAAACGTTAAAATTTAACTATGTTTTTTTTTCTTTTTTTTGGAAACGGGTGGAGGAAAGCCTTGGCCAGCTGTGCTGAAAGTATCAAGCAGATCGAGTTAGTATAATGACTATTTCTGGGCACTAGATGGCAGCGATGACTCTCTTTGGACAAGATCGGGTAGGCGTCAGTAGAAGACGTGAGGCGGAACTAGAGTGTTGAGGGGACAATTGCTGAGGAAGCCATAATAGCGACCGGTTGCAAGCAGCTCACGCTTGAGCATTTTTTTCAAAGACGAAAAGCATCGACCAATGCTAAAGAGCACATTGATGACGACGATAATGATGATGGTGACTCGTGGTGGTGATGGTGAGTTGGAAGCGTTGACGCGGCGGCTATGATCACGTCGTAAAGCCTCACCGGCTAGCGATGCTAACCCCGGAAAACGCGGTGCACAACCGAGCACTTTTGCTCAGGCGGACGTCCAATCGGACGATGAAGAGTACCCCGAGTCCAATGCATATTCATCGGAGGAGTGGGTACTTGCTATTCCCCGGAAAAAAAAAGCCGGCAAGAAAGTGTAGCGTCTGCACGCGAAGGGGCAATCACAGTGAAACTAATCTGTTGTGCAAATCCTGCTGCGGCCCCTTGCACGCAGGGGAGTGTTACACAAAAAGAAAAACTGTCGTTGAAACATCCACACAATTGTAAATAGTACCACGGTTGCACACATTTGTAAATAGTTTGCCAAATTGTTTTGTCAAATTGTTACACTGTTGAATGTAAATAAACGTATTTTGCTATCAAAAAACACTTTTTCATTGTTGGTGGTAGTGTTTTACAGAAGTAAAGCACTGTTTAGGTGTTTGTGGCATCATTCATGGGGAAAAAAAGGTGTCAAATTCTAGAGTGCATGAAACAATATTGTTTCATAAAAAACTAGATTTCACCGTATTTTGGTCCAAAACAGAGCATTTGGGTGAAACTAATCATTTTCTATTGTTGATTACTGAAAAACGGAATAAGGTAGAAACAAACTTTTTTTTTCTGATGAAAGATGAGAGTTCAATCTTTCATTTGATAGTATGTATATATATATATATATGTATATATTTCCATAGTCCAAACACAAACACAGTCAAAATGCTTAAATCAGCAGATAATGATGAAATCTTACCTTTGACACAATCGCGATGTAATTTCGTATGAAATATGAGTTATTTCGGTGGCTATTTTTCTTACCCGGAAGGCAAACGTTCTGTTTCATTAAAACCCCGCCTCTCCCCCTGTGGCTGCCGCGCCCCTCCTCTCATGACGTCGGTCCGAGCCGGCTGCTTCGTGCAACGCCCACGAAACATACAGATTGGTTTTAGGCCGGACTCAAAATGGACTCTGGATTTCTGCGTTTGGTCACGCAAGCCATCAATTCTTGAATAAATATTTGAAACTAAACGGGTCCTTGTTTGTGGAAGAGGAGGGGAGCAGAGAGGTTAGAGGAAATGAGGAGGAAAAAAAACACCACAGGGTCATGAACCCGTGCCCTGCTGGTTGAGAGGGTAAGCACACTATGCACTACACCATCCATTCACTTAAATCCATTAACGCAAATGCTTTACTTGTAGTTTACCCCAGTGTCAACTAATGGATTTTAAAACAGCCAATTGTCATTTCATTGCACTTTGGCATTGCAAATGTGAAGAATAATTGATTGCTTTCAATTCATTTGGACAGAATGTTTATTGATAAAGGCTACTTTTGTCATTATCCCATGGAGGGAGGTCTCAGAGAAAGTGGGCGTGCTTGGAGAGCAGAATAACCTAGAATTTCTCATAGAGGGGCGAATGGAGGAAAATACAACTTTGGTCATGTTTTTGGTGAGGAATTTTAACATGGCTAAGAGCTCCAAAAAGTTCATTTTTCATGTTGCAGTCCCTTTAACGTCATTATCGTCCATAATGATGTATTTACATGGAGAAAATAAAACACATGACAATGGTCATTACCAGTTGTGTTAATTTAGGGATAGAACGTGATGGAAACATGAACCTTTTATTGGCTGCTGGTGGTCTAATTAGCAATGTTAAGCGATATATGCAGTATTTTGCTCATTTCAACAACAAAAATTCATGGTAGGTTGATAAAAGATCTGGCTTTCACATGCTCAATCTATTCAAAATCAAGTGTTGAAGGACACCAACAAAAGCGTTGTGGTTGTTACACAGATTCACTTTTTTTTTGTATTACAATTACAAAAAAGTAAAACCACTTATGACTCTGCTATATATCTGCTCATCCTTTTGGTGCGATTCCACTATGCTGATTAGCAAGTGTTGACATTTTATTGTGATCTGTGACACCCCTGCTGCCTTTAATCCAGATATAATTTAAAATCAATAGGAAGTGGGACAAACTAGATAAGAGCGTGTGAGACAGCAGGCCCTCTCTCAGGTTGTCATAAATGTTAGTGACTTTTTTCCCTTTCTGGCCCTCCTATCCAGATCCTTACGTCAAAGTGTCGCTAATATGTGACGGGCGACGTCTGAAGAAGAAGAAGACCAGCATCAAGAAGAACACCCTGAATCCCACCTACAACGAGGCCATCATCTTTGACATCCCACCCGACAGCATGGACCATGTCAGCCTCCATATCTCTGTCATGGATTACGACTTGTACGTATCAAAAGTGGGCTGCACACATTACAATTTGGAATTCTCAGATTTTTCAAATGTAAGGGACCCTGCACAGAATGAGGAAGAACATTCCACGTGTGTTCTTAGAGTTCTTCAGTAAAGCACATCCATAGTAATGTCTGGCGTGGTACTAAAAAGCCACGGCCAAGAAACAAGGAATGAGAAATAGAAGAAGCTAAGCTAACTGTTAAAACTCTGCTCCATAGCAATTTTATTGTGGCAAATTGAGACTTGGGAGACACTCAATACAGCCAGTTTGACTTTCAGTAAAAAAATAACCTTCAGGTTGACCACACACATGATAAAGATTTACAAGCAGGATTAATGAACAAGTTTATCATTTACGATTGTTGGCCACGATCGTTTCCTCAGCAGATTGAGATTTAACACACCTCACATCACAGGATAATCACATCATTTTTCAGACATACAAGAATTGGGGCGTTTGCTGACTTGAGACTGCCACAAACCATTATTTCAACAGTTTAGCAAACCTGTGGACACTGCAATGTCAATTTCAGTTGACAGCAGATGGCAGTGGAGGACAAAATGGCAGCCCCCTGAAATGGTTAAAAACAAGTGGTCTTTTCAGCATTATTTTTATTCCAGAAACACAATGTTAATCAGAATACTGTGTTTAGACCGGTGGGGGCACATAGAACATATTCTTGTAAAGAAAAATGTTGACTTGACTATGTGAGTAGCTCACTGACATTGTTGCTAATATTTGAAGCTAACTAGCCAAATAGCTTACAGCGATGAAAGTCCCTCTTCATCACAAATGGAATCAGCCACAACCTACTTCCTTTTTAGATCCTCGACGTAAATGGCAAGTTTTGCTTCTTCCAAATTTTGCATCGCATTTGTTGACTGCTGACCCAGGTTACTGCTACTGTACATGTGCATCAGGGACAGAAAGGCAGCTAAAGATTCACAGGCAGTTTGGAGGAGAAGAAAAAAAACAAAGCTTAAAAAAATAAATAACGACTGTATGTTGATTTAGAATTAATTGTTGTAGACGATTTAGATAGTTGAGTTCATCATGATCGACAAAAAAAACCTAAAAACTTTAATGTATCGTTCTGAGAGAATGTACACCTATATTACATTTTGCGTAACACAGCAGATTATTGTTTGTTTAATCTTAATGTGACACTACCAGAGGCAATTCTAGGGTCAGAGGTTAAGGGGTGCTATAAAGACATTTGTGGGTGCTTGGGTGGTATAAAGAGCGGGCGGGAGGGGGGGTGTATATGTGATAGGTAGCTTATCGTGGTTTGGGGGTACTTCCCGCTCCAAAAATTACATGGAAAGTCTGTGAGTAAAATGGATCTAATAAAAGTTATGCAAAGGAGAAAAGGACTTTAAACATAAACATATCGCAACCCCAATTTCTTGGGAAGGGTTACTCTTTTTGATACAACAGCTCCTTAACATAAGCATTGACAGTATGCATGTTTCTGGAGTAAACCAGCCCCACACAGTTTACAGTTAGAATTAACAACAATGGACCTTTCTAAAAGACATTTATTTGGAAGACATGATCTTTTTCTCTGCGCAGTTTAATTTGTGGGGGCGCACTTTTGTGTTTTGGGGGTTGTGATGGAGATGGATTTCATTGGAAAGCATTTGAGGGAAAAAAAGAAAAGAAAAAAACAAGTGCACTATAGCTATGTTAAAGAAAGCAATTTTATTATTATTTTAGTAGGGCTATTTTCAAGTTAAGCTGTGAAACAATGTTTGTCTCTCGATTATGTGACGTTCACACACATTACAAACATTACAACCATGTATGAGTTGACGTTTTGCATAAAGTCACATTACACACGCCTGCACCCCGCAGGGTCGGTCACAACGAGGTCATCGGCGTAATGCGGTTGGGATGCAACGCAGAGGGACTGGGAAGGGACCACTGGAATGAAATGCTGGCCTACCCTCGCAAGCCCATCGCACACTGGCACCCCCTACTGGAGTCCAAAAAATCGGAGAAGGAGGTGAGTGCGGCAGAAAAAGAAGAAAAAAAAGCCATTTTGGTGTGTGAGTGAAATGATTGTCAAACAAATCCAAATTTTGCAAAATGGATTTTCCCAAATGCATGTGGGAAAATAGTCATATGTCACATCACTGATTTTTTTCAATTGAGCTGTACAGGTTATAGTTTACATTAATAGGGGAAAAAAGTTTTAATGATTTATTTTGGTCTCTTTTTTTTTTTTACATAACAAAAATGTGACATTTGAAAAAGGAGGTGTGTAGACTTTTTCTATCCATTGTAAGCCCACAATTCCAAAATAATCAACATATGAATGAATAAATGTATTTGATATATTTTAATGATATAAATTTAGCATCATGTTCCATCTTTACACGAGTCTCCTTCATTGTTATTTCTGAAATGACACAAGACTTACTCTTTGCATGTGTGTGTGTGTGTGTGTGCCACAGTGGAAAGCAAGGGCCGCCAGCTTTGACAGCCAGGGCTCTTGCCCTTCCCCCCGCCCCCCAGCGACACCCTGAGCAACGCCACCTGCGACCCCTGCGACCCCCTGCAACCAGATAGGGGGCGGTGTGAAGTTCTTCCTGCCTCCTGCCGGTTCCACTTCCTGTCTGTCTGATTATCGAGGAGAAACCCTGCTGTCTACCACCCCAAGCTCCTCCCCCCTCTCCCTCAGTCGCACGCCGAAGCCCACCTTCCGCCAGCGTGGTCCGAGACAACTGATCTGGGAGCACGTCAGGTCAGGCTGTTTTTTTGGGTGTTATGACTGCTCAACCTGCACAGGCGGATCTTTGGATGTTCTTCCACCTTGGTCGTACGGATGCAGACTCAAACTAAGAGAACGTGGCAGTGATCATGCAGACGACGTTTCTCAGAGCGAAGCGAGATGTCTGAGGAGACGCGAGCCGCTCTTAAAACGTCCTGGTGCTGCTTTCATTTTCATCGGAACAAAATCAAGCAGCGGCGTCATTACGGTGTTAAAATTGAGTTTCCTCATCATCATATGATGTGAGACTTTTTTTTCAACAGGATCACTGAAAAAACGATTTCATTCAAGCTAGAAAGCAAGGGAAAAAAGAGCACAGCAACTCACATTTGCTATTTGTTCAAATAGTGGCTGTCCCTGAGTACCAGTAGATGCCCTGACATAATTTGTCGCCGGTTGTGTCATCCAGCTAAGACAAACAATGGCCTTCCTCAAAGAGAGGCATCACATTAGAAAACAAAATGCACACACACACAAAAAACACTTAAACAGCACTTTGACGATTTATCACGATTTGTAATGCGAAGGCAATAGTTATTTGCGTTTGACTCAGATGTGATGTCTCCACAACTCCACAATGTTGTGTGCAACCATGTTTATATTTCCATAATGGTCATTTTATTTGATTTGAAACCCAAATTTTACTTGACCAATATACCACCACCATATTGGTAAATATGAATTCAAAATGAATTTATACAAATAAAGTCAATAAAGAGCACCTTCCACAATGTAAAAGGCCTTCCTCCATATGCAGTTGAGTAAATAAATGTCACTGGCCACTATTTGTGTAAATGCGCTGAAGTTAGCATAATTTGAGGAAGTGTATGTATAATTTTGTGCATATAGACACTTTTGTGTGTGATTTGTTTGGTTCATTTCTAACCAGACAAGATGTGAAGCTTGATGTAGCCTAGCAGGTGTAACATTTAGAGAAAAAAAACACTCCCTTGATGTTTACTTCGTTTGTTTTCTTGTTGTGTTCTAATTTGTCACCCAAATGTGGTCCAGTTGGATCCCCTTTTTTCATTTGCTGTACCTGTTGACTTTCATTATAACATGAACTTTAATGATGACAAATGTTTCATTGTGTTTTATTTTTTAGACGAAGGAGTAAATATTTTGTACCAAGAAACTCCCCTTTCAGGCTGTGTGAGCAAAAAAAAAAAAGGATCACTAAATGTAAATATGAAATTATTTTATCTAGGTTGTGATTTAAAAGCAGAAATGTGTAAAGATTACACAATGCTCCCAAGCAGTGTAATTACATCAATCTCAATGAAATGAAACATTTAAAGTTTCTGTTTTCATCTGGAAAACACCTCTTTACATTTCGGGCAAGATTAAAAATGTGGAGGGAAAGTCATTCTGTTTGAAGAAATCTGTCTTGTCTTTGGACCACAATGAATACTAGCAATGAACATGGAAATGCTCATTTGCATACCATTACTCATATACCGAAAACAGCACAGCAGTTGCAAAACATGAGTTCAATTCATGTACTTTGTTTTTAGTTTATAAAACTTTTTTTTTTGTTAATACTATTCCATTTTGTAATGTTAGTCTCAAAACCATGTTGCTAACATTAGGTGATTTGTTTCTATGTGGGAAAGTGTTTATAGAAGTTGTTTGGAAAAATGCTGACACTCAAATTGAAAGGTTATTAGACATTTCCAGTGTTGACCAAACAATCATTTTGAGTGAAAGTGAGAACATTTTTTTAAAGTCTTTATGATTGTTTTGTAACTATGAAATTGTAAAAGCAACTTGGATCCGACTCAATCTATCTGACTTTTGAACTTTTTAAATGCCTCCTACTGCAAAAAAATTTAAAAAAAACAAAGTTGTCTTCTAAAATGGAAGGTGATTGGCTAAAGATGAGCAACATGCCATTCAGTGGCAGCCAATCAGATCAAAACGGGCCAACGGGTTTAGATTCAAAACTGGTTTATGCTCAACTTCTGTCCTAAGTGGCCCAAAACATGACAACAGTTCCTCAATGTTGCTGTGAAGTTTCCCACTGTACACACACGCGCCATACGGTAAATCACTTCTTTTTTTTTTTTTCTCAGGGGGGTTTAGGGCTTCATGATATGTGCAGATGTTTCTGTCAGGGTCTGTTTTTAGCATTTTCTCTTTTGTGTGTGTGTGTCAGCCCTGTCGGATCGGATTTCTGAAGAGTAGCTTTTAAAAAAAAAAAACCTTATTGATCCTCGTTATTTGTGTTCACCCCTCGTGGTATAATTGACACCTCCTAATTTGACCTCAGTCACTTTTATTGGCCCAAGTCCTCACTCCACTTCATGAAATCCTGATATAGTTTCTGTTGTTTTCATAGTCAGTGCAGGTTTTATTTTGGCTAATAAGAGTAAATAACAACAATAACATTGCATCGGATTTGGATGTTATCAATGCGGAATGAGAAGGAACAGGGCCAGTGAGCCAGACAGCGCTACTGATGTGTGGTTGGATTTGCTGTGCAGTACCAGTCACCTCAATAAAGAATTTGTGCGCAAATGACAGGGCAATCCAGGAAGATAAAGTAAAAAACTGTGAGAGCGGCCCCTCACCAAGCAACTAAATCCCACAGGCGCGTGTCCAGGGAGGTTTAAAATCAACACCGCCACATGTATGCTAGTTATCAAAGGCATCCTCCAATTGTTTTTGATGCTACACGCAGTTTGCCTCATTAAAACGTGTTCAAACAAACAGTCCGATTTCCATAATAAGGTGAGCTTGAATACAACATTTGGTAAATGTCTATTGAACGACATTATAGTCAATGCAGAAAATGCCATCATTTCATTCAAATTGAAGCAAGACAAACCATTTTTGGCCCATGTTGACATCTCAATCGAATCAAAACAGGGACATTCTGTGACCCTGGTTGACTTCAAAACAACACTTTTCATAAGAAATAATGGAACGAGAAGGTTCACAACAGTCGCCATCATACAATCTTTATTAGCTGTACAGGCGTTTTCACATGACCAACTGTCAAGTATAAAAATACAAGAACCGCTGGACCATAACACTAAAATAAGGTAAAATTATTCACTATTTGCAGGCAACATGAGAGTGTTGGCAGTCAATATCAGAAAAATCTTGAGTTTTGTGGTTTTGTTAGTATGTTCTTTTCAAGCAATTGTATGTTCAACATCGCAACTCCTTGGTCAAAAAATAAATAAAATAAGAGCATGTTAAGAGTTTGTGTTTTGTTGATCCTCAGTGATACTCTTGTGAAAGGCGACACACACAAGAAAAAAAAGAAAGGACAGGAAAACATGGATGTGGATGTAAGGGAGTGACAAAGTTAAGGATTCGTCTCACGCTAACTTTCGTTATTAATTCCTTGAAATGTTGACTCCTGTAGTTATCTGATGTTTTGAAACCCAGTGCACTTTTAGGCAGTCACACGTTTGGGACGATGTGCGGTCGTTTAGCTCATGGACTGTTGAACTTTTCAGCCTCCCCTCATGTTGCCACCTTTGTCAAACTTATTTCTTCCGGTTGTAACAATAGCACTGACTTTTTCTATGCTCATTTTGTATAATAGTGAGAAAATATTCTGCTGATGAAATGAACACTTAAGGAGTTTGTTGTGGACTTACCAGTGAAATAATTGGCATTACACCGATGATGCCCACTTGTCACTGTCAAACCTCTTCATTGTTTTCCTTCCATGGGGTGTGATGTGTTTTGGTTCTGTGACATAATCTTCCTTTTGAATAAAGGATTTATGCAAAGTGGATTGTTGTTTGCATTTGCGGGGTAATGGTTGGTGGCCTAACGAGGCAGAGCGGTCACCAACGACGTTCGATGAGACAATCAAATGTGCACTGGCTCACACAGCAAACACTTCAACAACCTCTAATTAAACCATTCTCATGTTGTGGTACTTTACAGTAATGAAATACAATCATCCAGGTGAAGTAGTAGAAAGTAAACATTTGAAGCATTTAACTCTGAATTAAGATACCAGTCTGATTAAGACATCTAAACCAACAGGGGGGGTGAAGCATGTTAGTACCGTGGCCCAGAAGTTGTTCTCTAGCGGCCATCTTAAGGAGCTTCTCAATTATGCTTAATTGCACATTGTGGAGCGAGCTTTAAGGGGGATCCACGGGGGAGATTTTAATGGAGGCCACTCTGATGTTTCTTTTGTGATCTTATTGCTCCTCAACAGTGATGTCTAAAATAGGATACCAGCTGGATTGCAAAACAAAGCAAGAATATTAAGTAATTCATCGTTTGTTTTTGTCATTATTAGTTGATTTGTTGAATTATGCATATTCTGCTCAGTCTCTATTGTATTTTGGGCGTTACTAATAGTGAAATTACGTAATGACACTAATCAGGTTTCCATCCAAATGTTTCGAAATTTGTATGCGAATTTTGTGAAAAACTGACATGCGACTTATGCCCGTTTCCATCCGCTCTTCTTTTGCGAATATGCACCACGAGATGACGTTATAATGACGGAATGTTGGTTTTGAACAAAAGTAGTTTGTCTTGTTGGCTTCCCTCCCGCATGTAAGTGAAGTGTGTCGTTACATTGAGAGCTGATGTTAATAAACCCATCTAAAATTGCATTCATGTTTTTTTTTCTTTAATTAATTATATTAAAAAATCGTGATTCTTTGTCTCCCCAAACATATCTTACTTTATCAACCGCAATTTATTGTGACTACAAATGTGTGTGCAACGTATATCCGGTCTTGTAGTCGCTTATTCGCAAAACCTGTTCCCATCGCCAAAATGCGCATTTTCTTTTTGTCGATACGCTTAAAAAAATACCCCCTCCAAGCGTAAAAAGTTTTGGGCGAAATTTGGGCCTTTTTTCGAATTTCTGGCGTTTCTATTCAGTTTCTTTTTCGCAATTCTCAAAAATTCGAATAAAAATAGGTGGATGGAAACCCACCTAATGACTCAGGGTCACTACGCAGACTATAGTAATAGGGTTGATCTCAAATTACGTCACATTTTCCTCATTAATATGCATGAGTCGGACAAAATAACAGTAAGTAAAACACACGCGTACACATCATTTTGGAAGAGAATGAAGGTATTAAAATGATTACTATATTAAGTGTAATCTTTGCGTGTTAAAAATAATTGCATTGAGATCTCTGAAGAAGCTTTCTTTGCAAATATTTATTTAAGAGCTCTTAAAGACACAGGAGAAATGCTTACATTCAAAGGTGATGTTAAGCCTCGAGTGTGTCGAATATGAAAACACCCACTCTTTTTATCCATGAAGAAGCTTCCTCTCCCACTCACAGGCTGGACAAAGGGTTAGTAATTATAATAAGCAGATATGTGATATACCGACATGTTTACTCCAGCTCTCCTACCAGCCCGGATATATGATGTAGACAGGTAATGATCTTGGACCTTCAGTTTTTACGACATAATGATTAATGGCATGAGAACTTGCCTTCCTTTAAGACACACATTTTTATCTCCATGAGAACTTCTACATTCTTTCTTACCTTCATGAGAACTGGAAGGGAGTAAAAGTTCCAATATATTTCACACCAACATTATCACAGTTGATCTTTTTAAACTACACAGTTTATATGGCATCTATATACTTATAAGTAAATTCATAAACAGTAAAAATATAAATTGAAAATGTTAAATGTCTTCAAGAACGACGTCCCAGGCATGAAATTTCATCATGGTTCAATCAACAAACACCCTTTGGAACAGCTTAGACGGTGGTTGAAAGTGGGCAGAAAAAAAGCAGTTTGCTTAGAAAGGTAAGATTTATTGTATGATCGTTGCTGCAGTCTAGACAACTGCTAATATCATGTTTGTCGCTAATTTTCATGAAAACGAAATGCATTCAAGTCACGATTTTCATTTTAGGATTTTAAGTCTACCTTTAGGCTGTTACGTTTGTTAAAGTGGCATAGTGACACAGTGACCGCTCACATCTCAGTGACACTGATAAACTAGCATGTTGTTGTGGGCATAAGGTTCTTCTAGCGCTGATACTAATTTTCACATCTAAGCAGCAGTATCATTGCAGTAATCATTGCAGCAGTAGGTAAACTCGAGGTATTTATGGTGCATTTACACCATGATGTAAAGCAGCTAGCATGTTGTAGCAGGCAGTTAGCAAGGCTAACGCTGAGAAAGCAGACGATATCGATTGGTTCTGGATTTTCAGCTGATGGCCCATTTCCACCGACGAAATGTAGAGAGCACATATAGGTGACATTTTTCGCGTAAATCACTGCCGTTAAATTGTACATGCTTGAACCCAGCGGAGACATTCCTCTGGAAAGTCCCTTCATTTGATCCCGGTCACAGCATTGCCGGTCAGAACATCGCCAGTCACATAGCGGCAGACGTTTGTTGTAACCATAATACGTCTGTTAAGTATATTTGTGGTGAAATAGCGAGTCAGTTCACAAGTTATGCCTCGTATGAATGCACTCCCTCAGTCGCCTGTGAAGAGGGTCTTCTGCCCAGATTTAGTTGTAACTGTTTTAATTTCCTTATTTCCTCAGTAGAGCTTTATTCTGCGGATGTATCTTTGTGAGTGTTATCGCAATTTCTGCCAGGTGCCGGCAAGTCTGAAAAACCTCCTCTATTCCACAACAATGGGCCATTGCCTGTTTTTGAAAGTCAATGTGTTTGAATGATGTCTTTAAAGTCTTATCTCATGTCCGGTGAACTCCGGGTGGGCTGTTTGCTGGGGGCTTTGTGGTACCGCCCTTCAAGATAGTATAAGAATGTTGTAAATCCTCTATAATCTTCGCACTTGTGAGAAGCAGCAGCCATTGTCTGGAACTCACTTGTGCCCGGAATATTCTGTAGAAATAAAAGCTTCGAAGCAACTGTTCATCGATCTTCAGCCTGCATTCGGATAACCAACATTCTCACTATCCGAAAGAAAACGAACACGCGGAGGAAAAGATCTGCCTCATATCCCCTGCCTGTGTTTCTTGTTCGAAAATCAACTGGCCACGCCTATGCGCTGTTCTAAAAATAGTAATAATTGTAAACTGCCCTATTAGAATGCCACTGTTCGCATCAAATGTAATACAAAGCTGCGAGCCTCGGGTGTGTTGGGAGAGATGGCAAAAGGCTGGGAAAGCCCACTCATGACATGGCTCTGCATGGAATTCATATTCATATCATGAAAATAGATAAGGAAACAAAATTGAGCGAATTTCATTGCGTAGCAGAAAAATAGTTGCGAGTGTGTCAGAGAAAGTGAAGCAACCGTTCATGAGCTAAAGCTCAATAGTGTACACATAAGTAACATAGCGTTGAAGGGTGTGCCATACAGGGACAAGATTAATCTGGACATGCACAGAATAAAAATGCTGCTCCTCAGGAGGTAAATGAGGAGTCTGCGTTAAAGCACTTTGAGCACCATGGGGGTGGAAACGCGCTGTGTGCTATGTGCTTTCACGTGTGAATCACTTACTGTACATGTACTCAAATGATGGCAGACAGTTGTTGTGTTTGGGGGTGCACAACTAGATAACCCTAACCCAAAAGGTTTAGATTGACCAATTTCTTCCAAACAAAATAATAAAAATGGATCCAGTGGAAACTGTGGGCAAGGAGGGTAAATTGAGTGAATGTCGTAGTTATACAGACAGGATCCCAAGTGTAGTGCACTTCTAAAGGGCAGACTGGAAACAAATGTTCTATCATCAGACGTGGCAGACATTTTCTCACAAGTATTACTGTGTGTAAAATGTTTTGTAGGGTTATATTTGAGTAATGTAGTGATGGGATTTTTGGCTCTTTTGGATGACCCGGTTCATTTGGATCGGCTCTCAAACAACTCTTTTAACTTTAGCTTTTCTTTTAAATATTTATGACACATTTAGCATACATTTTGATGAATGACTTAGTGAACCAAGTATTGCACTTTACTGACTGCAAATAGCAACAATTGTTTATTTTATTGACTGTTAAAAAGGCTACAGACAATAAATAAGCAACAAAATTAAAACTTCAACCAAAAACAATCAAAATAACAATCAATTAACACAAAGTAGTAATTTAAGTGCAACAGCAGCAGCGAACAAAGCAAACATTATAAGCTACTCACCAGGTCCAGGATAAAAGACCTTGTTTTATTTCAAATTGGCATTCAGAAAAACGAAATACTTCAACTCTTCAACTCTCTTCTTCTCTGTTTGTTTCCTCCTCCTCTCTCTCTGACTGGCGGAGACGCGGGGCATGTACTACGCTTGTAGTACACTCACTGCATGCCCTCGCCCTCTTCCCCTTTCTCTTCTCTCCCTCTCTGAGCAGCGCAGCCAAACCTCGATTCAGACACGTGAAAAAGAGAGAGTGACATAGGAAGAGAGCGAGAGAGCGAGAGAGAGAGAGAGAGAGAGAGAGAGAGAGGGAAAATGACGGAGCCGACTCTTGAGGGAGGGAGCCGGCTCTCATCGTTCACTTCAAAGAGTTCATCTCTTTGTACCGGCTCGTTCGCGAATGATCTATCACTACTATCTAGCATCAGCTCTGGCACGTCTGCGCCATTCATTCGAGCAACAGATTATTCAATTCTTTAGCCACTCCCTCAATGATTATGTTTACTATGTCTGAATTTCCATCACAGTTATTTTCTTAACGGATTTACTGGTTGAAATGTGAATGACAGCCAGCATTATGTCTGTCTTGGAAGCAGTTTACCTTAAAACATGCATCCCGTCATGTGTACACCACTTGTGCGAATGGTTCCTCACAACAACTTCAAACACAATATAGTATTTTTTTTATATATTTTATTACAAAATAGCATTAAATGACAATTTTATGGCAGTTAAATTATCTTAAAGCAAACAATAGTGTTTTCTTTGTTGTTTTTTTTATAATAATGACAGCAGCTAAATGCTGTTTGCTTAAAATGTGTATTTGTTAGAACAGCAAACAACAAATTTAGCACATGTACAGTAAAAGCTACAGGCAATTTAGAGTTCAACTCACATGTTTTTGTAAATACTGAAAATAATTCAAAGCCTTCAACAACAATCAAAATGTTTGTAAACATGGAAACTAGTAAGACCTTATGTGTTTCTAACTTACAGGATATGTTTTATTCCACGAAAAAAATGACAATAAATTACATTTGTTTAGGCTGTCAAACCAGCATTTTCCTTTTGGTTGTCAGTCTGTAGAGGATTTGGTAGCCATCATCCCAGCTGTAGATCTGTTTCTCCTCAGAGTTGTACTTTAGACTGGCATGTGCTCCGTACCGTCGGGGGAAATAAAAGAGGGGTGCCTCCTCACTCAACGCCTTGTCATTAACATCAAACACACACTGGACCCGGGAGCGACTGGCCAGCCGAGTATTGTAAACAACGTAGACGACGCCACAGACAATGAAGGCCGCCTCCGAGTTCTCCCTCGGGCAGCGGGTGTCCCAGATTTCTTCGATATCCAGCGAGACAGGATCCATTTTTGCGAGGTTGATGTTGGGTTCGGTCTCTCCGCTGGCATAAAGAAGCCAGAGGCCTTGGTTGTCCATTGCGAGATCTGCCACCGTCTCGGGGTTAAGGCTGTAAACAGCAACTCGGCTGTCCACAGGGAGAATGGCGACATCCATGAGCTGGCCACCGAGGATGTCATATCTGACCACATTCATGTCTTCCCCCTGCTGGATGTAATACAGATAACCGTTGTAAACAGCGACCCCACCGCCCCTCCAGTTGGACGGCAGTCTGATCGGCCGACCGAGGGTGACCTCTGAAGAGCCCCGAAGAAACTCCCTGACGGACTCAAACTGGTAGATGGTGTCACCCTCCGTCCCGTTAAACACGTAGACCTTGGATGACCGGGGGTCTCGGAGCCACACGCCTTTAGGACCGCCCACTCGCTTCAGGATCTTCACTGAGCGGATGGCAGAGATTATTTCCACGCAGTCTAGACACAAAATGCAAAAAGTTGGTGGCAGTGTGGGCTGCATCCATCCATCCATCCATCCATCCATCCATCCAATCCATCCATCCATCCATCCATCCATCCATCCATCCATCCATCCATCCAATCCATCCATTTCCCGAATTGCTTGACACTGCAAAAAGGACAGTAGAAAATTTAAGAAAAAAATAAAGTAAAGTAAAATAAGAAAATTATTACTTCAAAAAAGCAAAATTATCTGCCAACAGAACAAGAAGATTTTACTTAAATTTACCTGTAAAATTTAGAAAAAAAAGAAAATAATACTATGCCCATATCAACCATAGTGGTCTTAAAAATTATATTTTTAGACTAAAAACAAGTAATATTTTCTTTTTTCAAACTGTAATAAATAGAACTATTTTCTTAAAAAAGAAATATATATATATATATATATATATATATATATATATATATATATATATATATATATATATATATATATATATTTTATGCTTGGATAACTTAGCCTGAGTGTAGGTACCAGTTCCCATTTTCATTGTCTTTGGTATGACAAGGATTGAACCCACAACCTCCAAGTCTGAGGGTAGGCACTAGACCACTGAGCTGGTACGGGAACGAAGAAAAATTTAGTATAGCTTAGTAAATATAACGAAACATACCACTTAGCTATATTGCATTTTTTTGGGATTGTTTTCATACTTGTATTTTTCCATTCATCTTATTACTAGAGTATGCTATACTAGATTATGCAAAATCTTAAAATAAGAAAATTCATCTTATGAAACCCCTTTGAAGGGCTTTTTATGTTGGTTAAAATGTGGAAAATGCTTGTTTTAAGCCTCACAGTACGTGAAACTGGCTGTTAACACTCAATGCCAAGACTGCTTGATCAAAAATGATAATTAAGTATATTTAAGTATCTTAAAATAAGCACAATGATCTTGTCTGACAATTTCATTTTAAGTAAAAATAACAAAAGCAAAAAACAATAACAATAGCAAAAAAAAGCACATTTTGGTTCAATTTAAGAAATAATATCTTACTTAAGATTTCAGTTTTTACAGTGTATTGTACATACTTGATGCAATTCCCGTTTATAATTGTACAGTGAACCCCACCATGTGATACCATATTGATGATAACCATGACTGGCCTGTCGGCTTACATTGCAGTCACGTTGGCACATATCCCATTCTGTCTTATTTTTATCCACATATGATAAAGGCCTGATTCTGAGGCTGTCCCATTCCAAACATCTTTAAAAAAAAAAATAATAATAATATTTTTTACACTGCCATGATACATACCCCCGTTGGGCCACAAATCTCTCAATGCTTCCTACCTGCTCTCCTGCTATGGTGGAATTTTCCACTTTTCCCTGCACACACTTCAGCTCATTAACCGACCACTCACTCCCTTTCAGCTTTGCCAAATAGTCTTCATGTCATGTCAGACTTTTCAACATTCGCTTCCAGATTGAGTACCTAGTCTGTCCATGTTTGTTCCTGACCTTCACACGTCTCTGGCTTGGTAATAGACCTGCTTTGTTATGGGCCATGTGTGAATTCCCTCTGGGTCTGTAAAGATGCTTTCTACCTGCCTTGAGTCTGTCAGCTTTCCGAGTCCAAAGTCCGCATGACACGGGAGACCCGTGTACGAACATTAACGTCATTTGTTACCAATATCTCTGTGTTGTGTGCTATTGTGTACTGCCACACTTCATTTCCTAAGGAGGAAATGAACCATTGGAATTGTTTCACTTGAACCATTTAGCAAATCTTACCTTGGATGCTTAAAAACAGTGAATGACTTCATTGAGATTAATGATCATAGGTCAACCCTGAGTGATTAATTAATTAATAAATAAGAGGTACTATATGGTTCAACGTTAGTTACAGTGGTTTTCAAAGCCCAAAAAAATTAATCGCTGACAATTTGGGAATATAGCTGTAATTCCCTCATGGAGTCAACAACTATATACGTAGAGCAAAATCAGATTTAAAACCTTGAGGGAAGCACATTGAGTTGGATGAGAGGAACATTAAAGCGGCATGGGATAAAAGACGATCCTCAGACATGACTAGGAGGCAAATAAGCATCAGGCTCTCCAACAAAAAAGTATTTCCTAACAAGGACATCCAGTTCATCTTGGGGTCACCTCACAATGGACACAATGTGTCTAATGAGCTCTGCGTTGCTCTTTGCTCCCGGGAAAAAGAGCAAGCCGAATTATAAACTGTATGCAGCCATCATAATGGCACTGGATTTTGGATGTGTGTGTGTGTGTGTGTGCGTGAGTTATTGGCGTTCAAGAGAAATTGAGGAAATCGCTCATTTTGCCGAAATACTCCCAAAGGAGTTTCAGGATCAGACATCATCATTTGCAACCAATTAAGATGTAGCTGATATTTCACATCATGTTCCAGTGAAGCGAATACTGATGCGATTCAGTAAATCAAAACTGTTTTACTCCATGTATTAGCCGCGTAAATGACTCCACCGAGTCTCGGAATCAGAAGTCATAAACATAAATGTCGATCGCCATTAGTCCAATTTCAGATTATATTTTCCCCTAGAAATTAGCACTGGAAATTGACTCATTGCGGACTATTTAAGTGGCGTTTGGAGTCTACAACGTAGTTTAATGCGTTTAAACTTTGATGAACCAAACTTACACATGTACGCAATTGACTCTATACGTGTTTTAATAAACAATAAGATTAAGAACGTGGTAACATTGGTAGCAAGGCTGGACTGGCCATCTGGAATTCAGGGCAGGCGCCCGGTTGGCCGGTGTTTTATGGGGTTTAAGTGGTGCTATTCATTATTATGTTTCCTCCATTTTACCCCAAGAGACCAATTAATCAATTTACCATATAGAGAGCAAACTCAACCAATCAGTGGCAGAGCTACATAGTAGCCAAGGGTGGTCAGAAATCGGTCTGGGCCAGCGGGCCTAAGTCAAAATACCTCTCCTTTAAACTCTGATGAACCGAACACACATTACACGTACATAGTTTTGTAGACATTAAAAAATCATCAACAAGTCTAACATAGCCTAAACATTTGTAAACATTGAAGACCATTTCAAGTCCCACCAGGGCCGTATCTCACCAGTCACTCTGGAGGGCAGCTCCTCCCAGTCCTCTTCTTCCTCTCCTCGGCTCTCTTCCTGGCTCCACACTCCCTGCTCCACCACCCGGTCCGCCCGGTTAGCACAAGCCCGTGGGGACGTCTGGCTTTCCACTATGTCCATGTCTCGCTCCACCCGGTTCAGTCGGACCGCCGCTTCCTCCACGTCGGTGGAGAGCGAGCTGTGTGCCTGCTTCAGGCCCTCCATGGTCTTCTTGGACTGTTTGTGCAAATTCTGAAGTTCCATGTGGTATTGACGTGACTGGTCTTGCCACAAGTGCATGTGGTCCTAAAAAATATTGACATACAGGCGTTTTTTACGGTTTTAGGCCAGATGTGTCCAAACTATGGCCCGGGGGCCATTTGTGGCCCGCCGTTCATTTTTAAACTGCCCGTGGGATGTACTCAAAATGACATTTAATGTAGAGTTTTTCTAAATTAACTCAACTATCAACAACATTTCTCTTTATAACACTGTGATGAATAAAGATCATTTTTACCCCCCAAAAAAATTCCTCTTTTTTGCTCTGTCAAGATCCAAATTGTGAACATATCACATTCCAAGTAACTGCAAATAGCTCCTATTTTGGTTCTGAATGCAGTATTCAGCTGCTGTTTAGTGCAGGTGCTGATATTTTCTGCTGGGTTACAGGGTCGCTGGCCACCCCAAAATCTTATATAATCCTAAACTATTTGCCTTATAGAAATCTGTTCAAGTAGCATTTTTTTTTCTCTCCAAAAAACACTTATATATAAATAACATGCAATTGCTTGATTGACTGCTTTTGATGAACTTGATAATTTAAAGTAAGGAATGAATAAATAAATCAAAGTGGCCTTTGTATCCTTCAGTTTTTGTGGGCCTTGGAGGGAAAAGTTTGGCAGCCCCTTTTTCCCTCATTAGATGAATAAAGTAATGAATCTATTGGTCTGTCTGTCCAGGGCTCACTGTTGCATCTATTCTATTCATCAATCAGAAAGACAAAAAAGGTGATTACAGAAAGGACTAAACTAAAACATTGAACAAAATGCAGGATAAACAAATCCGCACATGGCCCACTGTAATGTCCTACAAAAGATTTAGTTTTTTTTTTTTTAAGCTTTCCTCCAGTAACCGTTGTTATTGTGTATTTTGTGGAAACCATTAGTCTATCTCACAAAAGTGTGCACACCCCTCACATATCTGTAAATATACTATATCTTTTCATGTGACGAAATGAAGATGAAAAACAAAAAGTAGTCATTTGTACTGCTTATTAAAAAAAAAAGTTCCCTCAAAATAACTCAAATACGGCGAGTATAAGGCAACAAAAGTGAGTACACCCTTAAGTGAAAATGCCCAAAGTGCCAGGATATTGTGTGGTTACTATTTTTTTTCCAACACTTTCTTAACTCTCTTTAGGTTGCCACTGGAATCCTCTTCCACTCCTCTATAAGTTGGCGGATATACAGTACCTTACCTTACGCTCATCCACCTTCCCTTTGAGGACTCCCCAGAGCTGTTCGATAGGGTTTAAGTCTGGAGAAATGTTTGCCTAGTCCATCACCTTTACTCCCAGTCTCTTTAGCAAGGCAGTGGTCATCTTGGAGGTGTGTTTGGGGTCATCATCATGAAGATGATGTTGCAGCTCAGTTTCCGTAGGGAGGGGATCATACTCTGCTGGTTTCCCGATGAACTGTAGCTTCCCAATGCTGGCAGCACTCATGCAGCCCTAGATCATGACACTCCCACCATCATGCTTGACTGTAGGCAAGAAACACTTTTCTTTGTACTACTGTTTGCCGACACATTTTCAGGGTGTTGGCCATCTTATAGCCTGGGCCTTCTTCATGTAGAGCAAGAGTTCCGCCCCCCAGATTTTCAGAGAGTTTGGGGGGGGGGGGGGGGGGGGGTTGCCGTGTGGTCCCATGTTGAATTTTCAGTGAACAGTATAAGAGAGTGTAAGAGCTGCAATACCAAATTTAACACATCTGCTGACTTTTCACACCTGAGACCTTGTGACACTAATGAGTCACATGACACTGGGGAGTGGGGAGGTAGAATGACTGTGCTCAATTTGGACATTTTCGCTTAGGGATGTACTCACTTTTGATACCAGGGGCATTAGCTATTAACTCATTCACTGCCATTGACGGCTAAAAACGTCAAAAATACATTTGAACTATTTCTATAATTTTGAATTTTTTTCCCCTCTTTTGTTAACAAGAGAATGAAAAGCTAGATTTTTTTATTGTACATTTAGAACAGATATAAAATTTGTCATTAATCGTGAGTTTTGCTAGTAAAGTCATGCGATTAATTACGATTAAAATTGTAATCCACTGACGCCCCAAATTTTTAATAATCTTTTCTTCTTTATAAAAAAAAAGGTCATTCGCTGCCATTGACGGCTATAAACGTCAAAAAATAATTTAAACTAATTTCAATTAGTTTAAGTTTTTTTCCACTTTTGTTAACAAGCGAATGAACCCCCCCCAAAAAAAATTGTTGTACATTTAGAACAGATATAAAATTTGCGATTAATCTTGAGTTAACTAGTGAAGTCATACGATTAATTACAGTTAAAAAATGTAATTGCCTGTCGCCCCTCCTTTTATATACATTTTTTTAATGAATTTATGGCAGTGAATGAGTTAATAGTTATTTTGAGTGAACTATAAATTTGACTACATTACATTGTATCAAAGTGTCCTTTCTTTAATGTTGTTCAATAAAAAAGTTACCTTTTTTTTTACTCCGGAGTTTGGAAAATTATTATTTATAAAACCTATTTTCAGGCATAACACTCACACAGTTGGCTCAATCCACCGATCAGATGAAGTCCCAAGCGAGCAGGATTCATTCAGCTGTACATTTATTAGATTTTTTTTACATTTATTTCATGCTGATAACAGTTTCAAGATTGTCAATTACGCCTTGCCTCCACCGTGACGAGTGGTTATGGGGGGCAAAAAAGAAATTCTCCTGGAAAGGCATAACAGAAGAAAAATAACACATTCAACAGAATCATTTCATGAGGAAAGCAAACGTAATAAAGTAATCCTCTTGTTAGTCATTACTCCATCTGCTCCCTCAGCTGCAATGTTTGGGTTTTCAAAAGATGCTTTTGGATGAGACCCAGGAGAACAAGTAGTTCATGTCTAGTGTAGTGTTGTTTCTCTTCTGACATTGGCAACTACTGGCCTGGCAAGTTTGTTTTTCTTTTCACTTGTTTTTGGCTGCACAAACATGTATACACCTTTTTATTGTGTAAACATTAAATAATGCATGCATATGATGATAAGCCATTGGAAATGAATTCCATTACCTCAATAGCCAACAATCTGTTCTCCAGATAGTCCATCAGGGCCTGGTAGTAGAACTGAGCTCCACACAGCATCCAGGTTGTGGAAAGTAACAGGATGAAAACAAGCTTCATGATCCTCTGTACGCTGCCGTGTGACAAGTTTGACTTTGCGGGGTTCTTTACATGCACTAAAGGTCCACCAAGCAAGCTTGGGGTGGTGGGTGGTAAGACGGAGGCTTTCCACTTCCTTTTGCGCTCTCCTTCTTTGCTGGAATGTTTTCTCTCAGGGAGGAGCCTGATGGAAGAGGCCTGCTCGCTACCTCCCAGAGTCAACTGGGAAACGGCTTCTTCCTGCATGCACAAACATTATTCACCTCTATGCAGTCATTTTTCGTCTTTTCTTGAACTTGAAATAGTCTTCAATATTTCATCTTTTGATTCCAGGTACTTCTAATTCTGATACACAACATAGAAGTTAGCATAAATGTTATAAAACACCACATTTTTTAGGTGAGAAAACATTTTGGATTGGATATTTAAATGAGATTGAATTGCATGAGATTCAATTTTAACTTGCAACTTCTTTACAATAAATGCATCAAGCTTGTGACCAAACGTTTACATTCTTCCTTTTGTGCTGCTTCTTTTCTTTCTTTTCTCCCCATTACAGCCTCTTTCAGTTGTTGTTTGGTCTCCTCTTTAGCCAATAAAATGCTCTATAGGGTTAAATTTTGATGTTCATTAGGCTAATCTAAGACAACAAACACTGAGTTTCAAAAGCAATAAGGTTGTTTTAGCAACATACAAAATTATTGCTCGACCGATTGAAGAAGGTTCACAAACACAAATAATTTGATAAATACAAAGCAATGCAAGAATCATGCTTTTTTTTCTCCATTTCAAGAAAGATCATCTCATAAAATTCATGGCTCCACACCTTTATCCTATATTTCCTCAGCACATCACACGTTTTACGTCATGAAACCAACTAAATGCACATTTAGACCCTCTTGTTCATGTTTTTAACTTAATTGAAACATTTCTAATGTCAACGTTTATCACCCTAACAGTATGCACAGTTAAATGAACTGGTTCATTTAAAATACAAAACAACTGCTTTATTTAGTATTAGTATTTTATTAAAGTCCCTAATGACAGCAGGTCGCTCCCTGGCTCCCTCATTATATATAAAGCCACATTTGCCCAGTTAGTTACGATGATGACTCCATTTTTTATTTTATTTTTTTACTGCATGGCTCAACCCCCATTAGCAGTATTACGTTCGAACCCACAGACAGAGCGAGTGTTGTCATAGCAACAAAGGAACCTTTCCATCGAACTTGCCACCAACAATTTGATTTATGGTGAGTCTCATGTGACAGCAGAGGGCGATAAGAAGCCAGGAGCATTTTGGAAAATGAATACAGTCATTACAAATTGCCTTCAAATAATTCATGCATAAAATGCAGAAACATGCACTTGTTGTGTACTTTATAGTTTTTGGCAGACAAATCTCACTAGCTAAGAGTAATGATTAAATACTTAAAAAAAAAAAAGAACAAGCTTTTTTCCTGTTGTCCCTTCCTCTTGATGACCAACTTTCAAATATAACAGATTAAATACATGTTAAATAATCTTTTTCAGTGTGAGTTTGTTTAGTTTGTTGTCCTTTTCTTGAAAAAAAAAGAAAACAACTCCTGTTTTTCGGACAAATTTTTTGGGGTGCTTTGTTTTTTGAGTATTTTTTTTAATTGTCTGTTTTTCTGAATATTTTTTTCTGTTTTACTGGGGAAAAAAATATTTAAAAAAAAATATTCCGAAAAACAGGCTGAAAAAATGTATTCAGAAAAACAGGAGGAAAAAATATTTGGAAAAACTGGGGAATTTTTTTTTTTAAACAGAAAAAAATATATTAAAAAAACAGACCCCCCGAAAAACAGAGCTGGTGTTCTGTTTTTGGGAGTTGTTTTTTTTTAACCTCTGAACTCCAAGTGACTTGTTGCAGACCTGCTAATAGCGGAAGCGGACCCTTTCCCGCATACCTCCATATGCAATAAGATGGTCATGTTTACTTACTGCCTCTCAATAAAGGAATGAATGTGTATACTGTATTGTGGTTTGCTCTCTAATCTCTGAGGGAAAACCCTTTTAAAAAAATATTCCGAAAAACAATTATTTTATAAAACAGGAAAAAAATACTCAGAAAAACAGGATTTAAAAAAAAATTCTGAAAAAAAATTACTCAAAAAAACTGGGGAAAAAGTATTATATAAAATGGAAAAAAATACAAAAAAAAAACCCAAAACAAAGCTCCCCCAAAAAATTAGTCAGAAAAGCAGGACTTTTTTTCCCAAGTGAATGCAATACGCTTCCGTAATTTCTCATAACATGTTAGTAATTTTTGGTCAAGTTATTACATCCGAGTAACTTTACTCTTACCTTTGCTACTTCACTCTTCTTTATTGACTGTGTCCTAAAACTGACCACTACTGAAGCATTTGCTCTTCTCTTGGATTATGTGATAAACATTTTGTAGACAACACATAATCAAACAGCAAATAATCCAAGAGATTAGTAATAGAGAACAAAACTTGGTAAGAAGATTTTGTAGTGAACCTGTTCATTTACCGTGGTTAACACTAGGAGCATTTTATTTTCTCCTGCTTCAGGGTAAGGAAATGAGCTTGATTCCAATTTCGACTGGACTTACTTACATGACAGTAGACTTGAGAAAGAAGAAAGAAGAAAATCACACTGACAATCAGGGCAACAGATTGAAAAAGAAGCGGCTGGTAAAACCTCCTGATCTGATTCTAATTCTGAATTATGGTCAAAGAGTCAACTGCCCTTGAAGACTATAGACCTGAGAAAGATAATGATAATGATGCAGATAGGGCACAGTATAGTGAGTAAGAAAAGAGAGGAGGGAGGATGTGAAAGGGAAGTAGAGACAGGAGCTGTACTTTGAGATTTCTCTAATAACAGTCATAAACGTTCAAGGTCACATGCAGCAGGAGGAAAAAAATATATACAACCATTTGGAATTTCTTACATTTTCACATAAAGTGATCATGAAATAAAACCACAAGAATAAACAATCTGCTTAACAAACTAATATCAGACAAATTAATTATGTTTTCCTATTTTTATTCAAGGTAACATAAATGTTCACAGGGCAGGGAGGAAAAAGTAAGTGAACTATTTCATTTCATAAATGATTGACCCACCTTTGGCAGCAATAACCTCAACTAAACATTTCCTTTACTTGTAGATTAGATGTGCACAATGAACAGGATGGATTTTCGATTGAGTGATCCAAAATTCGGAAGCAAATCAATACCAGAATGGCTTCACAAGAAGAAATAGTGAACAGCTTCAGCTCTTCTGGGAAGACTTTGGACAACTTTTAGAGGTGTGCTTATGGGATTTTAAAAATGTTTTTTACGATATGGTTTTTGCTAAAATCTACCAACATTTGAAATTGTTATATGTAATAAATACAAATCTTCTTTCCAAATCAACTATTATCCTTAAGTTCTGATTTTAAAACCCATTCATCAATATCTTGTGCATATATTATGATGGGACAATTGGATATTTATATGGTTTCACAGTTATGACGTCTCTGAGGGAAACTGGAACTTCAATGTTGCCCATGACAAAAATGACTTTCACACCCCTTGGCTAGAGTGTCTGACTCTTAATTTTCAAGATGGTGTGATATGAGTCTAAGTGTGGTGTGCAACACAAAATATAGTTATAGAGCAGGTGAATGTAATGAGGTTTTTAAATAAAAAAATAAAATAAAATAAACCAAATTCAATAATTAAAAAAAATAATAATAATAAACAAAAATTAAAAAAATATATATAAATTAAAATCAAAAATTTAAAAATTAAAAATATATATTTTTTACAAAAAATATAAAAATATAAATATAAATATACAAAATAAATAAATTAAAATTAAAATTAAAATTAAAATTAAAATTAAAATTAAAATTAAAATTAAAATTAAAATTAAAATTAAAATTAAAATTAATAAAACAATCTTATCTGTTTTTCAATTCAGAATCAGTTCAGAATTATGCATCTATGGCCAAGGCATCCATTTTTCAAGTCAAAATCTCCCGACACTCCACAACACAAGAATGTCACAAAAATTATGAATACATAAGTAATGATGAACTCTGGTAAATCTTCTCACTAATTGACTTTCTCAGTGTGAAAACGTTCTGTTGTGTGAATGACAAAATGTGGATGCACTGATTGATTGTAAAAGTTATACCATCTAATGCATTTAAGTTCTGCCTGTCACATAGATAAATGAACAAAGATGTAATTGTAATGAATAAATAATAATGTTCGGACAGATTTCGTGAAATTGAATCATTTTCTACGGCACCCCTGATGCTCTCTTACCATACTGGTGTGCCATGACCCCCTCTGCATTAGAATGATGCCTGGAACATTGTTTCACAGTTGAGCCACCAGATGGGAGCATCATACCAGAGTGTCTATTTATGGGTCTGTGTCTTTGCTCTGATAAATAGCAACTGGATTGGTCAACTTTGCAAATGATAACATTTACTTATCAATTAAATAAATAAAATAAATAAAAAATAAACAGAATCATGACATGACATTTCCTTTAATATTAGATTTTTTTAATTTTTATGCTATTAAGCACAGAAAAAAATACATGTACAAGGTGCCCTCAGTTTGCAAAGGACACTTTATACTTCCTACAGCAGCTATGGAACGTCGGTATAAAGCCATAATTTCAGTACAGTATTTGTATATAAACACTTCTAGTATATCAGTTATTGAGTGTTACGCCACTGTTTAAACTAGTTTATTAAGCACCGTTTGGAAATTCAAAACGTTATATTTTGTATGTATTAAACCAAGCACCCACTGTACACACAAAGGGCGCACAGTACTTTTTAGTCGTCATTTGCCAGCATGCCAAGGTGGCTATATAATTAATTACCGGTAATACAACCATCCATCCATCCATTTTCTTTCTTTCTGGTATGTAAAATAATTATTGTACTAAATGTTCAAACTCTGTTCGAACATTTAGTTCTGTTTTATTGTTGTACAAAGTACAGTGATTGTACAGATATTTTCTGTTGTAATCCATTAGCGCATAGGTGTCAAACTTTGGTCCCCGAGGGCCTCGAGTACTGCAGGTTTTGGATGTTTCCCTTCTCCAACACAGCTGATATATGATCAGCTCATCAGCAAGCTCTGTTCGAACATTTAGTTCTGTTTTATTGTTGTACAAAGTACAGTGATTGTACAGATATTTTCTGTTGTAATCCATTAGCGCATAGGTGTCAAACTTTGGTCCCCGAGGGCCTCGAGTACTGCAGGTTTTGGATGTTTCCCTTCTCCAACACAGCTGATATATGATCAGCTCATCAGCAAGCTCTGCATAAGCCTGATAACGATCCCGCTGATTGGAATCAGCGTGTGTTGGAAGAGGGGAACCTCCAAAACCTGCAGGACTGCGGCCCTCGAGGACCGGAGTTAGCATTAGCGAGTCAGACTGGAGTAGAACGACAATTCTTTGCATATCTATAAATTGAAGCAGAAATCATTGTCAATCAAATAATTTTTCATCTAAAATCGTTCTGAATCGATAATCGGCCCAAAACTCAGAATCGAATCGTGAGACAGTCAAAGATTCCCAGCCCTATAAAAATAATAATAATAATAAAAATAATAATAATAATAATAAGAAGAAGATTTTTTGATTTTGAAAAAATGACATTTATTTACTGCACTTATTTACATTCTATTCATAACACGCAGCTCGGCAAGAGCAATTAAATAAATAGATAAAAAGAAGAAGAAGAAAAATGAAATAAGAAACTCTTAAATGTGCACTGAGAAAATAACAACATATTTTAAAAATTATTCATAACAGGAAATGCAAACACTACCCATGTGGAGAAAGTAGGCTTTAAAAAGAAATAAACTAACACATTGTGATGTCATACAAAGGAGATTTAAGGGGAAAAGTTCCCCCCAAAAAGCTACAAGCCTGCTTGTTCATCACAGCATGGGCGGAAAAGGTCATCAAAGCTGCAGCTCAGTGCCAGCTCACATGAGCATTCAGACTGAGAGAATGAAGCTCATAAAGCTTTTAGGCCCTCCTAAATGGTTTTAATACACCCAAGGCGCCAAGTCACTTGACCTGTGTGAGCCCTGCTGCTTGTAGGCTTTCTGGTTGACTGAGCAGTCCAGGTGACAGTCAAGACCTACCGAGCCAAACTACTAGTTCCTTCAATACTCAAACAGCCATCCAAAATATTCTGCGTGCCACATGTTTATTTTCTTTATGTCTATAAGAAATCAGAGTGAAGGACGATGCTCTAATGTAATACGCACAGGCATTCATTTTTTCAACTCTGCGAAGAATGACTAATATTACTGCAGCTTAGTTGTGACAGCCTTCTTAGCAGTGGCGATCAGTCATACTAAGCTATTAATGCGGTGCATGCCCAAGCCCTTCAATAGAATCATTGAAAATATTGATCTGTCACTGTCCTCTATTATGCAATACCTTAGTTCTACTGCATTGGTCTTAAATTCCTGTGTAATTTGTCCTGTTTTCCTCGCGGAGAGCTGGAAAGCCGACAGCTTGTTTCGCGCATGCATGAGAAATCAAGTTGTGTTAGTCCCGAGAGGTTTTTTCTGTACGTGCGTTTTTTGAATGGCAAAAAAGCTGTCAGTAAAGCAGCATTGACAACACGCATGCGCATAGTTGGCTTACTTGGCTTGTTCTTTGGTAAACAGTCAGTGGTTGAGAAGAGGGCCGGCAAACGCTGTATTTTTACCCCGGATGGGAACCATCAACGGCGGGGTAAATTTTTGAAAATCCTCGATGTCCTGGAGGTCTTTGGGCAGCCGTATCTCCCAAGCCCTACGTCCTACTGGGGACATACAGGCATCCCCGGATTCGTCTTGATGAGACCTTTCCAACGGCCCGTCAGTGTCCACGTCAGTGTCTCGGAGATAGAGGGCCGGCAAATGCCAGATTTCATGCCCGAGAAGGCTCCAGCGTTCTCGGCCGTGCTCCGCAGGCCTCCGGCTATGCCCAGGAATGCTCCAGCGAGAATATAATTTCAAGTGGTCGTCCTACTGAAGTAGCCTAATCATCACAATAATCATCACGAAAACGGGGACGACTTTCGTCCCTCACTTTCAAGCAAGGACGTACGAGAAACGAAAATGGCTAGCTGGCTGTCCACAGGTTAGCAAACTTTATTGTTGGTTGAAACCTCTTGCGTCTCTGCCGCAATGTCATTTTTTCCTCTCCCTGGTTGAGCCCACTTATTGGGCACGAGCCAGTTCCAAAAACTGTAAATTCCAGCCTATTGGCAAATTTGTGATTTTGTCATTTCACTCACCACGGAGCTGGTTACATTACAGTGTTTGCGCATCAACCTGCGTCAGTCCTGAATATTTCCGTTTTAATTTTATACCTACACAGTGGTATGAAATAAGAATTAAATAATACTTAATATTAAAATTAATAATAAAAATACCCCCAATTTTTTTCTGCTCGCGCCCTTGCCGGCGCTTACATGTGTGTCGCTTTTCAGCATGCTCACTCTAAAAGGTCAACACTCGACACTGCTTTTTAGTGTTTCATCAAAACGTATATGTTGCATAGCGGTGTGTGCATCTATACTGAAAGGTCAATACCTCCGATACCAGATTTGAATGAATTATGATTCTCAAATGAATATACTTTCAATACTTCACCCAGTTGAGCGATAGTGTTCAGTATATGATTGATAGGAAGGAACACAGTAGAAAGTAACAAAACTATTAGAATCTTGTCTAAATGATACATAGTTGGTGGGCACTACTTTTTTCTGATGCTTGGGGAAGTGCATTAGCGCAGCGGCACACCACAGGGCTCAGTCAGCCACTCAGTCTGACTCTGTACAATGGCATTTTGGCAGAGCAGAAGGAGGAGTCATGTGTGGAGTTATTTCAGCTCCAAACAGCCAAGATGCGGTTTGTGATGTTTGTGGAAAAACTGTAAGGAGTTTGGCAATACAACACACCTTGTAAAAGAACTCAGGTTTTTCAAAACACAGCGTACATTGTACAGCACTGCCCCCTGGTGGCCAATGCATGCAAACCAGAAGGAGCAGCACAACGCGGATTGAAATGAAAGCAGAATGTTGCATAAATTGTTGAATTTGTTATTTTCTATTTATTTATGTTATTGCTGTATCCTTTTATACAGTACAGTATACTACAGTATTTATTTAAAAAAAAATGCATGGGGGGGGGGTGGCAAACTAATTAATGGCATTTTCATTCATTTCAATGATAAAAGTTGGTTTGAATCAGATATGAGTGATATGAGTTATCAGTGATGGTGCACTCTTAAACCTGATTAATCACCAAATTAGATTGGAAACCCAAATTAGATGGAATGACTACCTACCCCAGTGTTGAGACAATTCTGGGTTATTCATACCAGCGCATTGAGTTGAGGACTTGACCCGATTTTCATCTGACAAGGGATAAAAACTACCCATACTAATGAATTTGTGCTACCAAGTATTGGGTTAGCAGGTTATCAGTATAGCTGTGGTTAAAATTACACAAAAGCATTTTCTAAGAAGAAGCAACTTTCCCCTGTCAAGGGTCACCACAGTAATTTTCCTTGCATGATACATTCGGCACAGTTTTTATCCAGGATGCCCTTTCTGACACGACCCACCCATTTTTCCATGGGTGGGTCGTCCACTCTGGCGGGCATTTGATCCCCGTGTCCAAAGTCAGCTAGCTGTGTTACCCACTGAGCTTTCCAGTCGCCACCCACATATCAGAACAATGTTACATTAAATCCACTTCAACTTCAGTACATAACTCGTCCAAAACAGCAAACAGCTGCAGCTCAAATCCAATTTTCAACCCAAACTGCATGAAAAAAAGGAAAGAAAACTCTTAACACTTAATTAGATTGCACTTTGCTCTAGATTTGTGCTGGGCACGAAAATAGGGCCCATGTGTGTGTTTTTTGTGCAGCTCTATATAGCAAATGAGTGTTTTGTCAACTTTGTCGTTGTTGCATGTGAAACTTCTAAATGTTGTACCCAAAATCTTACAATTCCAAGGCGGATTCACCAGTTTGCAATCCAACATGATGCAATGGCTGCCTTGTTTGATTTATTGGAGTTTTTATAGGAGACACATGATAATTACACAGGGTGGCATGCATTCATACTTTCACTCATCCAGACACGGAGCAAGCCACTAAACATGTCATCGCTTTGTTAAAGAAATATGCAGAGTTTACATTGTGGGCCGCTGTTTAGTGCCAATCAAGGATGAGGCACAAAGCCAACATGACGAGCTCCAGCGATTAACACAAGTGGAACGTCAGCAACTCCCACCGTGCGAGATGCATGGCGGCGAGGCAACACGTTTGGGAGAGGGTCTCACAGGTGGGCCTCCCTGCGCTTACACATTTATGTTCACTTCATACTTTGGCAGGCGTCACGCTGCAGGCATGTCTCTGCAGTGAGTCACGCTGGGAGACGAGCGAGTGCTGTGCCAGTGGTGATGCAGGGAGCGTGATGCGACACGTTTGCTGCGATCGAGCACATGGCCAATGGTCCCGTCTAATGAGTGCTTTGTGAGATAATGGTATGCATGCAGAAAGACCCTCCCGTCCCCATGTGTGAGGGAGGAGGGGTGCAATATTGATCTGCTTCCTTGTTTGGTGCAAAACGGACAGTTCCCAACATTCGTTTTAGCGACAAGGCATAAAACGGCTTCCGTATTCCGCTAAACATTTAAGACTGAAATACAGATTGCCTGCCTGCGTTTTGTGTCAGCACTGAACCAGCATTATGCATTATAATCGTTGTTGACACACCCTGGTGGTTCACTTGAACCTTTGTGAGAACATGAAACAGCAGCCAGAAAAGATCAGAGCCGTTTTTCCTAAAGAAGATGAGTTATTGAATTGATGCAGGGCCAGGCTGTTGGCACAATCAGTTCACTTCTCTTTCTCAAGTCCAGTCAGCCCATCCAGCGGTTCCTGGAAGCTCATCCAAGACTCAAAAGCAACAAACATGGAAGCAAATGCTTCTTTATGTCCTGCCTTCGACTGCTCCAGTTGAGTTCACCACTCTGGCAAGAGTTTCCAAAAGGGGCGGGAAACGTAAGTTAATTGAACCTCTATTGAATCTCAATATTCTCATGATAAAACAAAGCCTCTAAAACAAAGGTGGGCAAATATTTTTAATCCAAAGTGAATATATTAAGTTGAATGAACTCAAAGTTCACCAATTGGAGAAATTTTATTAAGTGGGTCAAATTGTTTCAACAATTCTCTTTGTGTACATCCGCAATTTAAAGGAAATACTTCACTAATTCCCACCTTCACAAATCACCCAAAGCTTTACTATTTAAATGACAAATTAGCAATATAATTTGCTGGGGGGAAAAAATGTGCGCGGTTGATGTCAAGTAATCATAATTGAAAAATTATGTATCATATAGATTTTTTAGAGCTGTCAAACAATTACATTTTTCAATCAAATTAATCACATCTTAGAATTTTGATTAATCGCAATTAACTCATTTGCTCCCAAAAACGTATAAATATGTTCTATTTTAAATGTTTTAAGTGTCCCAAAGATGTATTTATATGTTTTTCTTAATGTTTTTTTTTAATGCTAAAGCATAAGGCTTTGATGCTTCCTCTCAACTGCAAAGAACAGTTGAAGAAATGGTAATAAGTACACAAACGCCTAGCAGGTGGCAGCAGAGCAAAAGAGACCAACCAGGGCCATGTTGAAAAAAGCTCATTTACTCACAGTTCTAAATACAGGTAGTCCTCAACTTACAAACACAATGGGTTCCGAAAGGTTGTTTGTAAGTCAAATTTGTTTGTAAATCGAATCACATTAAATCTTGTTTCAAAATTAAATTTTATCAATTAAAAAAAAAAAAAAATAATAATAATAATAAAAATATGTTGATAATAAATAAATACAAAATTAAACAAATTAATCCATATACCTTACATAAACTTTCTATACAGTACATAAATTACATTTAAAAAACATACATTAAATTACATCATCCATCCATCATCCATTATCTGAACCACTTTTCCTCACGGTACATTAAATTTTTACACAGTACAATGCAATAAAAACAAAAATAAATATGCTTACTGTACATAGATGGTCGAGGAGTTATTGAGTTGACTTCATGTGAGGCTGCTGAAGTGGAAGACATTACGTATTGGGTGCAACGGTCTCAGGAGACTATGTTGTCCGTGAAGTCCACATGACTGTCATTGGCTCGTATGACGAGTCAAGATGGCGACCGCCGATCAGCTGATGCTGAAGAAATATTGTTTTGCCGATAAAGAAGACAACTGAGTGCTGCTTTTCATGAATATCCTCGTTCGTAACTAGAGGATTGCCTGTAGATTTGTGAATAATGATGAAACGTATCCATATTCTATTGCTAATTGCTGCAAAATGGAAACAGATACAAATATACTTTTTTTCCCGATGAAAGAAGAGACTCTAATCTTTTTTTTGGTAGGTTCCATGTGTTTATAGCAATACACACAATACAGACGCTCCCCAACTTACCAACGAGTTACGTTCCGAGCGATCGTTCGTAAGGTGAATTTGTTCGTAAGTTGCTTCAGTGCTATATTTTGTATTATAATTTATGTTTAAAGAGAATACGTACAGTACTGTACTACGTATGTTAGAGAGAGAGAGCGAGAGACACACACAGTATGTACATGTACGTAATAAGATAAATAAAATGAAGTTTAACTTACTTTTGGAAGATGTACCCGATGCTTAAGGATTTGATGGAGGAGGAGGAGGAGGAAGAGGAGGATTTTATATCATGAGAGGTTCTTCGTCGTCGCTGGAATGGGTTTCAAAAGTTACTTCCTCCTCCGTAACTTCAATGTAGGAAGAAGTTGAGGGTCGCGGAGAAGAAGATGAGGGTTGATGAGTATCTTCCTTGGAGGATTTACTAGAAACTGGCCGAAAGAAGCGATCTAACGACGATTGCACAGTTTTCTTCTTTTTTCATCATAAATGATGCGGTAGCACTGTATGGCATCATTCAATTGATTTGCAACCTTTGTGCAACGTTCAATATTTGGGTCTTGCTGCTCCAAGAGTGCGATGGCTTTATCTATGAGCGACAGGCGTTTCTTCTTCTTCCTCCTCCTCGACACGTTGCTGAGCCTCCAATGCTGGGTGAGCTCTCACAGCGCCAAGCGTCGGTATTAGTGGCGGAAAGAAGCACTACAGTACTCGGAAAAAGGTGCGCAATAAAAAATCTAACTTACAGCATCTCTTTCCGAACATTTTTTGACATGCGCGCAGACATGTTCGTATGTACCGTTGTTCGTAACTCGAATGTTCGTAAGTAGGGGAGCGTCTGTATTGTGTGGGGTGGGCCTTGCAAAATCAGTCAAAATCCAGTAAAACAGTCGGGAGTGAAGGGGATTGCTTCGGTGAAAATGACTGGGAGTGAATGAGTTAAAAAGGCTTTTTATCAACATTTTTTTGCCCGTCAAATTTGAAAAACCTCTGTTATGTGTTAACTTAATTCAATCGACTGTTACCAATTGAAGCAATTTTATGAAGTTGGTCAACAATTCAATTTGTAATCTTAAATTGGTTCAATTCTCTTTTTAGAGTGTAGAACGCTAGCCTGCTAGATTTTGACGGATCACGCATTCCTTTGAAAATGTTCTATAAAATGAATGGATATGTCCTTTAGTGAATACGGTACAAAACAGTCTCCATCTATTCCCTTCAAATCGCTTTTGAAACTGAGCGAAACTGACACTTTGAAACAGAAATTTCCAGACATGTTGCTTTGGATTATAATTCAGTGTTTCAGATCATTTCAGGCACAAACTCTTAACACACAGTTTGGATGAGAGACCATAGTAGGAGCCCGAATGTGAAGAGGATGAGAGATTATGGGGCCGGACTCTGCGTATGCTGTCTCCCTCCCGGGTTTGTCAGCACTTCCAAACATGGCGACCTGCAGAGAGGATCAGACACTCAGACTGCGCGCAAAGGATGCCAGGCTCCTGTATATTATGTCTTTAGCGTGCCTTGGATTTTTTCGCCGCTGCTGTTGGTTACTCCAAACACAACCTTGGCGGTCCAAGTCCTGCTGATACAGACCTGGGACTAAACAAAGTGGTTGCTATGATACCGTTTTCTTCCTCCAGGTTGAGGAGATGGAGAGAAAAAAAAAAGAGAGCAACAAGACTCACTCAGTGAAACCTCGGAAGTCTAACATGATCCTTTCAAATAAACATCTCTGTAACAGACTCTATGACGACCCACGAGATTAGCTGAGCTTCATCATCATGTCTCTGTTTTAGTCGTCAGCTACATTCGCACCTCCTAGACAAATACACAACCAGATGCATGAGTTAGACACACACACACGCACATGTGCATTTTCGGTGGGTGTGTTTGAAAGACACACTATCCTTCACAACGCTGTAATTACACTCTCTCTGACGGGGATCTGTCACTGGTATTGATTGTTTGTCCCGATGGTTGCATTCAGGAGCCCGCGGGGGGCCCGGACTGGAGCCACTGGCCAGATTGGTATCGTGTTAATGGCTCCGCAGGCTCCAAGACACATAACAGCAAAATCATAAGAGGCCCTGGAATGTGGAGTTCCCTTAAATTATTGTCATCATTAAAGACAATTGCGCACTCAGAGCCATTTATTTTATCAGCTGTCTTACTTTTCTCATGGAAACAAGAACATCTCAAATCTAGAAATTGCGATTCCCTCCAAAAAGTCCAGCGTATCATAGCAATGGCGGACTCATGACCGACGGACTGTGTTACATGACCTTTTCTTTTCACAAAATTCAGCCAATGAACTGAGGACATTAATTGTTGAAGTTTTCTAGGTGGAATTCATTCCCATTCTTGCTTGATGTACAGTTTCAGCTGTTCAACAGTCCCCGTATTTTATGCTTCATAATGCGCCGTACATTTTCAATGGGAGACAGGTCTGGACTGCAGGCAGACCATTCTAGTACCCGCACTCTTCTACTACGAAGCCACGCTGTTGTAACACGTGCAGAATGTGGTTTGGCTAAAAAAAAAAGAAGCAAGGGGCGTCCATGAGAAAGACCTTGCTTGGATGGCAGAATATATTTCTCCAAAACCTGTATGTACTCTTCAGCATTAATTGCGCCTTCACAGATGTGTAACTTACCCATGATGCCATTGACACTAACACTGTTCAGCCCCCTATCATCACAGATGCAGGCTTTTGAACTTTGCGTCCATAACAATCAGGATGGTTCTTTTCCTCTTTGACCCGGAGTACACGACATCCACAATTTCCAAAAACAATTTGAAATGTGGACTCGTCAGACCACATATCACTTTTCTACTTTGCATCATTTCATCTTAGATGAGCTCAGGCCCAGAGAAGCCGGTGCCATTTCTAGGTGTTGTTGATAAATGTTTTTTGCTTTGCATAGTATGTATTTCCTGACATTGGTTTTCTGAAGTGCTCCTGAGCCCATGTGGAGATTTCCTTTCAACATTGGTGTCCATTGTGCATTCAATGTTGGTTTTGCCGACTTACATACAATGATTTCTCCAGATTCTCTGAACCTTTTGATGATATTATGGACCTTGGATGATGGAATCCCTAAATTTTTTGCAATTGTACGTTGAGCTTTAAATTGTTTGACAATTTTCTCCCGCACTTGTTCACAAAGAGGTGAACCTCGCCCCATCTTTGCTTGTAAATGACTCAGCAATTCGGGGAAGCTCCAATCATGGCACCCACCTGTTGCCAATTAGCCTTTTTTTGCCACCTGTCTCGGCTTTTTTTTTGGAACGTGTTACAGCCATAAAATTCTAATGATTATTTGTGAACAGGGTTGAGAGGGTTAGTTCTAAAATGTAATCCATTACAGTTACAAGTTACTTGATAAAAAGATAGATAGATGGAGGATGACGATGTGTGACATCAACTGCAAAATGAACTTTCATCCCAGTCACAAGTTGAGCCGTGTATATGTTGTGCATGATGTTTAAATAGTGAATTGGTGGGAGGAAGATTTGTTTGGAAGGTGTAACTCACATTATGGTTGTAGGCTAGTGGGCTAGCTAGCAAGAAGCTACAGCGTGTAGCATGCCGCTGGACTCCCAGCTCAAACTTTTGCTTCGAGTAAGTTCCAGTAAATACTGGTCACCATTTCCTCCTCTCGTCCATTAAGCTTTTTCAAACTTCCCGCGTGTGGAGGACACGACTAGTCAGTTCGTTCGTTCCCACTTCCCCGACATGTAGCAACGGTCTCACTCGCGCGGGCGTGTACGCGCTCTCTCTTGCTCTGTCCTTCTCTAATGTGTAACTCACATTATGGTTGTAGGCTAGCGGGCTAGCTAGCAAGAAGCTAGAGCGCTTAGGATGCCGCTGGACTCTCAGATCAAACTTTTGCTCCGAATAAGTTCCAGTGAATACCGGTCGCCATTTCCTCCTCCCGTCCGTGAAGCTTTTTCCAACTGCCCGCGTGTGGAGGACACGACTTGTCAGTTTGTTTGTTCCCACCTCCCCGACATCTCTCTCTCTCTCTCTCTCTCTATCTATCTCTCTCTAATCTCTCAAAGTAATCCCCATTTTTAATAAATGTACCTGTAATCTGATTACATGTTTTTTTACTGTAACTGTAATGGAATACAGTTACTCCCCAAGCCTGTTTGTGAAAAGCTTTTAAGTGTATCAGTTTGAACATTAAATATCTTGTCTTTATAGTGTATTCAATTAAATATAGGTGGACATGATTTGCAAATCATTGTATTCTGGTTTTATTTATGTTCAATACAACATCCCAACTTCATTGGAATTTGTTTTGTATTTGTGTGTGTAAATGGGTGAAGACTGAAAGGCATGAACTTTGTACACTTTGTAGATTGTCACTTTATGAAAAGTTTGTTTACAAAATATGGTGGACATACTCATGAAGGTTTAGTCTATCTATACATGTTTATGCTTAATTCAGGATAGCTTTTATGATGGGATTGTTCACCGCACCCAAGAATTCTGTTGATATTTTATATTATCTAAATACAGTATACAGAGTATTTTATTGAAGGTTTTCAGAAGTCTTTATGCAGCAGACAAAAAAGGGGAGAGTAAAAAAAAATGTCTGACATCAAGTGTGTGACAGGTCAGTCCTGTTCATGATAACTTAAATTGCACTATTAAGACTAATAAGGGCAACTATCCCCAATCATCTTTTCTCCAGGTGATCACCGAGGATTGGAGTGGGGTGGGAGCACACAGGTGAAGTGACCTGGGACTCCCGGGAATACACACACACACATTTTGGTGTGTTGAAAACGTGGGTGCAACTTATTTATGAAGTGACATTACAAAGTACTGGCCTGGCATGTATGTTATTGTGTTTTCACTCTTTTTTTGCAAGACTTTGTGGATCAGTTTTGACAATTGCTGCCTGTTGGTCAAGGAAATCTTTAAAAAGAAAAACTGCACCGTTGGTGTGTTGTCATAAAATATCGATGTTTGCAACATTGGCCGTTATCAACGAGCATTCCCATTTGAGTAATCTTGTGTCAGTGCAGATTGCCAGAGAGGAACATTTGGATGTACACATTGTGTTTTTTCTTAGCATTTTTTAATGGACGCGCACATTAAGAGATGTGCATTTGCGCTGAGCATTATTGTTTGTGAGGGCAGAATGTTTGATTGTACTGGATCTCATTAGATTGTGCAGGAAGAGACTTGAGATCACAAATAAAAATCCCATTCCCAGTTTGAAAAGTGAGTGTTCATCCGTTTCCTCTTTTCTGATAGGTTTGGGCAGGTAATAAAAAACTATTTTAAAAAAGCAACTGAGATTGAGTTGGAAACTAACTTTCCAGGCGCAGGATGTGCAAAACAAAAACAACTCCCTGTCTTTTGCAAGGCAGACAAAGCTCACCCGATATCCATCTTTGGGGATAACCTTTGACCCCAGAATCACATGACGCCGAGTGCTTGGAGACCCCGCTGCAGCCAGACAGTCTGTCTAGGAACGCCTTCGCCCTCTTATCCCGACACGTCCTTTTCTTTCTCCCTTTTCTCCTAGGTTGGCCTCTCTCCTCATATCCCTGCTTTATCTTGGACACGACGCTGAACAAACACATGTTATTAATAGCCACTTTGGATCACGGCCTTGGCCTGGAATCAAAGGCAACGCACACACCCAGCATGCTTCAATAGAATTACACAGCTTTCTATTGCCTGACGAATCTGGACAGTAAAAAAGGGATACAACTATCAAATAATGAAATGTTCACATAACAGCAAATATGAGAACAAACATTAAAATTGACAGACTGTGGATATTTTTTTCGCTAAATAGTTCCCAGGTGTTTGCAAAATACGTGTAGTTTTCTTGTCTTCCTGAAATGAACCCATTTGAGAAGGTCCTGTCGCATCAAGTGAGCGACTGGAAACGCCTTCCCATATGCTGCTGGGCAAATGACAAGTACATATAGTGTTGCCATGACAACCCGGGTGGCGCTAGGGAACTGAACAGGCAAGTAAGCGTCTTCTACTTAGAGATGCAGAGCCCAGAGTTTGGAATCAACCAACTGCCAGTAAAGAAAATAAAAACATTTTCGATCTAGGAGGCAGCACTTCGTACATATATGCAACTCATAGGCACATCGGAAAACACAAATATTGCTCGCCACAACATTGACTAATTAATGTGCTACTTAGGCATGTGCTAGATTAAACAATAGTACTGTGCATCCAGTAAAAAAATTCAAAGCAGCTCTGCTTACCTTTTGTCTTTGACATGATTGCATCAGTGGGGGGCTGTGGACGTTTCTGCATAGTCGTGCCATTGTATGATAGATGTTTCAGACAGTGTGGCTGCATTCTGGCCATATAACATAACAGATGACAGTATACTGTAGAGAATACCGGACACATCATTACTTTTACTCTTTTTCTTTTTCTTAACCGCTGCTAGAGAAGACCTGACCTTGCCCATCTGTCTGTTTTACAAATTAAATGTGGCCCTTGAGAACAGAAGTGTATTGCATTCACATGGGGGGGTTTGGGGGGGGTGGGGTTGGGATCCTGTTTTTCTGACTATTTTTGGAGGGGCTTTGTTTTTGTTTTCATTTTATTTTGTTATTTCCGTTTCATGGATTTTTCTGCTCTTTTAAAGATATGTTTTCTGTCATAAAAAAAATATTCATCAAAACAGGGAAAAAATCTGAAAACAGGAGGGAAAAAAATCCAACAACAGCAAAAACAAATTACAATAAAATAATAATAATAATAATAATAATAATAATAATAATAATAATAATAATAATAATAATAATAATAAACAGGGGGAAATTATTCAGAGAAGCAGAAAAAAAAGTATTCAGAAAAATTGAAAAAATACTTCATAGAACAAACAATTTTTATTGAAAAGCAGGAACTAAAAGTAAAAAAGCCCCCCCCCCAAAAAAAAAATGCCAGTGTGGAAAGTGCCAGGAATGTTAAGGATAAAAACACTTAATGTAATAAAATGAAAAAAATAATACAATAAAATTCCGATAAGTGATTAACCGGAAATACTCACATTTTTTTCCAAGTGACTGAAATACGCTTCTGTACTTGAGTGACCTTTGATTTTTTGGGGGGGGATATTTAATGTTATGAGGACGTCTTCAACATTTTTTGATCGACTGCGCACTCTCATCCTCCACTTTTTCTAATAAATTAATTACTTGCATAATTTAAAATGGAAAAAAATGAGTTTGAAATGCTGAATGTCATACATAAACATTTTTTAAATGCTTTACTTTATTGCATGTAGTTATGTTTATTGCTCAACACAACCTGTGCTACCTTTACCAAGCCATCTGCTGTCAAGCTAAAGGATCAGCTAAAAAATATTAATAGTGCGAATAATCTGCGTTAATACAAGATTAATGCAATAATTTTTTGTAATTTATCAATGAGTTAACGCTTTAACTTTGACAGCACTAAAAGTAACCCTCTCAAACCTGCATAATATAATTATCACTATTCACAAGCTTCTTCTGTGGAACTAAAGCTACGTTTATTAATATTTATATTATGTTTATTACATTTATTTTCATGTTTTAGGCCTCTATGGACAAAACGAGAAGGTTGTGAGGCGGGATGGGAAAATGTGACCGACTAGAAGTCGGGCCAGATCAAATCGTAAGCCCGAATCCCACAGAGGGGCGAACATCTGCAAGTATTTGCGAAGGCAGCGAATATTGAATTCTCGTCAGGGTTCATTCAAGGTTACCCAACATTAACCAGACATTCGCTAACAGTTTAACGATTTTTTTTCTTGTCAAAATAAGAAGCACTGGTACGGGCACTGGTTTGACCTATTGACAATTTGATCCTTTCTGTTACATGAAGGGAAAACAATCCCTGAACGTTTAAAGCTTGATGTCATCCAAATTTGTTGAAAATGAGGGATTTTTCTGTGATAAACAATTGCGCTACGTGCTGTGTCCATGACTATCCCGACTTGGCGTGGATTCTTCCCGAGGTGCGAGACGTGCGCTCGACGCCGTCAGCCGGCAGGTCGTCGAGGTGGAGGAATGTGCTAATCAAAGCTTCGTTAAGACTGCGTGTATACACACACACAAACACACACGCATTCGCAAACACACACACATAAACACACCTCACAGATTGACAATGGGGCCCATTCATGCAGAGAGACTTGACTCGACTCTGGAGGGAAGCACAAGCAAGAGTGTCTCAGCATTTGGACACATGTAATTGCCATCACTCAGCCTGTCTGATGCTGATAATAGCGCGATGGGAAATTCCTGTCAGAGCGCTTTCACAAGCCTTTTTTTTTTTTTTTTTTTGGCAGGCTCCGTGTTCCACTGCGGGGCAGTCAAATGCGTTATGGCATGCACACATAGCTGTCATTAAACACAATTTGGAAAAAAAAACACACAGCATCGAGACAATTAAAACTCACAAGGCAGTGTGTGTGTGTGTATGTTATTCCCTGGCGTCTGAGCGGGGGCTTGTCTGTCAGTTGGACATGTTGACGGACAGTCTCCACCCTCTTTATTTTTAGTGCACTTTGAAACGACATGAAACTGAAGAGGAGTAAAAACATGCGAAGTAGGTCTCGCCTGAGCTGGCGCGACGTTCCTGTGGTTGGTGCTCAGGTCCAAAATGTGTGCGCTTGGCGGATTGCTAACAACATACACTTTTTACTGCATCTCAATGGCATAATGCCAGCAAGGCTACAAATCTCTTTTTTTTAAGAGGATAAAATACTCATGTTAAACCTCACTTAGGTTTAATTGTAATGAAGAAATTGGGGCGAAAAGAAGATGAGTAGCAGTGGATTAGTGATTAAATTTTGACTGAGGGCTTAATGCGACCAATATACCAAACGTTCCCCCAACATGAAGAACACTTGAATAATGCAACGGAATGCAATACAAGAGCTAAATCCAACATTTCTGCCTTAACAAAGACACCTTATACTCACTACTGACTGCACGTTTGTAGGGTTTTTTATTACCCAGAAACCCAGTCAGTACTGACTGGTTTTCCGAGTCCTCCGACCCTCCAGTAAAACAAAATAGCACCTTTCAGAGTGACCTTTTATTGTGAGCAGTCTAAGGCACACCTGTGCACCAATCATGGAGTCTAATCAGCATTTTGATATGGCAAACCTGTGAGGTGTGATGAATTATCTTGGCAAAAGAGAAGTGCTCACTATCACATATTTACACTGACAATATTTGAGAGATATGGTGATATATTGATATTGATCTTTGCGTTTATTTTGTAAAAAATGGGAGCAAAAACAAAAGTGTTGCATTCATATATTTGTTGAGTACATGTGTATAATAGGACCATAGCCCAGTGGATTAGACAGTACAAGGAAAGTAAACAGTTGAAGCACAAGCTGCCGATTATAGGCTGTTTTCAGAAATGAAGTGAGTGGTCCATGGTCAGCACACGGGCATGATGAAACGTCTGCTTAATAACTAAGTTCAAGCTTTTTATTTTACTTTAAAATGGCTCATCTTAACCAGATTCCCTCATCGCATTGTAGCAAAAGAAAAATCCTAATGTGCTCCCAATGCATCTTTTGGCACGGTAAATCCTTGTTGTGCAAACTGAAAACTAGTTTCCATGACAACCCTTTTACTGGTTCTTCTTCTTCGTCATCTTTAAATCCACTGCTTCATGGACATTTACCCATCGCGGGGTATCATGGAATTTATCACCCGTGAAAAGTGAGGGAACATTGTATTTTGTATTTGTCTAAATGTGTACAGACAATTTTGCCGAGTCATAACCGTTATGAAGTGTGCTAACACAAATGCATCCTCGTTATTATTCATTCATTAACATGTTAGTGGTCACACGTAGGCAGGCTTGGGGAGTAATGGAATACATGTACGTAATCAGATTACTTTTTTTTTTTTAACTGTATTCCATTACAGAAAAAACATGTAATCGGATTACAGGTACATTTATTAAAAATGGGGATTACTTCGAGGGATTACAATATCTAAAATCTGAGAAAGTGCGAAAGAGGGCGAGGGAGAGAGCGAGAATGATAGAGAGAGAGAGAGAGAGAGAGAGAGAGAGAGAGAGAGAGAGAGAGAGAGAGAGAGAGAGAGAGATATGTCGGGGAGGTGGGAACGAACAAATTGACTAGTCGTGTTTGAAAAAGCTTCACGGACGGGAGGAGGAAATGGCGACCGGTATTCACTGGAACCTACTCGAAGCGAAAGTTTCAGATGAGAGTCCAGCGGCATGCTACGCGCTGTAGCTTCTTGCTAGCTAGCCCACTAGCCTACAACCATAATGTGAGTTACACCTTCCAAACTAATCTTCCTCCCACCACTTTACTATTTATACATATACACGGCTAAACTTGTGACTGGGATAAAAGTTCATTTTGCAGTTGATGTCACACATCGTCATCCTCATTGGATGACTGCATCTATCCATCCATCCATCCATCTAACTGTGAGGTGTGTTTGCTTTCAGTGACAGTTCGAAAAACATCATATGGCCTTCAATCAATCAATCAATCAATCGCCTACATGCTTTTTAATTACACTAGGATTGTTGCTATTTTTAGGCTGCCCGGGTCCCTATCACCCGCAAATAGCAGGGGCACATTGTATAGAATATATATTGTAGTGATATTTATTTTTATTTTGTCTTCATGAGCATACTCAATATTGGAGTAATCCAAAAGTAATTCAGTTACATTACTTTAATATTATGGAACTTGGATTACGTTACTAACTACTTTTTTTAGCAGGTAACTTGTAACTGTAATGGATTACATTTTAAAAGTAACCCTCCCAACCCTGCATGTAGGCTACAATAGAGTAAAAAGTTACAATTTTATTGCTGCAGGAATCTAACAGTCAAATAACACAAGGTAGATACATTTTCTCAAACATAAATACTATAAAGTACAATCCTAAACAATTTTATGCTGTTATGATAAATTACAAATATATAGCAGGAATATAATGGGACAGTTGTTGATATACAGCATATGATGACTCAAATCAATAATCAAATAAACATTACTGGGACATACAAAACCATGACAAGTACATCCTTAAAACACAATTCAGTGCTGTGTTTTTTTTTTCACCATGTCTTTATCGCTCACAATTAATATCAATAAAATATGGGAGTAAATTGTTGAGAAAATGATCGGAAGACACGGTATGACTCTTATATACACAGAGACACTACTTGATATTTGTTCCATGTGGAGTAAAAAGACTTACAAGCATGACAATGACATGTTGCATGTTCAGGTCATTTTACTGGTGAAGCAGCACAAGTTTGTCCAAAAAAGAGGGCAGTGGAATAGAGAAAACACAACTCACTTAAGCTCCGCCCCTTCAACCTACACCTTAGCAAACGGCATCAAGTCAAAAGTCATCTCAGACTTGCTTGGAACGTCGCTGTGCAGTCTTGCGGTGGCGCTCGTGAGCGGTTCATTGGAGGAAAATGACACCAGACCGTCGCCATGTGACGTTACACGCCGAGGAGAACTCCCATGAAGTCCGAGCCGTTCTGTATCGTAACGGAGGCCCCGGCGGCATTGTCCACAAAGATGGAGGTGTACTGGCCCGCCTGCAAGAGGGCAACAAATTATGTAATGCATCAGTCCATACAGTCAACTCCCATTTATCATGTGTCCCAGACCCACCCACTCACTATAAGTGAGAATCCTTGATATGGATTTATTATTATTTTTTTTTAAATAAACACACACATTCTTTAAACACATTATATATAACGTGCTTAACCTTTGCATAATGTTCATTTTGCATGTACACCATTTCAGGGTGCAGATGTGCTACCACCATATTCCGCATGAGTCTAATGCACGACTAGCGCACCATTTTCAAAGGGAATGAAACGAGTCGCTTCGATTGCCCATGATGGCAGTTGGCAGTGACCACTCCCACAGCGGTGCAGTCCCAGCTCTCACAACTAACCCGCCTCCATGTAGTGTTATGCCTTTTTTTGTGGTCTGATAAGCTGTCAGAAAAAAAAATTCTAATCAGAAGAAGGGTTTATCATCCACAATCCTGCTCCTCGAAGGTCAGAATCCTGCAGATTTGAGATGTTTCCCTCCTCCAATAGACCCGATTCGGATGATCAGCTCCTCAGCAAGCTCTGAAGAAGGCTGACAATGATCCTAATCGTTTGAATCAGGTGTGTTGGAGGATGGAAACTGCTGCTCTCAGATGACAAGCAGGTGCATGCATGCTAAACTGAAGACGTGTTTGGCAAGTCAGCTTTTGTTTACCCTTGAATGTTATGATTGAATGTGGGTCACCCAAACGGCTGCAAGAGTTCATTTTCTCAGCAAAGTTTTAGTTGTCGATTAATTGATCATTAAGAATGAAAAAAAAAACGAAAAAAAACATGCTGACTACAGCGGAGGTGCGATTGATTCAGTTTCTACTAGTTAGTTGTGTAAAGTGGGGTATACACATTTTAGTATTTTCCCTCGCTTATAATCAAAATCAGCAAATGGCCAAATGTTATGCATGTTGTTGGCAACAGGTGTAAAAGGCCGCCAGGTAAATTAACGTTTTTGTGTTTAGGTTCAGTAGCTCTGATGGCTTTTACCATAGAAAAACTGGGAGAAAAAAACAACAAAAAAAGCCATGTTGGACTTCATTTAACTCATCCCGGGTTCCCTTCCTGTGTAACGTTATGTCTAAAACTTTGGACAGCTCACCTGAAAAACTGTTTTTGTCACCAAGAGCTAATGTGGCCCAGAGGGTGGTGCTGATGGACCGTCACCGCTCACACAACATGCTGCACTTGCTATGTTGTTGTTCTTGTTTTTACGTGGACCAGCGGTTTGAAAAAGTAGGTCAAATGTTAAAAACGCAGACGGTGAGCTGCATCCACAACTTCCATGAGCTACTTTTGTCTGTTTAATGCGACACTGGCAGCAAAACAGAAGTTTACAATAAGAGATATTTTTACATCCCATTAACAATAATATTTCAATACGAACAATTACAGTTGACAATGTAATCAAATACCCATCCTTCCTGTGTTCATATTTGACCAAAAGAAATCACCGAATGAAGTAGAAGTCTATTAAAAAGACTCACCTGGAGCTCCAGGAGTCCCTGAACACTCACAGTAAAGATCCGGCTGTTACTTTCCAAGCCAACAATCATCTCCAATGAGCTGCAAGACATAAAATATCATTTTGATAACTACTGTATTGTTGCATAGACATTGGAAACTTTCCTTAGAATGTTTTGCATTAATTAATTTATTTATTTTTACTTAGGTTTGTATAATGTTGTATGGAGTGAACATATTCCCGTATTACCAAGCCAACAACACCTGCTGAGTGGGAAGCACTGGTTTATGTTAAGTGGAAAATACAACATTTTAATAGCAAAACAATCACGTTTGTCTTCACATGAAAAAAAAAAAAACTAATTTCACTTTCTCTGCATTTTTATGATGGCGGTCGAGGAAAGATGTGTTGCAAGAGTGTCTGGAGTGTTGGCTGGGAAAAGTAAAGCTAAGCACTCTTTATATCAACCCCAATTCCACTTAAGTTGGGACATCTAAAATCTAATGGAAACAGAGAATTGAAATTTGAAAGTATTTTTCAATATATAGTCATTCATTATTTTACAAAACCAAAATATTTAACATTGGAGCTGGTAATCGTTATTCCCTTTTTGCGGTTCTTTTGAATTGCCGTAACATGTGCCTGCTCAGACTACCTGCACCTCAAAGAGGAAAAGCACTTGTGTGTGTGTATATAAATGTACACATTTGAGACAGAGAAAACAGATGGTTTGAAAGAAGAATGAGGGAGGCCATCTACGTCAAGGTTGAGAAACTATCTCTAAACAGCGGGGCTTACGAGTTAAGATAGCACCTGTCTCCCACACATAATGCTGTCCTTTCATCCCTTCTCAAGAGATTTCATAATTTAGACTCTGACAAATCAGAACAAACAAACACAGCCACTTGTGGCCTCCACAACCATTGTTGCAACTGAATGGAATATTAACAAGGAGGATTCTACCCAAAGGAACGCCAATGGCGGGCAGTGGGCTCTCTCTATTGCAACAACTATCCTTTTGCATCAGAAAAGAATGATACCATTCTTGGTTGAGACCTGCCTCTTTTTACACAAACTAGTGGCCACAAGGAAAATAGTTTACGTGTAGGTGTTTGGTTAGTGTGACCAGGCATCCCTGATTTACCGGGACAGTCTCCAGTTTTCCGGGACAGTTGCCGTTTAAGCTTTAAAAGTCCCGATGGATTTCGCCAGGACCATTGTTTTGTCTCACTTTTAAGCACTTTGTTTTTTTGTTTTTTTGTCATGTCAGCACGCCATTGATTTAGGCCATGTCAATCACACAGTTGTTATAGCAATTTATATGATAAACAAATTAAAAAGGAAAATAAGGCATGGCATGTTTTCATCATACCGAAATTAGAACTTCATCGTACATCTGTGTCTAAGAATCATGGCAAATGTAGTCCTACTAGCCTAATACTGCGCTCTCAAGTCAGACCCAACGCAAGATGAGCTTTTCTGGCGGTATACCTTCAATGTTACAATACTGGACCGGTCCGAGGTAAACGACATTGCCAGCTTCCATTAGCTGCCGGGACCAAGCAAAAACATAACATGTCAGAAAATATATATATTTTTTTAATTAATTTAAGTTTTAATTTTGGGATGTCTGGTCACCCTATGTTTGATAAGAGGCAAAAGATCTAAGACAACCAGAAGAGCCCAGTTGTGGTTGATTTATTGCCCTGAGAATTCAATGACCACAATGAATATGAATATTTACAGACAATGTTTGTCCTTGCTTAAATCTCATTCTGTTTGTCTGCATTTCCAGCTGAAGACTTGAAATGGTTCATCGGTGGAAATGTGAGTGTTAATGATTGTTTTTCTATATGTGCATTGTGATTAGTCCAGGCTCTACCCAGCACCTTAACTGGGATAACAACCCTGACCCTAATGAGGTCAAGTGCTATACTGTAGAAAATAGAATGGATTAATTCTAAACTGTTCTCTTTTTCTACCTGTCGACCTGGAGTGTTGATGAGGGTGTTATATCCCCACACATCCAAGCATGGAAACGTCCCAGTGTCACTGTACTGTCAAGTGAGCACCACGAACAAGAACTTTGAATTAAAGACGCTTCCTGCGCTTTTACACAGGAAATGCCAAACTGGTTTCGTACAAATTGAAAGAATGTGACGGTTCTGACCTGAATTCAACTGCAGTGCTTGCAAGCGGTAAAATGACACTGTTACAAAGTAAACTGATGGGAAAATGGAGAATGTCAAGCATGTCAGATTTATTGGCTTCCTTATAATCATAAAAACATCTCATTGAGGTGATGCGGGAGCCACATGTTTAAAATGTCAAGTGTTGGTAGAATGCAAGGGAATGCCCCTGAAATTGTACAATTCAGCGATTTGACAAATATTTTCTGGTCACAGTAAACTTTGGAGTTTGATTCACAACTATGCATGACTTCATGCGAGAGTTCAGGTCAGTGAACATCAAAGGATTACACTTGCACATATTTTGTGGTTAGTTCTTGTTGTGTGACTTATTCCAAATGAAGCGTAGAGAACATCAGAAGAAAATAAGAATAGCCACAGGTTAAGTGATAAGAAATCACATAGTTTTACATCCTTATAGAGATGTGTGTGGCATACGTTAGGCATGTGTTATTGTTTTTATGTCCTCGTTTTATCAGTGGATAAATGGGGGGGTTTGCAATTAAAAACAGCAACACTTTTTTTGTCATATATGAGAGAACTGTATGACCTGACAGAATAATTCAATTCAATTCATTTCATTCATTTGTAAAAGAAAAAAAGACAATATAAAGCAATATTGAAATTCAAAGTGAAGTAAAAGAAATGAAAGGGACAGAAAGAAGTCAAACTTGTTTTGTCTACCTCTGATCAACACAAAAAAAGGAAGAAAAAAACACAAAATGAATGACAGCGAGCGGTCTAGACGCTTTAAAAAAATATATACAAATAGACTGAGAATATTTTATTTTACAATCCAAATGAATCCACAGACTGACACCTTAAGTCGTTGAAATACGTCGTTCTTTTTGTTTTGTTCTATGTTTAGGTTAGGAAAAAATGTCTGCACTCACTTTCCCTTTTTATAAATTTGGTTTGTATATTAACTGGTAAAATGTCATGATGGGCTTTATACAATATTTTAAGGCGGTTAAACTCCATCAATTCATTAAAATTTGACAGTTTTTAGTTGTATAAATAATGGATTAGCGTGGTCTCTGTATCCACAACCGCAAACAACACGAATAGCACAATTCTGTAAAAGAAAGATGGATTCAGTGTAGGTTTTGGCTGCACAACTTCACACTTCAATGCAATAGGTCAGGTATGGAACAATCAATGAATGATATAACAATAACAAAGCTTCTTGTTCAAAGATTCTTTCTCTTTCTTGAGAACATTAATAAAATGGAAATGTCTCTGGAAAAACATCTCTCTTTGCACTGAATTTAAATGAATTGATAAGGGGACTCTCTCCAATTGGATGGGAGTTGGCCATGTTCCCTCCCACAATGTCGCAAATGTCGCATCTGTGCTAGTCCAGCAAAAAAAAAAAGAAAACTCCACCCATGTGCACAGTTAGAATGCACTCTGTACTAGACTAGTGCTGAGCACAAAAATAGGGCCAATGAAACTGACCAGAATCCCGGATCGGATTGTGTTTGGCCTTAGAGGATGCACTGTAATATCCATAATGTGTAATACTTACGTGTATCTGTGGCAAAGTGACTCGATGCAGATTAATACACGGATATTGTCCCTGGCCTTTAGTTGGGTCTTGCTTCTCTTAACCTCACTGTGATCTGAAATAAAAAGTCCACATTTGCTGTTACATCTAAAGCAATACTCCTGTGTTTACAGTAGAAACTGTAGCACATTATAAAGTCATTTGGATACTATGGTGGCTTGAAATGTGCAAAATAGCATTATTGGCATTGCATTGGTGACTTCAGATAACCATTACCAACTTAGCGATCTATATTAATTTAGGCTATATGTGGACCACCAAGGAAACCTACATACATTTGGAGACAGACCTCCGATGTGTGTGGGAGAGTTGACCAGGACCCAGGCAAACATTTTTTTTTAATTTAGCATTAGCTTCTGCTCTTGTCTTTGTAGCTTAAAACATGCATGTTTACCATGGTGGCTTAAAAGTCAATTACACATAGAGGAGAGGACTCTAAAGAGAAAAATGCCATTTTCATGTTTAGTTGTTAGGTTGTACATTATTATTATCCATTAACATGGTCTTTTTTTTCAGTTTTCTGGTGTCATTTTCACAACTAATTGCATTAACCTGAGTGTCTAAAAAGTTCAATTCAATTCCCAAAAACCCAGCAAAGACTTTAAAAAAACAAATTCTTATTTGTATATGGGAATATTGGCATTAAAATGGAAGTCAACCTTAAACATTTCCTGACAATAATATGTTATATGTGACCTCACTAGTCTAAACATGACATTCTAATTAATATTACATTAGTGGAATATGAGTTATGAAGCAAAATCCATCCGTTTTTATCCATCTGAGGGGGCGGCCATTTTGCCACTTGCTGTCGTCTGAAGATGACATCAATGTTGCGCAGGCCTCATGTCAATCACAGCTCATCTCTTTTCCGAAGCTGCGCTGTGATTGGTTGTTACCTGAGACCTGAGCAACATTGATGTTATCTTCAGTTGACAGCAAGTGACAAAATGGCCGCCCCCTGAAATGGATAAAAACGGATGGATTTTACTGCTTAACTCATAGTCCACTAACGCAATATTAACCAGAATGCCATATTTAGACTAGTGGGACTGCATAGAACACATTATTGTCCAAAAAAATTATCAACTATCAAATATCAGCAATTATTCCAATGCATGCATTTTGCAATGAGGTTGAATATTATAATTATGAAGCAGCACGAGTAGCCACTAACTATAAATGTCTTAAGTGGGTTGTGCATTTTGATTTACCAATGTGGACATTGGCAGAGAACTGGTAGATCCCTGTGATGGGGGCGGCGAATCTGCCAGTAGACTGATCCATGCCCGAGCCTCTCAAGAAGGCTCCCTTGGCTGGTGGCTGAAAATATTGTAAGGTAGAAGTTGCATTTTAGAAATAAATAGTGCTTTGAGGACAACTAATGTGACAGAAGAAGGAGGCAATTGTACTATTTGTGAGCAAGCTTTGCGCCTAAAATGTCAAAGTTCCCGGAAAAACATAAGAGAATTTACTCTTTGCTGAAAAAAAAAAATATATATATACCGTATAATATCTTTGCGACTGGGATTCAGATTTGCACTAAACCAAAGTCGTATTCCATTTTCACTAGCTCATCAGTCTCATCTGATTACAGGCTACATGTCATCAAGGCTGGACCGGCACAAAAAAACAACAAAAAAATCGGCCCTGGCATTCTGACTTAGGCCAGCCCGACTCTTACATAACATGTAGTTCTACCATTTATGTTTATTGATGTTTCAGTTTGCTATCTATATTCAAAATTGATTAATGGACTTGTTCTTCTAAATTATGGGCCAGTCTCTTGTGGTAAATGTAGGAAAATAATAATTAAAAAGAACTTTATCGGTCTCAGAGGCCGGCCCACCGGACAACTGCCCTGCATGCCAGATGACCAGTCCAGCCCTGCATGTCATTACGCTACCATTATGATGTTTAGGATAACCTAAATCATGATTGGTTCATTTATCAGTTGGCTTCAGACCACAACTGATTGTCTTCAGATATTGTGTGGAAGTGTTGATATGGTCAGCACCTGGTTGGTCGATCACCAACAAAGCAGAGGAAAACAAACTGGTATTTGATTGAAACAGACTCAAAGGTTTTGGTTGTGGCACTTTGAGTTTTTCAATTATCCGAGCATGTCACAACTCCACGCGGCTAGCCCCCGGCCTGTCTACCTTCGTCTATAAAGGATCTGCTATGCTAGCCTCGTCAACAGGCTTCTTCCACTACAGCAAGCTGTTTCTTACAGTGTCTATTTCTGTCCTCTCCAAAGTGTATTCCAAGTCGCAGACAGAGTGCCTTTTGTGTGCCGTCCAGAGAGTGATGTGTGGAATTGAGCTGATATTTTTGACTGGTTGGTCTTTGGGTGGAACTGCCGGCTTTACCAGTGCCAGTTACCACTGAGGGGATGACGCCTCACACAAACTAAACAATGACTACCAAACACGAATATCTTCCTACTACTGGCTTATCGCTGAGAAGCAAATGGGTCAGGAAAACAGTTTGCAACCTCTTTAAGAAGGATAAGGACAAATCTTCAGATTATGTCCACATTTTCACAGGAAAAGGCTTGAGTCACATGCAGTGAGCAGACGGTGGTTGTGAACGTACCGTTTGGAAATTCTGGAGCTCCACCAAAGTCTTCTTGTCAACCACAACGGGTCCCTTAAGTTTGCAATGGAAAGCCTCCTCTATCCGCCGGTAGGAGGTCATGCCCTCCTGCAGCGTGAGGAGAGCTACGGGAAGCTGGCTGGAAGTGGTTTGGCGATCCACAGCAACGGCACGTCTCTCTGTAGCCTCTGTTAGAAACACAAGATCATCAGTTAACATGAACGTAACACTGCAGGTTATGTGCCCTTTACTGGCTGGACAACCTACGTGCATCTACCTTTTATCATCTCTTTGAACTCTTGGAGAAGAACTTCCTGGGTCACCTCAGCTCCAGGAGTGCCAGGTGGTCCTTGTGGGCCCGGAGGACCTGGAGGACCAGGTGGGCCTGGCTAGGGAAGGACAGAAACTAACATTAGAAGTCACATTTTGGAAAAGCAAATGCCCATATGTCTCAGGGCTGTAGGCGGGTCACGCCGTAACAATGGAGGGCATTTTTTTCTTGACAGGCAGCTCTTTATTATAAGACAAAGACATCCTCTGGTAGCCTATTTGTCTTCTTCACATTCTAGAAGTTACTATTCCGTGTACAGAAATCGACTCACTACACGGTGTCTAGCCTTTTGGGTAGCTTACTATTTCCCTTGGTACCAATAAAAAGATGCCAAAAAACATGGCATGGTATGGTATAGATTGTAAATTCGTCTTTCAGGTTAATCTTATTCCGCCATGTAGCAAGAGAAGACATTAGCGAACAGAACTTTATAGAAAGGAGGCAGTTTTGGATTCTTTTTCGACATTCTCTGCCTGTCATGACTTGGGATAGGTTTGATTTTGTCCTTTAGTCTCTTTAGTTAGTCATGATGTGTTTTGTTCTGTTTTCCTTGTGTGTCTCCCTTGTCTCATCAAGAATTGTCATGTCCACTTGTGTTTGCCTGCCCTCATGTGTCAACCAATCAATGCACTCAGCCACTTGTGTCTTGCCCAGGTGTGTCTCGTTATGTCAGTCAATGTTTGTGTATTTATGCTGCATTCGAAGATGGTCGGAAGTCAGAGTTTTCTGACTTCAAACCAGGAAGTTTGTACGGGAACGCCCCCTTGAACTCGGAAATCCCACTTGCGAATTTGGGTGGGTGGGGAGTACCCCGACTTCACCGAAAGACTTCAATGTGACACAATTTACTCGAGTATAAAACTAAATAGCTTTCTTCATTCATTAATATTTTACATGACTTCACGTAACACAACATATGCGACAGAATTCCGCTATCTCCCTGCATGAAATTATACGGTGAACTACTAAACTGTATGAAATGCTTATGAAATAAGATCAAAACAATAAATGAAGCAAAATTGCGAGAAGGCAAGTTTGCTGGAGGTCAAAATGAGTTTTGAGGACCAAAATAAAAAACAATTTATCACGATCTGCCATTTTGGTTGTTTACTTTCGCCTTGAACACTTTCAGGTGGAACCTGGGAAATACCAACACTCTGATATATCCGACTTCCGACCATCCTTGAATGCAGCATGAGCCTCCTGTTTGCTGTCAATCCTTGTCGGTCCATTGTCTGATGTACACAGTTGTCACATCTTGTTGTTGTAGCTGTCAATGTGACATCATTTTGCAATACGTAAATGTGTTTGATATGTCACACATGACATGACAGCTACAGTTGTTACCCCTCGCCTTGCCACCCTCTTGTTTAGTTTTGTTTTATTTTGGATTATGGACTTTGTTGTTTTCGTGTTTGCCGCCTGTTCCTGGTTCACCTCCCCGTTTTGATTTAATTCAACATTTTTAGACTTCATTCCTTTGCCTCCTCACTCTGCTTCCCTGCACTTGGGTCCTCAACTACCACCACAACAGAACACTGCCATCTTCTTACCAGAGGTCTTTTCCGTTTGCGACATTTTGGTGGGAAGTTGCCAACCGGCCGTTTGACAAAGTCCATCCATGAACCCAATGGATCCACTCTCTGGTTGTCAGAAACCTGCAACCAGAAGGTCAAATTACCTCGGGTTTGCAAAGAAGGGGAACCGCTCTAAATTAAATGTAGTGAGCATACAGCATCTGCTTGAAGCATCTGTGAAAGCTGTGTGGTTTTATATTTGAAAAAAATATTTTCCAAAACACAGTAAACAACAATAAAAAAAATAATTTAAAAAAAGCTAGACCTTGCACTTCTAATGTGTGCAGTCTGTATAATATTTTGACGGAGCCAATTAGTTGTAAACATGGTAAAATTCATGGGGAAAATAGATCTCATTTCTTAGAATAATTTATTCATAGCAATGTAGAAAAGCACTCTTGATTTTCATTATAATATCTTAGTTTTTTTTAATGAGCTGTGTTGTACACAATACAATACAAAATATTGTTTTATTATTATTAAAAATATATATTTTTTATTGTGTTTTGGGTGTAACATTAAGTTAGTCAACGAATACCACATAAGTTGGGTTTTCCTTTTGAACTAAATATGTAGTGGACACCCGAATCTTGCAAAAATGATGCCCCCTACTGATTTTGAGTGTAAAATAAAGTTATTTACATCACCTTAGCTATACTGCATTTCCTAAAACAGCGACCTCCACCCCAATGAATCACCCAATGAATCATCCACACTAAATAAACACCTCACCTCAAACAGATGCCACCCTTTTTTCACCTCGGGCAAAAATATCTGGTTGTAATTATCTGATGCCATACCACTCCATGGGTCAACACAGAGTTGAAATGGCGTTTGTGAAGCTAAATTTTAATTTTTTTTTTTAATCATAATTTACTTGTGGGGTAACAATTACCTTTCTAACAAACACCTTATCCATAATAGGTACCTGATACTCTCTGCAGTTAATAAAAGTGCAAGGCTATTATATCAGGAATAGGAAGTATTCCAAACATTTATGTGTACATACATATTTTGCAATACTATATAAATATGTTGTCAATATAATGTTATAAATTAGTCAATGTTGTACATTCATAGTTCAATTTAAGAAGTAATTTAAAGATAATTGTAATTTTAAAGACTCAATTAGAAGTCCTTCTGTGTCTCTTGCACAATTGAATTCATTGGGAAAACTAAATGCAGGTTTTGGATTTACCATTTTAAGTTAGGCAAGGGCTCTTTCCAAAACAATCAATTACTGTATTGCTAATTTTGTCCTTCCAGATACTGTATTTTATTAGGGCGCCATGTCAAATCAAATTTTCCCAAACAGCCTCAGACAAATATAAACACAGTGAATGATTTCTTAACATGTGGAATGTTCCTTGAGCAAGATGGTTAAAGAAAAACAGACTCTGCAATGCATGTAAGTTTGGTGGACTGTCTACACTTGTTTATAATAATAACATAACAACACATTGCAATTGTGTGTACTATATACCCAGGCTCCATAAGATTTAATTTTGTTAGTCTAACTTTCAATGTGTCTACTTATCTGAAACAACTCACTTATGATAAGTTACTGCATGGCCTCCATTAGCCAGGCATGAAATATTCCAAGATATCTGGACCCAACTTTTTCATGCTTTGCACCGTACAATTTGATTTATGTCAAACCAGAGCCTGAGTGAATTCCAATTGCATCAATCTTAAGCAGCCTTTCACCAAACGTCAAAGGCTTGCAGTCGAGATAGATGAGGAGATAAAGACGAGCCACGAAAGGTGAGTCGTCTGAAATGGAATTTGTTTAGGTTTGGCAGCAAGACGCAGATCACTTATCTGCAAAACCAACACAACATTTTTTTTTTCACTGTACAAGACCTGCCTCTTGTTCCACTGCAATAAAAAAAAAGTGGCTTCTTGTTTGTCTTCTCAACGTGCTGGAATCAAAACACTTTTCCCCCCTCACATATTTGGAGTTTCTCTTCTGTCTGACAGCAGACTAAATAAACAAGTTCAAATGTTGGATTTTCTTCTGTTTTTGTTGTGCTTTTGAGGCTGGGAAACACACAACAGCAATGAAAATGAGACCTTCTTTTGTGTGTGTTTTTTATTTTAATGACAACTTATGAGACAACTTTTCCGGCCCCCAATACAGTTTCCATAAAACACAGCCTTGTGGTAATTTTCCACTGAGGGTTTTTAAGAATAAGTACAGTTTGATCAGTGTTGAAGTTGAAGGTGTGTGTGTGTGTGTGTGTGTGTGTGTGTGTGTGTGTGCGTGTGTGTGTGTGTGTGTGTGTGTGTGTGTGTGTGTGTGTAGTAGCCAGCAGTGTCTGTTAACATAATGGGCACTATTTTCATGTCCAGCACAAGTCTAGTCTGCAGTCTAACCCCGCGCATTGGTGGAGTTTTCTTTTCATGGGGGTCATTTCTATTTACATGCACAGTGAGAAATCCGTGTTTGCGCCGTTGTGGGACTGGACACAGCAGAGTTGATTTCCAGCTCACCTCATTCGCTATAAATTCAGCACAGGATTGGGGCACAGTCTACGCTGCAAAAGCATAACCGACGCACTACGTAGAGTCCATGCAGGAAATGGGCACATGCAAATGTTAATAAGGAACTGCAAGAAGATCTCTAGGCCTACTTGTGGATGATGTTGTAAATTGGCTGCTGCGAAGTGTGCAGTTAGAGACAGCTTTCCAACCTGATTGCATGTGTGTGTGACAACCCGAAACCCACCCCCACCCCTGCATTTAATAAAGCATGCGGAATCTGCATGTGCCTGGCTCAAATCCACCAAAATCACGGTACAGCACCTGCGCCACAACTTAGACCTGGTCACCTGGTCTAAAGTCTTGTCTACTTCTGTCACCAAATTGTCAGGCATGTAATAGAAAATCTCCTCGGTCTGCCGGAATGCCCAGCAAGGCGCAGCGCGGTCTGCAAATGTCTCAAGCATGCACCCGTGCGCCGTGCTACAAAAATAGGTTGAAAACTGTAAAACTAGGCAATGGATTTCTCTTTTGTTCTTAATAAGCAAGAGATTTGACACTTTTGGATCATTATGCTATCATCACTGGTTAGCTTGGCAACCAAACATTAACAACCAGAGTGCAGGAAGTCAGTAAACAGTATTTCTCTAGCCAAGCAGCCATCATGGTAAAGGCTCTAGGTTGTTATTATTAAAGGATCTTTGTGCAGTTTGTCACTTTTTACTGGCGACTGCCACCTCTGGCCGAAAGCGTAACTGCGGCATCTGCGTCAGGCTCGTTCATGGTGCACGTGCGAGTATGGCCACGTTGTTAAAGCGACAGTCACAGTTGACAAACGAAGACATGACTTTAAATGAGGTAAGAAAACTCCACCCCTTCCCTCCCCAAATAAACTGTGGAGTTTGAGGGTCCGCACACTCTACTGTAAAGGGAAGGTAAAAGCTGATAGATGCAGTTAGAGTAAAACAGTCAGGGCTCTTCGTACTCATCTGGGCATTGGTGGAGCATGCATGATGTAAAAAAAAAAAAAAAAAAAAAAAAAAGCTTTAATATGACCTTTTTAAACAGCACAATGCACCTTTAAGGGTCATAACAACAACATTAATGAGTTTTAAGAGCAAATATTGCAAATGTTCTACGATGACTGCGTTGGAGAGTTTGTCAATTAAGGCCTTAACCCAGAATGCTCTGGCAAGAACCCAACAAGCATGGAGTTCTGTGAACTGTGAAATTAAAGCAATAACTCAACAGCACAATGTTACTATTAGCCTTTGTTTTTACATTTTGCGGAAAATTAAAGGTTCGGTTAGCTAAGTTGTGGTTAACGTTGGTTACATTATTTTTATACAAGTATGTCAAATGTCACTTGCAGTTTCTTAGCCACTGTTGTTATTTGTATTTTACTTGAATGATTTTGACTTAGATCCTGGAACAAATCATTTCTATTTCGATTGAAGAAATCTTTTTATTTCAAGTAATATTTCCTAAGTGAAACAATGTTTTCATTGTCTTAAATGTTTACCTTTTTATTGAATTATGAATTATTGAATAATGAATTATTAGTTGAGGGTAGTGTATAATAGTATTTTAACCCTAAAGCTGGTATTTTAGGGGAGACAAAAGCCACTAATTCCAAAGTAAGTCAAAGCTTCACATCAGTCATGTGTTTATGTAACACAGCAGACATGTGAATCATTATAGCACTGGCTTTGCCTACATAATAAAGACAGCATATCATTAACAGGTACTCACCCGTACACGGAGCTTGTTATCCTCTTAGAACACTCACACAATCAATCAAACTATTAAAATTTTACCCCTCAAGGATTTTCTGTACTCAAGAATGAATGCCAACAGCCAAGGTAATTATGACCTTAATTTACGAGCTAAAAATCACAGTAATTATTGTATAAATAATTTAATCCTCATAACGAATGACGCACTTGTTCAGTTGTTGTGAACTGTTTCAACACAATGGAATGTTCTGATGGTTTGATCAACTTCAAAGAAAGTTACATTTAACAAGGGTCTTACAGCCTGTTAAAATACATTTGAAATCAAAACAAATAAAAACTGTGTTGTTTCCATTTGTCTGCACAACATGCATAATGTCCACAATAACGACAGTACTGGCATGCTGCACGTGAGAAACCCACATATATGTAAACATAGGATATTCAAAAGATGGTTTGGATGAAAACGAGATGACAAGCTTTTGGTGTGTTTTGTTTTGTTTAGTTTTGTTACATGGCGACAATGGCAACTGTGGCTCAAAGTACATCAGGAATTGGTGAAGTCATAGGGCCCTATTTTGGTGCCCTACGCAAGTCTAGCGCAAAGCGCAAATGTGTAACTGTCCGCATGGGTGGAATTTTCTTCCGTTTGGTAGACATGCGTAGTTAGAAACGTGGGTTTTCGCCATTGTGCGAGTGAACACAGCCAGTTTGCTGCCCGGCTCCTCTCATTCAGCATAGGAGAGGCGCACGGTCTACATGGCGGAAGCATGAACTGACGCCGGTTGCTCTGTAGTAGACACTTGGAGACCGCCTTCCACCCCTGATTGTACGTCCGTGTGACACATCAACCAACCACATCGACAGAGCTCAGAATTGGTCTTGCCTGCACTTCGATCAAATCAAAGTTCGAGTTACACCACCTGTGCCACAACTTAGACCTGCATTCATCTGCTCTAAAGTTTAGTCCAGTAAATTCTCACGTGAGCCGGGGCCTAGTAAAAAAAAAATGTCCTTGGTCCACCTGCCAAATTCCCAAACATGCTTAAGCAGGCTTGCACCTGCACAAAAATCAGTGTTCATGCCTGAGCACACGTGCGCTGTTTACAAAAATAGAACCCACAGAAATAACAAATTAAATTTAAATTTAAATTATCATAATGTGCCACATTGAAAGTACAATTCAATTGGCTGCTTCTATGGAAAGGGGGCAGAGGCTGTCAGAATGTCAGGTGGTTTCGGTGTGCAGTGTTCTGTTGTGTTGACCAGGGGCAGGAGTTGGGAAAGGAGGTAGCCAAGGCAAGATGAGTTTTAAAACAACTAGGCAGTATTGTGACCCATTTTGGGCTTTTTGATTTAATTCTGACCAAGCCATTTCAAAATAAAATACTGCCCACGAATTAAGAGAATTTTGATTGGCAACTTCCTTGTTCTTGTAACATGCAAGTCCTGAAGAGTGGTAAGAGGGGCAAAGATTCATTTTATGCAGTTCTAACTGCACTGATGTTTTCAAGTGGGGATGGAGCGGGGCCCTGGTTCCAGTCTGACAGCTGACAAAGAACACCGGGGCCCCATCTTTGATCGCTACCGATGCACGAGTGCTTGGAAGTGGCCTCGTCAGTCAACAGCCCCAACTGAGAGAGCGTGTCAAGTCGTCTGCCTGTAGATGAGAGGCTTTAAATCTGCTCGACAGCATTTACGATGCTCCGTGGTGCTCCAGGCCATGCCACAGAAACACCAGTCTGGAAATGGACCAGAACAAGTTTTGGTACCGTAATAACAGTAAAAAAAAAAAAAATATATATATATATATATATATATATATATATATATATATATATTTATTATTATAATTTATATTATTATTATTTATAGCAATAATTTTGCTAAAAATGGAATGCAACTTTGAGATCAGACGTCATGGACCCTACAAAATGGCCAGCAAGCTTATTGTTTATGTTCCTGTTCATTCCAAATTAGCCTTGAACTACATTCTGCCACAAAAAAATGATTGGTTGTATGTGAATAATCCTTATAAGTACCTGTAATATGGTTGGTTTGTCTACTTTGGGGGCAAAAGGTTGACTTCATATGTATTAATAAATGAAAAAATATGTCTGAGGGCTTCAAAAATTTACACAGTGAGTACTCTAGGTTGTCCATCTCAAGCTTTGCCTGTATTTTCAATACATTTTGCTCAACTTTACAAGTGCTCAAGCACAAGTTAGCAAACAGGGGCAGAGAGCTGTGTTTTGTTGCTGATAAAAAAAAAAAAAGTGTTGCACAGGCAGGCTTAAGGCTGGATAGACAGGATGATGAAGAGCCTTATAATCCTCTCGTTATTTTCCATGCCTGTGCTGCTCCCTGTGCAGTCATCCATGCATGGCTGGATGGGGATCACAGTGCACCCATCACAACCTGAGAGGAAGGGATCCCGAGGCGGTGCACGATAAGAGCATCCTGCTAACCTGAGTGCATCCAATTTGCTGACATGAGTCAAATTATCTGGTGAAGATTGCCTGTTGTGAATGTTTGTGGCCATTGTTTCTGTCCAAACGAAATCAAGTACAGTACAATTTGAAATTCCACCCATATTTTTAGGGAAAATACACCTCTAAAAGTCGTACATAACTTCAATACGGATCAACATCAGCATATCTTATCAGAATTCAGTTCAGTTAGCACATGGGCTGCTTTTCATTCCAAGCAGTGTCAAAAGGGACCTTAAGAGAAGAATGATACGTTAAGTAAGCAGAATCAAATTCGAAGCAGTAACACTGCAGTGTCACCAGACGTGTCACCGTCAGAGAGGTGTTAGAGGTTGATCCAAAATGTCACCCAGACATCACCAAAAGGAAACAAAAGTCTCACCTTTGGCTAAATGCAGCCATTTATCAACACGCCGGGTGTGATGTTTGACTTGACTCCCCCAATTACAGCCATTGCGGATTCCTTGGAGCGCTCAACAATGACAGATTGCTCTCATCTTTTGTTTGGAGAGCAATGAGGCTTACATTCTCCTAAAGGGTTTGAAATTGGGACAAGGAAAAGGGTCGGGCAGCATTACATTTCGTTGAAATGTACTGTATAATAAAGAGTCCACATCTCACTATTGTGATGACAGTACTTTCGAATGGAAAATGATCCATGGTTTGCCCACAGCAAGCAGCCCACACGCAGCATTGGTCATCCTGAAAAAGTGTTTCCAGTTGGCATGAGGGGGGAAAAATGTAAATGTGGAGTGTAAACGTTTGGCTCGTTTGACAACACACATTTCACGCCAGGACACCTCTACCAGAAATGTTGTTCTCCATGCCATGTGTTGAGTGATAAACTTACTAAATAAGCAGTCTGAGTGGTTACAGGGCACAATTTTGCCTCTGAACGCAGAAGTGCGGCTAGAGAAGTAATGACGAGCTTTTTGTTGTTTAGGTCAAGCTGGAAGTTTTGGTTGTCATCACTCATCAGAATGGACAGTATGGCAAAAACACTCTTCTGGCATCTTTAGGAGGCTGTTTACATGACAACACCATCTAGTAAAAAAATATTGATAAATTGTGGTAATTAATTAATTAATTATAATATATATATTTTTTAAATTGGTAAAGTTTCACAGACCTCCGGTAGAGTTGTCACAACAATATTTGTGCACAAGTTACAAAAGAGAGGAAAACCACAATGTCACTTTGTAAAGAAATATGTCACGAATGCACACAAACGGCATGTCCTCCCGGTTATTTTGAGTCGACTTCATCAGACTTCATGAGTGGGTTTGAAATGTGACAAATGTACCTTATGTTCAACAATGCTGTGGTCTGCTATTGTTGTGGTTAGCAGGCTTGGGGAGTAACGGAGTACATGTACCGCCGTTACGTAATCAGATTACAAAAAAATTCCCTTATCAGATTACAGGTACATTTAAAAATGTGGATTACTTCGAGAGATTACAATTTCTACGATGAGAGAGAGCGAGAGAGAGAGAGAGAGAGAGAGAGAGAGAGAGAGAGAGAGAGAGAGAGAGAGAGCGAGCGTGCACGCCCGCGCGTGTGGGACTGTTGCTACATGTCGGGGAGGTGGGGACAAACTAACTGACTAGTTGTGTCCTCCACACGCGGGCAGTTTGAAAAAGCTTCACGAACGGGAGGAGGAAATGACGACCGGTATTCATTGGAACTTACTCGCAGCAAAAGTTTGAGCTGAGAGTCCAGCGGTATGCTACGCGCTGTAGCTTCTTGCTAGCTAGCCCGCTAGCCTACAACCATAGTGTGAGTTACACCTTCCAAACAAATCTTCCTCCCACCAATTCACTATTTAAACATCATGCACAACATATACACGTCTAAACTTGTGACTGGGATAAAAGTTAATTTTGCAGTTGATGTCACACATCGTCATCTTCATTGGATGACTATCCATCTATCTATCTGTCTATCTATCTATCTATCTATCTATCTATCTATCTATCTATCTATCTATCTATCTATCTATCTATCTATCTATCTATCTATCTATCTATCTATCTATCTATCTATCTATTTATCTATCTATCTATCTAGCTAGCTAGCTAGCTATCTATCTATCTATCTATCTATCTATCTATGGTTTCAGGGACAGTTCGAAAACAGCATATGGACATCAATCAATCAATCAACCAACCAACCAATCTATAGCCTACATGCTTTTTAATTACACGAGGATCGTTGCTATTTTTAGGCTGCCCGGGTCCCTATAACCCGCAAATAGCAAGGGCACATTGTATGGAATATACAGTATATTGTGGTGATATTTATTTTTATTTTGTCTTCATGAGCATACTCGGTATTGACGTAATCCAAAGTAATCAAGTTACATTGCTTTAATATTATGGTACTTGGATTACGTTACTAACTACATTTTTTAGCAGGTAACTTGTAACTGTAACGGAATACATTTTAAAAGTAACCCTCCCAACCCTGGTGGTTGGGAAATACTTGTGCAAGGGTAGAACACTTAACACAGCTTGTTTTCAGCATTTCAACGTCAGTGTTGTTTTCAAACCTTCTACTTGGAGACATAAAAATGGTGTGTAAAAAAATTCTTAAGATTATGTAAAATCTGCTCTGATTGTGGGAAATGAAAACAATGTTAGTGGGGAGAGAGAAGGGAAGATTTGAAGGGGAGCTAATCCTTACCAAGGTGTTCTCTTTCAGGATCCATTCTAACGGATTCTGTGAGGACCTTACACAGTAGGTTGTCCCACTTTCCAGGGCCGCACCGCCCCCCGATTGGATGTCCCAGACACAGCGGAGTCAGACCGAGTCTTTGAATGACAGAATCAATTGACTGGGAAGAACACTGCCACGGTTCTCAAAATATCCGCCCACCTAATGTTCACAGGAATTACATCATGACACAGGGCCTACTATGGTGAACCTCGAGTAGGGTAGGTGAGCGTTGGGAAGGCATTTTTTTGAAAACGAGACACCCCCGCACCCTGTGGGATGGGACAGAGGATTGGAATCCGAGCGGGCTATAATCTTCCTCAGACTTAAGAGTTGACACAAGGTCATTCTTCATTGGTTCTGCTTTTACAGGGCGGTCCAAGCCAAATAAACAGCAGCGGACCACAACCACCTACATGGTGTTTTATAGATACAAAGGAGAACTCACTGCATGTTTCCACGGGACTAAGATTCCAAAGGTAGGGGCGAAGGGAAAGAAAGCTAGTATATAGGACAGTATGCCAACATAATGGGTGGGCTGAAAGCGAACAACTTGCCTGGTGGAAAACCATCACAAATATTCATCGCCAGTAATAAACCAATAAACAAGCACCCCCACATTCATTGTTTGGGTGCCCTTGAGCAAGGCATACAACTCCCACAGGTGCTGGAAAGGATTTTTTTCCTTTTTGGCCTCGGCAAAACATATTGAATAGCAAAACAGAATTAACTGCGAAGAAGGTCCCAAAAAAGTTCACCGGGCTCTGTGTTACTTAAGCTGCAACAGCTAGCTAGCAGCGAGCTTTGACTGGCTACTAGGGCGCCTAAACACATTGCAGAGTCTCTCTCTCTCAGTAATCTTCAATTCCGTGGTGGTGAATATTTCTAACAGGTATCATTCTCATAAAAGGATGACCAAAAAAAGACGGCGAAGTCATGCTAATTGCTAAGCTAACCTAAGGTGGACACAGCTAGCACATTTAACACTAAAATTAAGTGCTTGAGTGATCGAATAAACTTTTCACAGACGTCTGCCTGGAACATTGTTAAACCGGAGAACATCCAATTTTGAACAGAAAAATAACAGGCATATAAATAAGTGTATGGACTCTGGAGGGAAGATTATTCTCTCCTGAACCAGGTATGAATTAACTTATGTTCCAGTGTAGGTTAGCTAGAATGTGTTGCTTATAAGGTTAGAAGTCAGTAAAGTTATTGCTAGTTTTCACAATAAAAGTCCCGAGTTTTGATTTTGACTTTTGAGGTCTGCACAGTAAATGTTCTCAAAATGACATTACAGCAGATCTTATCTTTGTTTTTGGAATTATTTCTTTTTCTTTTCACTTAAAAAAAAAAAAAACTATTTTAAAGACAGGAAAATACAGATTGCTGTGATACACACTGTGAATTTAAGAAATAAAAGCTGTTGATTCTATTAAAAAAAGAAAGAAAGAAAAACAATTGTTCTTCAGTTGCTTCAGCTCCCTGGGATAAACATGGGGGGGGGAAACTGCTCTGCAAAATGTGCAATTTGTTCCTCAAATTAAGTCTTGGATTTTTTTTTTAAATTGCTCCGTAAAGAAAAGAAGAAAAAAAAACAAATTTGAGGATTTCTTTTAGTATTTATTTATTGATTTATTTTTTATATTTAAATTATCCTAAGAAAAAATATTTTATTTTAACCAGAGGCACATAAAATGACATAAAAATAGTCAATAGTCACTTTTGGTGTGTATTTCAGCACACACTACTGTAAGTGACCATGTCCATAGCAGCCACAGACTCCAGGTTGACCTCCTTGAGAACTTTATCTGACAAACGAACAATTATCAGCTGCATGTAGTCTAACTGCAGCAACTTTCTGACGTTTTTGTTCACGGATCCTTTGACTAACATAATGATCAGCAGCAAGCTGATCATCAGCAGCAAGCTGATCATCACAAGGCTTTGCGGTGACAATTTGGCACTATGTGACACTGAGGGATGGTCTCCAGAAATCGATGATTCACACTACTCGTCCTGTGAACTGATGGATTTAAGTTCTCGCTGTGGGGTTCCAACAGTTGCAATGAGCACGTTGATAGCATTCAATCTACCACATACTCTACTTCATCAGCACTGGCCTTCCACTTCCTTGGCTGCATCTCCATCCAGAGAAGCATCTGCTTGTAGAACTTCCCGATGGAATCTTCTTCAATGTTAAACAAAACATCTTTGTGCAATATTTTGTGCTTCCTCTGCGTGTGTGTTTAATTGCCTATGAAGTCAGAGGCAAAGCTCTACTTTGAAGTTATAGATTTTATCCCTCTGTTTTTTTAACATTGTGATGGGATTTTGTGACTTTTGTTCCTGCCATCACAAAATTATTATAAAAGTCTTCGACATCATTCTGCATTCTCTCAAAACTCATTTTAGGAGGGCATCACCTCAATCACAATGGCGTGGGCATGGTCATTAGGGCTTGTGGACTGACCGTCAAAGACACCGAGATGTCAACTTAAAGCAAGCAAGATAAGTTCACAATGCACCACAAGCAAGACGTACCATCTGGTAAAGCACTTTGAGATTGGTGAACGTGCCATGAATGTGGATGAGTGGCACCAGCAGCTGAGCATCTACGCTGAAGTCCCAAGACAAAGTATAATTTACCCTCTGGGAAATCCCGACTGATAAGTGAGTCCAACCTGTTGTCGGTCACCCGGCTGCACCGGGATGCTAAGCACTGAATCAAATGCACTATTTATTGTGCCTTCCGGGACACCAGTCACGCCAAAAGCTTTTGTATCGCGGTGGAACACTAGCAGTTTTCAGGGCATCGGCGGAATGTTTTTGGGCCATCTCCATGCACACGTCAGCTAATGTTGAACCTGCGCCAGTCAGAATCACCTGCAGCCAGTAGGCACCGCTGAACTGGCAAGATTTTTGCAAAATGTTTCGACACAATCTGATTTTGGCTGAGCTTGAAGGACGAAATGACGGCAAGTGATCAAGAAATAATAATAAATAATAATAATAATAATAATAAACAAAAACACGTCATTGTTGTTTTACATCTAGTTTCGGAAGAAGCATGTGACTCCTGTCTGACATTAAACCCCCTTATTTTTCCCCAGAGTAGTTGGAGGACATTCACACTAGACTTCACACTAATTGATGCTCTGATCAGCCGTTAGCAGTGCACATTCCTGGCATACCCGTGGAAGTCATCCATTAAGAATTTCACACATTTCGATGCGGCCTGCTGAGGTTTGACCCGAGAGGTCACACCTGTCCCCTGCAACCGTTCCGCTTTTCCGCTCTGGGACTACAAAGTGGTGATAAACCTGTTCACGTCACTTATCATTACCTTGTTGTTAAAAAGCGACCGTAATAAGGTACAATTATAATTGTTTTCAAGTGTTTCAGTCACTACCTTGGGAATTCCAGACTCTTCTTCGCTGTTGGACAAAGTCACGTTGAAGGTCTCTGTGTGTTGCAGTGGTGTCTCCTTCTGCTTTTTCCTCTCCTTTCTAGCTTCTACTCCATCCGAGATGCAGTAAGTCCAACATATGCAAAGCGCCACAATCAGGGGAGCAGTCCCACACCACATCTCCAAAAGATTTCACCAGGTTCCTGATGGAGACGGAATACTCTTGAGGAAGGATGCTCACCAGCCCCCGGTGTCCTGAATGATGAGAAGGAGCCAAAAAGAATGCAGAAAGTCCAAGAGACAGTCACACTGACTACTGCAGCCGAGCCCCCCACCCCCCTCACCCCACTTCGGCCACTTGGTGCAGGCTTACTCAACTATGAAATGTTTCGAGCAGAATGCTCCGAGGGAATGACACATGGGCTCAGATCTGACAGCAAATAAACCCATTAGTGAGATTTTTCACGCTTTCTGCTCTGTTGGGGGGTGAGCTGAAAGATGGGAGGTAGGGGGGCAAGGGGGTGTAGCAGAAGAAGCAGCAGAGAGGAGGGGTGTCCAAAACTTGAGGCTTTGCAGCGGCTGCTTCTTCTCACTCTCACTGTGCAGTGGATCCGGCAAAGGGATGCGGTAATGACTTAAAGTCGAAGGTCAACCAAAGTCGGGGGGGTTCTGAAAAAGGTGTTGTCTGTTATCCACTTATGGGACAATTAGACACAATGGTGGGAGGGTCCAGTCTTGCGAATCTCTTCCCTGTGGTTCCTTTTGAATATTCCTTAATCCTATCACAGGGTCGAACTGCAATCTTTCTACCGCATGACACTCAGGTGCCGTGGGGGTTCGCTGAAGGTCGCCTCCCCCCCAGCAAACTCACATCTGTTTGACATCACACGTCAGGAATGACTTTTGGCGTTGGGCTCTGTGTATCCATGTTCTCCCCTGTTCGCATTCTGGGTGTTCAGGAGGCAGCACGGTGGAGTTTTTATCATGAGCCACCCTCCCACCCCTCTCCTGCTCCACTGTTGGCAAGAGCACAAGCTGGCCTAGGTCTGTTTTATCTCACCTGAAGCACAAGAGGTTCTTTGGCAACAACTTGTTTATGCATGAGAAGTATGTTCAGACGTGTGGATCTCCAAAAATCCTATGCTCAGATCCAAGTTGCCTTGAGCAGATTCATCTAATCTTATCTTTAATAAATCTGCTGGAGAGATGTAGTGTAATTTGGCAATTTAAAAAGTAATTCTTACCTGGTTGGTCGGAGGGGGCTGTTAATAACTGTAATCAGTGCAAATTTGTGTATAAGAAAATTACTCTTATCTGCGTAAACTGTCAAAATACCTCTCGATTCAGATTTTAGTTGCATTCTTCAACCTTATATATTTTAGCCTTGTGCCACCCAGCGGTAGCAGCGTGAAGTACACCTATGAAATCCCCACCCTTCTCCACCTTTCTCCCCGACTCGTCTTCGTGGTGTCGCCATAGAGATATATCTATGCCGTAAGGAACATGATAACTTACATCGACGGCGCCGCCATATTCTATGTGGCAAAGTAGGGCGATAGATTGTACACTCCCGTATGCGCCACATTCCAATAATGAAACCAGCAGCCTCCAAAGAACCTTCTTATTTCACAAATTGCCCCAAAGAGTAACTACTTTTTGGATATAACTTGTGTTAATAATGTAGGTTTTCCAAAAATAAAACGCTGAAAAGGCAAGGGAAGACCAGCTGTCAAAAGGGGCAGTGACATTACTGATAGTCAGTGTGGCAGGGATTGCCTTTACTAGTAGGCTACAGTTAAGTTTATTTAAAGCCCTGAATAAATAAATAGATAAATAAATTAATTAACTAACTAACTAACTAACTAACTGTTCATCGAAATTTGTTAATGTGCTCTTTATTCCGAAATGATTCACACTTGACAAACGTTGAGAAGTCTGCTTATATTAGACACAGATTCAATAATAGCACTATTATATTATTATCATCATCACAGAAACGGTGTAACATAGCTGGAAACTCAAGAAATCACGAGGAAAAATACCTCCACCGTATTCAATGCTATGGGGGGATCACATTAGAGAAAGTGTGTCCAGAATGAAGGGGATGTCAAAAGCGCATGATAGGTTTTTGGTGAAAATAGAGCTAGCCACTTTTCAAGTGGCAAACATTTTCATGCACTGTCTACAGCATCCACTGTTTCCCAAGAATGGATCAACACAATACATACATTAATCAATGTTTATTTGTTAAAAAAATTAATATTTTGTTTAATAATATTCTGTTGAGTGCGCGCCAAAGATTTATAAGCAAAGCAAATCCACTTGCAGCCTTACTTTTCGACAGGAGAGGGCAGTAAGACTGAGCTTCATGAACTGAACAGATTTTTAAAGCGATTCGTTTTTGGGGATAACATTTACGATAGCGACAGTTACATTTTGTCTCAGAAATAATTGTTGTTGATACTTAACAATTTATTTTTGTGTAAGGAAGGATTACCCGATAACAGAAAATTGCTTAATGTGAAAGTCCGACTTCCTGTTGACGTCACCTCCTTTGAAGCTCGCGTCATAACTTGACAACAACCACCGTAGTGCCAGATATTGTGACGTATTTCCTACTGAAGAGTGTATTAAAAACTTCGCTGCCGATTTTTTGGTGGGGTCACTTTTGTTGTCAAACGGTGAGCGGTCCCACATTGTACAGCAAAGCGTGGAAGCCACGTCTACAGGAAGCGACGGTCAGCTTGGGGAGTAGAGGCGTAGACCTGCTTTAGCATTAGCAACTTGGCACCAGCTCGCCTCCTACCTGCCCTACCCCACAACGTCAAATAACGGTTCTTCACAGGTGAGTAATGGCCAAGTACGAGATTTTAACAAGGTCGTTAGTGTTCAATGTTAGCCTGGCTGGGCGTTAAGTATACACGGGGGCGCCTTTGATGTTGTCAGTCGTGTTTTGACAGCTTAACTTCCATTGCGCAGTCGCATTCTAGCTTTTGTCAGGTATACTTGCAAAATTTCAACTCAATTGCACAGGGGCCCAAAACTCAAAAGTAGACGTTAGGTCTAACGGGATAAACATTTCAGAACAAACTGAAACTAAAGGCAATGACTAGTTTTGCCGTGACCGGCAACGCTCCTACTAGCTGTATTTTGCCGTCAACGGCTTAAAGTCAGACAGTGGCTATTTGCTGTGACCCGCAATGCCCCTGCTAACTCTATTTTGCCGAGTGGGATTCGAACACGTGGCCTGCACTTACGGGTTGAACACATTCACACTGCAAAAAGGACTGGAAGAAAAAAATATAGTAAAAGAAGAAAATTATTACTTCAAATAAGCTAAGTTATCTGCCAACAGAACATTTTTTTTAACTAAGTTTACCTGTAAGATGTTGAAAAATAAGAAAATAATACTAGGCCCATATCAACCACTGCGGTCTTGAAAATAGTATTTTCAGACTAAAAACAAGTAAAGTATTTTTTCAAGCTGTATTAAATAGAACTATTTTCTTAAAATACATGAGTATTTTTTTTTTACACTTGGATAACTTGGATAACTGAGTGTCAAGCAGGGAGGTAACAGGTATATTTTCTTTGTCATGCTCCAGCCAGGAATTTAACCCACAACCTTTAAGTCTGAGGGTAGGCACTCCCAACACTAGACCACTGAGCTGGTACTGAAATGAGGAAAAATGAGCTTAGTAAATATAACGAAATGAACCATATTGCACTCGTCTGTTTTCATACTTCACCCATTTATCTTATTGCTAGATTATGCACAATCTTAAAATAAGAAAACTTATGAAACTCCAGTTCAGGGTCTTTAATGTTGGTTAGTTGTCATCTTAAAATGCTTGTTTTAATCCTCACAGTACTTAAAACTGGCTGTTAACACTCAATGCCAAAACTGCTTGATCAAATAAGATAGTTAAGTAATAAGTATCTTAAAATAAGTGCAATGATCTTGCCTTACAATTTCATTTTAAGTACAAAAAACTTGTCAAATAAGCAAATTTAGGTTACATTTAAGAAATTATATCTTACTTAAGATTTTAGTTTGTGCAGTGCACTATTATTCCACACACTAGTGTCAGTCCAGTTCACATTGGGTTACTTGGACTAACTAAATTCATGTCATAATAAATAAAAATATAAATATGTTTATAATTGTGTAAAATATATTTTGCCATTCACAGTCTGTGTTTCTGTTGTCGAGTGACGTCCGATTGGATCAGTGATGTCTTCTTCTCCTTAGTTTTGCAACTCTGATCTCAAAGTTCAATGAGGTGTTCCTGTGCACACTTGCTGGTTTGAAGTTGGAAAAGTTAGACGTCCCACATTTCCACTTGTCCTCGGATGCAGCATAAGAACGCCATTTTTACTTGTGATGTTAGCTACGAATCGTCAATACAACAAAAACAAAGGAATTAAACTTGCAGTTCCAATACTTTTGAAGGAGACTGTATCGCATGTTTATTGCCCTCTTTCTGTCTAGGCCAATTCCACACTTTTTTCTTTTTTCTTTTAATCCAATGGTTGCAGTTATAGTCTGGATGTACTCAAATACAAATTCTAAAATGCTAATTTATAAATTTCTCAGTGAGCCAAAAGTTCATTTATGGACATCCCTAATCTAATGTCTTAAAATCCAGAAATCGACAAAGTTGTAGAGCAACATGCATGTCTTGTTAGTGACTGAAGTCTTGACTTGTATCGCGATGTGCTTACCTGTCCATAGGAAATCATGGCAGTTGAGAGAAGACTTGGCTGGCAAAACCTCCTGGCCGTGTCGCTCTTCTTGTTGATGTTACTGCTGTCCACGCATGTGAGGGCTCGGCCGGCGGTCAACATGTCCGCCCCCAAAGACAAGAGCTTGGCCAACAAGGACGACAATGAGATTCTTCCGCCGGACCACTTGAACGGCATGAAGATGGAGCTGGATGGCCACCTCAACAAGGACTTCCACCAGGAGGTCTTCTTGGGCAAAGACTTGGAGGAGTTCGACGAGGACTCTGAGCCGAGACGGAACAGGAAGAAACTTATTGACATTTTCTCCAAGTAGGACCTAATGTTTTGACAAACATAATTAATTAATCCTTGAAGGAGGAAAAACATTTTTTTTACATTAAAAAAATATTCGATAATTCAGGGTAAACAACCAAAGAGCTTGTGATATGTCTACACAATTGTGGATTTCAAATAGTCTGTGCAATTTAAAATGGGTTAAAAATGTTCCCCATTGTTAGCCGTCTGCGTGCTAAGGAGCTAGTTGAGACTGAAAGCCAGTGTGCCCTCTACCAAACTCTGCACTCCACTATTCATTTATTACTTTAAAGATGGAGTAGACGCATTATCAACAACAAATACGAATGCTACAATTTTATTCCCATCACGGAAACGGAAAAAAGAATCCACGTGGAAAATGAGAGTGCAAATTGTCCTTTATAATTTGCATTTGCTCCTTGTTTTCTTTCTAATTTGCCTTTAACCCTAACATTCCCAGAGTGGATTTCAACAAGGATCACAGTGTGAGCGCCAAGGAGATGCAGCGCTGGATTATGGAGAAGACGGAGGAACATTTCCAAGAGGCCATGCTTGAGAACAAGAACAGCTTCCATTTAGTCGACCCGGATGGCGACGGTAAGCATTTACAAACAAGCAGGATTTGAGTTTGACTCACCACTCTGATTACATTATGTTTGACAGATTGTTTAGCCCAGTTCAAGTCATTTTAAGACTGATGTCCTGTTTTTAAAAAATGTGCAGGCCATGTGACGTGGGACGAATACAGAATCCGGTTTCTTGCCGGCAAAGGTTTTAATGAAAAAGAAACTGCAGAGAAAATCAAGAATAATGAAGACCTGAAACTGGACGAGGAAAGTAAGTGAAGAACTAGATGAAATATATTTCCTGCATTTGTGTTCTTTGCTGGTGGTAGTGACTGAAGAGAAAGGAAAAAAAAACACATTGTCGGAGTAACTCAACCCAACTTTATTTATAGAGCAATTTCAAAACCACCAGAGCTGAATATAAGGCACTGTACAGAAAGTAAAAAATCAGACCAACAAAAACAGTGACAGTTAAAACAATACATTAATAACAGACAGATAATAAAGGTGTACATTCACGAGAATACAATTGTCATTTTTATTCTTTTAAATGTTGAATCTATCTAAATATTTTTTTAAAAATTGTACAAAACTTAAAACGGTAATATAATGAAATCATCAAAATCAAGTTCAACAGTTCGACAAGTTCAACAGATTTTTTGCAAATGTGGGACCAAATCTAGCACCAAAAAATCCTGATACAGCAAACAATACAAACACCAACATCATTGAAAGACATTTAAGTTCAATGTGTCTCAGTCCTGTCAAAGAAAAAGAAGTAATTCATGTTGTTAATAATTGTAAAGATAAAACATCTAATGATTGTGATCAACTTGATATGAAAACCGTGAAAAAGTTAGTTATGGGAATTTCTAAACCGCTTACGTACATCGCCAACTTATCATTTCAAACAAGGCAAATGAAAACTGCAAAAATTATTTCAATCTACAAAACCGAGGACATACAAGTTCAGAAATTACAGGCCGGTCGACCTACTACCACAATTCTCCAAAATTCTTGAAAAACATTTCGATAACAGGTTAGATAAATTCATAGAAAAACATAAAACACTTTGATAGTCAGTATGGATTTAGAACAAAACGGTCAACTGCACGATCTTTAACAGAACTTACTGAAGAAATTACTGATTTTACAATAGGACTGTTTGTGGATCTACAAAAAGCATTTGATACTATAAACCATGATATATTGATTAGTAAATTGGAGCGTTATAGTATTAGGGATACAGCCTTGAATTGGATCAGAAGTTATTTACAAGAAAGACAACAGTTTGTGGAGTTGGGGGAATTTAAATCAAAATGTTTGGACATGATATATGGTGTCCCCCAGGAGTCAGTGTTGGGGGCCAAAACAGTTTATATTGTATATTAATGATTTGTGCAACGTGTCTCATTTATTGAAGTTTGTGTTGTTTGCAGATGACACAACTATTTTAGTTAGTTTAGTTTTGGATACAATTACCTCCAAATTTAAGAAAGTAAAAACATGGCTTGATAAAAACAAATTATCAATAAATTTAAACAAGATGAAATTAGTTGAGTTTAGTAATGTTAAAATAGGGAACTGCGCAAGTCTGCGAATTAAATGTGTAGATATAAAAAGAATAAATTAGATTAAATTCCTGGGGGTAATTGTTGATAATAAAATCTGCTGGAAAGCACACATTAAATATATTGGATCCAAACTTTTTAAAAGCATCTCCATTTTGACAAAAGTCAAACATTTTCTCAACCAGAAATCATTACACATTCTGTACTGCTCTCTAGTATTACCATATTTAAATTATCGTTCAGAGGTTTGGGGAAACGCTCACAAAACATCATTACAACCTCTGTTTCTGTTGCAAAAAAAAGAGCTATAAGAGCAGTCCATAATGTAGGATATCTCCACCACACCAATACACTGTTTATACAATCTAAAACTGTCAAATTATTTGATCTTGTGGAATTCATCCATCCATCCATTTTCTTAAGCGCTTGTTCTCACAAGGGTCGCGGGGGTGCTGGAGCCTATCCCAGCTGACTTTGGGCAGTAGGCGGGGTACACCCTGAACTGGTTGCCAGCTAATCACAGTTGTGGAATTTAATACTGTACAATTGGTGTATAAAGCTAGACATAATTTACTGCCGGGTAATACTGAAAATATGATTTCAGAGAGACAGGGAGGTTATGGTTTTGAGGGGAATTCATAAGTATTCAAGAACAACATTGAAGAGTTTCTGTACATCTGTATGTGGAGTGAAAATTTGGAACAGGCTCAGTACTGATTTACAACAATGTCCAAGCATAGACCAGTTCAAAAGGAAATAGAAAATCAACATTTTTGAAAAGTATAGGGAAAAAGAAGTGCTTTTCAATGAAAAGGAACATTGGTTGATGTTATTGTTAATATAAGTGTTGTTGCTATTGATGAGGAAAAAATGTATATGTAAAAGTATGTCAATATATGCATAAGGCACACTGTTCAATGTGTTCACTATTAATAATAACTATAATAACCTTTGTTATTAATAATCAGATATATTAATTGTATACTAGCAGCTTTTTTTTTGTTTACTATACATACCTACTATTTATTGTGTAACAGATGTTAAAAGGGGTAGGACCTGATAAATTTACGCTTCTTCCTACTCCTTTTCGAACATGCATGTGTAGCTCATGATTGCGTGAAACTTTCTTATGCTGCTTTCGTTGCTTGAATGTTGTTTGTCGTTTTGTATATTTTGTCTTTACACATGTACTTTTATAATCAGTTTTTTTTTCCTTTATATACATGTTCGAAGAAAAAAAAATCCAGATTAACTCATTGACTCCCAGCCATTTTCACTGAAGCAACCCCCTTCACTCCCGGCTGTTTTACTGGATTTTGACTGATTTTGCAAGGCCCACAGAATATTGTGTTCTTTTGCTATAAAAAACATGGAACCTACCAAAAGAAAGATTAGAGTCTCTTCTTTCATCAAGAAAAAAAGTCTAACTGTTTCCGTTTTGCAGCAATTACAATTCTAAATAGATTTGTGAATAATGATGAAACTTAGCTATATTCTGATGCTGAGTAAATTAGCTTTTTTTTTTCAACATGGCCCTGGTTGATCTCTTTTGCTCTGCTGCCACCAGCTGGCCGTTTGTGTAATAACTACCATTTCTTCAACCGTTCTTTGCAGTTAAGAGGCTGCATCAAAGCCTTCTGTATGCTCTACCATAAAAAAACCCAAATAACTTATAAATACATCCTTTGGACACTTAAAACATTTAAAAGAGAACGGATTTATACGTTTTTGGAAGCAAATGAATTTGAGTTAATGATAATAAAAAAAAATATGACAAGAACAATTTATGACTAGAACTTGTAGAGTGAAGCTCCAATACAGTATTATCTTGATGAACTAGAGATTACGTGCTCAATTAGTTTGACTGTCAAATTATTTTGAAAAGAAAAAGACAGAAAATAACACTGTGTATTGTACCAAATAGTATTTACATAATAAAAGAGAATGTCAAGAAATGAACTAGTTTTATAACGTGTAATTACGACACGTATTGGTTTGAATGTGGGTAACTTTTTTCTTCTTTTTTTTTTAAACCCCAAAACGCTGAAGGTGAACTTTTTGTTGCTTTTTTCTGGTGCAGCTCAGGAGGTTCTGGAGAGCCTGAAGGACCGCTGGTTTCAAGCTGACAACCCTCCTGCCGACCAGCTGCTCAATGAGCAGGAGTTCCTGGCCTTCCTGCACCCGGAGCACAGCAGAGGCATGCTCAAGTACATGGTCAAGGAGATCATGCGAGATTTAGGTACCGGCCCACTTCTGCTCCGCTCTCTTGCCCAGTATTGGCCACATTGTAATTATTGACATTACACAGCGGTGATAATCTGTTAGTGGCATAGACATGACAAATGAGTCCAAATGTGAATGCATCCACCACACATTGTACACCCAAGTAGGGCTGGGCAAATATCGATATAACAATTATATTTATATATTTTTAAATGGGATATGGAATTAGACTATTTAGTCTATATCGATAGAGTTCAAATTTGTGCTGTGATCTTTGCTCTCCTGAGAGTGTCACTGTCCCGTGTGGACGCCGCCCCTTCTCTTTCGTGCACAGGAGGGGGAGGGGGGGGACACTTGGCACTTTTGAAGCACTCTCCTCTCCTCCAAAGCGCGGCGGAAGAAATCACAATATGTAGGTAGGGAGCGAGCAGGCCCAGCGAGCAACAGCACGTGAGCTAGCATGAATGGCTAGCAAGCAACTAGCAAGAACTCACTACACTCGCTACACTGAGAGGAGTGCGATAGACAAGTTCTAGCGAGGGGTGGAAGCAGTACAAATACTTTTCACCGTCTAAACAGTGCCACAAACTGAAGTATAATGCGTGTGAACCTGCACGCTGCAGGAGCCCCAGTCGTAAAACCGTCCACAAGTTAGGGTTGGTCATATTTTGTTCTTTTGTAATGATCCTTACGTTTGCATCTGTGGATTTGTCAAAAAGGGGAAGAAATTCTGTCATTTTATTTCAGTAATCCATTTATATTGCACTTTTCTCATGAATAGATCTCAGAAAAAGATTGGCTGATTATAGTTTATAGGCTATTTTTATTTCATTTTTTTCACTGTGCACCTTGCAGAGCTTTAGTTAAATGATTATGCAGCATTTATATTTTATCATTTGAACAACTGGGCATTTTTCATGAACCAGGTGAAGAAACCTGTTTATTATTTATTTATTTCTATTTAGCCACTATTCACTCAAATATCCGGTTTCAATAAAACTGCTTGTGACATGTCATATTTGGCTTTGACTGAAAAATTTCTTGCAGGGGAAAAAACCCCACATATATTGCCAGGATATGTATCGTATATTGATATTAAGCCAAAATATATCGAGATAGGAGTTTTGGTCCATATCGCCAAACCTGACACCCAAGCCTTTGCGGTTTGGAATTTAAATGCAAACCGTACGATTTGTGCCTGTGCAGACCAGGACGGCGACCAGAAGCTGACCCTGCCGGAGTTCATCTCACTCCCCGTGGGCACCGTGGTGAACCAGCAGGGCCAGGAAATGGACGACAGTTGGGTCAGCGAGCGCAAAAAAGAGTTTGAGAGTGTCATGGACGCAGACCACGACGGCATCGTCACCATGGAAGAACTGGAGGTGCCCAACCACGCACATTTCAGTATCCTAAAACGATTCAGTACCTTCAATTGGCCTAAATATGCATTTGTTGTTTTGTGCGACAGGAGTACATGGACCCCATGAACGAGCACAACGCTCTGAACGAAGCTAAGCAGATGATCGCGGTAGCCGACGAGAACCAGAACCACAATCTGGAGCTGGACGAGATTCTCAAGTACAGCGAGTACTTCACCGGCAGCAAGCTCATGGACTACGCCAGGAACGTCCACGAAGAGTTTTGACGCGGCCGCATGGTGACATATGACAGCCGTTACCGGAGCCCATTTTTCGTGTGGGCTCATTGAGGCGCGGACTATGTGCAAAGCGGCCGTCCCTCTTGAGTGTGTCGCGCTACGTTCACAGTTGATTAGTGTGCTTAGCCCATTTGCAAATATGTGTATATGAGATATATACCTGGATGAGACTGAAAGCAGCTTGTGAGTGTGTACAGTGTAAATATTTAATATCACTCGCATGCAGCAGATCAACTTGGCTAATTTAACTGGGTTCCTTTAATAGTTTATCTCACAAAAAAAAAAAAAAAAGTAATGTAGCAGATTAATATATGAGAAAAGCTCAGGTGTCGTAACAAAAAGTTCTTGATTGACTGATAACAGTACTCTAGCCCACGTTTATATGGGCAGCACTCACACGCATTATGGGCTCATTTTGTCAATTATATATATATAAGTGTGCAAAAAAAGTGGCCCATTAGTCTATTGTTTTATTCACTACCGTGTTGGAATGCTGCTCAGTGACGTGTAAGAAAGAGGAACAATGACTGCTTTATGCAACCTGTTGCAAATGCACTACGAAATAAATATTTCATACCAAATTAAAATCTTTGGGTGGTGTCAAATTTCTCCCTTTTAGACGCAACACATGTATGCCTATGAGAGCGACATAAGAATCCTGTCATGAACCATGCCAGGAACTAGATTATCCGGATACCACACAGGATCTACCATAAATTGGATCGAACGTTTCAGAATAAAAACCCTTTGAAATCTGCTGCTACTGTGGTCGCAGAGTGACATTGCATTAATGGTGAACCCTGTGTTATCACTCAAATTCCAATTCGGGTGGCTTGTGAGCATAACATTTTAAAAGACATTCTGAAATGCTTCATCTGATCATAAGCCATGGTTCACGTTAGAACTTAGAATACAGGTTACAATTACTACTTCCGTCTCTCACCTATATAACCAGAGGGAACGACCATATTGTACCTTCAAATCTGAATATGCTGTATTATGAAACAAACATTTCTGAAGCATGCCTGTCAAAATGTTTTCCAGACGAGCCTGAACTGGGATACATGATAAATACTCATCTGTACATTGAGTCCTTGGTTTACGATATGGTTCTATTCCTTTGGCAGCGACTTAAATAACAACGTTAGCCTGACTCAGATAATTCATCTGAACAGGCAGAAGAAACAAAAACAAAATGAGTCACATTTTTACATCAGCCTCATATGTTGCTATTAAATTCATATAAATTAATTAGGAGCCCTCCACTTGTTTTCGCTAGCCCTCAGTGTCACAAGTTTTAACAGCTGTGACCCCTGACCTAAGAAGACTTAATTAAGTCTCTTGATAGTTTTCATCTTTGAATTGTTTTTATTACCAAAAGTATGGCTTCATTTGATATTAAAATGTATTCAGTGTCCCTCAAAACACATACTTGCATTCCAGATTCAAGATTGTAATTGCCATGTTGGTGCAAACAATATGTTGTGATTAGTGAGTATTTTGAAGCGTTAGCATTCATTAAAAAAAAAAAGATTAAGCAACAAACAAAAAGTCCTATGTGAATTCACAAGGTGACGACTTTTGCCATCAAGATCTACTATGTGACCGTAGTCTTTGATACAAAGTTCGATGACATCATATAATGCCTTTGGTCATAGAGCAAACAAGACGCTCAGTGGGTGATTACTCCGAAATCGACAATCAGGCTATATATAGACAAGTCGCGTATACGGATTTCCCCATCTAGAATCAATCTGCGATGACGGATTCCCCAGCACCTACACTGAGTGTCTACGGCACGTCCCCACTGCAGGAGAAACTGGCAAGAAACATTGTCAGCACGCTGATAATGACGCTCGTCCAGCGCTTCCCAAAGAAAGTCAGGAAGTCGATTGAACAATACGACCTACAGCTGATAATTGGATGGATCTACCGTAAAGTTCTGAAGGAGGTCAACCTGGAGCCCCTGGCTTCTATGAACATGGTTGCCTACAATAAATTCATCAAGACCGTGATTGAGGACCTCTTCCAGCGGTATCATTCACAGGAGAAGTTGCTGGAAGCTCTAATCTCAGACGAGCCATTGTTTGATGACGTTGTGTCCAATCACTTGAGCAAAAATCTCAAAAACCTCGACCGCGCCTCAGAGATGAGCGCAATGAAAAAGTTCTTAATAGCCATGGGCAGAGCTTTACTCAGGCCGACCAATCCGCCACTCGGACTGCAAACGGTCTCATAACTCTTTCAGCTTTGATGCTTCCGCAGCCTTCTGTGGTCATGTTTGGCATGCACGACACTGCAGCCTGTCATTTGTCATTTGACCAACCAAATGTATTTGATGAGGACTATAAAATTCTTAACACGGCACCAGTAAATAAAGTCATCTAAAATTTTGTGACAAAGTGGATGAATGATTTTTTTTCACAGCACATAAATATTTGTTGGGACACATTCCATTGTTTGATACAATATTCAATCAAGAAAATTGTAATCAAACAAATTCAAACACAATCTGCTTCTTCTTCTGGTCGCTGAATCGGTGGAGACTGATGTCTGTGGATCTCACTCTGCTTCATCTATCCTTTATTCCTTTCCCCAGTCTTTTGCACATGCGAGTCACATCACGGGTGCGTTGCGTTCTCATTAAATTTGCATTTGTTTTTGTAATCCGAACAGTCCATAAAAAGATCGGATTTGACAAAAAATCCGAATTGGGCATCACGCCCTGCAGTCTGAAAGTAGCCTTAGATGGCTTCCTAGAATAATCAGAGTCTTCCTTGTGCAGAACCCTCCTTGAGTGAGCACAAGTACACTCACTCTGTAGCTTAAGAATTAATATAGTATCATCCATCCATTTTCTTTCATTTTTTTTCTCTGAAGAGCTCAGTATTGTTCATTCGGTAATCTTACCGATTCGACATGTCATCATCATTGCTCCCTCTCTCTCTTTTTTGTCTCTTTTTTTGTATGTGCGTGAGTATGTGCATGTGCGGGTGTGTGCATATCTGTGTGCGTGTGTGTGTTTACTCAATAATTCCCCTAAAACCTATTAAAAATCCCATACCGTTCACCTAAACTGAATACTTCAGAATCCAGGTAGAGTCGTGAAGTTGTCAGGAGAGCCGAGGAAGGATCAAAGAAAAGAAAGAAAAGTGAAATCCAGCACCAACCAGACACCACCTACGACCCACCGGGTTACCAACCAGAATCTTTCACCAACCCCAGAAACATCTAAATTCCAACAAATTAGGAAGACCTCAAGAGACCAAAGGAAAGACTGAGGAAATGAAGGAAGGACAGATGAAGCAGTGTGAGATCCACAGACATCAGCCTCCACCGATTCAACGACCAGAGGAAGAAGCAGATTGTGTTTGAATTTCGGTAGATGCTGGTGTGGTGGATCTGGCACGCATGAAAACCTCCACAAAAGAGGGGAGCCGTCGATAGGACATAGCAAGCACAACCCCCCAGGGCCCCCCAGGCCGCGGCAACGCCAAGGCACAACCCCCGGGCCCCGCCAGAGAGCAAACCCAGGAGCCAGGAGCGCCCCCCACCCCAACACGGCCCGCGCCCCAAGCCCAACACAGCAGAACGGGGCACGGCAGACCCACTAGGCACCCCACAGCCCCTGCTCCCCCCACGAGAAAACCCACAAAGGCGCAGGGAATGTATAGTATCATAGTTAAATATTTTTAATATCCATCACATTCATGGAGTTTCACATTACCAGAGTAAAGGTCTTGGTGGTGAACTGTGGCTTCACATAAAATAGCCTGGTTATCCAGCCTGTCTGTGATTTCCAGAATTTACTTCTTAAACTTGCACAAGCTAATTAGTTTTGGGAAGTAACTACGGTAACCAACGGGGAATGTGGTCATACCGGATACACATTGCTGACACCGAGAAAGAATAATCGGTTATGATCACTTGAATTAAAACCTTCAGTCATTTGGAGTGCAAAAACCTGTTTCTGGTAAAAGAGCAACAAATAGGAATTAGTAGAGGGGAGGACATTGGAAATAATTTTCACAACTTATTGGTGTCTTTTTGGTACTACAGAAAGTAAACAAGATTATCTACATGATTTGCCTTTCAAGACCTACTGATGTCATCACTCTCAAGCAAGGGGGCTGAGTCACATAAGGTAATCCTTTGTCATAGAGCTAGACTGAAAATCGCTAAGTAGGATGTCACGACTCGGTGATTCACGATCGAGTCACATTGTTTTAAATTTACAATCTGGAATTCAATGTGGGACTCGCTGGAAAAGAAAAATGCAATCAGACATTTCAGTAGAACCGGGGATTCTCCTGCCAATTGTGTCGAAACATTTTGAAAACATTTCATCAGCCCAGTGGTGCATGCTATCTGAAGGGAATTTTGACTCCAAAACGGGAGCCACACTGGCGGACATGTGCACAGAGATGACCCAGAAACTTTCTTTTGATGCCTTGAAACTCATCATACCAATGTTCCTAGAGCGGGTTGGCGATACAAAGGTTGATGGTTTCACTCCGGTCCTGGAGGGCGCAACGAACAGTGCTTTTGCTTCAGCACTTAGCATCCCGTTGCAAGAGTGCGACTTTGCCAGCAAACTGGACTCGCTGTTAACAGATGAGATTACCGAAAGGGTAAATCGTACTTTGGCATCAACTACAGACAAGTCCACTCAAGCGCTTGTGCCACTCATCTACATCCCTGGCACGTTCACCAATCTCAATGTGCTTTACCAGATGGTACGTCTTGCTTGCAGTGCATTGTGGACTTACCTGGGTCATGTTGAGTCAACAACTCGGTGTTTGGGAGCGTGCTGGCGTCAAGTGTCATGTCGCAAGCATCATGGTCACGCCCGGGTGACAGAGATTGAGAGACATGAGAGTCTGAGGTCATACTACAGCCCAAAATCGAATATCAGCGTTGATGAGACAACTGAAGAGGTGACTAAAATCCTCCGCAAATGGTCGGGATGCAAGGATACTGAATCTCCATATTCGCCAAGTGAAACTCCTCTAGATGTTCAAGGCACGGCGACTGACATTGTCACAACAATTGTTGGTGATCTTCACTATGCCTCCGATATGGACAGTAACAGCTGCAGCCCAGTAAGCCCTCACTTTGACTTGAGGTTGATTGAGAAGACATTGAGAAACTTTTTTTCTTCCCATGTACAAACGTCCACACGCAAAAACAGATTTGTTGAGTTCTCAAAAACTAGGTTTGATAAAATGATGTCTGACGTGGTCCATCAGGGTATGTGGAAAGACTCAGAGTACCTGGTGTTTTTCCAAGGAACCTCTGCTGGTGTTGAAGAGTTTGATCCTGAGGTGTCCCTGCCAAGCACCATCTCTCCGCCTTTCAGTTTTGAGAGAATCCAGGACGATGTTGAAGTCTTGTACAACAATTTTGCAGCGGCAGGAACAAAAGTCACCAAAACGCTAGAACGCCTCAATGATGAGATTACAATATTTTCAAAAAAGATGAGGGATAAAATCTATAACCATATCAAGGCAAACCAGGCGACCTCTGCCTCTGAGTTTGTAGGCAAGCAAACACACGGGCAGAGAAAGCACAAAAAACGACGCCTGGATCTTCTGTTTAACATTGTAGAAGATTCCGTAGGGACGTTCTTGCAGCATATGCTCCTTTGGATGGAAATGGAGACCACAAAGAAGGCCAGTATGAATGCAGTGTGCGGTGCCTTAAATGATATTGACATGCTCATGTCTTCAATTGAGACTCCAAACCGAAGGAAATCGAGTTTGCAGCCAAGATTGTCAGTGTGTGCAGAACAGCAACAAGAAATGCACTCTCATACAGTATCAGTTCCCGTCCCGACAGCAATGCTTGAGAAGCTGGCTCGGAGTCTCGTAAGCATGCTGATCATGACGCTGGTGAAACAGTTCCCCAAGAAAGTCAGGAAGTCGATGGGACAATGTGAAGTGCAGGGGATCATCAGTAAGGTTTATCGTGAAGTTTTCAAAGAAGACAATCTGGAATTCCTTGCTACTATGGACATGGTCACCTACGGTAAATTCATCAAGGTAGTGATCAAGGACCTCTTCCATCAGTACCGTTCTAAGAAGAAGGTCTTGGAAACTTTCAAGTCCAATTCTGATTTGTTTCGAGATTCTGTGTTGAAACATCTCTCAAACAACCTCAAAGCTTATAAAGATGGCCAAGGCAGGAGCAAAATGAAAAGATTATTTTCAGAATTATTCAACCCTTCCACACCTTGACGCCTGGATTACATATATCAGGGTTGTTTAAGAAAACTAATAATCCCCTTCTGATACGTGAGCAGATGTATGATAATTAGAATAGCCATGAAGAGACTCGGTTCCAGCTGTGCAACTATAACATCTGAAGTAAGGATGGATAGAAAACAAGGGACCATGGAAGTCACTTTTTAAACTAAATCCAGTTCATGTTTGAACCTTTTGTGTAAGAATTATCAGTACTTGTAGGTACTGCACATGCTCACCTCCCAATGGGAGTCCGTGTGGTCAGTGTGACCAATCCATGGTTGTTGTGCAACATGTGTGTCATGGGCACCGGCGGATGCCAGCTTTGACCATTTGTAGCATTAGCAACACCATTGTGTTCTAAACATACCACTACAGCTTCCGACTGTACACTTGAGTTCAATTATATGACATTGCAGAATCTACAGATTGTAAAACTACATCTTTCTACCATGGACGCACAGAGTAGCCTGGAGGTGCTGGGTTTGGCTTTGTAGACCTGAGTTTGCCAATAGGAATGGTCGTTTGTGTTCTTGTGTCAGCTAGACCAAGTATATATATAATTTATTCACAGGATAAATTGGTTTATTCTCTGCCCATTTTAGGATCAATGCATTGTGTAGGAATTCCATAGATTCATTTTTTGTCTATCACTCCGTATTGCTAAATGGCAACACTACATCCTCAAAGAGTTATTCAGGTAGGAACTAATACTTGTTTCTCAAATTGCTTTATATTTGTTAAATCAGATACTGCTCTCTAGCTCAACCGAGTAGTTAAATGGTAGATTCCCAAACTTGGGAGTTTTTGTGGTGTCTTTCTGCTAATCTTGAACTTTCTACTCAGACTGGAGTACAAGTGCTTACTGAGAGTCTCCTGTTACACCAAACCAGATACATGAATAACTAGTTCATTTCTTTCAAAATAAAGATGCAATTTAATAATCAATAAAATAAAGATGTACAAAAGTGTGCTTTATTCATATTGGAATTTTATTTTTTTTCAATATATGTCTTGGGTGTAGTGGCAATGTTTAGCAGGAAAAGGCCTGCTTTGAGCCAGATCTCAATCAAATTCTGGTACTGGATTTATTTCTTCTTCCTCAAAATGGAAGTTGTTTTAAGAGTATTGCAGGGAGCACACTATCACAACAGGTTTCATCAGCACTGATTTATTTCTCAAATAATGTCCATTTTCATCCGCTCCACCACCATTGTGATCCCACTGGGTGTCACCCCCACTATAAGTTTTGTTGGACTGCTTGTAGACCTGAAGACCCCCCCCCCACTCCTACCCCCACCCTACCAACCTCCCTCCCTCCCTCCCATCATAGACATAAGTCATAAGACACATTTTGTCTTCAGGCTGGCCTTTATCCACCAACAGAAACCACTTTCAATTTTTAGAAGCCAGCATGGGGGATTCTAACTTGGAGTATTCTCCAAAACCAATAATTTCATTTCACCTTTATAAGTCTTGAAATGAATCAACTGACTTAAATATTAATAAATAAATAAAAAATAATAGTAACTATAATCTTCCTCTCTATAAGGAGAACCGTTGAAAACCATAACTGCTATGTTATGGAAGTCACATTTCGACCAAGTTGTTCATTAAGTCAATTTGCCGGACGTAACATTTCGCAATCTTGGAGAATGAAGATGCAGCAGCTGCAAACATAGCGTGGCTTTATAGCAACTCGCTAACTCCGTAAACATCTGATGTCTGTAAACACCTGACGGAAACATTCCCCTCTCCGCTGTAATGCACTACCTGTATATTTAGTGAAGTGCACTTTTTCTTCCCATTCTACGTGAACAATTCCCCGTTGACGATTCGATGGAGACAAGCGAATAGTACCATACTACTGCGTAAGAATGATTAACAGTGGGATATTTCGGAACCCTCTACAATCACAACACAGAGAAATGCAAACCGTACCAAAGTGAGTCGGACCACAATGCTTGGTGGAAAACGGGATGTGGAAATGTCCTACTAGAGTACAGTAAGGAGAACAGCAGGTCTTGTGCCCCATGTGAAGGTCATTCCTTTTGCGTGGTAACACAAGTGCATCCCACAGCCAGCTCGTAAGGACACTTGCACCAGATATCGTTCGGCTTGTTGCGGATTCTTTTGTAGACCAAAATCTGGATGTAGATGGGCTTGGCGACCATATGCGCCACAGTGCAGTTCTTGCAGACAGCATGCTCGATGTTCTCAGGCTCCCGACCTTCAGTAGAATCCCACCTGCAATGAAATGGAACTTTATGAAGACACCAACGACACTGGGGTTTTTAGATCCCTGAATTTATCATTAAACCACCTAAAACACTAATAGGAATAAGATCTGTGAACAATTATTTTGAACAGGCCCCTTTTTCAAGATAAAACCTTTAAGAGGAAGTCAACAAAAGCTTGACAATTTAACATCATCTGTGTCTGTCGAGAACACCTGCTTATGATTGGGGCTCATTCGGTCGAATTCCTTAGTGAGTGCCTTGAACTGAACTGAATGGCATAAAAAGGTCCAGAGACTCTTCTAGGCCCTTGATTTGAGTTCTAGGATTAGCTCCTTGAGTGAACTTTTTGTCTGGTGTCAGTAGCAAGAAATCCAACTCACGTCAGTTCCCAGGGAGCAACCGAAGAACCTCCCAAATCTGACACATGTCGGAAGTGCGTGTGCTGAAGTTTTTGTGTAGACGTGCACTTGTTTGGACACACAGGTGAGCTGCACACCGTCCCCAGTACGACCAGTAACAGCTGGAAACCCTAGTAAAGAAAACGTAAATAAAAAGCACAAGAGTCGCATCATCAGTATAATCCCTTGAGAGTTCATATGTAGCATAAAAGCTAGCTGAGTATTAGCATTCAAATTTATGCAAAACGATAACACTGGAATGGAGCTGACTTGTTATTTTTAGTTTTTTGAACGAACAAAAACTGGACCTGTGCTATTTTTTTCTCTATGCGTTGCAGGATCCATTGGAGGCACAATGGGATACCCGCTACACATTCAAATAGCACTACAGACAGTACACAGCTGAGGTGATGGTCAAGGTTGTTTTCTATAATTTCAGGGTTAGGGTTAATAAAGCGTTTGCAATGGCAGCTTTGACTAAAACCAAATCAGTCACCTTACTCCGCTCAGTGTCGGCTAGCAGATAATGTTTGCTAGCTAACAATATTTGCCTATATCTCCATGCAACGGCCCGAGTATGCAAGATGTCCTTCCGCATTATTTCTTGTTGTTTACCACTAAGAACAATTTGTGAAGCATATTTTCTAAATATATAAGTACCCCTTGCAAATTTTTTAAGGGTTTTGAACCCAAAATACACTAGCCACAAAAAGTTAGAAATATTCAGGTCAGGGCAAACCTAAAAAGCAAATAACCTAAGTGAATTTAACTTAACAGTTTCTAAACGTTTAACTTTTTAAACTTTGCACATATTCAACTGTTTAATGTTACAGTTGTTTTTTTTGCAAAACTTATTGTTCTCGAACAAGGATGTGAAAGGCAAAATCCACAACAGTCGTTTGACCCATTTCAATTACTAGGCCATTCTGTGACTCTTGTAGTCTCTCTGTTGCAACCTACTGATAAGACTCAGTGGCCGCTTAAAGCCTTGCAATAGTACCTTTCACCTCGAAATTTCACCCAAAACGTCAATGACTCAAACAACATAACAACATAAGGATGACTGAAAACCTAGCTAGATTTTTAGCATTGTTTCTCGACTCCAAAGCAAAAGCTCGTACCAACAAAACAAAAAAGGCTCTGTACTCACCATAGTTACGCTGGCAGTCATGTTGATGTCAGAATAGTTGATTCTTAAAAGATTAGAACCGATTAGACGTACAAACATCGAATGGCTGTCTGACCAGGCAGTTGCTTCTTTTTATATACCCTTCCATGCCCGTGACGCCGACATGCATTTGCATGGAGAACTGACCACAGGAGGGTGGGTTATGGTTCCACAATCCAAAGCAACTTTTATCTTCTTTTCTTTTTTTAATATATATATATATATATTTTTTTTTTCTGGAGAGCTCAGTATTGTTCATTCAGTAATTTTACCGATTTCACATGTCATCATCATTGCTCTCTCTTTTTTTGTTGTTTTCTTTTGTATGTGGGTGAGTATGTGTGCGTGTGTGCGTGTGTGAGTGTGTATTTATTAGTTCACCTCAAACCTATTAAAAAATCCCATACCGTTCACCTAAACCAAACACTTCCAGCCAGAGTCATGAGGCCGTCAGGAGACCCGAGGAAGGACCAAAGAAAAGAAAGGAAAATGAAATCCAGCACCGACCAGACACCACCCACCAGGCCACCAACCAGAGTCCTTCACCAACCCCAGAAACATCTAAATTCCAACAAATCAGGGAGTCCTCAAGAGACCAAAGGAGAGACTGAGGAAAGGAAGGAAGGAAGGACAGACGAAGCAGAGTGAGATCCACAGACACCAGCCTCCACCGATTCAATGACCTGAGGAAGAAGCAGATTGTGTCTGAGTTTTTTTTATCTTCTTATTGATTATGCAGGTACACGTAATCAAGATGCTCAAGCTAGTTGGGGTCCTATTAGATAATACACTTCGGCTACTGCTACGGTATGTTGTATTCTCAACATACTTAATCATGCATGCCTAGCTTGCGGTAGGTAATTTGTAGATACCTCTGGATCAATAAATCTTTATAAATGATGTTTAATTCACATACAGGAACACATTGGTAGAACAGAGGATCGTATGTCTACCTCACAGTTCTGGAGCTCTGTGTCCGGCCCTGCTGTGTGACGTAAGCTTGTTCCCTGTGTTTGCAACGGTTTTCTCTCACCAAGCGTGTTAGCTTCATCCAAGAAATTCTCTATACTTATGAAGGTGTATTGGCTAATGGTATGATAATGGTTGATTGACAGGCAACCAGTGTGCACTTACGCATGACGTTAATAAGGGCAACCACTGTAGAGAATGGGTGGATGAATGAGAAACAATGTTACATTTTATGATACTAGGCTTTGTTCTGATTTTATTTTCAAATGGTTCATGCTGGTCTTAGGTTAGATCACTCATTTGAAAAAAACACTATTGATTTGATCACATCAATGTACATTTTTTAAATATAATCACAGGTCTTGTTATCACTAATTACAGGAGGCTGACGTGTTTCTCTGCCATCTTTCTGGTACGGATACCCGAAGGAGAAGAACTTCGCTAACTAATTTAGCCCTGGTGATGCTTGCAACTAGCAATGGACCCAACGGGTCGAGCGCCATTTACCTTCCACATGTGGTTGTCGTCGCGTCCCATGATTCAGGCTTCCGCCGCCTGTATCCCTCTGCTTTGTTCTTGCTAGCGTTTACTAGCTTCTCCCGCTAGCCGTTCATGTTAGCCGCTCTGGCTAATTTCTGCTTGCCGGGCTAATTACTCACCCAGCCAACTCAATATCTCTCGCTGGGTTGGTCGCTCGCTCGCTCAATCCAAATAATAATTGCTACTAATTGGTGGTAGGCTTGCCAAGTGTGGTCTCTCTGAGACACGTAGTGCGTGCGCCTCAAAATTGTTGCATTCTATTATAATACACACGCTGTACCTTTAATGAAGAATAAAACAAAAATTGGAAAAACATTTTTGTGAAAAATGAAAAAAATGAAAATGAACTGAAACTGCATCTCACGTTTATAATACTAACGATAATTACTATCATACATGAGCTTCCTGGATTCATTTTGGTATTGCTGTACCTCCAGAAGAACCAAAATATGAAATATATGAACCAAATGTTCTATTTTGGTGTTATTGAATTAGCTACATTTTAACTCATTCACTGCCATTGACGACTATAGACGTAAAAAATTAATTAGAACTATTTCCATTAGTTTAACATTGTTTCTACTTTTGTTAACAAGAGTATGAAAACCTATACTTTTTTATTGTACATTTAGAACAGATATAAAATTGGTGATTAATTGTGAGTTAACTAGTGAAGTCATGCGATTAATTATGATTAAAAATTTTAAGCGCTCGACGCCCCGAATTCTTAATAATCTTTCAGGATTCAGGCGTTTGCTGTGAGTCAGCTAGCAACACTCTTGTTTGGAGGCAAACAGCGCAGACTCACATTGGCCTGATTTCCATGTGTATGTGCTGGTGTGTGTGTGTGTGTGTATGACAGAGTGTGTCAGGGATTCCAGGTAATAATGAGGGAGTCACCGGTCTTCCCTCAGGAATTTACAACATGTGAAAAAGGGGAAGTCCGAGCTGTGACCCGCTGAGGTGCAATGAGTAAAGATGTGACATAACCAACTTTGAGCAACTTAAAAAGTAGATGATGTTCAAAAACATTGGGGTTCTTTCTCCAAAATTAGAACAAGCAGATTTGACTTTAAAAATGTTGCCGCTGCCAGACTTGTGAGATAAAAGAAAAATGTTTTACAGGGGCAACAATGTTTGTCTTTAATCTCAACATTCGTTATTATTCTTCCCGATATATTTTGTATATTGAAATGTCTTGGCTGCCCAGCTTCCAGCAGTGTGTGTTTGATTTTTTCTTGTCCAATCAAAATTCAGTTTCTATGTGTTACCATGACACCGGCGGGGCCTTCAATGCCATAAGTGGTGACCCATGACACATACACATAACTAGCTATGGCTGTTTTTTTTTTTTTTAAATACTAATTGGCTACAGATTCACCTCTCTTGGTCTTAGCGAAAGCTTATTTTATCAAGACGACATCTTGGGGGGGAAAAAATGGGCTAATTGCTGAATTCATAACCCAAAGAATGCACCTCAGTAAAAAAAAAACCAATGGAGCAGTTTGTCATGACATGGCGCAAACGTTCCTAAAGAATTCAAATGTCAAGTCAAAACCATGTTTTATTTGCTGTCATGATGGCAATCAATCACAAACAAGGCCTTACACATCACGAGGCTGGACAGACAACAAGCGCCAGTTTACAGACACAGTCGATCGATGGCATCGGCGGAAGAATTGCACGTCACCACGTTCCAGCTCATTTCAGGCGAGACACTAATAAGGCCACCGGTGAAATGAAATGGACGCCAACGTCATTCCTCCACCGTTGTGCCATACTGGGCCGCAAGATGACAAAACTCAAAGAAAAACATTTACTTTCTCTTTCAATGTGATCAAAGCTACAAAAACAAACCGTTTCAATCCTCAAGAGAACACAGAATTATTATACAGATACACAATAGTTTGACGCCCACCTTGCTCCCCCCTCCTCCAAAAAGAGATAGTGTCTTCAACTCAATAAAAAACCCAAAATAGTCTGCGAGTCACCACATGATCTGCTGCCCCAATCTGCATCTTTGGGATACAATGGAAACAAACCACCAGTCAAAAAGGGTTTGTGGGTTGGAACATTCAGTGTTGAATATATGGATCAATAATTATACTATGTACAGTATGGAAACAAACCTGACTTGAATAAAACCATAATGCTTTTGGCCCATGTTGGCTTCTGGAGTACTGTTACAGACACACTCAATCTGAACTGTGAAACAAACAAAACTGTGGCCCGGGCAGCGCACACACATTTTATTGTAGGCGCTGGCCTATGAATCCAATGTATCCCCCCCACACCCCCACACCCCCACACCCCTTCCCCCTACCTGACTGCAGATTGGTGCTCCAAGTAGACCTGTTGAAACATCCCGCTAAATGACCATGAAGCACGTTTTGTGCAGTATAAACATCCGCTTGCATCCTAGAAGGTGAAATGCGTACATTCTCGGGTTTGATTCCGAAGCACAGCGGCGGACTTTCCGATGTATTCACAGACCGTCCAGGTACCCAATGTCAGCCATGTTTGTGAGGGTTATTAGTTGAATTCAGGCACCATTCCAAAAGTTTGCAACAAACTCAGGACGTCAATTGTCACAAAGTCGCCTTGTTGACGTCCTTCATCGGGTGGTTGGACTTGGTTGTGAGGAATGTTTGCTTCAAACACAAATTGTCTTTATTTTTATTTCTTTTTTTGATGGTTATTTTATATGAAACAGTAGGAAAAAAAATGGGGCCTTGGAGATGACCCTCGTCCTTGAAAAGATCTTAGCAAGTGGGGGGACTGCGAAGCATTTCGTGTCGCCGAAAATGTTGCACAGGCTCAAGTGTCGCTGGTCTTCACAACGTTTTAGCAACGTCAGGGGAACCACTGAGGTGGAAATGTGACACGGCAAAGATCAACAAAAATGCAGATGCTCACTTGAAAATGACATCACCGGGAGTTGGCAAAAGTTCATAACTTTTTTTTTTTTTTAAGGGTTCCAAAAATTTGGTTTGAGGTCGGGGCCAAGCCAATATGTGAACCTCAACTTTGTCTGTATTATTTTTAATGCATTTAGACATCTTCTAGTCAGGACTCCCATGGGAAGTATAATCTTATGGACAGTGATGACTTAATAATAATAATATACCCAATAGAGTATCTAAAACTGTTGATTTGTATTGTTATTTTAATATTCTTTTTGGGAAAAATAGTTTAAAGTCACTAAATATAGTGAAAATGTCGCTAAGTTGGCAACATTGCAGACAAGTCGTAGCTCTTGCTCGGCTCGCTACCTCGCTTGTAACATCCACATAGATACATAAAATAATAGCACAATTTTCAAAATAAAAGCATCATATATTTTACATTGTATTTTGGACTCCATGGTCTCTGTAAGGGCCAATCAGATACAAAGGCCGGGCCGCCCCCCTGAGCTGTACTTTGCCCAGATCTGATATACAGTCTTGTCTATCAATAGCTGGCATGTCTCTCTCTCTCTCTGTTTTTTTTTTTTTTTTAATAAATATCTGATCCGATTAGCTAAACTACACAAACACATTGTAAGCAGCTTTTCAAGGTCACCAATGGAAACTGTGTGTTGCCATTCGTAACCCAATGTTGCTTTTAGCTGCCAACACAATACATTATTATTAAAACATAATTCAACTGCGATGATTCCATCACCATAACACCGCAGGGGTGTCAAACTCATTTCAGTCATGGGCCACATCGTAGTTATGGTTTCCCTCGGAGGGCTATTGTGACTGAACCCATATAAATGTATGATGGCCTCATACAGTCATACATACATAACAGATAGATGGATAACTACTACTACTAAAACAAAGTTTGACTCTTTTTTTCAAATTATTTTAAAAGAGGGATTGGCTATAAAAAGAAAAAATGTTTGCAAAACCTTAATGTTATTCAAAGTGGAGACAATTTGGCCTTAACTCATTCACTGCCAAAAACGTTAAATAACGTTTAGTAAAATCATATGGAGGAGTGCCAAAGACGTTAAAAGACGTTTTTTTCAAAACAGAGGTGAAACTAACCATTTTCTATTGTTGATTACTGAAAAACAGAATAAGGTAGAAACAAACTTTTTTTTCTGATGAAAGATGAGAGTACAATTTTTCATTTGGTAGTATGTGTGTTTCCATAGTCCAAACACATAATTTTCTGTGGACCTTGAAAGATCAGTCAAAAATGCTTAAATCGGCTGGCACCCACGGCACCCGTTTTCTGAAAACGTCTGGCAGTCAAAGAGTTAAGTTTGACACCTGTGCTAGATGCAACCAGGATGAATTATGTTCTGAGTGTGAAATATGCATGAAAAGCTCTTTTCTATAAATAAATATTGACAAGCGGACGCAAAAATGATTACTCGGTGCTCCCACAAATGAAGATTTTCATTCTAGTTCTATTTTTTTTGGCTTTAGTTCTATTACAAATAAATAGGTGCGATTTGTTTGTTGAGGCTTTTTGGCAGGTCTGTAAGCTACTAAGGTCAGAGGTCAACCAGACTCCCTTGGTAAATCCGAGCCTTGAATCACATTTTCACCTCTGTGTTCACCCTGAGAGTTTCCGACTGAGAATGTGTGCGGTACGGAGGACCTCGTGCGATGCATCCTTTCAGGTGGTCTGCAGAACACAAAGCAGGACAAGCAAAAATGATAAAATTAAACATAGGCTTAGAAAATCTTCAACTGCAATGCAACAGGCAAAAATATCTGATTTCCACATTTGAATTTTGGTAACTTCATTAATATTTCAAAGTTTAGCTTTTTCTATTCATTTCTTCCACCCTATTCTATGTCTCAATTTATACTAGCTTACCACAGTGCATTGTCAGCCAAGTAACGCCAATTTATACATCTTATACAAGTTGCATATTGGTCCATTTCATGTTCCGTTCCAGTTTGACAGAATATAATGTGTACAAATGTATCCTGAAGAAAAATGCGTGTGAGGATTCATGTAATCGAAAATTGTAGCTATCTGTTGAAATTGCACCTTGTTAGGTGTGATGGAAACAAGATACTGATAATAATCAAATATAATACAAAGTGTTGTACAAATGTGCACATTTATCCAGATTTGCACTAATGTGGTTCCTTCCAATGTTTTAGGCATTAGATTTATCTCGCAGAAACATCTACACTAACAACCCGTACATACTGTACATTAAGCATTGTATGTGAAATGTCAACATTTTAGAACTAAAAATTGGCGACTCCAGCGAGTCCCCTTTTCTTCTTCTCATGGAAAACACGAGCGAACACCACCACTGTTTTCCATGGATAGTGTTTTGGATCTGTCAAGCACAGCAACAGCACTTTGCATAGAAGTCCCCACTCCCACGCGTGGCGGCCTGGCTATAAATAATTGTTGGCACAGCAACAACCTCCGCCCCTTACAAATACTTAAACTTAAATGCTACAATAGAAACACCTATCAAGGTGGTGTTGTTTTTTTGTAATGGGTTAAACTTGTTTGTTTAAATCGTCATCTTGCTGTTTTGTTAAAGAGTTAAAGATAGCGCCATGTTGTAAATACTGACTGCTTTTGTAAAGTAGATCCTCTCTGTTTGCAGTGTTGTTAATGCTTTGAACTATGGAAACTATTAAAAGGAAAAATAAACTCACAAATCAATACAAAAAAAGATTAATCACCCAGCTCTAATTTAACTGTACAACGCGCAACATGTTAACTCATTCACTGCCATTGACGTCAAAAATTCATTTGAACTATTTCTATTAGTTTAACATTTTCCCCCACTTTTGTTAAGAGTATCAAAACCTAGAAAAAAAATAGTGTACATTTAGAACAGATGTAAAATTTTTAGTTAGCTATTGAAGTCATGCAATTAATTACAATTAAAAAATGTAATCGCCTGACGAGATTCCAAAAAAGAAAGATTATTAAAAACTAGGAGCGGCAGGCGATTATAATTTTTAATCATAATTAATTGCATGACTTCACTAGTTAACTCACGATTAATCACAAATTTTATATCTGTTCTAAATGTACAATAACAAAAATTCTAAGTTTCTTGTTAACAAAAGTGGAATAAAAATGTTAAACTAATAGAAATAGTTCAAATTGATTTTTGACGTCTATAGCCGTCAATGGCAGTGAATGAGTTAAAACCCACTGAACATTGTTCGTAGACATGCTGTATCTTAACTGTCATCTGATCAGGTTGCCACTTGTTGTTCGTGTAAAATCTTAGGACACTTTGTTGAATTGGTTCCACAAGAAGAATTTGTGGAGCAGCTGGAAAGTTAAGGATGAAACTTCCATTTAGGTATTCTGATTCCACATGAGTTGAGTCGTAGATGTCACAGGTGACAAATGGCCTGCACTCTCCCAACTGACCTGTGCACTCTGCCTCAGCATCTTGTGTCTTGAGCAGGACGACGGGTCTTCCTCCCCCGAACCCTCACGTTCCGTCTCCCGTTCGCGTTTTCCTGTGATGCCGCCTCTGATGTGAGAAAGTGCTGAAGATAAAAAAATTGGGGAGGGAAAGGGAACAGAGAAGATGAAAAGGAGAAAATAAAAGTGATCTTAAATTCTTTTGGAATATCAAACCATAATGTGACCAAATGTTCCGGAATTTTACCACCACAGAAGAGTACAAGTGATAATACTTTTACCAGTAAAAATACTTTTATCAGTCACCATTATAGTCAATGTTGATTTCCTTCAGTATGTACCAACATCCTACCTGGTTGCCGAGGCACAGCAAACTCATGATGCAGTCGGCTATTGGTGACCACTGTGTTGTTTTCTGGTACTGCATGGTAACCTGCAAGACAACATCAAAGCTTACTACTTACTAGTTTTTTTTAGGGACGATACCGATACCAATTATTACTAGCCAAGGAGACCGATAACCGATATCTGGAGCCGATATTTAATTTCAGTAAGAAATATTGGCATTAATTTTTTTTTAAATATAAATTCCAACTCTTACCTTTGTTGGAATGCTTTAAAACATATGTTTATTGAACAACCTTTCAAATTTGCAAAATGTAAATTTTTCAAGAAAAAAAAAATCTTAGACAATCATCATATATGTTTTAAAATTCTAAAAAAACTTCAGAGAGCTCAATATCAAATTTCCTAGGGTCAGCAGCATCTTTTATAAAGCTAACTGAAAATCGAAATATATTGTTTCCTGCAAGGTCAACACAGTTTTATATGGATCTATTATCAGTAGGGATGCAACGATATCCAAACATCACAATAATAACATATCTGCTTATAGAGCCACAGGAGCTGCCAGCCATATGTGCGTCTATGTGGAATCGTCTCTCATCCTAAACTAACTTGCGCTGCACTAGGCAGGAGCTGCGGCTGGCTAGCTAGCACAGCTAACCACTCTCCTTATATTGTTGGAAACTGCTCCTCTAAATCACAAATCCTCACCTCTAAGGCGGCAAGAAGCTACACTTCTGACAAGAATCGTTATCGTGAAAGGAGGACAAGAAGTAGCTAATTAGGCAACTCACCAAGCAAGAAAACAGAACAGGGAAAGATGGCGAATCACGGCTAACTGCTAAGCTAACCCGAAATATAGAACAGCAAAACACCAGAACTCCATGGAAAATAATATAACAGCTGCACAGAAAACACACACTAACTCAGCCAGGAGAAATGTACAGAGTTAAAAATGTATAAGATCAGTAACCATATTTTTGATTTGATTTTTAGATTTTTGCGTTTGTTTGCACTATTGTACACTAGTGCTGAGGTAAAATTTTGAGTTTTGAAACCTGTTTTTTGTTTAGGACTTTTTGTTTAGTATTATTAATTTAGGTACACTAAGGAACTACATAACCCATTCAAAAATGCTTCCATTATAATTTTTATACTACCAATTATGTTTATGACTCGACAATTACTGTGAAGTGTAGGGCTGGGAAACAAAGTCGTCCAACTCGGTTGTGTCGACCCACCGTGCTGCGGCACCATTGGCTGTAGTCGCTGCCCCGACTGTTCCTTGCTGTGAAAGTTGAGAAGGATGCTCCCGCTGCCATTGCCCTTAGCGACAGAGCCGCCTGACACTCCAGGAACTAGAATAGCAGGGAAGAGGAAGATTGAAGCGGGTTGACGTCCAGGAAACGCCCATATGAAAAAGTTTTCTACAGATTGCATATGAATTTTATGAATTACATGTGGATCATATATGCCGCAAAACACCCATATACAAAATGCATACAATTTATATATCATGTTTGCCATATAATTATGCTACTAATGTTCATACATGTTTTCTTGTGCAAATGATATATGGCATGCCATCATAAATGCCAACTAGTGGTGAATGGTGACATCCAATGAGCACATCTGTTTTTAAGTATATTTACGTAAGAGTTTGGATATTTTGTATTTTGGTTTTTAGACAACCAACTATATTTGCTCTTTGATAAATCAAGATAAATACAATGAAAAGTCAAATATTCACGAAATGCATTTATGAATTACATGTATTTTGGTTTTATTAACCTTAAAAACACACTTTCATATTCTCACACTTTTATTACAATGCAACAAAATATATTTTTTTGTAACAATAGTATGTCAAGATATTGTTGTGGACTTTGTGGATTTTTGGGAGTTGATTTTAACTCCTGAAGTGTAATCTTAATATTTTCAGTGTTAAATTGTGTCCAATGTAGCAGTTACATATTAAAACTGCAGAGATTGTAATTAATTTGCACGGGCACTTCTCCTCTTTTCTTTCTCCTTGCTTGTCGCAGGAAACATTGACATTTGAACAAAAGTAATTTGGGCACATGAAGTCATTTACACTCTCAGAAGAGACTTCCCTGCAAAAACTGGACTGTTAAAGTTTGGGTAAACATTTCAGTTATTATTAGTAGTGTGAAGCCTGGACAAAATAAACGGACCAAGCAGACGGTCCTTCTCAGTCCGTGTATTAGAAAAACTTAATGACAGGCTTATGTCTTTACAACAGCCAACCTACAATGTGGCTGGATAGCTCAGTGGTTCGGTTCTCACACTTTGGATCAAGTTACTCTCGATCGAATCCCTGTCATGGCAATCTTTTAAGAGTGTTACTAACATATTAAAAACATATATAAATGTCCTAAATTACTTAGAAATAATTGACTAGAATTACAAACCCAAATTCCCCAAAAAGTTGGGACACTATACAAATTGTGAATAAAAACTAAATGTAATTATATGGAAGTGCCAAATTTCAATATATTTTTTCAGAATAGAACATAGATAACAGGTTAAAAGTTTAAACTGAGAAAAGGTATCATTTTAAGGGGAAAATATGTTGATTGTAAATTTCATGGTGCCAAAATTTAGGAAAGGATGCGGGTATTGAAATGGCCAGCCTGTAGTCCACTTCTTTCACTTCTACAGCGCATCATAAAAGGTGCAACAAAGAAAGCCCAAGACAGTTAAATAGTTAGAGAGACGCGTGTTAGACAAGAATGGGACAGCATTCCTATTTTGAAATTTGTCTCCTCGATCCCTAGACGTTTACAGACGGGGAGGGGATGCCTCACAGTGGTGAAAATGGCCTTGTCCCAACTTTTGGGAGATTTGTTGACACCATGGAATTTAAAATCAACATAGTTTTCCCATAAAATGATCCATTTTCTCACTTTAAACTTTTGACCTGTTCTCTTTGTTCTATTCTGAATAAAATATAAAAATGTGGCACTTCCACATTATTGCATTCAGTTTTTATTCACAATTTGTATAGTGGTCCAACTTTTTTGGAATTGGGTTTGTAGATATTAAATGTAAGTGATTTACTATCCATCCATTTTCTTAACCGCTTGTTCCTCACAAGGGTCGCGGTGGTGCTGGAGCCTATCCCAGCTGGCTTCGAGCAGTAGGCGGGGTACACCCTGAACTGGTTGCCAGCCAATCGCAGGTGATTTATATCAAGTTTCATACATTTCTATAAAATTCATATATGCATTTTGTTAAATAGTTACTTGTATCATATATAAAACATTTTAGATTTCATATATAAAACATATGCAGAACTTGTAATATTTACATAAGAGTTTGAAAATCCCATATATGATTTATGGGTTCTTTTTGGTATGAAAGGGGCCATAATTGCACAGAAATTTTACATGACATATACAGTCCTTATAAGGATAATTCTACTCAATTTATTTAAGGAATATATGATGCTTGTCATATATAAATCATTTAGAATTTTTTCATATGGGCGGTGTCAACACAGTGTCTGTGCACTTACTGTGGTGAGCGTTGTTGTTGTTGCTGTTGTTGTTGCTGTTGTTGCTGCTGCTGTTGCTGTTGGTCCCCGGCTGTTGTTCTCCAGGAGAGTAGGCCATCATTCCTCCATTTCCGTTGCCGTTGGTGGATGGAACGGATGCTAGTAGGCCTGAAAGACATATACAAATATTTAGAATTGAATGATCAGAGTGGTTATCAATGATTAGCACAGCGCTGAGTCAAAAGTGCAGACCGATATAATCTTTGACTCCAGATTTGGGGCGCTTGAATTTCTTAAAATTTACCAATGTTTTCCTGCCGATCAATAGAGAACGGATCATTGTAACTTTTCTGGTGGTCTATCCTTTTATTTGGTAGATTCAATATAAAAATGATCATGGAACACAATATTCTGTGGGTTAAAAAATTACAAATTCTCAAAGATCAGTGGTGCTCTGGGGTTGTTAGTAGTGCAAATGACTGGCATTAAATGAGTTAACATTATCATTCAACGTCAGTTGCTAATTGACTTTTCTGTTGCTCTTGACAATGAAATGGGTAGTGCACTGTAGAGGTGGCATTAGCTAGCAGGTTAGCCATTATGTTTTTGCTAAAATGATTCAAAGACAACCAGTGCAATGCCCTGATGAAAGTTTTGGTTTGACCGTTTATCCTTCAAGAAGTCGCTACTACACTGGCAGCAGGCAGTCTTGCGATCTTCTCTGTACCATTATTTATCACATCCTTCTCACCCACATGTTCCACCATAATTAAGATTTGGGAATTTTCCGTTCCGATTAGTGGTAATCACTTGCTCTCGACCACCTGGAAGTACCATCGTGCCCATTGTTTGCAACAAGGTCTATTGGGATTAAATTTAATTTGGGTTTGGATCTGCATGGATTTCCCAAATTGTCTCGATTTCTCAGTGAATAATTGCAGCAGACATACTCGACAGAAAATGTATGAATCGTTTACGTTTGGCAAAGGTCTCAGACTCTCATATTTACAATCATATACTCATATTGACTGTAAATTAGCAGGATTATGCCAAAAAATGTGAAAGAGTTCATGTACTCACAATATTCAAAATCATAAATATTCTCACCCAGTCCTCTGTAACGGCTCAGCTGCTGGTAGATCTGCTTCATCCTCTCAATGTTGAGCCGACTTGCCTCGGCGTGGTGCACCATTGGTTTCGGGTAGTGGACGCCGATGACACACTTGGCGGCCACTTGCACTGACTCGGGTGCATTCCACGGGTCATATATGAACTTAGCAGGGAAGGCTCGGAGGACAGGTAAGTAACGTCTGAAAGCACAGGGAGACATTCGATTTGCCGGCATGTGTCAACAGGATGTAGATGCTCACACACATGCACGTGTGTATACAGTGTGTGGGGAATGATACCAGGAAATACATTTCCGCGGTGTCCGATCGAGTAAATAATATGGTCACAACTGGTCACCATGATATCGTCATTCACAATCATATATTGCCATTTCCCTTTGGAAAATAATAGATGCGCTAGGTGGCTGACGTACAAGCAAAAAACAAAAAAAGCAAAAAAACGCCTGCCTTTCTTCCTCCCCTCCCTCTGCTCGGGCCGCTGACCGATGGTTGGAGACCACCAATGTTAAGCAGCATATATACAGTAATCTGTTACAGGCCCAGGTCAAAATCCCTTCCTCTTTGACCTTTTCAGGAACCCCCAACCAAGACTCTCCCTAAATTTTCAATGTTGTGATACTGTACTTTGAGTTTTTTTTTTATCCATTTGTAAATGAAATGGATTTTAAACATCAATGACAGTGTGATTGTCTTAAACAGGGATAGGTAACCCTGGTCCTCGAGAGCCGCTGTCCTGCGAGTTTTAGATGCCTCGGGTGATTCAAATAATCCGCTAATCAGCAAGCTTTGAAGACGCCTGGTAAGGATTTTTTTTTTTTTAATCTAGTGATTCTAATAATCATTCTCGTTACTGTAGTTCATTTATCAATCCAATGTAGTTATGCATCTGTTAATTTCAGTTTGTAGTCATAAATAACTTATGGAGAGTGCTGACAAAGAACCTGCTTGAAAAAAAATCACTTGTAACCCAGAAATACACATGAAGCTGTTTAGCAAGCTAACATGAAATAATCTGTCTTGAGGAGAAATTAATACGTGGAACTCTATTTTTGAATACTTGCTGACATCAACGGCCTGTGCCAGGAGAGGGACCCACCTGATGAAGTCACCATTGGGGTCTGTGCGCCGGCCAAAGCCCACAGGACAGTAGCAGTGGAAAAATTGCTGGAAGAAGGAACTACAGGATAGCCACATCCAACTGCCGGCATTCACACTCCAGTCGGCGTCAAGAAGCAGCTCCTCGAAGACCTGTAGCACCACAAACCGAAGTGAGCAGGACTGACTCAACTGCATACAATAATGACAAGTTAGCTGGATACACCTGAAGTGACTTGCTCAAGAGAAAAATAAAGAAATTAGCTTTCCATGTCTGTAAATCAAAAACACTTCGCTTCATTCACTAAATATTACTCTGTGTTGAATTTATGTACGCTCCTGATATACACTTCTGACAATGTCATTTATGTTAATTATGCAAAATGGCGCCCACTCTGTCTTCAATTTAACTCTGGTTTTTGTACAGTTTTTGACACATGCAGCAAACTGGTTGGGACTAAATTGACTTCACCCACTGGTTAAGCTTTGTTTGTTACAGATTTAGAAACAAAGCAAAATAATATAGTGAGCATGAACATAAAGGACTCTATTTGCCATGCCCAGTGCAAGTCAAGCATAATGTGCGCAGGGGCGGGCTGGACTGGGTTTTGGTATTTTTGCAGACGCGCACGGCTTGTTGCAGATAAAAACGGGCGTGAACGCTGCAGACTTGATACATTGGCAATCAAAGCGGGTCCTCCCGTTAAAATTGGCGTGCAAGAGGTGCACAGGTCCATGACATAGGGGAGGACATAGGGCAGGAGGTCGAAGCGCGCTGTTTATCAAGAACTACAAGTAATTCACCGCAGGCAGATCATGTAAGAACCACCTTCCACCCTCATCGTTTGTGTCCGTGTGCACCCCCTAAACCAGTGGTTTTCAAATGGGGGTACGTGAAGGCACTCCAGGGGGTACATGAGATTTTAAAATATATTTATTCGGTTCATTGACAAATGAAAAATTCAACATGGTCAAAAACAAGACAAACTTCCAAAATCCCATACATAAATATACAACCGAAAGGGTTTAGGCAGAAGCAAAAGCTTGTCAAAATAAGAAATAATCAATAATTAAATAATTGTATATTTTATATATCACCAAATTTAAACAAGTCGCCACAAGGCGCTCCACGGCAAGGTCTAACCTTGCACGTGCCCTCTGAGCAAGCACAATGGCAACAGTGTTAAGGAAAAACTCCCTACTTCATTTTCAATTGTAGGAAGAAACGGCAGGCAGACCGGGCTCAGAGGATGACCATCTGCCCTGGTCATTCTAACAGCAGTAAAACAATACAGAGTACAATGGTGCGGTTTAGAACACAGATCATCCAATAGAAAAATGAAATCATGAACAATGGAAAAGAATACCAAACATTCAACACACATCAACTTCATTACGCTGCTAAAGAAATCTATGATCTGTCTTTCCATAGTATAGCTCATTATCATACCATCCTTACAAAGTTTTTTCATCATACTGAATGACCTACAGGTTTTGATACTTTCAGAACAGTTGTTCCACATATTGACACCTTTTACTGACACACTTTTGACATTTGTACGTATTTTTTATTTTTATTTTTTTTAAATAGTATGGATCCTCTGAGATTATATTCTTTGTCTCTGACTTTAAACGTCTGGATACTTTGTGGTAACTGTCCATTTAAACATAATTTGGAGTGTGTTACGACTTACTTTGTCATTAAATTTTTGTATATTTAACTGAATAAAAAGTGGATTGGTTGGTTCTCTAAACGTTTTTTGACTAACAATTTGTATTGCTTTCTTTCGCAACAAGAAAATTGCATTTGTATTTGTTTTGTAAGTGTTTCTCCAAACCTCAATACAGTAAGTCAGATATGGAACTACGAGTGAATAATATCATATTTTAAGGGAGTTTTGGTTAATAAAATGTTGTGCCTTGTATGAAAGAGCAATAGAGTTAGAAATGTTCATTTTGACATAGTTTATATGAGATTTCCAAGATAATTTACTATCGATTATTACCCCTAGAAATTTAATTTCGGTCACAGTATCAATTTCAACCTCATTCATTTTAATCTTTCTGTGTTCATTTGATGCCCGATTTCCAAAAAGTATGCATTTTGTTTTCCCAGTTGGTATGTAGTGATAATTTGTTTGCAATCATTTCTTAACAATTTGTAATTCATTTTCAACTATATCCAGGAGTTGTCTCAGGTGATCCCCACTTAAAAAACAACAACGTTGTGTCATCAGCAAATGAAACACCCTTCAACGAAGTGGTAACCAAATGTAAATCATTAAAATATATATAAAAAAAAGGTAAAGTTCCAAGAGCTGATCCCTGTGGAACACCACAAGTGACATTAAGCATCTTTGAATTTGTGTTGTTCATATAAACAAACTGTTACCGTTCTTCTAAATAACTACTTCATAGGCCAGTCCTCTATTACCATACCTATGCAACTTTAACAAGAGCAATTAATAATCAATAGTGTCAAAAGCTTTTTGCAGATCCAAGAAAATTCCTACTGAATATTCATTCCTTTCAGTAGCATTTGCAATCTGTTCAACCAAATCGATCAGGGCAAATGAAGTAGTCAGTTTTTTTTATAATATAAACAATATAATGAAGATGCCACCAAATTATCAGGTGCTCCAGGAAACGCCTTTGGTAAATAAGACGAGGCTAGCATAAAAATCTAGATGCGTCAAATGTGTGTCGTCTACGAATATAGAGCCCTAAGACGGGTCAAATTCTACTTTCTTTGTAAAAAAATTTACCACCTCATAAGAAGCCTACAGGTCCAATTGTTAGTAGTGGTGGCTAACATCCAATTATATCTTACCTTCATCCCTTCCTCCCAGCTTATCCACAAGTCCCCTCTGGTGAGGAAGCATGCCACAGCATGGCGAGCCAGGTGATGGATCCAGCCCTCCTGCCTCAGCTGAGTCATGATGGCGTCTATCCAGGGGAAGCCTGTCTTGGCCTCAGCCCACTTGGCGAGCGCCTCAGGATTTTTGTCCCAGGGGATACGGACACAGATGGGGTTCCCCTCCATCTTGTCGAAGCGCGGGTTGTTGGTCGCCGCTGTGTAGAAGAACTCTCGCCACAGTAACTGTCCGTAAAGCGAGAGAGGAGGGGAACTGTTCTTTTTCACCTGAGAAGAAAATATTGGAAGCAGTTTAATAAGTAGAATTTAATAAGTAGGACATTAACACATTCACTGCCTTTGACGGCTATAGACGTCCAACATGTATTTTAACTATTTCTATTAGTTTAACATTTGTTTTCACTTTTGTTAACAAGAGTGTGAAAACCTTATTTTTTTTAATTGTACATTTAGAACAGATAAAAAAATTGTGATTAATCGTGAGTTAACTAGTGAAGTAATGCGATTATTTACAATTAAAAAATGTAATGGTCTGACGCCCTTAATTTAAATTAAAAAAAATGTTTGAATCGCGTCAGGCAATTAAATTTGTTTAATTATAATTAATCACATGACTTCAATAATTAACTCACGATTAATCACACATTTTATTTCTGTTCTAAATGTATAATACACATATATATATTTTTTAGGTTTTCATACTCTTAATAAAAAGTGGAAAAAGTGGAAAATTAGTAGAAATAGTTCAAATGAATTTTTGACGTCTATAGCCGTCAATGGCAATGAATGAGTTAATAACAGACAAAAGGATGAAATAAAGAGAACTCCCACAACAAAATTATACACTAAATGTCAGCATAACATTACTAACTCTTATCCAGGTGTCAAATAAGTTTACCACTGCTTGTTTTAGAATGTAAAAACAATGAAGTCATCCATTTGGTTTTTAGCCAGTGTGCAGGCAACTTCCTGCTTCATTGAGGACAACACAAAATGTTACACTCATTATTGGCATTAGACCGGGCAATATTGATTCTTTAATTATTCCACTTATCACTCATAGAAATCCCCAGATCACTGAATTCCACCGCCAACCATCCATGTCCCCTTTACTATTTACAATCTAGATGGTTCATGCTCAGTAATCGAAAACAACAATCCTGATCTCTGAGATGACTGCCCACCTTGCGGTAGAGGTCCGTGAGCTTGAAGTAGAAAAGGCGACAGGAGAGGCAGCCGAAGCGCAAGTAAGGGCTGAGGCCTGTTGGGCTTGCCAGCAGCGAGTTGGCGTTCATCCTCGGACGTTCAAAGTTTGCCACCCATGCCTGGAAGGTGCACAAGTAAACCAGGGGCGGGGAGGTGCAGAGCATCCCACAGCAACCAACGGCTATGTCCACATATGCATGGGTATTTTTTTCTTAAAAACAAACTTTGTTTCCCCACCTTGGGGTTTGAAAACAAATCTCCACATCAAAATGCATATCAAAGCCAGATGGCATTGTAACACGTAGCTCAATGCCACTTTAGGAAGGTATTTTAGGAAAAGGCCCATTAACAGCAATGGAAGAAGGGGGCTGACAGTACAATGAGTTGAGTTGTGTTTGAGTTAAAACCACAATAGCTAGAAAAAAAATTGGTTCGGGTCAGAAATGTTGCACTCAATGCAAAATCCATACAAAGAATCAATTATTTTACTGTCGCCCCAAAAATACGAGCAAAAAAATATATTTTCCTACTTTTTTATTCATTTACTTTAAATAAATACCCGTTTGTGCGTTTGTGGACATGGCATGACACGTCATTCCAGAAAAAGGGTTGTACCAAAGTGAAAACTTCTGAATTGGAGAAGTGCAAATCGGGACAAAACGACGTACAGTGAATTTGCGCTATTAGTGGTGTATATGGACCGGGTCGGACTGTGAATGGCGAAAATCCATGTACAGTTGACACACATTGAAATGCATTGGAATTTTTTTCAAACACAATATTATATTAAACATTTATTTGTATTTTTTTTTCTCAGACAAGTGTTTGTACATTTGCCTTGAACACAGAGGTCGGACTAGAGAAGCACTAAAAAGGTTATGTCCTACTTCCCAGTTTTCTGGAATGCACTGTTGAAAGTCTTTGTGGATATTCAGGGAAATCTGTCTCTTCACAAATACAACAACAATAATAATAATAAATAAAGACAACCCTCACCTTTCTTTCTAAATGGCGCTCTATTCTGGTCAGAGCCTCCGTCTCTCCTCCTGGCCACACAGCTGTTGGCAGGCCCTCGGTGTCAAAGCCTGAATACACGAAGAACAATTAATCCAGCAATGTAATACCTCGTAAAAAGGCACATTTTATACAATTTAAAACAGTGGAACACAGCACAATTTGAGATATAACAGCCATGATAGGTTATCAATAAAGTACTTTTCTCACAATGCGATCATGCTCATATGTTTACATAACCCTAGGGTATGTAAACGTCCAAGCACAACTGTATACATATCGTCATGCAAACACAAACGACAATTGACAAAGAATACTACTACTCTAATGTAAGTGACTCAGTTGCTGTAATATTAGTAATTCTTCATAGATGATAATGAATATCTGCCTGTGAGTACTGTTGTATTATCTTCCTTCGTGAGTTTTTCCAACATTTGTGTTTGATTTTTGCTTTGAGGTTTGTAAAACTGTGCCTATCCATGCTAACTGTTAGCATGTTAAAATCATTTTACATCATGTTAGCATTAAGCTAGCAGGGGCCGTTCTTATGTTTCTCAGACAAATTAGTGATGTTGCAAAAGCAACACAGAATAAATTCAGCCATTGGCATGATTTATATTAAGTGACAAAATTTGTTCTCTCAAGACGTACAATTCCAAAGTGAAAGCAAAGAAAATACATGGAATGGGGACAACCTCGCTTCAGAATGAGACCTCTTCGAATTGTGGATAAAAATCAGATTGGACATCTGCCAACTGGACTGCAGCATTAATGTACAAAATGGATGTACACCCCGTCAATGCAAGTAATTGCACTCAAAGGTTTGGACACGATTTTTTATTCAATAGCATGAAAATGTTTGTCCAAACTATTAACAGGTGGTGTGCATATAAATATACACAATCCCTCATGATGATACTCGTATCGGCACATGGGTACACAGTTTGCACCTTGTCCAGGTGGAAGCAGCAGATGGCTGCCAAGAGTGAATGTGGTTTTACAGAGGCTAACAGCATTACTATGTTCAAGGCTATTTTAAGAGACAAACAGCCTGACCTCTGCTTAACAAGCATAAGAAACCTTAAATATACTTTACTGACACCTGACTTGGCCCAGGTGGAGGCAAAGCAAGTCTGTGCTCTCAATTGAGCCAAACCATCTGTGAATGGAAAGCAGACATCTGGATGGAAGCTCAGAGGAAGATGAGCTGCTACACAATTAATCCAATAGTCAGATTTAGACCAGCAGCGTCTTTAAATACCAAAATGTGTCCTGACAGATGGACTTAATTCCACAACGGTGTTTAGCTACCACAAAAGAACATCCAGCCATTTTCTACTGCTGATCCTGCTCAGGGTCACAGGTGAGATGGAGCCCAACCCAGCTGACTTTCAATGTTTTGTGATTTCTCTATGTGGACAGCGGTTGTAGAATTTATTTTTCTCTTGCATGACAATCAACTATGCTCAAATGTACGGAAGAGGATTAGGGCCAGTGAAGAGAGAAAAAAAGTTTGGCAGGATTCTCACGTCATTCTCAGAATTAAAGTCAGAATTCTGACTTTAATCTCAGGATTCTGATTTTAAAGTGAGAATTCTGACTATAATCTCAGGATTCTGACTTTAAAGAGAGAATTCTGACTTTATTCTCATAATTCTGACTTTATTCTCATAATTCTGACTTTAAAATGAGAATTCTGAAAATTAAGTCACTTTAAAGAGAGAATTCTCACTTTATTGTCAGAATTCTGTAATTAAAGTGAGAATTCTGACTTTAAAGTAAGAATTGACATAATTCTCACTTTAAAGTGACTTAATTCTCAGAATTCTTACTTTAAACATTAGGTACACATTCAATTTAAAGTTTTGAAAATGGTGAAAGAGCCATTCCATTTCAAACATTTGTAATTTGGAAAATTTATTCAAAATCTGAAAAAACCCCATCTCTAATGTATTGTGTACAGCTTCTGAAGCTCCACTGTATTTCATCTCAATGTCCAACATCATAATGGCACTGTGGGTTGTGGCTTATAAAGAGTACAGTAATCCCCCGCTATATCATGCGTCACATTTCATGGTCCTGCTATAATGCCGATTTTGTTTGTGTTATTTAAGCAGTTATTGTAGATTTTCTTCTAATACTGTTTGTACAATATTGTTGTGTTATTCACTGCTTTTGCTCGCTCAATACATTTCGGGTTTAAATGTGTTTGCACTGTTTTAAAGGCGTGTTTAAGCACTTAAATAAAACAGTTAATGCTAAAAACAAAACAACAAAAAAACATACATAGGTGTGCATTAAAATAAGTTTTTGCTAAATCACTACAAAATGATTGAATTATTTTCTTTGATTATGTTTTTAAGATCACGATAAGCCAAAATCAAAATCATGATTAAATTTCAATTAGTTGCCCATCCCTATCACATTCTTTTTTTTCTTCTTTTTTTTTTTTACTTATAGTGAACTGCAATTATTTTTTCCAATAAAAAAAAAGAAAACTATACAACAGAACAAGTGACAACAGGTGTTTCTTTGTGGTGTTTTTCTCACCAAGTTCCTCCAGAGACGGAACCCCATATTTGTCTCCATGGTCGTCCATGATGGGGGTGATGCAGTTGGCCATCAGGCTGTCTGACAGAGTCTCAACAGGCATCTCAGGAGGATCCAGGCGACTGATCAGTGTCTGGAAACGCTTGTAGGTAAGAGGTGGTTGGCCACTGTTCAGTTCTATGATCCTGGTGGGTAAGGGAAGAGTTAGAGACCATCATTCAGCGCAGTTCAACATGGCTTGACAACATGCTGCTGACCGCGGTGGGGCAAAAAGTAGACGTTGGGGAGATAAGCTGAGGGTTTTTTGTTATTGCTTAGCCCAATGCCTACTCCAGTGTCACCATAAATGTAGTCACTGCTATGTTTTTTGTATCGTTTTTTTGATCAAGAATGGTGAGATGCACAAGGAGGATTTGAAAAGAGAAGACTAAATGTTGTCCTTTTTTTTTTTAAAAGAAGAAGTTTAAAATCTGTTTCTTCTTCCGGACTATCAGTACGCCCACTTTTAAAGGGAATGAGATGAGCCACTTTGGTTGGCGATGAATCAAGTCGGCTGTGTTGACGCCCACAATGGCACAAACGGGCCTTTTTTAACTGTGCCTGTTACCAACACTCCAATTAACACTTGGTCTAACCCACCTGCGCGCAAATTTATTTAGCTTGCCACGCCTGACTTGGGCTCGTCATAAAAATAGAGCCCTTAAGTGTTAAGCTGTACCCCTCATAACAAAAGAGGGCACACACTGTTTCCAATGGCAAAGGTTGACAAATGTCAAGTTAATAATAATAATAATAATGTTTTGAATGACAATCTAGAAGTGTCAGGTTTGCAACATACTTGTCCAGGTCATACAGAGTGTGTGAGGTCTTGACGATGACCTCCACTCCTGCCTCCATAGCCAGCTTTTTGATGGCAGCATCTCTCTCTTTTCCAAAAGGCTCCGAGTCGTACTCAAAGGTCAACCGAGAGATCTTCCACTCCTGTTGCAGACACAACACACACACACACACACACATCAATGCTTACAGGGCTTCAAATGAAATCAAAGACTCCAAAGAGGGACATCTATAGCAGAAGCTGACCTTAAAAAGCCGCGGGAACACATTGGCTGGTTGGCCCCTTATGACGAAAAGGCGGGAGTTGAGTTTTCGAAGGTTGGCATCCAGATCCTCTAAACACTGGAGAAGAAACCTGGTGGACAAGAAGAAAATTAAATGGGTTGAACTTAATCCCAACATACAATCAAACACTTGCCTAGAACAAAGTCCCTTGCAACAGTAAAAATCTTTGACAGAACCAAAACCAGCTTTAGGCCACTCTGCACCAGACATCTAACTCCACCACTTGGCTTGAGTTAAGTTTGGTGGTTATAGCTTTCTTTCATGACTTAACTTCACTTTCTGTAAAATGGTGAAATTTGTGCTGGCTTTTTGATGATTTTAGTTTGTTAAAGTATTTTTCTTTTGTGTAAAAAAAAAAAAAAAAAAGATTGAAAGAAAAAAGGGCATATTATAAGCTGCAGCTTCAACCTCTATTGCTGAGTTTTGGGACTTGTGAATGAACAATTAATGTAGCTATACAGGTGGTAGCTGCAAACACGGCATAGGATTTTACCACCTTGGTAGAGGACTACTATGATTAATGTTCACATAATTATCATTTGGTCTTCAGCGATTAGTGATAGACCAATATGGTTTTATCAAGGCCGAGACCAATACCAATTATTAGTAGTCAAGGAGGCCGACAACCGATATTTCAAGCCGATATTGATTTGCAGTAAAAGAGAAAATATTACAGTAATTTTTGGACTATAAGGCACTCTTGACTATAAGCCACGCTAGCTAAATTTGGGGAATACTGGAGTTTGTTACACATATAAGCCGCACCCGACTGTAAGCCGCAGGTGTTTTATTGTTACCGCACCTGGTTCCTACTACTTTCTTTTCCATAATTAGGGCGCAAATTGTCTCGCTCTCGTTCTGTCTCTCCTGTTGTATTTGGGCTCACTTGGTTTGGTTTGCTCTGCCTGACGCTCTTGCGCTTCCTTTATATGGCGCCCCATTGTGATCTGATGGATAAGCCGCACCTTTGTATTAGCCGCAGGGTCGCAAGTGAAAAAAGTAGCGGCTTATAGCCCAGATATTACTGTAGTGTCAAAAATTCTAAAAAAAAAAAAAACATAGGTACATAGGTGACGTTGCTCTCACCATCCTCCTCCACACGCAACACCTCAAGTTTTTCCACTCCAAACTATGACTTCACTAGATAATATGACTTGATCACTCTTGTTGAACACAATTTGTTTCAGTACACAGTTACATCTACATCTTTGACCTACAAACAAGCACAACTCAGCGCCACCAGTCTAGACTGGGTCTGATCTGCATGAGGATCAAGCAGTGGCCTGGCAGGCCGTTCTGTCAATGTCCATCAGCCTGTCCCTGGGAAGAGACGCCGTAAAGACAAAGATAATCCGTTTTTTTGTTATCAACTAACGAAGTGGCAGTGAGGTTGCACAGTTTAGGAAGGGGGTTGTTCATGTGTCTGCTGCGAAGAGGACAATTTCACCCTCTTCAGACTCCGGACTTTCTTCCAATTTTGTTTATTACATTTTTGAGTGAATACAATAGTATCAGAAACATTTACACGGTGTACAAAGTTCACATTTTCTTATGAAAAAACCCCAACAACAAATAAAACTAAATATATATATAAAAAAAAAAGGGGTCATCACATTAATATAGCAAATCAAGAAACCTAGAAGGAGCAACCACATATGAAGAAAAGAAAAACAACATCAAAAACAATAATCAAACACTAACAGGCAGATCAGTCAAGTCAAAATAAACAATACAGAAAGCAATAGAAATCTCAAGTTAAAGTAGTAGCAATGACACCACCATCCTCCATCACAGCAAAGAATAAAATGAAATTTCTAAAGATCCAAAGCATCGCAGTCAGACTTCTTGACAAATGCCAGAAATGGACCCCATAAACTCCCAAACTCAATAGAGCGGCCGATTAAGGACAGTCTGATGTTCTCTAACTTAAGAAAGTAAAGTGTCTACTGATTCTTTAAGCTCTTACAGAATTCTATTGTTTAGCTACTGGTGCAAAGTCAGTTTACCAATCCATCCATCTAATTACTATAACTAGGGATGGCACGATCACATATTTTTTGTAACTGATTCCATGCCACTTGATTTTGAGCACATCCAAATCATCTCAAACATTCTTTATGTGACTAAGTGTACTGTAGTGCAGCGATGATTCAATCCAAGTAACCAAATATTTTTATATCAGTAGTAAAGCACAAATTAACAAAGCAAACATATTAAATATCCTGGGTTGATATATGGTGCACGTGCAGAATGCTTGAGGGCACGACCACAAGACTTTATGTGATTGTCTACATCATGATGTCTTTCGTGTGTGATTCTCTGCAAGTTTAACTTGTGTGGTGTGCTTCAAGAGCCACTTCCTGGTAATGTTTCACTGTGCGTGTGTGTGTCATCAAACCTCAGTCAGACCTTGTATGTCCTACATCTGCTGGTGCAAATACACTATTTCCATCAGACTACAACACAATCCTTTAGCCTGGTAACCTCATTCCTAGTGCACACGCTCTCTCCACTCTGTAACTCTTTGTATTAAAATCATATTAACAAGTGAGCTGATGAGTTTGCTAACAAATTCCTTATGGGGGTCTTCAAGTACCTATCATGTTTATATGACAGTTGTAGTTGAATGGCTGAATTTAATTACGTTTCATTTAACGCTCTTAAATATGATATTTCCCTAATATATCTATATATGTTTACATAACTGTGTTACAGTGGTATCTTGACTTAAGAGTTGAATTAGTTCTGTGACTGTCAATAGTGAGCAGCGGCGTATGTGATGCAAAAATAAATAATCTACAGAGCAATGGCTTGTAATTCTGAAAAGTCCTAAATTGGTGGACTCTAAGTCAAGGTACTAGTGTATTCAAGACAGTGTTGTCCAAAATACGGCCTGGGGGCCATTTGCGGCTCGCCATCCATTTTTTCTGTGGCCCGGGATATATAATAAAAATGGCATTTGACATATTGACACGGTTCAAAAATAATTTGGAAAAAAAAAAGTAAGCAGGGACTGTGTCAGGAAAAAAAAAATAGGTCTCACAATTACAAATAAATTGGTTTATATATTGTAGCATTTTTCTAAATATGTAAAAGCACAAATAAATTATTTGTACAATTTTTTAGGACTAAACACAATTTCAGATTTTCTGTATGTGACCCCTCAAATGAAGAAGTTTGGACACCCGATTTACGGTGTGTAGTGCATATAGTGAAAATGAAATTTAGCCTACTTACAACTTGTAAATTGAATTCCACAATAATGTGTAGGTTAAAAACAAAACATCCTTTATTTTTTAACAATCACAGTACTTTATTTGTAATTATTTTTAAGTGTTTGAAGACCTGTAAATAAAACGTCCCCCCCTTTCTTTGCCAACAGAAATTCAGATGCAACATCATTTTCATTGCGTAATAATCAATTCTAACGGTTCAATTCATTGATTTTAATGAAAAATTGTACCTCTTAAAATAAATAACTACTGTCCCTAAGACCTGCAGGAGCTGTTGTGTTTCCAGTACTACATCACACTACTGTACACTAGACTACTACTTCTACAAAAAAAAAAGTGTCATTCGCTTTCACTCGTAAACATTCTTTTGAATGCAAATGAGATACTCTGCAGACTCATGGGCTTCACTGATCATGTGACGTTTAATCTACGCTTTTCGTATTTTGGCAGATGACAAAGTGACGGCGGTGTTGAGCAAGCGCACTTCCCTCGGCCATCGTGTTTGCCTGCAGCCTTTTCTAGCGAGCGTGTCAGTCAGTATGGAGAGTGCCTCCCCACAAGTAGGTCACGATCACATAACCACTCACAAGTTGAACGTTGCTGCCTGGCACACTAACCTACATCTGTTTCCTTGCTTGTCCTACAGCAAGGAAACAACTATTGATGAGGCATATTAACACAGAATTCTGCCATTTTCCTGCATCATTTACAACAACAAAAAAATGACTCCATACTCCAACAACGGCCATGGACTACGTACAGTGGAACCTTTAAAGTCTAGTACAATCCGTTTGGTGACTATGGTTGACTACCATCCATCCATCAATTTTACAAACAAGTGATCAGGAACAGGAAGATTTATGCAAAATGATGTATGGAATGTTGAAGTTAATTGCATGTCATAGTGAAGGTGAGTGGGATCCCGAGAACAACTTTAATCTTTCCACTTAAGTGCAGTTTTTATGATGTGTTTTGTTTTTTCTGTGACCCACAAGTGCATTATACCATCCACAACACTCATGTGCACCGTCATGTGCATTTCCTGCTTGGAGGTCAATTTCTTCCTTGTACATTCACTTACAAGGTACAATCAGTGCAACATCACTGGGTCAGCGACTCAAAATTTGTGCTAGTTGGAGTAACAACATACAGACGCTCCCCTACTTACGAACATTCGAGTTGCGAACAACGGTACATACGAACATTTCTGCGCGTACAGTATGTCGAAAAATGTTTGGAAAGAAATGCTGTAAGTTAGATTTTGTATTGCGCGTAGTGCTTCTTTCTGCCGCTAATACCGACGATTAGCGCTGTGAGAGCTCATTGGAGGCTGAGCAACGTGGCGAGGAGGAGGAGGAAGAAAACGCCGATCCCCATGAAGCAGGAAATAACTTTTGAAGCCGATTCCAGCGACGACGAAGAATCTCTCATGATATAAAATCCTCCTCTTCCTCTTCCTCCATCATCTCCTTAAGCATCGAGTACATCTTCAAAAAGTAAGTTGAACTTCATTTTATTTATCTTATTACGTACATGTACATACTGTGTGTGTGTGTCTCGCTCTCTCTCTCTCTAACATACGTAGTACAGTACAGTACTGTACGTATTCTCTCCATTTTATTAAGTTTTTGTTCAGTACAAACCAATGCAGGTTACTTGTACAAGCCTTAAACATACTTATATAAACCTTCAATATACTTATATAGGCTTTTAACATAAATTATAAAACAAAATATAGCACTGAAGCAACTTACGAACAAATTCACCTTACGAACGATCGTCCGGAACGTAACTCGTTCGTAAGGTGGGGAGCGTCTGTATATCTAGGGTCAAAGATGGGACTTTCATCATGCTTACATCACGGGCCGACGTTAGGGGCATGGATGGGCATTGAGTTTTCAAACACAATTCACAGCATCTTGTGGTCGTTAATAATGTTGCACCAAGTACCCATACCAATATCAAACCGTGATGTGATTTTTAGCAGGCAAAAATGGATTCTGCACAATCATTTTTAAGTGCGGTTATTTGGAGAGAGAAAAAAGTGCAGCGAGAGCCGAGAGCAAACCAACTCTGTGTCAAAGAGTGGGGGGTGGGGGGGGGGGCATCCAGCATGTCGGTGTCCAAGCACAAATACAGACAAGTGACTGCAAACTCTCACACTCTTGCAGACATTAAACAACCCGCAGGAAAAAATATACTTGGAGTGTTTCTGGAATTATGTTTTTTACATGTCTGACAGCCAGTGAACGCCATTGATACGGTTCAAATGGCTACCAAATTAGCTGGCTCCCGATTCCAGTCGTGGCTGTTGGGGCAATGTTTATCCAGTATTCTTTTTCTTCCTGTCTTGTCATTGCTCGACACCGTTACATCAAAATTATTCAGCTGTATAACGTCTTCAATAAACACGTGAAACACAATGGCTTGTTTGCTACTCCCAATTAACTGTGAATTTTTATATACGTTATTTATATTTATGTAGCTAATAGCCGTCCTCGCCTGCTGCCACGGTAAAGAACCGGCAAGGTGCTTCGATCATATCTTAAAGGAAAAGTCAACCGTAAACATTTCTTGACAATAATATGTTAAAGGTGACCTCACTAGTCTAAACATGACATTCTGATGAATATTACATTTGTGGAATATGAGCTATGCAGCAAAATCCAGCTGTTTTTATCAATCTCAGGGGGCGGCCATTTTGCCACTTGCAGTCGACTGAAGATGACCTCACAGTTGCTCTGGGCTCAGACAACGACCAATCACAGCTCACCTGTTTTCTGAAATTTAACTGATTGGTTGTTACCTGAGACCTGAGCAACTGTGATGTCATTTTCACTTGACAACAAGTGGCAAAATGGCCGTCTCTGATTTTGATAAAAACGGCTGGATTTTGATGTTTAAATCATATTCCACTAACACAGTATTAACCAGAATACCGTATTTAGACAAGTGGGGCTGCATAGAACATATTATTGTCAAGAGTTTTTTTCGGGGGAGTTGACTTCTCCTTTAACTTATCTGTCTACTTGAACTGCGTGCACTGGCTCGGAACTAGAACGGCACATTTGAGCAAATTCTGAGTTTCCGAATGGTCTGAGTGAAGCGGCGTGACGTATTGCCGAACACACCCACGGGGATTTTTGGGGGCAACGAACTCATTTGTTCATGGTCTTGGTTTTTGCAAAACAATCATAATTCTCACAATTGCACATTCTACATAAATAAGAAGCTCATAGCTTGAAGTTTATAGAATGGCCTTAGTCATCCCTGAAGTCTAGTTAAAGTTACCATTAGCCTAGGCTGCCAGGGGATATCCCATGATGCACCTGTTTACATATTGTAATTGCCCAAACAAGAGCATGTACTGTAGTTCCAAATTTTGTCAGTTATAGTTTTTCAAAAGTACAGAATGACAAAGTAACTGTTTGTTTACGTTTAGAATGATTTGTATTGGACAGTGATGATGATATGATGACAAAAAGTGGTGATGCATAATCGCCACAGGGGGAAAAAAAGGCTTACCTCCACCTGTTGACCCCGACATTGGAGGAGCCTGCAAACCAAGGGTCCAAGAAGTAAACACAGCGCACCGTGCCCGCCCCGTGAACTGCCTCCCTGAGTGCTGGGTTGTCATGAAGACGGAGGCCCTTCCGGAACCAGTGGATGGAATTGGGGGCCATTTTTGTCTGAGGAAGGGATGAGAAAATGATGAGTGAATTGTGCTATGACCTATTTAATACCATTAATACCATTTAAAAAACAATACATTTTCACAGCCTTGTTGGCAAAGAAAAACTATGCATACACACGTGATGTACCTAGCTGTTTCTTTCTCCTTCTTTTTTTAGATCACGATCGGTTTCTCGTCATGCCATGCCCATTTTAATTGTTGACTCCAGTTTTGATGTTTCCCAATGTGGCAACTTCCTCCCCACAAAGCGTAACCATGGTTGCCACATCAATTTCATTTGCGCCGCTAGCCAACTTAGCTAAGCTAAAAAGTAAATTGTTTTCTTGTATAACCTGCAGTCCCTGTCCCCTCTCACCTGCCAATCTACTGCATTGTGGTTGGAAGACCTGTTACGGAAATTCATATAACAAGTACAGCAGCAACTGCAAAATAAAAGTCCCTAAATAGAGTACCTGTCAGGAGAGCTTTATGGTGATAAGGTGCAACAACAACAGTGCACGTAACTGTGGGCACATGGCATTTTTGATAAAAATTAACGGAACAAATTCACTGTCATAGCACGCAAGCCTGTTTTTTTCTTCTTGTTTTTTTTTCAAATAATTATAATTTAGCAACAATAACAAAGAACCATCTATCAGAAATACAAAACTATACAGTAGATAGATTTATGTATGCTTAGATGGGTAGATACATAGATTCTTTATTTATTCATGATCTTTTGTTCTTCTCCGGAGGTAAATTAAAAATGAAAACAGGTCAACACTTGTTGTGGTGTTGTTGATTTTTACAGCCTGATAACACTCGACAGATTTTTCAGGGGAGTGTTTGTCATGTTGTCACCTATCATGCAATGGCATGAAACCTAAAACAGCAACACGTCTGTTTGGGCGGAAAGAGGCTGCCTTCTGACGCCAATAACATGATGGATCTGAATATAGTCTGTTTCACGTGTATGCTAACGTACAGCATTTTGATAAATGAAATATTAGGTTTAACACAATCTCCTACAAGACACTGGTCAACCTCTGAACAGTTCAGATTCATTAACTGTTTCACCATCATAAAACCTTAATTAACGTTTTAAGAAGTTCTAAGTAATAATGCTCTAACAATAATGACAGAAGTTATAAAGACAATTTAGAAAATATTATGATTTAAACAATGACCTAACTCTCGTATTCTTTTTATTGAATGTACCCTTCCAGTTTGTGCATCCAGTGGAACATACACTTTCCGACCACGATTATGTACTGTGCATATTGTAGATGCACATCTATGGTGGCTGTGTAGACGCAAATGCAGTGAACGTCCCGAAGGTGGAAACTAGGTCATGCGTCTGTTGTACATTGGAACCTTGCGCAAACTTCATTCACAATTTCAATTTCAATCTTCAACTACAGCCAACGCGAGCGTCAGTGGGTCCGATCGTTAAATTACAAAAACAATAACAATAATACATCTACATAAAAAGGATAATTTCACACTGAAGTTGACGTGCCCGGCTGGACACCAACACAAGAAACGGGGTCAGCGGAGCACGCTTTACATAACCGGTGGCGCTGTTTATAAAAGTAGAAGGTTTGAAACTAAATACTTTCGCCCCCAAAACTCATGCCTTACCTCTCCGTAGCGCCCCGGAGATTATATTTAAATCAAGCCCAACAAAAGGAGCATTCTTCCCTCCTGTGCGTGAAAGTACCGTCCGCCACTTGGGTGCGTGAAGGCATACGGCAGAATCGTTGGCCTCTTTCTGAAGTGTCCAAAACTACTTGCGGATTGCTTGGTTTCATAACAGTTTGCCTCAATACGCATGCGCGGAATCCACATAGCCTCCTTTCGTGCGACGTTCAATGTTCTCGTGACCTCTCTGAGGCGCTGGCAGATCATGCTCGGTAGGCAAATGTACGACAAGATAACAGCCAAATTGGCAAACTCATTTTAAACAATGACCATGGACCGTACCGAAAACGTTATATCCCTTAAAAGTTCAGGATTAAAATCTGGAATGTGTCCATATAATTAAAATGCAGAGTAATTATGTATTTAAACGCAGTATGCACACTATAAACGTCTTATATTGTAATTAAAATGTCTCAATTCATTGTTGTTAATAGCTTTCAAACTGAGATTTATTAATTTTCGACAGCAATTGAACGCATGTACAACGTGAGCGCAGTGACGCTTCGAATTCTGCCGTTCTATTGGTCGGCATGCCGGAACTCGTCACCTACAGGGTCACGTTTGTGCGGCATGGGAATCCGGAAGTCAACATGACGACTAAACTGTGACAATTTTTGATTTGTATAACTGTAACACTTTTTATTTGTATGAATAAATACATGCTCGGCCTTTCACCACGTTTCCGCCTTTGTGAACAGAGCTCAAACAATACACAGACAATAAACAATAAATGGAAACCACTACTAAATGCATACTCGCTGCAGCGCAAGCAGGTTAGACCCCATCCTTCTCATTATTATTATTATTTTTATTATTATTATTTACGGTTTAATTAGTTTAACATGATGTTCAATGTGGCAAATGCTGAGTAAAATTATTTTGTGGATGTACTTGTTTTTATTAATTTTAATGAGAAATTATTGTATTTCTCTATCCATCCATCCATCAATCTCTGCCGCTTATCCGAATCCAAATACAATATGATCAACCAGTTACCCAGAATTAGTTGTTTTTGTTGTTTAATGGTTCGATTGTGTGGTGGTTCAATTTCATAAAAAATTTTGCTTTTTTTCTGTGATTGCTAGACTTGAAAACAATCCAAGTGCACTATTTTTTAGACTTTGTCATATATGCACAAACAATGCAAGTCATAAGACTTATGAGGCGATATGTATGGCTTGCGTCACCCCCACTTGGCTCCTTGGATGCTGACGTATCGTCTCAAGGCCTTGTGCTGGTTTGACGTAAAATCAGTTTTGTTTTTCATGCCAGTCTGGTACAGTGAAGAACCAAACAGAGTCAAACAAATAATGTCGATACAAACATATGGTCCAGCCTTCTCTTCCTTGTTTATTGATACAGTATCTTGAAGAGGGATTTCAATACTTTTATATCTGTTTGCATCTCAAAATGAAACTTCAGTAATGTACTGTGTGAACTGTGAAAGATAGTTTTTATCTTTTATCGGGACATAAATCATATTTGCAACATGAGCAGGTTCTTGATTTCTTAAAAAAAAACAAGGAAATGCATGAGACGCAAAACAATACAAGTATTTTATTTATTATATTATATGGTTCGATTGTGTGGTGGTTCAATTTCATAAACAATTTTGTTTTTTTCTGTGATTGCTAGACTTGAAAACAATCCAGGTGCACTATTTTTTAGACTTTGTCATATATGCACAAACAATGCAAGTCATAAGACTTATGAGGCGATATGTATGGCTTGCGTCACCCCCACTTGGCTCCTTGGATGCTGACGTATCGTCTCAAGGCCTTGTGCTGGTTTGACGCAAAATCTGTTTTGTTTTTCATGCCAGTCTGGTACAGTGAAGAACCAATCCAATCATCTCAAAATGAAACTTCAGTAATGTACTGTGTGAACTGTGAAAGATAGTTTTTATCTTTTATCGGGACATAAATCATATTTGCAACATGAGCAGGTTCTTGATTTCTTAAAAAAAAAAAAAAAAAACAAGGAAATGCATGAGACGCAAAACAATACAAGTATTTTATTTATTCAAAATAATGCTGTAATGGTTTAACTTATTTGTAATTCATTTTCAGCATTACAAATGACATTAGCAGTAGCCTTCATTATTTAAAAAAATAAATGTGATGAACCCAATCATGTGACTTGTTTTAAAACCAATATTTTGAGCTTTTTATTTCCAAGCAATAAATTCTGGGGTGAAAAGTTCAGCTTGGAAAGAGAAATGGTTAGCCATCGTGACATCAAACGTCAAGGATTGGTGGTTTGTCTTGAAATATTGACGGATTGACGGTGATGGAAGGGTGTCCCAAATGTTGATGATTGCTCAGCTTGCTGGCCTGCAGCACGTTACACTTGCCCTTTTGCAGCTGGGCGATGAGGTCTATCTTGTGGTTCCTCATCTCCGAGCACATCGCCTGCTGACCATTCAGGGCGTCCAGGAGGTCTGGCAGTGTGGCCTTGGTGTTGGCATTAGCCCTCCAGCTTCTTGCTGAATTCCTTGGAGTTATTGTTATACATTATTAACATTTTAATTATTTATTTCATATATTAAACATGTTGAAATGTTTTATAGATGTGAAGTAGGTAAAGTAGTGTTGAACTCAGTATAATTTGACCTTAACCTAAGACACATTGTTTGGTCTAGAAGTTCCTTGTCTGTGCGAAAACACATTTTGTTTGTGAGATTTTTGTTATGGGAAAAAGTACGAGAAGCGCCTTGAAAGTATATTTTTTCTAGAGACAAATACAGCTGCAACTGTGTGCTGAGAATGCTGTTTTCTAATCTGTTTTTTTCTATTATATTATTCATGAGGGGAGGAGTAGGAGGTATTGTTCTTTCAATTTGATTGTAATAAAAGGTTGGCTCTTCGAAAGAGGAGGCACATTATTGATCTGAAACTGTTTGAGTTTTATTCAATGATGTGACGGAGATCTCCGGAATAAATCATCCTGCGCAGGAACTCTGTTCATGTCTTATCTCATCATTTGATTTATTGGACACGCAAAAGTATGGATTTTTAACATACCCCCTTCATTATTCCACCGCTCCGTATGCAGCCACAGGGCCTCCGCAAACTTAGATGACTGTCAACGCTATAAGTACAATAAGGGATTGCGATAATTAGGCGAGGTCAATTTGACCCATCTTTTCTTTTCTTTTTTGCATGCTGCATGTATAACATGGGGCATGAGGATTTATATAAACACCATTTGAAATCAGCACAAGGCTTTGTTTACCACTTTGAAAGCACATATTGCATATTGTCTGAATACGCATGGCTTCCTTCCAATGATTTTGATATTTGGATGTTAATAACACAAGATTTGTGAATTAAATGAATTTGCTGTTTTAATATATTCAAAGAAGCCAAACAATAAATTATTTAAATCAAAATAAAATAAAATAAAAAATCACTGTGGAGTACAATGTCTTTCTGGAACATGGTTCCATATTGTTGTACAAACTCATGTGGAAACAAGGAAGCAGGGGCTTGCAGTGACCGTTGGAGGGGCAAGTGCACAAAGATAGAAAAAAGGGACACATGATAACGTGCATGCACTGCTCACCCACTTACCCACTTCAAACCCATGTCACCACCGAGCCGCCATGCGTGGAGGGTGCTCAAAGTAGATGAATAGTGCAGGAAATTGAAAGAGGGTGTGTGTATGTACGTGTATGAAAATATGTGCGTGCATACGTGTGTGTGAAAATATCCATTGTAAAATTCTTAATTGAAATAATGGCTAAACAATAAATCACACATAATTAAATTGTTAATTGTCTGCAATGCCAATCACTAAAAACTTGTTTTGACATTTATATTTATATTCAGAAAAAAACTGTGTGTGGCTTTGTTGATTAATCACAAAAAAAAGTATCGCACTAATGTGTTAACGCAGATGAATCACACTATTAATTTTGACCGCAGGTGATCCTTTAGCTTGACAGCGGAAGGTAGCACAGGTTGTGTTTGAGCAACATAAAAAACATAAACATAACTGCAGTACATGCATTAAAGTAAAGCATTTAATAAATGTTTCAGTATGACATTCAGATCTGTTCATGACCAAATATTGGAGTCAATTTTTTTTCTGCATTTTAAATTATGCAAGTAATTAACTGATTAGAAAAAGAGGAGGTTGAGAGTGTGCAGTGGATCAAAACATGTTGTCCTCATAACATTAAATGTAAATATAATTAACACATAACAGCTGCTCTTCAAATTTGGTAGGCAAAAAATGTTGATAAAAAGCCTTTTTAATTAAGTGAGTAATAATCATGATTAATCAAAAATTATAAGATGTGATTAATCTGATTTAAGAAAATCGTTTGACAGTTCTACTTTAAACATTGTTATGGTGACGTGACTACTAGTCATGCAAATACACGCCTATTAACATCACTACCACAAAACCCAGATAAATAGATGGACAAACAGACAGACTTGAGAAATCTCTTAATTCTTCTAGAGGCATAACGAAAAACGTTGTCTTTGTGTATTTATACCAGTGCCGTGTACATAATACAGCATGGCTTGGTTCTCGTGTGTTTGTCTGACACCAGCTGGACAGACGAGAAACTGCAAGTCAATGTGATAGCCACTTCTAGATGAAGGTCGATGAAGCGTTAACATTATGTAAAACTTAGATGTGGAAATATAATTTAATAAAATAAAGTATTTCAGTGAGCAAGCATAAACAAGATGTCGGATGTTTAAAACAGACACGCAAGTCACTTTCCACTAAGATATAGGGGGTCCACCCTCCAGGTATGGAATAAATATATCCAAATATCTGCTCAACGTCATTAAAAAACTTCAAAATGAAACTAAAAATGTTTACTAAGCAAAAGTCACTAAACCATAATGTACATTGGCCTAATAACAGAGTTGTGGTAATAGATACATGGTAGTTTATTTTTTATTGGAATTCTTATAAAGTCCTTTTTGTTTATGTTCTTAGTGTATTAAGTGTATTATATATATATACTGTTTTTATATTTGTTTTTGTATTGAATATGTATACTGAAAATGAAGATTATGTATGAGGTACGTGAGATCTTTTTATAAACCCGATATGGGTTTCCTGAGCTCTCCTGCACACTTCAATGTTACAACTGTTTTATATTGTCTTTTTGTTTATGTGGGAATAAACGAAAACGAAAAACGGAGTACATTTGTGTGTAAAAGGAAGTCTAGGAACACTTTTGTTCGGGAAATGGATGGATGGATAATTACGGTAATTACGACAGTTACCGATTGTCGCAACAGAGTCGGTGACGCAATTTATTTAAGGTGAGCGTCACGTGCATAAGAATGCAGTTGATGTCGTGAACACCTTTGTGCGTCACAGTCCTCTACCTCCGTGCATGCACCATTTGGCACTGTCAGGAGTGATGGGTAACGTCACGACGTCATGACGACGAAAATAGAGAGGTAAACAAAGTCTTATACCTGTTGATTGATCTAATTTGTTGTTATATTCAAAAATGAGAGAGAGAGATTTGTTCTGTGCTAATTTGGCATGTTTTGATTTGCTCATTATCACACTAACTCACAGGTGTCAGTGTCTGGTCCTTCGAGGGCCTGACTCCTGCATGTTTTCCAGGTTACCCTATTCTAAGTCTCCAACACACCTGATTTATCAGGATCATTATCAGGCTCCTGCAGAGCTTGCCGATGAGCTTGAATATGAATCAGCTGTGTGTGACACCACAACTTCTGTTTTACTAGAACAGGGGTGCTCAAGTTGGGTCCTCGAGAGCCCCCTATCCAGCCTGTTTTCCATGTTTCTCTCCACTAACACACCTGATTCATGATCAGGATCGTTATCAGGCTTCTGCAAAGCTCGCTGATTAGCTGATCATTAGATTTAGCTATGCTGCAGGAGGGAAACATGGAAAACAGGCTGGATAGGGGCTCTCGAGGACCCAACTTGAGCACCCCTGTACTAGAAGCACAGTGGCACCCAACATGATTTTTTTGGGGCACAAGTAAATAAAAAAAAAAGGGAGCCATTTGCAATATTCACTCCGCTCATTTATCACTATATTACTGATAAAATAAAGGTTTTCTCAAAGTAAAAAAAAATAAAAAATCCAACTGAAACATGTATTTTCATTCACTTCCAGGTGATACCTCAACACAATGAATGGAATGCTGGCTCTCCTCTTTCTCATGCTCCATCTCCAGTTTAGCTCTGCTGACGACAACGGAGATAAGTTGGAGTTGCTCGTGGCCGTCAACAGCACTCCGTGCAGTGTCACGTGTGGCATGGGCTTCAAAGTGCAAACGGTGTGTATGTTTAAAGATGGCGAGAAGGCCATTACCAATACCACAAATGCCAAGAGTGAGGTACTGTCCTCCAATGAGGAGCTTGTCAACGAGGATTTGGAAAAGTGTCACGATGAGAAAGTCAAGTGTAGGGAGTTGTGGAATTGTGGGATCAAGACCGTAACCAAGACAACAGGAGAGAGGCTGCAGCTGGACTGTCTGGTGGAGATGGTCAAACAGGTGGAGAGGCTCTCGTGGAGGTGAGCAGGGGTTCCCAACCACATACAGTAAGTTTGTCGTGAGAGCTCAGCAGATGTGCCAGGGATCTAGGACCTAGTTTCAAAATGTATCTCCTGCAAACTATCTTAAATGGATACCCGACTAATTGAGCCATTTTCAACAATAGGATCATATTTTGTCTATAATGTATGTAATAACTTCATTATTTTTCATCAACAATGAATACCTTTTAAAAACGACTGAAGATGACATCACCTGTGGTGAGAAAATGGGTAATAACCAATCATGGCTCAGTTTGCTGACCAAACCCAGAACACAGGTGAGCCATGATTGGTCGTTAGTTATTTCCTCAGCGCAGGTGATGTCATCTTCAGTCGACAGCAAATGGAACATTTAGTTTTTAAAGGTATAATTTGTTGTTGAAAAATGATGAAGTTATCAAATTGGGGGGGAGCTGTTGGAATTAAGGCAGTGTTGGGTTAGCATCACTTCTGAATCAATAACATGTTACTTTTTTTTTCAATTCAAATTATTCGTATGGAAGAATTAGTTTTGACAAGAGCTTGTTTGTATTTCAACAAACTATCTCCATGTGCTTGATGGGCCACACCAAGTCTAATCGCACACTATTTGCATTTAAGCTTCTACAGGATTGCTGAAGTGATTGGTGTACGCATTCATATTTTTAACTCATTCACTCCCAAAAATGTATAAATACGTTCTATTTTACATGTTTGAAGTGTCCCAAAGACATATATAGTTTTTTTTTTAATGTTTTTTTTTTATGCTAGAGCATACAGAAGGCTTTGATGCAGCCTCTTAACTGCAAATAATGGTTGAAGATATTGTAGTTATTACACAAACGGCCTACAGGTGGCAGCAGAGCAAAAGAGATCAACCAGGGCCATGTTGGAAAAAAGCCCATGTACTCACAATTCTAAATAGATTTGTGAATAATGATGAAACTTAGCTATATTCTAATGCTAATTGCAGCCTAACAGAAATAGATAAAAATATCCATTTTTTACTCTAATCTTTCTTTTGGTAGGTTTCATGTTGTTATAGCAATAGAACACAATATTCTGTGGGCCTTGCAAAATTAGTCAAAATCTAGTAAAACAGCCGGGAGTGAAAGGAATTGCTTCAGTGAAAATGGCTTGGAGTGAATGAGTTAAAGGTGCTATAGTGTTGAGGGTGTTCAAAATCCGTGTTATTAAATAATTTGTGAGATGATGTGTGCCACATCACTTTTTGTGTTCTTCTCACTTGAGGGTGCAATGGCACCGTGCCCCAGGGGTGATCATCTCCGACAACTCGTTTTTCGCCCGCTACGAGAGTCCACAGCTGGTCCAGCTCATTCTGGACCCGATCAAAGAGGAGCATGCAGGTGAACGCGGTGTCAATACCCTCAAAGCTCTTGTGATTACATCAGAATATATGCCTACAAGTTGCTTTTGTATCCACCAGGAACGTACCGCTGTGATGTGCTTGATGGCAGCTACAGAAGGTTAAAAAGGGCTTACTGGGGGGTCCGAGTGCTGCCACGAGGGGTCCTGAATTTGGACTACGACCACGCTCAGAGTGCGTGGGAGTCACCTTCGGACTGGAATAAGGACATAGATTCAAGCGTTGAGTCCTTTACCATCTGGATTTACATAGTAAGGTCCAATTCAGCAACTATGGTTTACACAGCCTTATGGCCCCCTCAAGGTGCAATGAGCGTCTCAGTGAAGCTTTGGTCATTTCATAAATGTTGGCCAGTAGGAGCTGACTGAACATAGTAACATTCTCAACTGTCAAGGAAGAGTGCAGAGTCGTTGATCGTTACAGGGTGTCCTCTGTTTATGAAGGAGTTTCATTCCAGTGAGATTAGGGGTGTGCCAAAAAATCGATTTTCATAAGAATCACGATTCTCATTTAGTACGATTCAGAATCGATTTGAAAAGTCCCGAAATTGATTTTATTTAAATTATTTTATACTGTCTTCCCTTTGTTTGTGTGTGCCTTTATTGGGAGCGCTGTTCATGTTGTACCCAGTTTGGCCACTGAGGTCTGATACACTGTTATGCCATTTAGTGGCAGATAATGACCAACGCAAATCAATATCACACTTGTTTTTTATAGTACAATACATTATTTTTATTTTAACTAAATTTTATGAACTATTATGAAATTACTGTATCAATGACTAAAATATGCAGACATATTTCTTATTAGCAATAATATGAAAACTATATTTTATTGTACATTTTATTGTACATTTAGAACATAATAAATTTGCGAGTTGTGCAATTAATTACGATAAAAAAATTATTGCCTGACACTCCTAATAGAATCTAATAATTGCTAAAAAAAAAAAAATCTGATGGCACTGCAAGAAGACAGAGTTCACAAGGCACATGTAAAAAAATACTTAACATAAAAGCATGTCTACATCCCAGTTCTGAGGTTTTGATTTGAATCTTGATTCCGACCTTCTCTGTCCATGTTTGCTTGTTAAACCTTTTTCTGGATACTCTGGCTTCTTTCCACATTCCAGAAATATGCATATTCGGTTAAATGAAGACAAAATTGTCAATAGGCGTGAATATCAATGTGTGATTGGCTGTTTATCTTTACGTGCCCTTGACTAACTGCCGACCAATTCAGGTTGTACCCCGCTTCTTGCCAAAACCCAGCTAGGATTGGTCCCAGCTACCCTCGTGAAGCTAAGCAATATGGAAAATAAATATATGAACAAGTCTCTGCTCAACTCAACACAACTTTATAAAGTATTTCAAAACAGCCATCACTGCATACAAAGGGCTGCACGTGGGATTAAAATTAGCCATGCAGTGAAGACAGGTAAAAAAACAAACAAATAATAATAATTAATTATTAACTCATTCACTGCCATTTAGGCTATAGACGTCAAAAAATAATTTGAACTATTTCTATTAGTTTAACATGTTTTTCCTCCTTTGTAAACAAGAGTTTGAAAACCTAGATTTTTAAAAATTGTATTAGAACAAATATAAAATTTGTAATTAATCGTGAGTTAACTAGTGAAGTCATGTGATTAATTAGGATTAAAAATTGTAATCGCCTGGCGCCCCTAATTTGTAATAATCTTAAAAAAAAAAAAAAATAGTAAAACATATTTTTACATGTTTTTTTTGTTTAAAAGAAATATTATTAAAATTAGGGGCAATACAAATTTGTAATCGTAATTAATCGCATGACTTCACTGGTTAACTCACGATTAATCACAAAATTTATATCTGTTTTAAATGTACAAAAAAAAAAAAAAAAATTAATAAATAATAATAATAAAAATAAAATCTAGGTTTTCATACTATTGTCAACAAAAAGGGGAAAAAAATGTTAAACTAATAGAAACAGTTAAAATGATTTTTTTAAAAGTCTATAGCTGTCAGTGGCAGTGAATGAGTTAATTCAAAAATATATTAATATAAATAGGTAAGTATATAAGTAAATAGTGTGGACAGAACGTGTAAAAATATTTTCAAATACTTTGTCCTTCTCTCCCAAAAACGTGTTTATGTTTTTTTATACAAGAGCATACAGAAGACTTTGATGCAGCTTCTGACATGATAGAGGTGGCTTAAAGCAATGGTAGTCATTTAAAAAAAAAAGGCCAGCAGGTGGCAGCAGTGTATAAGAGATCAGCCAAAGCCATGTTGCAACAATCTCTTTTTGTCAGTGTTTACACCAGGAATGTGAGTATTGACTAAACTTAGCTATATGCTAATGGCAATTGCTACAAATCGACTTTTTTTCCTGATGGAAGAACAGACACTAATCCTTCTTTTCTTAGCAATAGAACACATTAATCTGTGGGCCTTGCAAAATCAGTCAAAATCTAGTAAAACAGAGTGAAGATGAAAATGGCTTGGAGTGAATGAGTTAAATAGACTGTACATATATTTTAGTGAGGTTTTCACTGTTTTTTTTAGATTCGCTCATGCCACTGGTGTGTGTGTGTGACTACACAGATGCTGATCTTTCTAAGCCTTCTCAACGTGGTGGTGCTCTTCGTGTTGCTGAGGATGTTGAAGAACAGAGGCACATATAAGGTCCCCGAGGATGCAAACAGCCCTGAAACCATAACACAGCTTTGACACCATATGCATTGCATCATAATTAGTATGTCGGGAGGAAAAACATTACTGTACCACTTTCCCAATTTTGAAATGGTACAGGGCAAGTTTGAAGTCAAACAACCAATATTTATTTGGATGGCAATTTGGTCAGGTCAAAGGTCAAATAAATTCCATTATATTTCATAGCAGTTATTGTTACCAATTATGTCTCCTGTCCTGTTAATAAACATCCGTTGCCTGTTGAAGCCAATAGATGGCAGTGCTCTCACATTAAGTCGGGCTCCTCACACTCACTACTCTAAACTTTTTTTGGTTGGCAGTTATTAATCTTCTCTTTTCTCAGAAGTAAACAAAAAGTAGAAATGAGTCAAATGTGGTTGCTTTGTGAGTCAAGGGTTGCTTTTGGGGAGCAGTTACTCCTAAAGTAGGCCTATATCACACTTCCTAGCACACATTACAGGCCATGTACCATGTACTGTACTGAGTTTTGCTCAGCAACACACTTGTACACATATCTGAAAAAGTTATTTACAAGGATACAAATGACAACGGTATTTCTGCACATGTGATGAACATTAAGGGCCAGATGTAATAAAGCATGCCAAGACTCCAGGTAAACAAGATCAGTGCAATTATTATGACATGTCTCTAATTCACTCATTTCCTGTCGTAACATGGAACAAGACCGTCAATTCTATTTGTGAGTTTGACAAGAAACAGCCATGTTTACCCGGTCACATGTAATGATGTAATTGTATGGCGGCACACGTGGGATTTCATACTGGCCAGACCCGTGACGTTGTCACCTATGAAAGCAACGGTCATTGACCATCTCAATACAGTGATAAGTCTGTCAAAATAAAAGATAAACAGCAAACGTAAGTACGAGCATAGCGGGACCAAATTCAAATGATCGGGGACAGAATTTTAAAAGGGTGTCAGTCCACATTCATGTTGACAGTACTGGCTCTGTGATGGGGCATCACTTAAATGTTTGGGTTGTCACCTTTAGATGCACACCCACAGACAGATCAAAATCAAAATACCGGCATATTTTCTAGTTTTGGCCAGGATATAACATGCCTGTCATATCAAGGTTTTTCTTGGCCCATTGTTAATGAGTTAATCACCAAACGCCAAACGTATACTAAATACAAGACATTTTGAGCCCTCTATTTCATGAATATAATATTAATTCTCCATTGAAACCATATATGATCTGACACACGCATTGCATGGATAATCCGTTAGAGGGCAGTATCACCCGGCTGATGGCTTTTCCAGCGACCTTGCAAAATCACCCCAATTGAGAAAGGAGAGATACCTAGACTTATTAATAGTGGGGAATGTTCTTTCAGATTTTTGTAAATACTGGTATGTTTGATATGTCTGCTTATTATATTTTTGACAGTTATAAATGTTTATAAATGTACGAAATTGAAGCACTGTTACCGGATGCATCAAATATGAGACAAATCAAAAGTCATGTGGAAGTTGATTTATTTATTTTTTATTTTTATTTTTTTCTGTAGAGCTTAGTATTGTTCATTCGGTAATTTTACTGATTTGACATGTCATCATCATTGCTCTCTCTCTTTTTTTTTTTTTGTATTTTTTTATTATTTTGTATGTGGGTGATAATGTGTATGTGCATGTGTGTGTGTGTGTGCATGCATGCGTGTTGGGTGTGTATTCATTAGTTCACCTAAAACCTATTTAAAAAATCCCATACCGTTCACCTAAACTGAACACTTCCAGCCAGAGTCGTGAGGCTGTCAGGAGACCCGAGGAAGGACCAAAGAAAAGAAAGGAGCACACCGACCAGACAGTTGGAAGTTGATTTTTAGAAAAATATGTTTTTTGTTTTTTCAAAAGGACCAATAAATACTCTATTATTATATAAATACTCTATTTACTAATAATGTTTTGTTTGTTGTAATGTCACGTGTCAATGTGTAATGACAGACGTACCATATGCAGGTAGTTTAATTCATCTGCTTTACAACAAAACGGCAAAATGTCCATGACAAATGGCAGAACGAAAAAGTCCTCACATCAGTGTGGGCAGCAGCTGCTTAGGTACAGCGCTTCTGGCTCTTGATTCTCTGGTGAGATGACACAAATCACTGGCCAAAGCCCTTCTCTTTGTCTTACCCAAATCAACACTCGAGGCCAGAACCATACTGCATGAGTACAATGGAAGAGCAATCACATCAAGTAGTCACATCTGTTTCATGCACACACTGTTACATCCACACAATACCCACAAGAATTCTCCACACAGGTTATTATAGTTAACGAGAATGAACATAATTGAAAATTAAATAAATAAATTCAAAACAAATTTTTTGCTTATGACTTTTTTTTTAAATAACAACCTACATTTTATGCTTATATGACTAAAACTATAACAGACAAAATGTGTTTATTGTAAATGTCTTTCAGTATTACTTAAAGTAAAGTACCACTGATTGTCACACCCACCTAAATGGGGACGACCGTATAGGAGAAAGATGGTCTACTTTATTACGCACTACTACTTTACAAATATGCCTAAACTAATACACAAATAGTAAATTAAAACAAAGCATTTTTGAAAAAAATAAACTTTGGGAAAAAAAAACTGTACAATACAGTAGTACAACAATACAGTATAATAATACATCAAACTTATCTAAAAAATGTATTATTCAACTTTAACTTAATGTAATTTTCAGGGCGCAAGGTGACAAAAGGTAAAGTTTTCACAGGGTATGATCATTTTCTATAGGCACTGTAAAAACTATAACTTAAAATCCAAAACGGTTTTAACCTTGCCTTACCTTGTTTCACATTTTATTTTTATGTTAACCGGAATTATCTTGGTCAGAAGGGGCTTCAGGTGGCGGAGTGGTACCGTCACTTGCCTACGATGCAGGTTAGCATGGGTTTGCTTTGCCACCTGGAAGACCATGTTTGTATGTGTGCGTGTATGTGTGAGTGAGTGCAAAAAAAAAAAAAAAAAAATATTGGACAGAATGGTTAGCCTAACAAGCCACACCCACTTTCTTTTCCATAGACAGCGATTCGGCTCCAGACACAGGATACAGGCCGGCCAATCAAATTCATCTATTTGCGTGACCTCGTCTTCGTGAGCAACTTCACTCTTCTAGTTTTTCCTGCAACAACGAACATAAGTCATTTACTACTGTTTCTCTTCGGCTGGATGTTGGATTTTTACTCCGTCTCCGCAGAAAAGAAATCACGAGTCCGCCTTAACTGAGACCGAGACAAGACCAAGTAAAAATGCTTTCAATTCCAAGACGAGACCGAGACCCTTAAAAAGGAGATTAAAAAGTGGTCTTGAGACCGGTCTCGTGACCAAGACCAAGCTTGAGAACTACAACACTAGCAGACACTGTTCCTCTGTGATCCTGACTACAATCTGGAGCCTAACATCTGAATTAAGTGCTTGACTTTAGCTTGATGAGAATCTTAGCTTGTGATGAGATCCTGCCCCAAGTGGAGGAGGAGGAGTCGATCTACGTTCCTACCCTCACCTATGGTCACGAGCTGAAAAGAACAAGATCACAGATACAAGCGGCATAAATGAGTTTCCTCTGCAGGGTATCCGGGCTCTCCCTTAGAAATAGGGTGAGAATCTCGGTCATCCGGGAGGGACTCAGTGTCGAGCCGCTACTCATCCGCGTTGAGAGGAACCAGTTGAGGTGGCTCGGGCATCTGGTTCGGACGCCTCCCTGGAGAGGTGTTCCGGGCATGTCCCACCGGCGGAAGGCCCCGGGGACGACCCAGGACACGCTGGAGAGACTATGTCTCTCGGCTGGCCTGGGAATGCCTTGGGATCCCTTCGGAGGAGCTGGTGGAAGTGGCTGGGGAGAGGGAAGTCTGGGCTTCCCTGCTAAAGCTGCTGCCCCCGCGACCCGACCCCGGATAAGCGGTAGAAGATGGATGGATGGATCTTAGCTTGAATGTAGCCAACTTATGAGTTAAAGCCTTGTGAATATCGTTGGCTCAAAATGAAGCTTGAAATCATATTCCTATTACACTTCATTAAAAATTCAACAGATCTGTGTATGTACAGTATGTAGTAGCAATACTGTGTACTACAGAGTCCCATTACTTTCACACACATGATAAATACTTGTGTAGAGCTTTACAAACTGAGCTGCAGCTCTTGGTGCTGATTGTGCAGCAATTATGTTTAAAAAACTAAACAAAATAAAAAACATGATAGAAGCCAGAGGACGACATGCTGGTGTTGCACTGTATGCACAAACACACTGCAAGATGAATGACCTTTTCCCGAAAGTGCTGCTCCATAATTGGACACATTCACAGGGGGGAGTCTGTATACATGCGTGCAAGGGTCCGGCAGTGGTGACAGAACACATTAAATAAGTTCTTTTTGAAGTGTGACATTTTGGTGTGTCAGTGACAGGTGAGAGCACATGCATGGCCGGGTACGCGTTGTGTGACGTGAAAGCTACCGACAGGTAACTATTGTTTCACAGCGTGGCCTTCACTGTGATACAACAAGTTTTTTTCTCTCTAAGGTTTGCTTATCAACATCTTCTTTCTCCACATGCCACACCTTGTCTCTGTTCTATTGTTCCACCCTCCTCATCGTTTATTCTTTATTATAGAAAACTAGGAATATCTAACTCATTCACTGCTTTTGACGGCTATAGACGTCAAAAATTCATTTGAACAATTTCTGTTAGTTTAACTTTCCCCCCCACTTTTGTTAACAAGAGTATGTAAAAAAAGTATTGTACATTTAGACCAGATATAAAATTTGTGATTAATCATGAGTTAACTATTGAAGTCATGCGATTAATTACAAATTAAAAAAATTATAATCGCCGGACGCCCTAATTTTAATAATCTTTTCTTTTTTTTGAAAAAAGATTATTCAAAAAAAAAGAAAAGATTATTAAAAATTAGGTTTTTGAAAAAAAAGATTATTTAAAAAAAGAAAAGAAAAGATTATTATAAATTAGGTTGTCAGGCGATTAAAATTTTAATTGTAATTAATCACGACTTCAATAGTTAATTCACTTAATCGCAAATTTTATATCTGTCCTAAATGTACAATAAAAACTTTTTTCTAGGTTTTCATACTCTAGTTTAAAGTGGAAAAAATGTTAAACTAACAGAAATAGTTAAATTAATTTTTGACGTCTAAAGCCGTCAATGGCAGTGCAAAATGGCAGCTCCTTAGTATACTGTATAATCATTTTCAAAATATATTTGTAAGTTATCTGTTTAAATGTAGCTGACGGTCGGCGGTGAGTCTCTCTTCCAAATCAGTTCATATCATATGGCATCTCTCTTTCAACTGAATAGAGAGAGAAAACTGACGTAGCACCCCACAAGAAGAAAATCATATATTCAAGCAAAAGAGGTGCTGTGATGATTAAAATGCACAATATTTCTGCCTTGAAATTTCAAATCAAATTTTCCAACAGCAATCAATAATGCCCTCTACAACAACAAGCTTTTATTTCGTCTGCTGGTTCTTCGAGGTCACTTGACTCACTTGGCCTCAATTAAAGCAGATAACAACCAAACGTGACTATAAATGATTTGATCTCAGTAAAATTTGAATTACGTACCTCTTTGGCCCCCCTGTAGTCGTATTTATTTTTTTTTTAGCAAAATTGACGATGCAGTTTTTGTGCAATCCTACCAACAATCTTATTTAGTCGCCAAATAGCATATCAGTTTAAAAAAACAACAACAACCTCACTTTCAGCTTTTAGACATCAGGGTGTCCTTTCATCACACTTCTGTTATTCACAGAACAAAATTGTTTTTACCCTGTCGTATTTTAATTATGACCTGTGTGTAGGCAAGGACAAAGAGCCCTTTTGGTATATTAGCATAATTTATTTAAAAAGCCTGTGTCCTTTGTTCTTTTAATCATATCTGGATGAGCGTTTCAGATGCATGTACTTGCCACATGACCAAAATACATTACCATTGTCCATTGCTCCAATTTGGGCCACATCACGTACACAGCCATCAAGGGAGTGTTGAGATCCAAGCTAGGTCAAACGTTTTCATACTTTTTGAAAGGACTTTATCAAATATGCAGGAAGAGTTTAAAGACGGAGCAACGAAAAAACAAACAAAAAAAAAAATTTAAAACCCGAGTTCAAAAAATTTAATTGAACAAAAGATCTAGTATAGCTGCAACAAAATACCACGATCCAAGGAATTTCAACAGATGACAAGTAAAGTAATTGACATCTATCTGCCGGGAAAGGAATATAACACCATTCCTAAAAGACTCCAACAAAACAACCATAATTCACAAACATGGAACAGTGGTGAACAGCCGGCCTACAAAAATGACCCCCAAGAGCGCAGTGACAACTCATACAAGAGTTAGTAAGGAACATCTAAAGAAAAGCAGGCCTCCCTTGCCTTAGTTAAGGTCAGTGTTCATGACTCAACAACAAGGAAGGGACTTAAAAGCTCATATTACATTTGCAAAAACAAACAAACAAAAACATATGTAACACAACATTTCAGGAAAAGAGCATCACACTAACAGTCAAACATGGTGGCTGCTTTGCTACTACAAGACCTGCTGTGTTTGATGGAACCATTAATTCTGCAGAATTATTGATCATCAGTTGGTGACCTCAAGCTGAAGTGCACTTCACCAAGCAAGTCAATGTATGATCCCCCCCATTTTTTTTTTTTATTTAAATGTTGTGGTATGACTTTAAAAAGGCTGTTCATGCCTAAAAACGCTGAAGTGTGTTGTCGGCCTTGGCTGGAAAGAAGCTAACGTTCGCCCCGCTAACTTTGGCTACATTAGCGACTACAAGGTCGCTGCCACCAGGCTGCCACAATGCACGATGGTGACGAGATCTAAAGCCCTGGTTCTTTGGACTCTTGTTAAAAAGTCAGCCATTTTCTTTCCTCTCAAACTGCGACCAAAATACTTTATCTTCCAAGTCAGAATTATTTATTTATTTATTTAATTTTTTAATAAAAAAAATAATATATATATATATATATATATTTTGTATGTGGGTGAGTGTGTGTATGTGCATGTGCATGTGTGTGCGTGCGTGCGTGTGAGTGTGTATTCATTAGTTCACCTAAAACCTATTTAAAAAATCCCATACCGTTCACCTAAACCGAACACTTCCAGCCAGAGCCGTGAGGCCGTCAGGAGACCCGAGGAAGGACTAAAGAAAAGAAAGGAAAGTGAAATCCAGCACCGACCAGACACCACCCACCACCCACCGGGCCACCAACCAGAGTCCTTCACCAACCCCAGAAAGACAGAATTAACTCTTTCACTGCCAAAGACGTTAAATGACGTTCTGCAAAAACCTACGGAGGAGCGCCAAAGCCGTTAAAAGACGTCCACCCATTTTTATTTTCTTTTTTTTGGAAACAGGTGCAGGGAAGGCTTGCGGAGCTGTCCTGAAAGTTTCAAGCATGGCTAGTGAGCCTAATGACTATTTTTGGCCCCTAGAGGGCAGCGATGACTCTCTTTTGACAAGATCGGGTGGGCGTCAGCAGAAGACGTAAGGCAGGGCTAGAGTGTTGTGGGGACAATGGCTGAAGAAGCCATAATGGCGGTTGCAAGCAGCTCACGCTAGAGCCGTTTTTTTCAAAGAGGAAAAGCATCGACCAACGATAAAGAGCACATTGATGACGACGATGATCATCATCGATGATGATGATGATGGTGACTCCGTGGTTGGAAGCATTGACGCGGCAGTAGAATACGTTACGCGGAGCTAGCTGGAGGAGGAAGCGGACAATGTTGCAAGCAGCTCACAGTTGGGAATTTTCAACGCTAAAGAGCACATTGATGACGACGATGATCATCATCGATGATGATGATGGTGACTCCGAGGTTGACGGCGAAGTTGGAAGCGTTGACGCGGCAGCTATGACGACGCCATAAAGGTTCACGGGCTAGCGAGGCTGACACAGGAAAACGCGGAGCACAAGCGAGCACGCTCAGGCGGACGTTCAATCGGACGACGAAGAGTACCCCGAGTCCAATGCATATTCATCGGAGGAGTGGGTACAGTCTGCTACTTGCTATTTATTCCCCGGAAAAAAAGGCCGTCAAGAAAGTGTAACGTCTACACGCGAAAGGAGCCATCGCAAGTGAAACTAATCTGTTGTGCAAATCGCATGGGAGCGTTACAAAAAGAAAAACTGTATTTGAAACATCCACATAATTGTAAGTAGCACCACAGTTGCATACATTTGTAAATAGTTTGCGAAATTGTTTTGTAAAATTGTTACACTGTTGAATGGAAATAAACGTATTTTGCAAACTAAAAACACTTTTTCATTGTCGGTGAAAGCCTTTTACAGAAGTAAAGCACTGTTTAGGTGTTTGTGGCATCATTCATGGACAAAAAGAAGTGTACAATTCACTAGAGTGCATGAAATAACATAGTTTCACAAAAAGCTCTTTTTCTCCGTTTTTTGTTTCAAAACAGAGCATTTCGGTGAAACTAACCATTTTCTATTGTTGATTACTGAAGAACAGAATAAGGTAGAAACAAACTTTTTTTTCTGATGAAAGATGAGAGTTCAATCTTTCATTTGGTAGTATGTGTGTTTCCATAGTCCAAACACAACATTTTCTGTGGACCTTGAAAGATCAGTCAAAATGCTTAAATCGACAGGCACTGGCGACATCCCGTTTCTGAAAACGTCTGGCAGTCAAAGAGTTAATTAAATGATTGCTGCAAATTTCGCTTCTCAGCTTGGTCCATCTCATTTGTTTTGTTTTGCTTCATTCCTCGCATTTCATGAGAAAATGACAGCCGGCAAAGTAGTTGTAGGCTCTCCTGCAGGGGTATTTTTTTTTGACTGCTAAAATCAATTTAAAGCACAGAACTATAAAATAAGTGCCAATGTTTGCGTCATTCCTTGGATCATTTAAAGTGGGGAGACGAAGCAACAAAAAGTAAGAAATTTAGAATAAGTTTGAGTTATAACGGCTTGTCTTGACTTGTTATACAGTATATGTTCGTACTGTATGAGCACTGGACACAAACAACAATGAACAGGAGCTTCGGCACCCATGTTTGCATCAGTGCAACGTGTCCTGGCTGGTCCAGCTATATTACAGACTGCTCCATTAGTTGATTCATCACCATGGCGATATCGAAGGGATTCTCTTGAAAACAAGCCGAAGCAGCATCCGCATGATTCTCGAGATGTTCTTTTGAGGCAAATCTACATTGTTGCTTTAACAGCGTGGAGATTTTCTTGGAAGAGTATGATTTTAACCTCCACTACACAATGTGAGATGACAGAGTGGAGTGGTCCATCGGTAGAGGGTCTTGTTTACCCGGAATGAGGCACATCTGCATAATAATGGCCATTATCGAAAACAGCGGGCAAAATTGAGACGTGACTTGTAACACAATGATGTGATCCTGACTTGTATGACCCTCACAAGAAACCTCTGTGGACTGAGACCACGTTAGTCAGTTTGCTGGTGCGGCAGTGAATTGAAGTACCAATTAGTAAACATAAAATGTTCAGTTGTTCAATTATATGGCACATTTGATATTTTCTACCATTTGCCACCCAGAAACCCGTTACAACTTCTTGTTCTTTGAGCCAAAGCCGTCCCAAAAATACAAAATGACAGTTCAGTAACAATTAAATGTATGGGTTTTTAAAAACATCAAAGCTAATTTTGATGTTGAGGCAAAATTCCAATTTAGATCCACCAATTGTAATCCAGACACGCTAACCACCAACAAATGCTAATTGATCAGGATCGTTATCAGGCTTCTACGGAAGCAGGTGTGTTGGAGGAGGAAACATCTAAAACATCCAGGATAGTGGCCCTTATGGACCAGAGTTGCCCCTCCCTGCTGTTGTGTGTCGCTTGGAGATCAAGTGTGTATTTGAAACGCCTGTAGGGGTCTCTCAAGAGACTCTCCTGATCGCTGAGACTGTTTGCACTGTAGAGCTTCTCACTCTTCAGTGCTTCTCTCAGTGGCTGTGACGCACAATGACCGCAAAAGTGCAAGCTTTTGATTACGAGTGGCATTATGCGGCCCGCCAGTCTCAGGGCAGATACTATCACTAGGTCACTGAGTTGGTTATTACGGAAGCCTTTCAGTTTTTATTTTTTAAATAGTTTCTGGGGGTTTCTCCCTTCAGGAGGTAAAATGCATGCTCGATTGGGTTAAAGTCTGGTGATTGACTTGGACACTCAAAGATCTTCCAATTTTTGCTTCAATTTATAGATGTTCAAGGAATCGCACTGATCTACTCCAGTCTGATTCGCTAATACTAATTAGTGCTCTACTCGCGGCACTTTTATCACTCAAAGGAACGGCGTCATGCTGGAAAACAAACAAACAACTTTTATCGGAATAACTTGATCGTGACTTTTTCCTTCTACTCTCTAATTTGTCTACAACTTAACAGTGTATCAGACCTCGTGGAACCACACTGCCCCTAAGTGGCCAAATCGGGTATAACATGAACAGCGCTAACATTAAAGGCACACAAACAAAGGTAAGACAGTATAAAATAATTTAAATAAAAACGATTTTGGGCATTTAAAATCGATTCTGAATGGTACTAAATGAGAATTGCGATTGTTATGAGAATCAATTTTTGGGCACACCCCTAATGGTGAGATTAAAGTGTTTGTTTACTTTCAAAGTTTGATTTCAATTGATTTATTGCAGTAGTTTCTAGTGTATGCAAACATCCATTACAATTTCATTATATAACAACAATCATATACATAAGTATTTCATCTATCAAAAACGAACCCAGATTAATGTCGGTTGCACTTTTTATGCTCATTATCATGTTCAAGTGAAGTACAGGTTCAAATGAATAAAAACCTCCTGTGAGTCATATCATCCTGTTGGGGCATCGCTAACTTCCAATGAAACAGAATCAGTGATGACAGCTATAATTAATCCTTTGCTCAGCGCTGAATTATTTGGCCCATGTGTTACATTGGAGACTGCGTTTGCCTAAATCTCGATAGACAGCAGCACTGAAAGCTGAGAAGGGGTGGAGATGCATGGAGAACGTTTCTTTTTAATATTCATGCTATCACGTTTCGGTGGTGCTGAGCCAGATCACCCATGGGAGGAAACGTCTATATTGATCAAAGGATAACAATGTGTCCGCTTTAGGTGTTAATCATTCTTTCGTGAGGGTAGATGATCTTCCACCCTGGGCAGATGGTTGTCACTTTTGATTGACATAAAATCTTTAGATGCTAATTTGCTTTGGAAAGATTGTCTGGCCATCTACCCTTGAGATGTTACGATAAAACTGCTGGGGGCATACATATAGACGACCATTGAGGGAGGGGAGGGAACCTGGGCTATCTGCTTTTTTCTTTCCAACTTCGGTTCTTGAGACTTGAAACTTATGAACTTTTTGAACTTTCATTGTTCTATATAAAGGCCAGAACATTATTGAATTTCAGTAACATGCTACAGAATATTACAAAAGTTACTGAGGTTTTATACGAACCGCTTTTACAAAACTGTAAAATGTGATATTTTGGACCCCACAAACATAGACATTATTGCAATGGTGGACGCTAACGGGGATCCAAATACATCGAAAACAAGATTGATATGCTTCCCATAATTTATAAACAATCACAATAAATATGTGTTTAAAGTCTGTTTTCTTGAATGTGGAGGGCTACACCAATAGCTGATAGCTGCTGAGGTATGCATTCCGAGATTTAAAGAGTTTGCCTGTAAACTCACTGAAAACATGACATGAAAACCAACCGGATAGTGTTGTCAGTAATGGTGGCACACACACCTTCCCTTATTGCTGCTGTAATCTGTCTCTCCTTTGTTGTGAAATAGCAGGGTGGCAGGAAAGGGAAACCATCAAGGGGACCTCTGCTATTGATGTGGCGGGAAAGCCAATAAACACTGTCCTCTTTCGAGCATAACCTCTTTCGAGCATAACAATATGTTATTTTTTTCCCCCCCGTTGTGAATTGTTCTTGACCAGTGTAACAAGATTTGGGATTAAAACAACTGAAAATACCTACATTAATGTTGCCCCCTATATAAAAGGACTGAACAATTTAAAGAGCTGATTTTTAAAATAATTCAATTCTGTTTGGAATATGCTTAGAATTTTTTTTTTTCACTTAGACGACCAGAAATAAAATAAAATCAAATCATAAATTTCATTCAAACAATCAGTAGCTCAATTTGCTCGTTTAACGTGACCAAATCTAACAATGTTGTTGACTAAGTGTAAACTATATTAGTTGTTCTTTTGAAACTACTGAAGTTAATTTTTATTCATTTCGGTGATATGAACATTATTTCCAGGGGTGCATATAAGCGGTACACAGGTACGCATAAGTACTGAAAATATTCATATGGGCATCAGACTGGTTGGTCACTGCACGTTTCTGTACTAACCATCAGTGTTGGGAACATTACTTTAAAAAAGTAGTAATTATAGTTACTCATTATTTGCTTCAAAAGTAACTGAGTTAGTAATTGGATTACTTCATAATAAAAGTAACTCGTTACCAGGTAAAGTAACTATTTTCACTACTTAAAAAAAACGTTTTATCTCAAATCATTTGAATTTTTACATTATTATTATTATTATATTTTTATCCAAGGAATTCAAATTCTGTGCAGCCTAGGGTGTTTATTTATTTCTCACAAATGCCTCACTCCATAAGGACATATCATATAATGATAATAATAATTCATTAAATTTGGAGAGGTGATGTATGTTCTATCACTGCCAATTACTAAAGCAATTATAATAATAATACAAGTAAAATAAATACTGGATATATGGTGATTTGTGGCACATGTCATCTATAGGTAATTTGTAAATAGTCCTAGCCAGTCCTGCCAGAATTTAACGGGCATTTTTTTATGATTGTTGCAAGCTAAAATAATCAATAATATATAAAAGAAACCACCAATGCTATGAAATATACAGTGCTTAATGCTATCATGGCCAAAATCATTGCCATATCTCAATTTCCTCAAATCATCAGCTTCCACATGATCTCTCTGCAAAACTTTTTCACACTTTAAATTAAGAGATTGTGGTGATTATCTTCAGTTTAGACATGTTAATTGAATGATTTACATCAGAAAACTGCCCAACTCTAGGCTTGCATCATTCACAACTGCGCAACGTTTTCACGTGTTTAACACTTGTGAAATAAGAGAAATAAAATTGTTGGCGTTATTAATTACACTAGGCGAGCGTGTCGGCATGACTTTCCAAACACAGGTAGGTATCTTTTCTTGATCGCTGTTATGGTGCTTGCTTGTGGAGTTGCAATCTTAATGGTTCTTTTTGGAACAGAATTGTCAACAAATCGCTCCTCATGGCGGCCGTTTTTCAGTAAATCTCTACTGTTATTTTGATTAATGTCACTCACGAATGAGTCCAAAAGGAAGACACGTCTGTCACGCCGTGACAAGCTTCCCATGGCACCTTTCAAAATAAAAGTCTATAGATTTCAGCTGTCAAGACACTTTTATTGTGACGAGGTCCGACAACAACAGTGCCTCTAACTGTGCGCAAATGATATTTCAGAGCAACACACGACTGCACAACGTCTTGCAGCTTACTTCAAGCCTTGAAACTAATAAATGAATTGTAACGCAGCGCATTTCATATACAATAACGATAACGGCGTTTCAAATTCGGGGAGAATAATTTGTTAGATTAGTTCATTTATGGAAAAAAAACAGAGTTACCTAATGCTGTTATTTTAACCCCTAGGCGTTATTGTGACCATTTTTTTGGGCTTTTTGTTGGTTCTGACCAAGCCATTTCAAAATAAAATACTGCCCACGGGTTAAACGTCGTTATTCCCAACACTGCTAAGCATATTGCAGCTCAGTCAGTGTGACTGCATTCAGGCCAGCCTCCAGTCAAGAGCCATCTTTAAAATAAAAGCTGAATAATTGACTGACATACAGCATTAACTGTTATAATTTTATTTTGAAGTTGACCCTCGTGGCGCATTGCATAGTAGCCTATGAACAACTCTTGTGTCGGCTAGCTTGACTTGACCGACTCACCGCAAAGGACTATCAATGCTCGCAGGGTACCAGATGAATGTGGGGAAGCCACCAACAAAACAGTCATCTCAGTCTCACTGTGCTGCAGCTTCGACGGTCTCTCAAAAAACGTGATAGCAATCCATGATGCAAAAAAGATCGGGCACCGGATCACTGTCCTAGAGGACTGTGCTGAATCAATTAGCTGATCGCACTGTCCCATTCATATGCAATTTCCTCACGCCTGCTGGAACCATTTAACTTTTGGTTTAGGGAGTGTAACACAGTTTTGGTAAATTTGATCGAGGCGCAGGCAATAAGATAAAAAATGACCAAGCATGATTGAAATGGGACTAAAACTGAGACTAAATAAAAAAAAGTATCAGGTGTGAGTGTGACTAAATGATCCCTGAGCAGACAATAAACTCCATACAAAAACAAAACAAAACAAAAAAAGGTCTTTAATGAAACAAAAACTGCATTGAACAATCCACGAACCTAATTCGACAAAGTAGCAAAACAAATGGCAATCAGGAAACAAAGGTAAAATAATAGAGTAAATACAAACTAAGGACATGCAAGTGGACAGAGCCGATGCAGAAAGGAGTATGTACTCGATGGCACAAATACGTGTACTAGCCGAATGAGAAAGTAGACTCTCCCACCAGCGGTCACCAAGGAAACTGAAAAAAAAGAGAAAAGAATTCAACTGAAACACTAAATCAACCTAAGAGAAAAAACAGAAAGACTCTGAACTCTGCAGATATTTGTTGTGGATGTCATCGTATTAATTTTTTTATTCGGCACAGCTATGGGGTAAGGGATCACACAACAACACATAATATCAGGGAAAAAAAATCTCTCTCAGCATGTCCCACACCACAGGATGCCATGATAATCTTTCAGAGACATACGAGAATTGGACCATTGCTGACTTTGATCGGAAAGGGTGAAAGAAATGCTCAAATTTGGCCAATGGTTGGTACGTGTGCACCTCTCCTGAGAGCACTCCTTTCAAAGCAGTTAAAATGTATGTGTTTAGTAGGATATGGCACTGAGGATGTGGTGGTTCAATTCTCCTGACTTTGGTGGCGGCAACATGGCTTGATTTTCTTGTGTCCTGATTGAAGACACTTTAATCTTAAAGGTTCATACTAAAGTCACCAGTTTGTGTAAATGAATTGGTTAAATCGGGTGTGGTTGTAAAGAAATGGAGAAACCAGCGGCTCTCATTCCCAGTCTAGTCAGTTTCATGGCAAGTCTTCAGCCTCACTCATGGCAGCGTGACATAAATCACCTGAGAATCAATACTGGCTTCATTAGCAGAGATTCATGAGTTTGTTGGCTTGTCACACAAATGTGTTCATTTCAAAAACGAATCAAAACTTGTATTCTTATTAGCCGTGTGTGCAATTCAAACGGAATTTTTGAGCAATGTAGGCATGTCAGTCACAAGCTGAACCTTAATGAGTGACACGTTGTGCCTTCTATGCAGCACTGCTATTTTCTTATTCCAACAGCATTATGAAAAAGCTGACACTACCTCGTGTAACTTGGAGACCTGCCATTTGTATTGCATATGCAGTCGATGAACCCTATAGTCCATGCTTTGTGTATTTTTTTTATTTGTTGTTTTTTTGTGTTGCTCAGACTAACCAATACATTTGTACAGTTTCCAGTTCTGGCATTGATGTATATATAAAATGTTATTTTATGATTTTATTAATAGATATATTCTGATTAAATCAGATGACTCTTATGATGATATCTTCTCTGGGCAAACCACGTTTGTACTGTGATAAACAGCTAACTTGCCACCTAGAATGCAGTGAAAAGTGCGCTCATTAACCCGTAGTTTTGAAAACTTGTTGGAACTCAGGTTAGGTGAAGTGACTAGAAATGACTTGTGCCTTTGTAGTCATCCAAATTAATGAAGGACAAATTACAGACAGTTTGACATGAAGAAGCATGTCTTGTTCTGTCATCTCAAGACAAAGTGATGCAGGCTCACACATTCAATTCATCTACAACTAACAAAACAGTTCTCGAAGTCGCAACTGTCAGATAAGCTATCGGATCTTTTGAAATGTGTTTCACTTTTTTTTTTAAGTGTGTGTTTATCTATGTTAGAGTGAAACCTCCTGGATTGGCTGGCAACCAGTTCAGGGTGTACCCCGCCTACTGCCCGAAGCCAGCTGTGATAAGCGCCAGCGCCCCCCGCGACCCTTGGGAGGACTAAGCGGTTAAGAAAATGGCTGGATGGATGGAGGAAACATCCCTCAAGGGGAAATTTAAATTCCCACTCCAATCTATGTTTGTATTGAAACACATCCGACTCCAAAGTCCAAGTCCTTACAGACCGAGCTACTGCCACCTCAAAAATATTTTTATAATAAGGCTAAAAAAGTTGTGACACTTTGAAAACTCCAACGTCAGTATAGAAAAAAGTTAGCTCAGCTGCTAACTTTTACATGCTATACAAAATAATTAATTATGTTCCAATGGAGAGGCTGCTACCTTTAGACTGCATTTGAAGGCTTAGTATTTCAATTGTGGCATCTTGCATCCATGCCAAAGCTGGTGATATCGATGTATTGCTAATTTCGTCAACGAAAACTAAACAAAAATAATTTCGTCACCGGACTAAAACTTGACTAGACTAAAACCCTCATTAATAAACAATAACTGGGACTAAATCAGTATGCATTTTCGTCGACTAAAGAAGATGTACTTCACTTAATAAAAACTGGACTAAAATCTATGATTTTAGTTCATGAACAAAAACAAAATTAAAATTATTTAATTTTGTAAAATCTTGTCTCTGCTAATCTGTCACTGTGACACTGTCATATGACACACAGTGACACACCACCTTTCAATCTGCAGCTACCGAGTGCAAGATGCACAAACACATGGGACAGACAGGAGGTGGACTCACGGTGAAAGGTTAAAAAAACTAAACGTAAATTATAGTTGTCACGTAACATTAATCGTTCCAACAATTATGTTAATCCGATTGATAACTAATACTGGCTAATTTACTAGCTCATAGCATGGAGCCATAGCAGCCACTTGTTGATATGGTTGTTTTTCGTCAAAAAGATGAGAGAAAAATCTATGACATAGTTTTAGATCCAAAATGTGCGGACAATATATATATATATATATATATACACAGGGGAACTGATTGTCCTGACACTGATTGTCTTGACTAAAACTAGACTAAAATGTTGACAGTTTTTGTTGGGTAAAACTAGACGAATAAAATTATGTTTTCTTGAACCAAAATAAAGACTAAAATGCTAGATTTATAGTTGACTAACAATGGAAATACGGGATGAGGTTGACTAACTATGATAAAAAATGACCAAGCGTGATTGAAATGGGACTAAAACTGAGACTAAATAAAAAAAATGGCTGTTAAATTGATACTATATCTTTGGTGCTTGTTGTTTATTCTCACAATACTTGCCTGGTAGTGTATCCGCGGAACCAACCACACATCACGTCACAAAAAGAACATTTGTTTACGTAGACTCTGAATAAAAAAACAAAAACAAACAAACAAAAACAGGAACCTTTACAACAGCGTCCTTCTCCTTTACAGTCTAGTGCCTCCACTGGCGAGAAGATAGGGTGGGCCTAGGTGCCACTTGATGAGATCACCCGCCAGCAACACACCCAAACAAAAAACCCATATCCCTTACATCTGTTACAGCGGCCATCCATTTTGTTGTTGTCTTCTATTCATCAAAATGTCTCAAATCCCAAACCAGTCCTGAAAAATATACAGTATCTCACAAAATTGAGTATGCGTCTCACATTTCTGCAGATATTTATCGATATCTTTTCATGGGACAACGCTGAAGAAATGACACTTTGGCACAATAAATAATAGTCAGTGTACAGCTTATAGCAGCGTAAATTTAGTGTTCCCTCAAATCCATTAATAGCTAAACAAAAGTGAGTATTCCTTGAAGTGAAAATGCCCAAAGTGTTGACATTTTGTGTGGCCACAATTCTTTTTCTTTTTTTTTTCTGGGAGATCTCAGTATTGATCATTTGAAATGTCATCATCATTGTTCTCCCTTTTTTTTTTTTTTTTTTTTTTGTATGTGTGTTTGTGCGTGCGTGTGTGCGTGCGTGTGTGCGTGCGTGCGTGAGAAAAAAAAAAATAAATAAATAAGAATTCCCATACCGTTCACCTAAACCGAACACTTCAAAATCCAGCCAGAGTCGTGGGGCCGCCAGGAGACCCGAAGGGGGACCAAAGAAAAGAAAGAAAAGCGAAGCCCAGCACCGACCAGACACCACCCACCGGGCCACTAACCTTCACCAACCCCAGAGACATCCAAACTCCAACAAATCAGGGAAGCCTCAAGGGCCCAAAGGAGAAACTGAGGAAAGGTAGAAAGGACAGACGAAGCAGAGTGAGATCCACAGACACCAGCCTCCACCGAATCAATGACCTGAGGGAGAAACAAATTGTGTCTGAGTCTCGATAGATGCTGGTGTGGTGGATCTAGCATGCATGAAAATCTCCACCAAAGAGGGGAGCCGTCGACCCCCGCCAGGACAGAGCAAGCGCAACACCTCAGGGCCCCCCAGGCCGCGGCCGCGCCAAAGGACGACCCCCGGGCCCCGCAGGGGCCACCGGCCGGAGAGCAAACCCCGGAGCAGGAGCGCCCCCCACCCCAACGCGGCCCGTGCCCCCAACCCAACGCAGCAGGACGGGGCACTGCAGGCCCACCAGGCACCCCACCGGCCCACAACCCCCGCTCCCCCCGCGACCCCCCGCCCCCCCACCCCCGCCACCCACCCCAACCCAGCTACAACCGCCCCCAGGCCCCCAAATCCCCAGACGCCCCCCCCCACCCCAGCACCCCCCACCCTGGCACCCCCACCACCACCCCCCCACCAACCAAGCCGCCCCCGCCCCCACCCCCACCAACCGACAGCCCCCCAACCCCCGACCCCAGACCCCGGGGACACACCGCACCCAGGCATCCGCGCCGAAGAGCGTATGTGGTGCATTAAAATAAGTTAATGGGGTGGGGGGGGTGGCGACAGGCGGACAGGCGACCGCAGCACTGCTCCATACCGCGGCCGCCCCAACCGCCACAATTCTTTTTCAGCGCTACCTTAACTCTCTTGGACATGGAGTACACACGAGCTTCACAGGTTGACATTGGAATCCTCTTCTCCTCCTCCATGACAACATCACTGAGCTGGTGGATATTCAAGACTTTATACTCCTCCAGTTTCTATTCAAGAGTGTCCCAGAGATTATCAATAGGATTTAGGTCTGGAGATATGCTTGGCCAGTCCAATAGCTTTACCTTTTCAGCCTCTTTAGTAAGGCCGTGGACATCTTGGAGGTGTGTTTGGAGCCATTATCAGAGGTGGGCACTTCCGTCAATCATCAATACCTATCACTGACGATGCCCATCTTTTGGTGAGTGTAAGGAGGAAAAATACACAGCCTGAGCACCGATTTAAGCAGGTTTACGTTGTTGAAGAAATTAATCTTTTTCTTCCGCATGTTCGTTTTCTTTCGGGTAGTGAGAATGTTGGTTATCTGAATGCAGGCTGGAGATCGGTGAACAGTTCCTTCGAAGGTTTTATTTTTACAGAATATTCCGGACACAAGTGAGTTTACAGAACATTGCTGCAGCTTCTCGCAAGTGTCCCGATTACAGACACTTACAACCTTCTTATACTATCTTGAAGGGCGGTATCACAAAAGCCCCCACCAAACAGCCCACCTGGAGTTCACCGGACATGAGATAAGACCTTAAAAACATCATTGGTTACATTGTTGTGAAAAGAGATGAGGTCCCAGTCATGACGATAAGACTTTAAAAACATCATTGATTACAGACACTTCAACCACAGACAAAGGCCCATTGTTGTGGAAATAGATGAGGTCCCAGTCTTGACGATAAGACTTTAAAAACATCATTGATTACAGACACTTGGCAGAAATTGCGATAACACTCACAAAGCTTTACTGAGGAAATGAGGAAAATTAAAACAGTTATGACTAAATCTGGGCAGAAGACCCTCTTCAACGTCTGCCGATCAGGGTGAGTACAGACAGTCCTTCTCATTTTGTGTATTTTTGCCAGGCTTCACGTCATAAAGCGTTCGCCAACAATGCGGATGCACTTGTCAAAAGCTGGGGTTCATCATTGACAGGAGTGATTAACGATTGACGGAAGTGCCCACCTCTGGTCATTATCATTTTTGGAATACTGCCCTGATCCAGTTTCTGGAGGGAGAGGATCATGGTCTGCTTTAGTATGTCATTCATGGCATTTATGGTTTTCTCAACGAAATGTAGCTGCACAATGCTGGCAGCACTCGTGCAGCCCCAGACCAGGGACATATTCACTTAGGAGTATACCGGTACTCATTTCTGTTGCCAGGGTGTTAGCAATTAATGGTTGTATTTTGAGTCACTTTGTGGTAACAATACATTTACATTGTTATATAAGCTGTACACTGACTACTTTTCATTGTGTCAAAGCGTCATTTCTTCAGTGTTGTCCCATGAAAATTTTAAATTTCTGCAGAAATGTGAGAGGAGTACTCACTTTTGTGAGATACTGTACTCTCCTTAAGATCTTAAAACCCATACAATTTCTGTCAAAAACAGAGATGTTGGTCATGCTATTAAGGATTGTGACATAAGCATATAGTATAAGGATGGGAACAATATACCATGCAAGTTCAATACATTTCCAGAAGGTAAGCCTGTCACGTTGAACAAGGTTTGGAATAGATTTCAGAGGTAACTCCAAAGCTGTCATATTTCATTTTCCCACACACTATCATGACACACTCTGAATGAAAATTATGAATTTTAGTAAGCTGTCTAGGATAACTACTAAAAGTGAAGCATGGCGGCAAGCGCATTCCATTCACACGCTTACAAGAACAGTCTTATCCTGGATGGTACCTTTTCAATCATGCACGGCTTTGGCCTTAAAGACCTAATCTGATTGAATTGAATTGTCACCAGCAAAAAAAAAATTGGGAATATTATGCTCACGTATTCATCTTTGATTTGTTGAAGTGGAAACTGATTGCTTGAATGGGGGACCCTATACGTAGCCATATCTCGCTACTTCTCGCTTTTACATCTTGGCATTTCTCAGCGTGAATGTCGCTGGGTTGTGCAATCAGTGCGCCCTGCTGCCACACTCAGCAGGAATGTGGCAACGATCGGCAGCAAAGAAAATGGCGGCAGGGAAGCATTGTCTGCATATTCTGTATCTTTCAACCATTTGCCCTTTTCACTCATTAAAATTCAGCTCATGTTTGCACTTTCTCCTTCCAGTCACTATTTATCGTGTGTTGTCCTCATCTTCATTTGTGTTCAGAATACTTTTGACTGTAAACATAAAATCGGTAACATGACCACGGGTGGTGTGCAAACAGATAAAACATCGGACCTAGGAAATCACTGGTTTTATCAAAAAGTCACAAATATCCAATAGATGCACTACTGTATACATACTATTTATATTTCACCAGGCAATGAGAGCCTAATTAACAGTAGTGTTTGTGGCATCTGTACATGATTAATAATTAACATGTACAATGAGCGCAGATGGCACTGGGAACAGGGGAGAGGAGAGACACACATCCTCAAATTCATGATGACCACAATCACTAACTAATAAAGCAGAGGACAAACATTTCCTTTGCAAGAATGTTAGAATTTGTCCCTCTGAGAATTTTAATCACCCCTCTTTCTGAAGTCAAATCACCAATTGAGCAAGGCAAATCCAAGCATGGTCCATCTCTTGGTTCCGCTTGCCATCTGATAGCAGCTCAGCATGCGGTCACATAGGTCGATACCATCCATGTTGTCTTTGCACTCCCTTATGACTGTGGGTCTTCTCACCTGGACCAGGACTTTGTCTTTCACACAGAGAGAAAGAGACAGACAGACAGACAGACGGACAGAAAGATAGATAGATAGATAGATAGATAGTTAGATAGATGGATAGATAACATCAAGTTTGAATCCAATCCAATAAAGTTGGCTATTTAAAGTGGTGCATAATTTTAAAAATGAACTGCATGCTTTGCAAATGTATAAAACATCTGGTCAAGAAGTGTTGCTACAAAAAAAAACAAATCTGTCCAACTATGAGAGACCACATTTCCACACTTTTAATCATTATTATTATTATTACTATTTTTTTCTTGATCATCTGTTGCATTGTTTTTATTTTGTAGCTATCAGTTGGGCTCACCATTCCAAGTGGGTAATCTAACAATTGTTTTTATCTGTTCTTTTCAGTATTTACTCTCATCATGTCCACCTTTTTCTGCTATCTAACCCATTGATCACTAAACTCTCATTAATCCCTCTGAGTTCTGGCTGCATCAAATTGAATCCCTTGTTGCAGGCAGCAAAGTGGCCTGAGTAGGTTTTCACCTAATCGACTCGGTAGACTTTAATGTCTTTAATGTCTTAGCTAACAGGCAGTGTAAAATAAGAATGTGAACACAATGTGTATGTGCTGTCCTTTTGATGACTCTCCTCCACTGCGCATCTGTGTATGTGTGCGGGTGTGTGTGTTTTTCAGTCTTGTGTTGTGTTGCATTAAGCAGTTTGTGGATCGGAGTCTATCAGATGTTGACACAATATTTTTCATTCATTCAACATGATTCATCACAAAGCTGCTGTTGATCACTCAATTAACTTTGTCAAGTTGTATGTATAAAATATGTAAAACAGAAAAGAAAATTAATAACACCAGAGTGGAGACGTACAAGTACATATATTTTGAAGGGATCCAGAAGAATGAAAAGTTAATACAACTAGAAACTTTGAAAATGTTTCGGAATTTTTTAATGGCACCCCTTGCAAATCTTCTCCGGTGATTTGACATAAAGCAAACGCAAATGCACTGCTGATCATGGAGCTTTTTTTTCCCCTCTGAGTTGTTTAGTTCAAACGCCAACAGCGCAACAATTAAGTTGCCTAGCTGTGCAAGAAATTTTGAAATGCTACGCAATTATTTAGAAAAAAGAAGTAAAAGACATACATTTCAGGCAAGCGGCCATCGGCATAGATCCTTCACTCTGAGTGGCTGCCGTTTTTAACAGGGAGTCCATTGATTGAATCTATGTTAAAGGCCCGATTATAAAACAAAGCGTGACTTTTATCATAGCTACACATTTGATGTTTGAAAGAAAGCAGTCCATGTCAAAATTGCTAAGAATTCAATGAGTTCCAATGAACTTATTGGAGCCAAACACATGGCTTGCTCTATTGCTAATTTAGCTACGGTCTCCGCTGCTAGCAAGCGTACCAAGTAGCATGCAGGCTAACCCAAGCTGCATTCAGAATGTTTGAGGACTATTTACTACGATTTAAAACATCTGTATGCAATTTTTCCGTAGTAAGAACAATGGATCTAAATATGTTTTCAAATACCGTAAGTGAACGTTGGGCTTTTTTTTTTAAATGCATTGGACACTTTATGTTGTAACATGCTATACTATTTTGGTCAAATTAGATTTATTTCCTCAGGAATACGTTTTTTTTTCCCTTCATTTTAAGTTACTAATCCATATTAAGTTACAAATTTTACCAGAATTCATTTCCTGATAGTACGATTAGCATATCAGGATTTTAGGAGCGAATCCAACCCTTGCTGTCAGGTAGGTACAATTATTATTATTAGGGATGTCCCGATCACGCTTTTTTGGACACGAGTCAGAGTCACCTTATTTTGAGATTGGTCAATTCCGAGTCCCGATCCGTTACCTCGACATATTATTAAGTAGAAAACCACTGCTCCACTTACCATATAAAATGTGTAAACCCCCTTTTTGGGCACATCTATGAGTTACTCAAAGGGCTATTATTAACCAGTATATGAATTTTTCACAGCTTTATTTTTGAGAACTGAAGGTATTAGTTGATTACTATATTAAGTGTAATCTTTGCGTGTTCAAAAATAATTGAAAAATGAGATCTGATGAAGAAGCTTCTTTTGCAAAAGATTTATTTTAGGAGCTCCTAAAAGACACAAGACATGCTTACATTCAAAGGTGATGTTAAGCCTCGAGTGTGTCCATATGAAAAACACACAGTCGCTTTATAGAGGAAAAAAACATACTCCTCCTCTGAGGCTGGACAAAGGGTTAGCAATTATAATAAACAGACAAGTGATTCATTGACATGTTTACTCCAGTTTCGTCCAGAGCCGGAAATATATGACTAGACAGGTACGACCCTGCGACCTAGACTCCCTAAGACCCACAGTGTTATCAACTTGAGAACATGCATGCCTCCCATGTGCATTCCTGTCTCACCAGCTGGAAGGGAGTGAAAAGTGTTATTCCTTCCACTACAGTTATATGTCCAATATATTTCACACAAACATTATCAGTTAAATGGCATCTATATACTATAAGTAAATTAATAAACAGTAAAAATATGCTTAGAAAATGTTAAATGTCTTCAGAACCTACTGTAGCCGTTTTAATGCAAACTTCACAACAAACAAAAGGCTGCCTTTGAAGAGCAAACAAACAAAATGTAGTTAGTCTTACCATATCCTATATACGTTTAAGGCTGGGCTCGCACCAGGCTAGAGTGCCGCCTGGGCAGGAATTGGCAACACCGTGAAGGACGCCCGACCCTCCGGATTTGTGCTAGGCTAGGCGCTCCCTTCGAAGGGCGTCCGGAGTCGCCGGCGCGGACGCCGCAGATCCAGCTGCGGCGAGGACCCGGAGCACAACCAGAGTCACCAGCGCCTGGTGGCAGCGGGGCTGCCCGTCAGTGAAGTGCAGTGCAGCAGCAGCGAAGCATGCAACGCATCTACTCTATATCCTTTCCGTCACACGAAGTGCTCACTTTGCACACAGTGCAAGTCACACCATCTCCGCTTTCCACATTAAAGATGATAATAACGTATTATCATCTACTTCCAAATACCTCGGCGCTATTTCCTTGTTTAGCCCCGCCGCTCGATGGAATTTTGCCAATTGTGTCATTGTAGCAAAGTGACGCACACTAAGCTGTGTGGGAAAATGAAGTCTCAATCTGTGCCATTTCACAACTCCAGATCTACGGCAATAAAGTTATTAAAAAAAACAACTCATATATTTATTTTACAGAACCCCAGGTCCCCCCAGGTCCTGTGGCCCTGATCCAGTGAGAAGAGAGAGTGGGAAACCATAGACTGTGACCTGTTCCGTCTTCTGGAACAGCAGAAGAGCCCTGTGAAAAGAAAACTGGACAACATGGGAAACATTATTTATAGCTATGGTGCCAAAAGGTTTGGCGAAAAACACAAGAAACAGAGACAGTAGAAAGGCCCACTAACCCAACCAAAGTCTAGGAGGCAGCAGGAAAATTGAAAGACTTGTGAAAGAGAGAAAGCAATTGAGGGAGCAATTGAGGGAGCAATGGAGGAAGGCCACGAAAAAGGAAAGCTGGGAGTGGGGTTTGAAGATCTGCAGATAGAAATCAAGCAGCAACTCAACAGGCTGCAAAGAGCAGAGTACCTCAGACAACTATGCAAGAGGAAAGAACAGACACAAATCCTCTTCTACAGCAATCTTTACAGTTTCGTCAAAAGTTTGTTTGACCGAGAGAAGAGTGGGAGCCTCAATGTGCCCATAAAAGACCGGGAAGAACACCTGAAGAGAACCTACTCTGATGCTCGAAGGCAAGAGCCAGTCACTATCCCAGAGGACATGCCGCTCATTTAGGCACCAGAAGACCAAAGGGATACAAGGCCTCCCACATGGAATGAGGTGGAAAAAATGATGAAGCAGGCAAGATCAGCATCAGCTCCAGGACCCTACGGAGTCCCATACAGATTTGATAAAAACACCCTTAGAACTTTGAATTACCTATGAAAGCTGATGAGGACAGTATGGCTGAAGGGAGTGATACCATCGGCATGTTAAAGAGCAGGTAGGTATCTTGATCCCTCAGGAGAAGAACTCATCATCCATTGACCAATTGACCCACATTCTGGTGGGCTGTGGGACTAGCCTCGCTCAAGGAAGATACACCTGGAGGCACAATCAGGTGCTCAGATGCCTAGCGGAAAAAATCATGCGCAGGAGGGTAGCCATCAATGGCCAACCTGCCACCAATCAGAGAAAGAGCTGCAACCCTCTAGCCTTCAGCCGCGAGGGGGAAAAGAGCAAGGTTTCATGCTCAAAAGTTGATCTGGGCCCACTGAATGCAGCCAGAGACTGGCAGTTGCAAGCTGACTTGGACCGCAGACTCATCTTCCCCCCAGAGATTACATCAACCACCCGACGTGACCTTGTCCTCTGGTCTAACTCCCTCCACATCGCCTACAGCTACTGCCTCCTGGCAGGAGATTCAGGGCCCCCAGAACCAGGCTGAACCGCTACAAAAACTCATTCCTGCCGACATCCATCAAACTGCTTAACAACCGACATTAACTCAGTGCAATAAGATATATGGTGCAATGTTGTGTACATACTCATGTGTGTGTGTGTATATATATATAGGAGTGTGTGTGTGTGTATATTGGTGTGTGAGTTTTGTCTTGTTTTTTTTTTACGTATTGTGTGAGTCAGCACTTCTACTGGTCAACATTGCGGGTGATGAACGGAAACATTAGGAGTGTGTGTGTGTGTATATGGGTGTGTGCAATGTACCTCTCTACACATGTATACTTCTGTGAAGACTTCTGGGAAGTCTTCTACTTATTGCTGCACTTCTTATTTATTTAATTTTAATTTTATCTCTTTCTATTCTGTTGTTTTCTCTTTACTGTAAACTGCAGCTGGACGGAGTCCAGGAAAAAGTTCCCCACGGGGAAAATAAAAGTATATCGTATCGTATCGTATCGTATCGTACATCATTGAGCTGACGTTCCGTGGGAGGATACCATTTAGGAGGCTCAGGAGCGTAAGAAGCTGCGGTCCGCCAACCTAGAAGCCGAGGCAGAGGACAAAGGCTGGAATATCAAGGTTCGCCCTGTGGAAGTGGGATGTAGGGGTTTCATAGCCACCTCAACCATGAAGCTTCTGACAGAACTTGGAATTAGAGGACAGGACAATCGACAGGCTATTAAAGAGACTATTAATACTGCTGAGAGGACCAGTCGCTGTCTGTGGCTGAAGAGAAACGATATCACCTGGTCATCTAAGAGTAGCTAAACGCGAGATACACACCCAGGTTTGATCAACCTGTGGCGCCCGACCAACCTGCCTGGTGGATGTGATGCAAACACCAGGAACTGTAACAGCTAGTCCTTTTATTAGACCTTATCCGAGCCCTGATCGGGAAACGACATCTGGTTTCGATTGGGTCAGCAACCACGTGATCGGGCCCGATTTCCGATCACGTGACAGTGAGACGGACACCCCTACTTATTATAATTTCTCTGTACACAAAATAATTCTCTTTTATTAACTTGGCTTTTTATGCTATGGAAACAAGCTGTTTCCATAGATTTGCTAATGTGAAATTTTTTAGACCTGAAGTACAGTATTCACACTAAATCATTCATGTAGGCTACAAAATCAGACACATCATCATTAATGCTCTCTGATTCACGTTCCTCCATGTCACTGTGCTCCCTTTTTTTTTTTTAATGTCTTTTAAGTCCCCAAGACCTCAGACAACCAAGGTTTCAACCATGAATGATTTTACCTCCATCTATTTACATCTTTTTTATGTTGTTTTGTGAAAATAAAGGTCTATTTTGACAACGTGAATAGTAGGAAAGACAGGCAACATTTTTTTTTGTTACGTTGCCTTCTGCACTTGAAACTTATAAAGGAACAGTTTTGTTTCAGTGAAGCTGTTATGTTGTGGCTTTCTTAATTAAGGCCGTGTGAAACAAACCAACATCAAATGTTGCCACTATGCAAAAAAACCCACACAATTTGTCCACGTCACAGTCAGTCATTACTGTGAGCGCCTCAGGGCTGCGTGAATACATTTAGTCTTGACACATGCAAGGAGTTGCGGTCTCAAGCATTGCTGGAGGTGTTTTCACGAATAGTTGCTCCCTGACATGACAAGGACGAATTTGTTTACGAGAATCAGACTCAAGAAGTAACATGATTACTAGTACTGCTGTTGTTTAAGTGTGCTCAATAATTAATTAGACTTAGTAGAAAACGTACACACTGTTTACACACATTTGAATCAAAGTAGGGATGTTTTTGTTATGTTGCAGATGCCTGTTTGCGAGAAACACACAGTCACTTCTGTGTGTGTGCATGTGTGAACTAACCACCTCCGCTAGGTAGATTATTCCAATCTGCCTTCATTCATGGAGAATAAGATAAATACATGTTACAATGACTCTTGAAAGGGGGGTGGAAATGAACCCTGAACACACTGAACTGATAAAACGATAAGAAAAATAATAATTGGACATGTCTCATATGACCTTCACAGGTTCTCTAATTGGAAGATTTATCTATTTTTTCATATACTGTATGACATGTTTTGGGTTCACTAAAGGGTGTAAAGTCTTCATTTCCATTAGTCTATGTTTATCCATTAGATGCTACTTCCTGCCTGCTCTTATCAAGATTAATTGATAAAAAGCACCAAAGTAACATTTACATAGCATTTTTTGTCTAGCTTTCATCAACAAACAAAAGTTTTCCCAAGCGGTTCGAAAAGTTTTGGGCCTGATGACATGTCTAAAACGTAATTCCTCCGCGACTCCTTTAAAGTCTAAAATACACAAAAGTCTGACCTAACAGTCTGTTGTTCCTGTGGAGGAGCAGCCTTCACTTGTTGCTGTGACGACAGTCGGCGGGAGCTGATGAGTTACCGTAACTAAACAGGTTAATCTCCACCGTGGAAAAACGGCGAGATTGCATCTAGCAGCTGTCTGGTCCACTAAAGAAGATTATTTGAGGATTGTTTGTAGAATTATGTGGATTGATCAGCTTTACCACTTCATGAGTCATGAATGTCTGCACCTGCTCTTTGTCCTGTGAACATCCATTTTTATCAGTTTCATTTACATGATGCCAGTTCTCAACTAACGCCAGTGAAATGGTCCACAAGTTAGATTGAATGTTTGACATTTAAACTTGTTAAATGCATTGTGTTGTTTGTGTGGCATTGTTGTCTTTAAGTTTAATAAACTAAAATCTTGGTGTTGCATACTGTACTCAAACCAGAATAAGACCACATCGTGATAACTTACATTGATGTTTCTGTATTTGGCAGTTTGTAACTAATGGTTGTGTTTTTATAGTCAGGAACCCAGTTGCTGCCAACAGGATCGAGCAGATTCACCTCCAATGGGCACTAAGGGTTAATATTCGGATTCATGCATGCCAAGGGGCTAATTCTACAGGTGCTGTCCCCCCCTGGCTGGGCGTGGGCGGGTCTGCCCCTCTGTTGGCTGCTGGGTGGCGGCTGCGTCTTGGCCGTTCCCTGGGTCTCTTGGGGGGTGCTGCGTTGCGGGGCTCTCCCTGGTGTTCGGGGCGGCACCGCCCCGGCGCGGTCCGTTGCTCTGGGCCCGGCGACGCGGTTCGGGGCCTGTGGGCCGCCGGGGTGCCCCGTGGTTCCCTCTCCCCTCCCCCTTCCTCCCCCTTGCTTCCTCTCCCTCCTCGCCTCTCCCCGCCCGTCCTCCGCCTCCCTGTCCCTTCTCTCTCGTCACCCTTCCTCCTCCTCTCCCTCTCTCTCTGCGGCCCTGCCGCTGCCTCCTGCCCTTCTTGTCGTCTCCTTCCCCCGTCCCCTCCCCTGTCCGCCTTCCTCCCCCTCCATCCGTGGCCCGGGTCTCGGCGCTCCGGGGGCCGGGAGGGTTGGTTGGTTTGGTGTTGTGCCCGCCCCGCTCCGGTGGACCTTCTGGCACTTCGGGCGGGTCCCAGTATCCGGGGGGCGAGCCCTATCGCCCCGCCGGGCTGGTCCCATATGCCCGCCGGGGTCCCGGTGGGGTGGATGGGGGTTTGGTGGGCGGGTGCGCCTCCCGCCCGGTTGGGGGGGGGCCTGCTGGTCGCTCCTCTTAACTCACTGCACTAGTTTTGCACAATACACTTTTATAGACATATAGGGCACATAACACACTTTGGGGGGGAGTAGGGTAGGGTGGAAACACCGTCTTCCCCCTACAACTCCCCTCCAATTTTAATGCTAATTTAATTTAATTTTCTGCTTCTTCCTCAGGTCATTGAATCGGTGGAGGCTGGTGTCTGTGGATCTCACTGTGCTTCATCTGTCCTTCCTACCTTTCCTCAATCTCTCCTTTGTGTCACGGCTTGAGAAGGGAGGACCCAGATGCAGTGAGGTAGGCGAGCCACGGCAGGGATGCGGATAACTTAGGTTTAATTTACCAACAAACGTAAACACAAAATCACGCACACAGGCGGACAAAAGTAAACACAAAAACACGCTCACAGGCGGATAACAAACAAAATCAAAATCACGCTCGGTGGCGGCAAAAAGGTAAGTCATGGGCAGCAGGAGAAATTCTTGTAGGAGCGAATCCAGTCGGGTCAGGAGAGTGGCGTCTCGGAGTAATCACCCGACACTCCTTGCTGTGTCCGTCAGGCTTTTATTCTGGCCTGATGGCATGATGGGCAGCAGGTGTGTATGGTGGAATCCGCCCACCAGCTGTTTCCCCAGTGCCTGCAAAGGAAACAGAGCAGCTGACCCAAATCATGACACTTTGGGCCCTTGAGGTCTCCCTGATTTGTTGGAATTCAGATGTCTCTGGTGTTGGTGAAGGACTCTGGTTGGTGGCCTGGTGGGTGATGTCTGGTCGATGCTGGACTTCACTTTCCTTTCTTTTCTTCGGTCCTTCTTCGGTCTCCTGACGGCCCCACGACTCTGGCTGGATTCTGAAGTGTTCGGTTTAGGTGAACGGTATGGGATTTTTTAATAGGTTTTAGGTGCACTAATGAATACACGCACGCACGCACGCACGCACACACACACACACACACGCACAAACACACACCCACATACAAAAAAAAAAAGGAGAGCAATGATGATGACATGTCAAATGAACAATACTGAGCTCTCCAGAATAAATAAATAACAGAATAAGAACCCTTGTTTTACCCTTGAGTACTCAAGTGGTCAAAATTAAGTGAAACTTCTTGTGGATGGTCTTCACTTAAAAAAAAAAACTTGGAGTGTAAATACACCAGTTGTCCAACATTTTGTTTAATTATTATTATTTTATATGTAAATCACAAATGTTCACTACTTTCTTCACAGCTGTTGTGGTATGGCAACTATCACTTTTGTTTCAGCTTTTTTGTTATAGCCTAAAAGCCTTACAGACAATATACTGCATAGTTCTACACTAGGAGATGTCTCCAGGTAATAAACTCACACAAAAATACAGTATACACAAAGATACACTTGGTAAATTCAATGCCAGGCAAGAAGCTACATTCTGACATTAGTGTCTGGATGATACTTTAGGGCTAATAAGATCTTTGGAAATGCATTATCTTTATTAGCAGCTCATAGCTAGAAAATAATAAGATGCCAGAAATTAGGTCATTGTCTTGTCATGAGTCTATTTAGCATATTAATTCTATGATTGAGACGTGTGAGAGAACACTCATGGCGATATGCCTATTACAGCGAATTATTGGACTCTTTTAGGATTCACAGAGTACAATCCACAACTAATCCTCCTAATGACGTCATTTGCACTTCTCCGGGAATAAAAAAAAAAGCCTCAGTATTACCATGGTAACACTGCAGTCTGACATAGGATTTACCATTTGTGATCATACTCTAACAAGCCACCAGCGTGAAATCCACATCAGACAAAATCCCACAACCTCCCGCCCACCAATTGCAGCAATCTTCATTGTAGTGCTGCATTTAAGTGCTTGCTTTTTGGCAAGCGGCTTGAGTAAGGAAAAGGTATAATCAGCATTAGCTCTCAGAGAAGTTAGCATTGTTGTTCATACTGGAATGGATTTGGGGTTTGACCCTCGGGACAGTGTTTTGCCTAGGTTTTGTAGTGCTTCGTTGTATTCCTCATTGTAGTACTTCCGCCAAACCATCCAATAGGACAAACAAAAGCAGTTGCCATTTGGCATTTGTTTTGTGGAAAACACTACTTCACTTTTATATTTTTATGCAGGATTGTGAGTGATCGGCGGCAACAATGAATACACAGAGACTGATATACTGTGCTAGAATAATTGTGTCCTTTATTCCCCGCAAACAACAATCAACACACTTCAACGCTAAGCAGCATAATATAATCACATCAGCGCTTACCTTGACACTAGATCGGAGAGCCGACGGTCCGGGTAGAACGAGTTGCTTAACAGCTGGGCGAACGTACGCTTCCCTCAGCTGACTCTACCCAAACCGCGCGCCGCTCCGTCTTTTATTCTTTAACAAGTAGGGACGAGCGTGAGAAGCCGGGCTGGCCAAGCCCTCTACCAGGCACCCTCCCTATGAGTCGTGTCCTGCCTCGAAAACATGTTTTCGAAACAGGGAGGACTGCAGTATAAACAAGGCATTCAACTTAAGAGTTCCCAGGCTCGATTCCGCCAACAGTTCAGCCTTATGTAAGAGGTTACATGAGCACATATCAAACCATGGTTATTTTCCATTCAGCATTGAATCAAGAGTTTTATTTTTTTTTGTCACACCTCATTTATAAAGATTTATCCATCCATCCATTCATCCATCCATCTTCTATACCAATGGTTCTTTTTTCTTTTTTTTTAATACAAGTGGTTGTAACCTGAGTTTGATCGAGGAGTTCAAAGAGGTCAGAAGACACACGCGACTCAAATGATTTGTGATGATACGCCTTACTTGGCCATCATTGACTGCAGGTGGTCAATCACACTACATTGATTGGGCTATTTGTGCTGCAGGAAATTTGGTGTACTCAGTAGTCGACTTGTGACTGTAGTGATTTCTTTATTAATGTAATCCATTTATACTATGTCGAGCAAAAAAAGAAAGTGGTCAGATGGATATGTGCAATATGAATTCACATGTATAACAGAACGTATGGTGTTCCCAGGGTTGAATTCTCGGGCCTCAGCTGCTTTCATTGTATCTGCTGCCCCTGCGTTTCATCTTCAAAAAACAGCGGTGATTGTTTAAAAGTATTCTATAAATATAGAATTAAATTGAGTGATCATAGTCAGTGTCGCAACTGCATGATTTGCAATGTCATGTTGAGCAATTCCAGTCCAAAACAACTAGCTATCTAGCAAAACTAAAAGAACACTTCCTTAAGCTGCATGAAAATGGGGAATACAAGAAAACAACACTTTCTGAATTCAAAGTGAAGAGACCTAGATTTGATGAAAAGGCTACTCTCCCTGTTTATTTTGTTCACCACCAGTAAACCTTATACCTATGTCTTTACCATAGGCATTACATGTTCTTATTTGGATTATTTTTTTTTTTTGCCCTTTTACACGGGGTAAGGGCACCCTGAACGAATATCATTGTAAATTGTGTACAATGACAATAAAGCTATTTGAATTTGAAAAATAATAATATCACATTTTATTTTTCAATAACGAAGGCTTTGGTGAATGTGCATAGTAAACTAGTAGGGTTCAGTACCTCCAACAACCCTTTTGGATGAGCTGGAGCCTAGTCTAGCTATCTTTGTGTGAGAGGTCACAGAAGCTATATTAACCAAAGTAGAAGAAGAAGGAGAAGAAAATCAACCACATTCACCTCAAATTTCTGTGCAAAAAATATTTTTTTATATATAATGATCTCATCACTTTTGATGGGATTGATTCTTAGACTGCTTTGAACTTTGGAAAAAAAACATTTTCTGAGTCCTTACTTTGTCACATCGGCAGCAAGAGGAGCAATTCTCTCATCACAAATGAAATGGAGACGAATGCAGCAGGAGACTCCCATTAATTCCCTGTAGTTATTCTAGCATTGATCAGTGTCTGTGAACAACCATAATACCCACTTTTGAGGTGGCTCATGTTCTCTGAGAAGCCTGAAATGGTTCAAGCATAACCAGTAAAATTTATTTTCTGGTCAGAAATTAATAGCTGGATCACTTGACATTAAGAAAAAAAATGTCCAAAATGTAATTTATTGGGCTTTTACCCTCCAGGGTTTGTTTTTAAAACAGTTAAAAAAATTAATGAATTGCACCATTACAATATATTTAGCATTAAAATACCATTTGGGTTAATTTCTCATTCTGGTGTGTTACACATTACAGAAACATTAAAACGATTTTGGTCAACACCAATTTAGGCTATCTGTGGCATAAAGCTTAAATTAGGCGGTCGGGGCTCAGGGTGTAGAGGCGGTCGTTCAGTAACCAGACGGTTGGCTGTTCGATCCCCGCTTTCCCCATGTCATTTCTCGTTGTGTCCTTGAGCAAGGCACTTCACACACATTTTTTCCATTGCTACTCACACTGGTGTACGGAAGGTGCGAATGTTTGGTGGCGGTCGGAGGGGCTGTAGGTGCACACTGGCAGCCACGTTTCTGTCAGCCTGCCCCAGGGCAGCTGTGGCTACTTAAGTAGCTTACTGCCACCATAGTGTGAATGTGTGAGTGACTCACATTCTGCATCATGAGTTTCAGCTACTGCCTTCCGGCAGGAGATTCAGGGCCCCCAGAACCAGGCTGAACCGCTACAAGAACTCATTCCTGCCGACATCCATCAAACTGCTTAACAACCGATATTAACTCATATATCTATATGGTGCAATGTTGTGTACATACCCATGTGTGTATATATATATATATATATATATATAGAGAGAGAGAGAAGTGTGTATATGTGTGTGTGTATATGGGTGTGTGCAATGGACTTCTCTAAACATGTATACTCCTGTGAAGACTTCTGGGAAGTCTTCTACTTATTGCTGCACTTCTTATTTATTTAATTTTAATTTCATCTCTTTCTATTCTGTTGTTTTCTCTTACTGTAAACTGCAGCTGGACGGAGTCCAGGAAAAAGTTCCCCACGGGGAAAATAAAAGTATATCGTATCGTATCGTATATAAAAATCTGATGCATATTTATTAAGTGATGGTCTAATTAATCATTATTATCATTCTTTGGACCTGGCTGTGGCCAGCGATTTTTTTGTCAAAATGGCACATTCAACCCATTCTTAGCTAACATTAAGAAATGTTTTTGCTGGATGTGCTTTTAGCCATTTGCACTATACGTGATCCAATATAGTAATTTCCTTTGTTTTTCGGGGTACACGCATTCTCACGACAAACATGAGGAAGTATGGCGTTGTCAAAAGTCATAAAAATAGACACTGAAAAGTGAATGGACTGAGGCGTATGCTTTAATTTTACCGGCACTCAGGGCTACGAGCACCGTTTATCTGCCTACGAGTGCTCACTCCGCGTGGAGTGGATTTTGGGCGCAACACAAAAATCCTTTTACTGACTCCAAAAGGCTCGAGGAATGTTTGGAAGCAATGGCAGACAGGCTATTTGAAAAGAAAGGACAGCAACTTAAGTACGAACGACAACGAGCAGCGTCATCAAAGTGCCCGGTGTATTGCGTTAGCTGCGGATGAATCAATCAACTGATGTAAGTGACAATCCTCAGCTTTTAATGTATGTCCGATTATATCACGAAGAGACTAAAACATTTATTGAGGACATTTTGGGTTTCACAGCTTTGAAAACACTTACGAGAAGGGGGGACATATTTGGCCATAAAGGAAATGTTGAAAGAAAGGAAATAATGTGAAAAGATTTAACAATTAAACATTTGCACAAAAAATAAATTAATTAAATAAATATTTAAACAATAGACTAAAAATGTGTTGAATTATTTAAGAAATGTAATGTTTTTGTCAATTAATTGACATGTTTACATTGAATAAAAAAGCAGAAAATTATATTGTAGCGGTTGGGTGTTTTTCATGTCTGGACCCCGGTCAATTGGGCTGACCTCTTGCCAATTTGCCAAGAAGCTGAACATCTGTGGGCACCCTGAGCTTTTCTGTATAGCTATTTGTGTTACTTGATTACAGCTGTCGGTTGTAATTTACATTCATCGTGCACAGTCACCAACCGCGACGGGTGGAACCAATTCAATAATTGTCTGGTTGACTAGCACTTTTTTTTTTCACTCCAGAAAAATGAAAGTGGCTCCAGGACACCTGTTCGAATGCACACTGGTCATCCAGGCCGATAGTGGCCACAGATCGCGTCCGCGGCCTGCGGCTTGATAATAACGTATATTAAATAATGTCATTCTATTTAATACAAGTAACAAGGATGGGAAAGTAGGATTCCCTCCATCCTCCCAGTATGAGATTTTTCTCAAACTAATTTCTTGCCTACAAAGATCAGTGCGACCCGAGAAGGAAAAAGTCCAATTTAAAGTGTACAAATGAATAAATAAAATCAGCACTGCGCGACAGGACCAAAAGCAATATGACATGTCATTGCAGAGTATAGGCTTTCTATAATTAATCTTGAAGTTCTTTAACAACTTTCTCCAATATTTTTTAATGTTAAATCATTCAATAAATGAAGTTTATTTTACTTTATGCTTTCTTTTCGTCAAACTAAAATACAGTAGCCAGGAAATAAGTGCCTTTCGTCAACCAAGTTTGATATTTTGGCTATGTCAATATTTCAGGTCAGTGACAGGTTTGTTTGTAATGTAAAAAAAAAAAAAGGATATAGGTGCTAAATAGATTCTTTTAAAATTGTATTTTTTTGTTGAGACATATTGTGACACCCTTCACTCTCACCAAATAACCCACATAAAAAACACCAACACAAACAAACCTGCTCCACATACCGGTAATTAAAACTAACTGAAATTGAAAAATGAGCCTTTAAACAAATCAAAAACTAATTGTAGTGAAAAATCCACAACTATTATAATCCTATTTGTGATTGACTGTCAGCACTGTAAAAGGTCAGAATACGAAACTACTTTCAGTGATTAATGTTCTTTTTCCAACCAAGAGTTCAAATGGCTTTTAGAAAAGTCATCACATTCATCTTCACTTTTTTAATCAACGAAAAGATGTGTAGCAGACGTGTGTGATATAAAGCTATCACAACAAGCAACTTGTGTCCTTTTCTGAACAGAGGAATCATTGCTCCAAAAAAATAATACACTTTAAGCCACTTAATGCGCTTCTATAAAGAAGACGCCCCGTTCTAATAACGCTGCTGTTTTTAGTGGAAGTCATTGGAACTTTTAAATATTGGGAATATGACATATCTTGGGGGTAAAATTTGCAACAAACTTCAGAATTCCAACTGCCATTCTCCATGAAGCCATGCAAGAGCTCAGTTCAGTGAGCTGGGACGCCCCCAGAGCAGAGTAGGTTATTGGTGTCTAATTCAAGGACAGAATGTCGCCCCAACGTCATAAGCAATGTGTTTCAGAGGGGAAATTGCATGGAAATAGGTTGTCTTCTCTTCCGTGGAGGCCAAGGGCCATCACATCATTGCAATGCTGAGGATGAAGTGAAGCTTTGCTTGGATGAATCAAAAAGAATGCAGACTCAGCCGCGTCGTCGTCCTCTGCAGGGACAATCACGGGCGCTGAGGCGATACTTTTACAGAGGTAAAATGATGAAAAAATGATTTCTAAAGCAACTCGGTGGTGGTGGGAGGATGATGGGCAGGCTGTGTGTTTGCATCACCTCTACTTTGCCTTCATATGTTGCAGGAGGAGGGCTTTGGCCTTATTATGATAGAGTTACAGCTAATCAAGTTTTTCATTTTCTAATCACATGAATCTCATTTCCTGATGGAGCGGCTGCTGTCCACTCCAACAAATTCTTCCTCCCAGCCTCACAGATATCAAGAAGAAGTGTCTTGTTTTCAGATCAACGCCAAGATTCAAGGCCATGTGATGACAAAATATCTATTTACCGTCGACAATTATAATGCCCACTGACGCAGTTTACATGTGATAACATCATCCACAACCCACTGGCTAGGATGATACATGCCAATGTATCATTACCATACCTTTTTAAATATATATATATATTTTTTATCTTAATCAACTTCACTATATGGAGTTTTAATTGAGGTATTTCCTTTCCTTTTAAATGCCTTTTAAATATTTTGTTTGCGGATGTGTTTAAATGCAGGGTTTTTCCTGGCTCAATTTGAGACAGAGGTGGTACCATCCCAACTATGACTAATACGGTACTAATACCAGTCTTATTTTAAGGTATCGGTACTTGCGGCAGTGACCGTTACCATTATCGTCCGCCTTTCTGCAGCCGTTTTACGACCAGGAACTAGAAATTAGAAATCATATGAATTTCCATTAATTTTATGCAATGTTAAGAAACAATAATATATTGAGGTATAAGTTTTTTAAAAAAATTTTTATCATCTGTCATTTTTGGGTGGGAATTTTATTTAATATTGGTATTTGGTATCAGTGTTGGTGACTACTCAATAGTTGAGTATCGGTCGGGAAAAAAAGTGGTAACGAACATCCCTAATCCCGACCATGCGCCTTGACGTGCGTGTATTGTGTAAATTGACTGACTCGCTTTCATTTTGTGCAGGCAACATAGGCTATGATACACCCATGTTCCAATAATAATAATAATAATAATAATAATTGCTCCAATAAGGATCATTCATTAAAACGGTTCTGCCATAACATTTCACGAGTGGGAAGTATCGTCTACTGTTTTTTTCCAGGATTCAAAATATGAATTTCCGTTGCATGATGTGGTGACGTCTTAAAAGTACAGCCCATCAAAATGCACAGAAGCTTTCACATATAGATGAAAAATCTATTTCCAACTTTACCAACAAGACAACCAGGCGCCAAACAGCCAGCCAGCGTCGTGTCAAATATGCACAATATATATACAGACTACAAACATTTTGCATTTCCACCGTGGATGAAATATTGCCGTCATGATTTCGCTACAGGCACGTGAAGCTCACCGCGAGTGCTCATTCATTCTGAATGCAGAGCTCAAATGGAACACATCATCAGTCTCATTCATTTTGGCCGCCTCTCACTCAACCGGGCAGCTGAAGGCTTCCTACGGTCTCTAAAGCCGCCATACCCGAAGTTGGAACCATGACCCCGAGGGAGGCTGTGTGCTGCGGCTGGCTGGAGAGCTTATTTAAATTGGATTGCCCGGTATTGTGCCGTCGGCCGCAACCCACAATAAAAAAATAATAATATTTTTTTACTACTATCATCAAAAATTCATCCACTAGTGCATATTAAATTGTAAATATAGTTCAGTGTTGTTGTAAAACACTATTATGTTTATTGTATATATTTTGTTTTTATCTTTGGCGATGGCTGGAGCGCGCCACTTCTGCCTCGCAACTAGGAAATGGGCGTGTGTAACAGTTGCTCCGTGAGCAGTTTCTTCTTCGGTACAATAAAGTTTTAAAAAACAACAACAAAAAGCAGTTTCTTCTTCGGTTGTTGCTTCAGGTCTTTCCTGTGTACCGGTGTTGATATAGTGCCTGCATAATGGAACTGCAGTTAATATACGTTGCTGCCAAGCTCAATCAACACATCTGGAGCGCTGCAGCTGTGTTGAGCAATATCAGTCACTCAGGCTGGAGGCGGTGAGTCAAATTAGGTGGTGGCGGCCGCTGCCAAATTTTCTACATAGGAAAAACCCTGTTGTTACTTTTGTTGTTTGTTTTGTGACTGTGTTCCGAGCTTCACAAAGATAACGTGTGTTTGCTTCAAGCTGTTTATTGCCACTGCCAGTGCCAATAAGTTTTCTTAAAGGGGAAGTCAACCCCCCCCCCCCCCCCCAAACATTCTTGACAATAATATGTTCTATGGATCCCCACTAGCCTAAAAATTATATTGTGGTTAATTAATTAAGTTAATTAATTTGCATTAGTGGAATATGAGTTAAGCAGCAAAATCCAGCACTTTTTATCCATATCAGAGGGCGGCCATTTTGCCACTTCTTGTTGAGTGAAAATGATTTCATAGATGTTTAGGTACAACTAATCACAGATCAGCTTCAGAAAACAGGTGAGCTGTGATTGGTCATTGCCTGAGCCCTAACAAACTGTGATGTCATCTTCAGTTGTCAGCAAGTGGCAAAATGGCCGCCCCAGAGATTGATAAAAACGACAGGATTTTGCTTCATAACTCATATTCCACAAATGTAATATTAAACAAAATGTCATGTTTAGACCAGTGAGGTCACATATAACATATTATTGTCAAGAAATGTTTAAGGTTGACTTCCCCTTTAATAACTATGCATAAAACAAAGAGAAAGTGCATGTCGAGTTTTTAACCAAGCCACATACATTTGTCTTACAAAAATACACTAGCTTAACGCTAACCCATAATGTGAAATGGCATAGCTGGGCTAACAAAACCAGGTAGTTGTTAAACATTTAATTTCAATGGGGAAAGTTGATTTGAGATACAAGTGATTTGAGTTACTACTATGGTCACCTAACAAATTAAACGTAAGTCAAAGTACTACTGTATATATGGAGATCATATAGATTAGGGATTTAGGGAAAAAAAATCATAATTGAATTGAGATTGACCCCGGAATCCCAATTCAACCTTGAATTTGAAATAATGTCAATCAAGAAGTAGAATTGAAATTCCATCAAATTCAAAAAAATTCATGATGCAAAATTAAAGTGTATTTAACAATGAAGTGTATACTATAAGCCTATTTGCAAATTTCATACAAATACTGCTAGGACTATAGTGAATATATATAGGATTATAGTGAATATAATAAGGTGCAGTAATTCGTTTTACGAATATTTAAAGCCTACTCAGATAAAACAGAATGATCTTGCACCAATGACAAAACATTTGAGGAACTGTTAACCAATAGATGCATCAACTTTACCCTGTAGAGTACTTAAATACATGATTATTACAAAGGGACGTGCTGGGAAAAAAAATTTGTCCAGGAAAATATTCGTTAATTGTGGTAGAGTTAATTCAAATTCATCCATTGAATTCTGAAATTCAGAATTTTGCCCAGCCCTGATAAAAGGCACCAGCAAACCATTTACATTCACACCACCACTGAGTGGGAATTCAACGGCCATCAGTTCCCAGCTGTGAAAGCTACTGCAACTAGTTTTCATTAGCTGCCAACCATCTGCTGCTGTCTCAAATGAGCCATTGCTCACACCCCCGCATGAACCCCCAACTGACAAGTGTTGAACCTGAGGAAACAGGACCAGCATCCCATAACAGATTTTGTTCAACATTAAGAGCACTATAGTGCATTTCTTTTGGAGAAAGTTTATTCTTGTACCTCATCACTGGATGCTGCCTGGCTCTTGATAAGATATTAGTCACAAGTGTTATCTCACACCTCATGGAACACTCTGATTTTCTTAGCATGTAAGAAAAGTCCTCATCACGGTCTGACAATGGGTGAGTGAAGTGACCTCCTGCCTGGGAGAAGCACATTGTCTAATGAGACCATGCAGGACCTCAAGTACTGCACAGTTCCTTTTGGGATTTAACGAGACTCAAGCTGAGTGCACAACTTAATACTGTACATCTTTTTTTTTTTTTTTACACTTAACAAAAAATACTGTAAGGTTCTCTCACGCTGGTAATGGAAATTTGAAGAGTTGGCTCTATATATTGAGCTCCCAAAGGGCTTCTCAATTTTGTTGTTGCTTCTTTTATGTGTAAAAGGAATTACCACTTTAAAAAATAGCATAATTTATATTCCTACAAATAACTAGAAAATTCAAAGGCGCAATTTTTAAAAATATTTTTGTGTACTATATTGTTTAGGGATGTTCGATTTAATGCCACTTTTTTTTCAGTCCAATACCAATACAACTCCTGAGTACTGTAGTCACCGATACCAATACCCGTTGTGCGTGTAAACTAATTAACTAGACCCCTCAGCAGACTGAGAGCCAAGCAGGTAAGTGGAAGCAAAAAAATTAATAACAAAAAGAGCATGATAAGTACGTGAGGATATGCGATACAAAGTACAACCAAAACAGAACAAAAGGCGCACCAAAGGCGATAACAACAACAGTCTTTAAAAAAAATAAAATAAAATAAAAAAAGAGTACAAGAGAAAATCCAAGCTAAACTAAATGGCAGGACGGAGTCCCAGCTGGATGATGTCGTCGGATGTAAAAAGGCAAAACTACTAGACAATAGTTGTCACCAGACAGTCGGAACTCGGAACAACAAGGCGCATGAGCGGCATCAACGTAATAATCCAACGGCGTCCTTCAGCTTCTGCTGCACCTAAATATTAAATTGATTGCGATGACCCTCAGGTGTGCAGCTGGGGACTCCGCCCACCCAGAAGAATGCCAGCAGCTGTAGGAGAGAAGGAAAAAAATGACCCAGCAGACTGGCCTGACACACAAACACGACAATACCAGCAAGTACCGACACCACTAGTACTTTTGATGCATAACATCCCCGCATACCCCAAAAAAAACAATAAAATATAACTTTAAAGAAATACTTATATATCCCAAAATAGCATTTCCCTTAAAATTACATTGAATTAATTGCAAATTTCTATTCTTCTAATTTCTATTTCCTGATCGTAACACGAGAGTTCTGCGAGTACCAATTCCTTGAAATAAAGCCAATTATCGATCCAATACCGATACCTGGTATCGGTAACCAATATGAAATTTTTACAATTTTACAAATCTGCACGTTGCCCTCAAACTATCAATTAACTCTTTGACTGCCAGACGTTTTCAGAATCGGGTTGTCGCCAGTGCCAGCCGATTTAAGCATTTTGACTGATCTTTCAAGGTCCACAGAAAATGTTGTGTTTGGACGATGGAAACACACATACTACCAAATGAAAGATTGGACTCTCATCTTTCACCCAAAAAAAAGTTTGTTTCTACCTTATTCCGTTCTTCAGTAATCAACAATAGAAAATGGTTACTATCTTGGTTGGTCGATGTCTTTGAAAAAAACGGCTCGACCGTGAGCTGCTTGCAAGCGGCCGCCATTATGGCTTCTTCGGCCAATGTCCCCTCAACACTCTAGCCCCGCCTCACGTCTTCTACTGACGCCCACCCAATCTTGTCAAAAGAGAGTCATCGCTGCCCTCTAGGGGCCAAAAATAGTCATTAGGCACAACAGACTTGCTGGAAACTTTCACCACAGATGCGGAAGGGTTCCCTCTACCCGTTTCAAAAAAAAAAATTTAAAAATGGGTGGACGTCTTTTAACGTCTTTGGCGCTCCTCCATAGGTTTTTGCAGAACGTCATTTAACGTCTTTGGCAGTAAAAGAGTTAACATTAAAACATCTCCAAATTTTAGTTCATTTTTTTGTCGCTCATTTTTTTAACCTTGACTGTGTATGGTCTCTCACATTGAGAAATGCTCTCACACACTCTCTTGTTTCGGCTTTACTCCAGTTTATGTGCTGTGTCCATCCAGCCATGCAGCCATCTATCCATCCATTTACTACCGCTTATCCGGGGTCGGGTCGCGGGGGCAACAGCTTTAAGAGGGAAGTCCAGACTTCCCTGTCCCCAGCCACTTCAACCAGCTCCTCCGACGGCATCCCAAGGCGTTCCCAGGTCAGCCGAGAGACGTAGTCTCTCCAGCGTGTCCTGGGTCGTCCCCGGGGCCTCCTGCCGGTGGGACATGCCCGAAACACTCCAGGGAGGCGTCCATGAGGCATCAAAACCAGATGCCCGACACACCTCTGCTGACTCCTCTCCAAGCGGAGGAGCAACCGCTCGACCCTGAGTCCCTCCCGGATGACCGTGCTTTTCACCCTAACTGTGCTGCGTGTCTCGCTTTTCTCCCTTCTGCTTAGTCTAGACTCAAAAAAGACCAAAAAAAACAGCAAATCAGCTCCCAGTCAGAAGTCTGCTCCTCTCGTTAACTTCAAAAGGTTGGTTCATTCGCAACGGACACATCACTACCTACCACCCTTGCCACCCTCAAGATTTGCATATTTTCTTCGATCATGCGCTACAATGCATTGCCCCCTTCATTGTGTTCGTGTTTCATCCTCTCCTTTGATTCTAGCCTGATTGATTCCCAAATGCATGTTGCCTCATTTATAAATCTCTCTCATGCACTTATCAGACCTCTGAGCAAGTCTCAACAAAGAAGACACATGAATTAATCCTCTTTTTCTTTACTACATGTGAACTTGAACTTTTCAGCTTGCACAGTTTGTAGTTTTTGCTCCAATCCTAAAGTGGTGTAAAGCAAGTGGTTGACTCTTTTTCAGCACAAGCTATTCAATGCTTGTTTCGGAGAAAAGAAAGCGGGAAATGGATGACTACGATGAAATAAATCACTATAACTCTCATTTAAGCTTTGTTATTTGAAATTACAGAATTGTAAATACTATCCATTTTGGTTGGTCCATTTATTCGATCAACTTCAATTAGAAGAAACACAGGCTAACGTGAATTTTTTTTCACGACTGAAGGCAATAAAAATCAGCTGTAGTTTATTAATTTTCAGTTCACTTTCAACAGTATTCTGAAGCGGTTCAAGGTTTTTGCAGCACGGTAGCATCATCCGCAAATAAGACTTATTTGAGTATTCTAGAAACATTGCAGATATCATTAAAATAAAGTATGAATAATTCAGGACCTATTACAGACCCTTGAGGCACCCCATAAGTCACCTTTAATAGCTTGGATTTTCTGCACAGCTTTTCCCCATCAAGGTCACGGGTAATTTTGAGCCAATCCCAGATGACACATATTACAGGAATAAACTAATACTATGTCATTTGTAATTTGACCCCCCCCCCCCCCCGTCTTATTATGCAGAAAAAGCAACAAAGTGGAGGTGAAGATATTTCCAGCAAAGCCACTGAGTAGAAGTGGTTTGACGTCACCCGGGTGCATGGACAGATGTTCATGGAAGCTTACCGAACCAGTGACATCATTAGGCCTATTGACTGAAAGCCTCCCTACCCCCTAAATAGATAGACATGGATTCTCTGGGTCTGCTTGGAGCATGTGACTTTTCAGTCTGGAAATGTTTTTCTGATGGTAAAAGCCTGTGATTAATTTGATTGCTGAAAGTCAGATCCAAGCATATCAGCAATCCAAGATTTGGTCTTTGGTTTCTAAAGACAGTGACTCCAGGTGTTTACTCACTACAATCGCTTGGTTAAAAAAAAAAAAAAAAGAGTCACACGACCATCCCACAACCACCCACTGGCTGAGAGTTGAACTTACAAGTAGGAGCGCCTGCTGAAGCCTCATCTGGCAACCTTTCCTCAACATTTGCAACATCATCAACATGGTTCAACTCAGCATTATTTGCAGCTGAGTAGCTTAGCAAATTTTTGCCTTTCAAAACATTTGGCCAATCAACATGTGGCCATGACCAATTACGGCAGAGCATGGCAAAGCACTCTCCTATGGGGATGTTAGTGGTAGCCGATTACTGGCTTGCACTTGATGTAGTCATCAGCGAGAAAGTTAAGAATTAGGAGTGTCAAAATTAATGCGTTAATTTTGAGTTAATTTAAAGTTCCTTTGAAGCCACAAATTTTTTTTAACATGTGATTAATGACTTACTTGGAAAGCAACTTAGAACTTGTAATTCCAGTCGCAACGCAGTACACATGTCCATGTCAAAATTTAGCAGACATAAATTTAATAGTAATGCATATATTTGTGGTGACTGGGGTCAAGTTGTATTTATTTATTTTTTTAAGTTACTTCATGTTAAAGATTAGCTCTTAATATGAAAAGAAAATGCACCGAGATGTCACCAACGTCTTACAAAAATTACCTCTACACAAATCAATATCACACTCGTTTTTTACAGTACAGTAAAACATTTTTAATTTTAACTCAATTTTATGAATGATTGTGAAATTAGTTATTAGTTTATCATTTTTTCACTCTTATGTTATCAAGAGTATGTAAACATATTTTATTGTACATTTTATTGTACATTTAGAACATATATAAAATCTGCGATTAATCTTGAGTTAACTATTGAAGTCATGCAATTAACTACGATTAAAAACTTTAATCATCTGACACCCCTAATAAGAATGAAATCTAAACATTATATCAAAGTACCCAGTTTACGCTGACAAAAACTGTGCATCGTTATTTTTACAACCCGCTCTTTTCCTTGATTTAGGCTAACTTTAAGTGTATTAGCAGAAACGTAATGCAATATTTCTGGGCAAAATCCTGAAAAATATTTTTATTGCACTGCAGCTGGCATTTGATATAAAATATGTAGCCTAATCTATTAGTGGAATAAAACCATCAAATGTAAACTTGATCGAATAACCCGATCTGTTCAGCTAGAAAGTCTTTGCATCAAAGAGGGCCTAAGCATGACAAAATTCACTTTTCTACAGATCTGCCCTATTACCTGTCAGACTAATATGAATAAAATAACCATTTCAAGATTATATATTATATAATATATAATCATATATAATCATTCATATATTCAGGTAATTTCAATTTCGAACTCAGCATGCTCTCAAGATTGCTTTCCTACACACCCACCTTTTCATATTTCACATTTACTTCTCGTATGTTACGTCTCTCGCATCTTCCATTTGGTCCACGTTGTCTTTCTCCCTTTATAAGGAGACAAAGGTTGTTCTATGAAACCTCACACTTTACACCCCTGCGCCCCAGCTCCATCGCTTTGTGTTGACCACGCACCAAGGGCCTGACATTGAATTCACACTCCGCCTCCACATTTGCTTTTGTTCCCTTTTATTAAATCTAACAACAGCGTGTTCCCTTGGCCAAGCAGCAGTTCGGTTGTGTCACTTCTGCCTATTGACCAGAGCTGGACTGGCCCAGTGGGCCGGTGTCTTTTGGGCCGGGATGCAAAATGCCAGGGCCGATTTTTTTTGTGTGTGCCAGTCTTACCCTGCTGTTGATCATATTAGCTGCAAAACCTTTCAACGCGAACATGTCAAGTGGTGAGGCTTGACACTGACACCCATGGCAATCAGTAGACTTTAACTAGGAACAATCAGGCCACGTGTATTTTGGGAGCAACCAGTGGCGTGTAGCTCGTCGTTTTGAGGCCCAAGGAAAACTGTCATGGGGCCCTCCACATCTACAACAAGTAACTAATGCATTTCTTGAGTACTGTACTTTAGTTAAATTTGGACAAAAGGCGAGTATGTACTATAACTCTGGACACTTGTTACACTTATATAGCAGCTTAAGTTGCTATATATACATTACTATACATTTCCCATTTTTACATTAACCTGCCTAGTGATATAGTTATTTGCAAAGATTTTCAAAATGATCAACAACAACAACTAAAAAGTGTTATTATTTATGAGCTACTTTAAGTCCTTAAAATATGTCCTGAGGATTACAACATATAAGAACATTAATCAACATTAATGCCATTTACTATTTCTGCCACTTTAATACTATTACTCACATCAATTGTCTCACCGGACATTTCTCCCTCGCATCCTCCCCAATGACCACGGTGCTACTACTCTACTGGCAAAAGCGTCTGGCTTGGCTCTTGCTGTTGTCAGTTAATTAATTAACAATGAATAATTTGTTTACACAAACAATCCCTTGAAATAAATTGTAAGACCTCAGCCAATGACCATGTCATATTGGCCGTCGCTCAATCCCTTTTCTATACCACTTATTGTGTCTGAGGGGGCCTGCAGCATCTCCTAGCTAACTAATAGCACGAGAAGTGGCCAGATTCAATCACTGTGTTAACACAAGCAGACAACATGACACCTGCCTCTGTGGGAAATGTAGTCTTTGGTTATTCAAACATATAAGCCAGAGTTTTTAGTAATATAGTAAAAAAAACAATAGGGTTTTTTTTTTTGGGGGGGGGGGGTAGAATGACTAAGGCAATTCCTGCATCAAAAAGGTTGGTGACCCCTGTACTACAGAATATCAGTGGATCACAATAACTGACACATAAATATGAAATATGCACCGGTATGTAGTTGAAAGTTTTGAAAAATTCAACTAATATGTGTGCCAAGGGTGTCATAAAGAAACAAAGCTAAGTAAAAGCAAGAGAAAGGTCACTGCAATAAAACAGCCTAGCTCAAGTTACCTATCTAAGAGCGTCCACTCAATGTCCCCCTTGTCTTGCGCGTCACGTATAGGAACTTCTGCCGGAGTTGGCAGTTGAAAATACTTCTGACAGGGGACTCTGCTAGATATTCAGACCCTTGCAATAAATCCGGGTCTGTCAGGTCAGACTGGCACCTTCCCTCTCCATCGGAGCCAACACACCAACAGATGGGGATAAAGTTGACAGCTCCTCAATCTCTTCACCAGGAGTGTTCGAGGCATGCCGATGGCCTCAAAGTCAGTTATCCCACTTATCAACTGGGGCGAACCCCAATGTACAGACGCTAAGACATATTTAGTTGGAACTTCTGAACCTCGTACACCAGCTTGGAGCCCTTCCTTGCCAGCTTTCAGCGTAATACCACCTTGTCCCTACAGCCAGCTTCTGTAGCCGGGGATCTGACCGCCACAGTCCCTGCCCCCAGCCACCACCCAGCACCTGTGGTCCCTCTCACAGTAAAAGGTAAATGGAGTGAACTTAGATTTCGACATCATATGGTTCTCAAAGCGCTTTACAATGTCTCACATTCACCCATTCACCTACCAGTGTTCGGTTGCCGCCATGCAGGGCGCTGCCAAGTCCCACTGGGGGCAAATGTGGGTTCAGTGTCTTGTTCAAGGACACCTAAAACAAAAAAAAAACACAATTTGATATACAGTACATGGTGTTAGGAAAAACTGCACACATATTTTTGTGAAGGGAAGCTTCCATATAGAATACATGAGGTCTGAGCTACACATGACAACTATAAACATTGTTGAAAGTGCATTATAATATGCAACAATAAAGGCTGGATCTTTTGTATTTTGCTTAAAACTGCAATCGAGTTGAATCTCTTGAAATAGGAAGAATAAATACTGTCATTGCCGCTTTCAAGTCATCTAGCGTGCACAGTGTCGATACACTGTTGATTTTCTGCACTCCATAGATGAAGGACAATACAAAGCGAAAAACATCAATAAACCAACCGACTGCATTGCGAACTGGTGTACCAAATTGCAGTCACACCACTTCCTCAGAATTTGTGTTCGACTAATAATACACGTGTGTTTGACTTTATAGAACACACAAGTTTGATCAGCAGTCCTTGGGGTTGCTAGGTCCAGGGCTGGACTGGCACAAAAAAAATCGGTCCTAGCATTTTGACCAGACCATACCTGTCTAACACATTGTTCTATCACTGATATTTTGATTGATGTTTGTTCAATTGGCTGTCTATATTCAAAATAGTTTAATGGACTAGTCCCTCTAAATTGTGGGTCAATCTTCTTGGGGTAAAATAGAGGAAAATAATAACTAAAAAGGACTTGCATCGACCCCAAAAGATGCCGGCCCACCAGCTATCTGCCCTTTATGCCAGATGGCCAGTCCAGCCCTGACTAGGTCCAAAGCAATACAAAAAACATTCTTTGAATTACTGGGATTCTATGAATAATGTTGTACAAATACATTTGAACTGACTATGCAAATTTTTAATGTGACTCAAATTTGAATATCAAACGAAAACTTATCTTTCTTATCATAAATACTTTATGTTCCTGAACAAACTAAAGCTCACTAGTCAAAGGGCAGTGCATAGTGTATATCAAGATTAATTCATGCTTCATCAAGTTTTAGCTACGCTATCTACAATGCCGATGCAGCTACCGTTATTCTGACTGCACACACACACACACACATGAGAAGACACATCACAATTTAGCTTTCCAAACCTTAAACTGGATTACAGTAGACCTCTTGGTGGTATACATAATGGCCTAAAGTGAATTTACTAAATGCTCTCTTTCATGCCACTGCAGTGCCTTGGCCTCCTGCCGAGCTTTATTTTCGCTTTGAAGTTGGTAAGAGTTAATGTAGAGCAGAGGTGGGCATCGAGGGCCGGAGTCCTGCAGGTTTTGCATGTTGCCCTTCTCCAACACAGCTGATATATGATCAGCTCATCAGCAAGCTCTGCATAAGCCTGATAATGATCCTGTTGATTGGAATCAGCTTGTGTTGGAAGTGAGAAACCTCCAAAACCTGCAGGACTCCGGCCCTCGAGGACCGAGATTGCCCACCTCTGATGTAGAGGGTTGGCTGGAAAGCGAAATGATGAAAATTTTAAGTCAGGCCCAAAGAAACATCATGCCTCCCAAACAGGACCAAAGCAGAAATCTGACTGATGGAGAGGAAAAAGTTTTTTTCGGCACAATTGTTGATTGTGAATATTTATTTGTTAGATTCATAATGTACCCAAGTAGGCACCTCAAAATATCGGATAGTTTCTGCATAACCAGAGTCCAAAAGCTTTGAACTAGTGAGCATTCTCACATTGCATGAAAGTAAGTGCCTAGAGTATGTTCAGCGCATTGCGTGCATATTTGTGTGCATATATTAGACGGAGAAAATCCCATTTTGTGCATCGTGTGTTGAGTAATGTGTGTTCTATTGAGAATAAATTGTCAATTTGTTACAGATGTGTATCCAGTAATTACAGTCAGCAGACATAGCGCAGTCCCCCAATTTAACGATTGGTATGTGCATTGAATAATTTATAAACTCTTGGGAATGGGTTCATTTTCATGGGAGAAGCGTCACTATTTTCTGAAGGAATTCCGGAGCCTGGAGGGTGCGCTGAAGTGTTGGGATTCTTTTTTTCTCTCTCTCTCTTTTTTTTTTAAATTGCTGTTTGTATTTCAATGTATTGAAGTTAGTTCTGAAATTCTTAGAACAATTTTTCGCATGTCAAAAATACATTATTGTTAAATAATTCCTGTAAGTGTCTAATTCCGCTTTGTTCCCGCTTGCTGAAATGAAGAAGTATTTTTGTTAATTTCGAAATATGGATTTTAAGAGTTTGGGGAGAGCATATCGCGTGCTAATTGATATTCTGCAGCTGCAAAAGTTTTCCACCGGGCCATTAAGGATGCAATTGGGTTTTTGAAACAACTGTGCCGTTTGAGACTTGTGGTAATAAATGAGAGTTCTGAAAGTTTGAGGTTATTGCAGTCTATCTGCTCCAATTCTAGCCAAGATGCACCTCATTGAAAAGTTATTGAAATTGGTTAGCTAAGTAATAAATAATGTCTAAAGCAGGGGTGCTCAAGTTGGGTCCTCGAGAGCCCCTATCCAGCCTGTTTTCCATGTTTCTCTCTACTAACACACCTGATTCATGATCAGGATCATTATCAGGCTTCTGCAAAGCTTGGCGATTAGCTGATCATTAGATTCAGCTGTGCTGCGGGAGGGAAACATGGAAAACAGGCTGGATAGGGTTCTCTCGAGGACCGAACTTGAGCACCCCTGGCCTAAAGTTTGGATTGTCTAACCGCCCTCCTGCTTATTTTTCTGAAGAGTGGATAAGCTCATCCTATTCTTCTGATTCTTTGAATAGAAATGCATGAGGGCAGAATGTAAAGTTTTAGAACCACTATAATGTGGGTTTAAAGGGAATCATTGAGAATTAATAGTTGATTTGAGTCCAGGTTTTCATTTTGATTCTTCCCAGGAGTGAGATGGGCAGGCTATTCCAGCACTTGAAATCAACAGAAATCTTTTTCAGAAGTAGTATGGGATTCAACACTTCCAATTTTGTAGAGGAATGTGGTATTCAGGGATTTACTTGATTTGCAGGATTCCACACTCGCTCTTTGTGGAAGTATCATCTATTTTGACCAATGTATAGAGTAGTCTGTTAATTGTGAAAATATCTTACTGAGATAACTTTATGTGATGCCTTGGGTTCTTGCAAATAGAGGAGGATATAGGTTGATTTTGTGTTCAGCCATTGTAAAGTAAAACCTTTGATGACAGCACTCTGGCATATTGCATTAGCCGGTAGTTTAATAAATTTGGCAAATAGCAACGGGGAAAGCGGGCGACATTATCTGGTGCCACTTTCTAGAGTAAAATTTTGTGATGCGCAATATGCCCACTGCTCTCGGTGAGTTGTACAAGTATAACACTTATCCAATTTACTAATGAGTCTCCAAAGCCAAATTTACAAAGTGCCGACAAAAAGGAAATACCAATTAACCTTATCAAAAGCTTCCTCCGCGTTGAGTGAAATGACAATTGCCTTGAGAGTTTTGTGCTGTGACATACTGGTTAAATTCAATAATCATCTGACATTATCTGTGGAGCTTCACCATTTAAAAATGTCATGGTGGATTTATTGACGGGAGAACCTTTTCCTTATCTAGCAGCAAGAGCCTTAGATAGAATCTTGATATATGCGGTAACTAGCCTGGAAAGAGGTTTGAGTAATAATTTGATTCTATATGGTTTCTGAAACTACCATTTATCTCCATCACTGTTCTGATGAATAGAGGCACTAGTATTGACCAAAAATGTTTACTGCACTGGAGCTACAATACACAATGTTTAAGGGGCAGAATGTTCGAGCCCAAAGTCTAGTGGTGAGACTTTATTCTTCCTGCTGTTTTCTTTGATTCTTTGAATTTGTATTTCTTTGGACTTTGTTGGCAATTTCCTCAACTATTTGATAAGCTGGCTAAAAAAAAGTTCATCTTGTCTACAAATCTATATAGTTTTTTCTTTTTTAAGACAAAAAAAGCTGTGCTTTACCTTGACTAGTTTCGGCAACGACTGCCGTCTTCCTCAGAAGCTGTCAAACTGACAGTTGTGACGTGTCTTATCAGTTGATGTTCCTGACTATTTGATAGGCTTCCCTATTCGGTCTACAAAAAATTCCCAAAATAACAGTGTTACTTAAACAATAACCGTTGAAGAAAATAATCTTTTTCTTCGCGTGTTCGTTTTCTTTCGGGTAGTGAGAATGTTGGTTATCCGAATGCAGGCTGGAGATCGGTGAACAGTTCCTTCGAAGGTTTTATTTTACAGAATATTCCGGACACAATCGAGTTTACAGAACATAGCTGCAGCTTCTCGCAAGTGTGTCGATTACAGACACTTACAACCTTCTTATACTATCTTGAAGGGCGGTATCACAAAAGCCCCCACCAAACAGCCCACCTGGAGTTCACCGGACATGAGATAAGACCTTAAAAACATCATTGATTACATTGCTGTGGAAATAGATGAGGTCCCAGTCTTGACGATAAGACTTTAAAAACATAATTGATTACAGACACTTGGCAGAAATTGCGACATCACTCACAAAGACACATCCACATATAAAAGTTCTACTGAGGAAATAAATAAATTAAAACAGTTATGACTAAATCTGGGCAGAAGACCCTCTTCATGACATAAACTAATCTTCACAAAATATTTTATTCGTATTAACTAACCTGTACCAAAAATGTACTCTGTTACAACATAGATAGCAACAACTATAAGTAAAACAAGAACATGACCTGTACTGAAATTATACTAATCACTGCATTTGGACCACCTCATAGTTATTTGTTATAAAGTTTTCAAAACAAACATGATTCTCCTGGACTTGCAGGATTAGCAGGTTATTCCAGCAGTGGTCATCAACAGTGGCTGCCTGTGGGCCATCTTGGTCTCCGAGGACATTTACTTGTAGTTACAACAACCAACCACTGAATTAACTTCAATAGATGGTAGCAGCAGAGAGCATTCCAAACCCTGATATTCAATTCCACCCTAGGAATCATTGCCTTTAGAAGAAAATGGCTTTTAAACAACTGTCCACTATAGTAAATGTGATGCACCAGATGGCTAAGGAAGCAAAGTCTGCAGGTTGCTGAAAGTGAAATGATACATTCACTCAATGGATTAAGTGCAAAAAAGTTAAACATGGAGGTAAATTCCTGTATCTGTCTGGGAAGTAAGTCACATCAGGAAAAAGACTATTGCGTAAATATTTTGCTCTTCTTTAATTAAAATTGTCAACTTATGGTTGCCTTAACCATAATGCAGTGAGCAGCTGGAACAGAGACTTATCCTTTTCCATGGTTATTATACCATTCAACGCCTCTGGTACTCTTCTGTGGTGGCATCACAAAAAACACAAAAATGTCTTAAAAAAAAGATTAATGTGCCAATCCAAATCTCCGATAATTGGTAATATTTCAATCTATAGTTATAAAACACTAATTGATTTCATTTATGAGCCCTAATGTGAGACCACAAAATAGTGACAGGTGACACTCGTTTGACTTCAACTATTGCAGAATTTATTAGCCACGATCATCATCAGTATCAAGCTCAAAAACAGACTTATTTCCTCTTCTGGGCTTCGGCCCCGTTCCTCGCCGCATGCGTTGACATTGTGATATTGCAAAGTGACAATAAAAGTAAAGTGTTGTTGTGGGAGCAAAGGTGGGGGGTGTCATTGTCGAAACAACAGCGAGACTCTCGTTAGACAACAGATGTTCGATGGGCAACTTCTCGTCTCAGCGGATTGGTGAGGTACTCAGCACTTTAAAGTAAAAATATGCATGTCGTGTCTCTACAAAGTAAAGTATGCTTTATATACAATATAGTGGCAGTCCAATAACAACCATGTATGTCAAATTATCATTTTCTTCTATCCAATGTAGGATAATAATGACTTCCTATATTAAACGGATACTTAGAGGATGAGTTGTTTTTGTTCCCTCTCAGTGTGTGTAGCAAGGCACGGTGATAAACATTGCATTTATGTTGAAATCAATATGACCTAATGAAATATACTGTACCTTTTTTGTAAATCATCTGCGCAAAACATTTTGCTCATTATCCAACAGGGTCGTCACTTTGTTATGTAGACCAAAGTAATGCTGATCGTTTCATTCATATTTTCTTTCAAACAAAGTAGGTTTGTTCTGAGAGGAAGTGCATGATTTAAGGCGAGATCTTTTGGTGTGAGATATATCATTGGATGTTTAGCTAAACACTTTTAACAATACAATACATGCACGATAAATGGACAAGCTGGAAGCTAAAACGTCAAAATCAAGCTGAGAGTATCATCATAAATGAACTTTACACGCCCACAAACTGACTGGATGACTTAAGATTTGCCACGTGACACAGACAAACGTAAAAAAATTATTTTAAAAAACAAACAAAAAACTTTGGCTTTTTTAAAAACAATTCTTTCATGGTTTTATTTTACTCATTCTTTATTTAAAGTTCAATTATACCTTTTTTTCCCCTGTAAACAACTTAGCAACTGTGTTCGAGTAATTGCTACATAAATATAGTTTATTATTGTATTACTGTTATCAATTTTGAGCAATGTGACCTAAGGAGATGGTAATCAAAGGGATGTGATGTTTTCTGATTCAAACCATATGATCCAATATATTTTTAAATATCAAAGCAAAATGAAATGAGTGATTGTCGTCCTCTCTTAATCCATCCATCTATCCATCCATCCATCCATCCAAGGAAGTCTCGCCGGCTTATATGGAGAGCTCCAGGACTGGACGACTATTTTGTCCACTGTCACCGCAACTTGCGATTTGAGTTGCTCGACAACACGTCGATGTGACAGTGACAAGATAGTCGTCCATTGCTGGAGCTCCCCAATGCAAGCCGGCGAGACTTCCTTGTTCGCCGAGTCGCTCACTCGGTCAATGAAAGGCAGTTTGCAACGGCAGAGTCCAACCCAAGACACGCTTAGGACCGCCCCCTCATTTGAATAACATTTCGTCCTGGCAGATTTTCTGCAGCATGAAATAAATAAATGTGAGAGCAGAGCGTTATTTATTGATTGATATTTAATTCTATTGATATATTCATTTTTGTATTTATTTCAACATTTATTTTTATATTTATTTTTAGAATCTCGTTTTTTATTTTTGTATTTATTTTTGCTTTTATTTATGCATGTATGTATTTTTTTGTTATTTTTTATTTCCATTTATATATTTTTTTTCATTGAATTTTTTTAAATTATTTTTTATATCCATTTTTATTTTCACTTTTAGTCATTTATTTATTTATTTAGTCATCTATTTTGAATTTAAGCAGTTTTGGGCCTCCATTAGTGCAGCCCGCCCCCTCAAAGTTCCAGCCTGGCTCAGCAAGACCCTGCTGCTGAGATAGTACTCGGATGTCCCCTGGGGAATTTAAGTACCCCGGAAATTGTTGGTGGTGCAAAAACACTCAAACTGAATTTTACCAAGGTAAATTCAAAAGTTCTCCAAAAGTTCCGGCGGTGGAAAAGCCCCTATTGGTGACCCTGCCAGGGGCACCAAAGCCCCAGACAATTTAGCTGCTCGGATCACCACGATAAGGTTGATCAGGGAGGAGGTTTTCCTCTCTTAAGGCACCCTAAAGCATTCAGGGATTTTATTTGTCAATGCAAAATCAATCAAATCGGTCAGTCAATCAATCAATTGAAACAAAGAACTAGTCACTTATTTGATGCAAGGAAGGATGTTCAGTCGCTTTAAGAGAAACCATTTAAAAACGAAAATTGAGATTTTACAAACAAACCTGCTCAACAATATACACCATCCACCTTTTTAATTTTGTTAACGGTTGCATTTTTGGTTCTGAATGGCGATGATGTAATGTGACTGTATTTTATTTCATAACGTTTCAGTTAAAAAAAGTTTCAAGGCTAGATCAAGTTGTACTTCATCGTTATTTTGAAGCAACAGAAAGTAGTGAAGATGTTTCAAAATGTGGGATGCCGCCCTTTAAAGGACACCCTTTCACACAAATAGATACACTTTGTTGACATTTTTTTTTACCACCTGCTGTGACACACACAAAAATTGCTCAGCTAAAACTCACCACTGTTCAAGGTTTAAAAGATCAAGGGTCGGACTGTCATTGTCCTGGTGTGTGTGGATCCAACATCCTTAAGCACCAACCATTTCAAACCCTAAACTCGCTTTCAATTATGTCCAGCATTTCTAAGTTACGTCATAGGTCTCAAATGCAGTCCTGAATGCATGTTTAAGAGGTTTCACCCCTCCAACACACCTGAATCAAATGATCAGGATCATTATCAGGTTTCTGCAGAGCTTGCTGATGAGCGCATCCCTTGAATCAGGTGTGTTGGAAGAGGGCTACCTCTAAAGCATGTAAGATTCTGGCCCTCGAGGACCAGAGTTTGAGATCTATGACTTACGTGCTCTAGATTGTCTGAATTTATTTTTATTTTTTTAAACCTTTCTTTGTTTGAATAGCCACTCATCCAGAAAAGTGGGAAAAAAGTCCATTCTCCAATGTTTTTTCTCCTCCCCTGTGGGTTCCCAATGACATTCTTGTCAGCGATGTGAGTTTTGATGATGGATTGTTTCTTCAACGACCGGATGTTCTTTAACGAGATTGAGGCTTCAATGGCTTTTACATTTCAAGACTTAACATCTTGGTAAGTGTGTCTCCTCATTTGCTCATTTGATTTGCTCTCCATATGCATATTTGTAGTGTGTTTTTTTTTTTTTTTTTCTGTCTTATTCACATTGTTTTTTTTGTCCTTGGTCTTGCCTTGCATCTACTTTTGATTATGGGTCAAAAGTGCTTAGATAATCTAGTTGTGTATGCAGGATCCATTCGATTCCCATGTCTTGTTGTCTTTGTAGTGATAGACCAGACTTTGCATTAAAGTTAGTTTAGAGTTGACCGTCAACCTTGTATGAAATTTCACCTCACAGTATGTTAAAGCTTTTTCATAGCCCAGGAGATCGATAGAGGTAGGCGCTCCACTCTTCATTGTTTTATTATGAGGATATAAAGGGTGGCACAGGATCAATGTATGACAAATGAGTTTAAGGATCTTGCAGAGCCAGAGCACCGCGGTAACATTCCTGTGAAATAATTCACTTTCAAAGGTCTCCTCTTTTTGTTTGCATGTTTGCATCCTTGTGTGAAAAATTGGAAATAAATAAAGCAGAAGTAATAAAGTTAATCTGTCTATCTGTGTGTCTGCCAGTTGGTCTGTCTATTTTAATCAATACATATTTATATTTTCAAAAATTGTTATGAGTGCTATTTGAGGTTGGTTTAATGACTCGGAAGTCTCCCTTTCAGGTTATCTTTTGTACAAACCATTGTTTGGTTAAAACCAAAAGTTGAGTTGAATAAAAAAAAACTAACCAAGGACTGTTCGTTGGAGTTGCATTAAATCAAATCAAATCAAATCCAAAGTGTTTTGTGTGGCGATTAGCGTCATGCAAATCCTTACATGAACGCAAGCAATGGGAGCTGAAAAGCTCAGTGAGGCTTTGATAAGGAATCAATCTCTTCTCACCACTGTAGCAGTGAGGGGTTTTAATTAGTCCCAAGCATATGCTTCACTTTCATGAACATCTTTCTCTCTTGTTCAAGTTGAGAAGTAAAAAAAAAAATAATAATAAGTTGGAAAACTTTGTCAAAGACAAGACGACATATTTGCATATGTGATCTGCCAATACAAAATCAAACCCACACAGAGGTGGCCAACTTCCTTGATCTCATTTTGAGTATGTCATGATTCAGCCCGAAGGACGGCAGCCAGGTGGCATTGCCACAGCACATTCAATATTTGCTTTATCAATAATTAAAGACCCGAACTCATGTGCTACAGTACAGTACACGGCTGACAGAGAGCAATACAGAGGCAAGTTTAAAAAGAAAAGAAAAGTAGTAAAACATGTTTTCTTTTCATGGGTTTGATAAACACACACACGCACACACATTTTTTCCCACACTCTTCTGCCTTGCATCGTCTTGAATATTTCATGGCAGGGGAGAGGAAGAGGTCAAAAAAGCTCCCTGGTGTATCAGTAGAGTGCTTAGAAGAAACTTCTGGACAAAATTTCAGTTTGTTGGCCAGTTCCTCTGGAACAAAAGCCCCCCCCCCCCCCCCCCCCCACCCAACATTTGCAAGGTCCGCAAGATCTAGTCAGTTGTGTGCTTTTGCCTCACTTTGTAGCCAAGTGTCTCCAAGCAGTGTTGCCCACTTGGCGACACTGCTTGGCGTGTTCACTCTCACCCCATAAGAAAAAAAATCACTTTTTATATGTTTTTCCTCGGCAGCAGCTTGTTAACGGATAATTATTAGATTGCGTCCATTCAATCCAGCATTTAAAATCCTTTAAAAAGTGTTTCTACTTCAATCAATTATCTCCATTTATCTGTAGCATGCCATTATGGCGGTGATGAAATTTCCTGTGCAAGATTGAAGGCAAACAGTAGTCTTACACGAGTTTTGTTTTGCCTACAACCTCTTATGACCCAAATTAAATATTTATTATTGTAAGTACTGCCAAGCCACATGCGTCGCCTCAAGCATACTTATATTAAGCTTATTTAGCGCCAGGACTAAGAGTAGGAGACAGCCGAGAAATATAACTCGCTTGGGTGCGTGATAAATGTGTGAGTGCAGCCGGTGAGCTGCTTCTACCTCTCTTTTTCAACTCTTCATTTTGAAGCAGTGTTCCAACTCTAGAAAAGTTACTAACTATCAAAGTTCAGAAACCTTGAGCAAAGAACCGAAATAAGTTCACCTTCGCAGTAGGTGAGCTACACAAATGATTTACATAAAGCAAGACCTGATTGAATTCTGCTGCAAATCATACAGAGACAATGTTTTTAGTTTCCTTGCACGGTTTTACAATATTTATCTTTCATAGAACAAAAACAAGAATCGCTCTTCAATGACTCTCTCTCTTTCTCTGTCTCTCACTCTCTCTCTCTGAGCGAATCACAAATTATTAATATTGCCAATTTGTCAAAGTGTTTATCTCATGTGAAAAGATTTGACATTTGAAGTGATCTTGCACTTCAGCAAACTGGTTTCCCTCGGGTAAATCCCTAATAAAAGTCCTAGGCTGAGGAGGAGCAGATTCCAATGAAGTAGAAACAGAGACGACACTGGCTGCAAAGTAATTTTGCTTAATAGCTGCTTGGTGCTTATTTCACCTCGGGGAAGAGAAGTGTTTGTTTCCTACTCCTGTCCTGTGAAAAGCTGACACCTGGTGCAACATAAAATTTTGAACTGTATCATAAACAACAGCTCTAATTCAACAAAAAGCATACCATGTGCTGCCTGAGGATGATGATCCAAGATGAAACAATGCTAGCAATGTTTATGTTTTCAATTACGGGAAAGGGATGGCATGTTGGAGATGGGGTTGCTGAAAATTTGTTGAATTTGAAATCATTTGGATAGGCTACTTCCTGGTTCATGGAGAATGGACACAATGGTAGGACTAGTGAAGGAATTAAGGAATTTTGTCCTCTTTGCGTGTTCCAAAAATGAAGATAGATTTAATGTAAGAAAAATACACCTTTTCAAAAATGATTTAATAAAAAAACAGAGAATCTCTGGACAAATAACAGCCTCTATCATCACTTAAACATCGTGGGATTCAGAGCGTCAAATGTACTCCTCTACGTGTACAATAGCTTCTTATAGTTAAAAAGACCTCCTCCTTTTCATTTATAGACTAAACATACTCTCTGGTACTTTTCCGTGAGCAGTGGCGTAAACAAGGTCAGATTTGGGTGTGTGTTCGGGACTGAATATGCTATATAGTTGAAGGTTCTATTTTTCCCCATAACAAAATGTCACAAACAAGTTGAACCAAAATTACGGTGGCCGTGACTGATGAAGAAAGTAAAGAGTGTGTGTGTGTGTGTGTGTTATTTCAAAGCAAATTTTGTTTTCAAGACCGAAATGTGCGTGTACAAAATAAAACAAGGAATTTTGGACCAATCAATGTGCACCAGCCCAAGGTCAGACCATATCGAGATCAACACCTTCTGCTCTACTAAGGACACAAAACATTTCGACAAGGTTAATATAAAGAATTGGGATGTTCATAGTGTGTAACAATGGTTAATAAAATAAAATGAAGAATTAAAAATGCTACAATATCTAACACTAGAAAGCGGCAACTCTATCATGTGTTTTCCGGGGCGAAGATGAGTTAGGTCCAATGTGACTCAAACAACAAGAAATAAGAAAAAATTAGGACTTTTATCTATGTTTTTAATTCAGCTTTGCAACCAGAACTACTTACTAACTAAGAACGAATTCCTGAATGAAACATGCCACCTGTCCCAGAGTTGGGCGTCTCAATAAATTTTAACAGTCCATCATTCATCAACGGCCAAGACACCCATCCGTCATTGTCAATTTGTTATTATTTCAAGCCGAATCAAACTAATTGTCAATCAGTGATTGTTATTTTAACCGTCCTACAGACATCGCCGAATTACAGCGGCTCTTTTAGGACTGTCAGTGAATTTCATCAGTCCGTCACACTGTCATCATTATTATCATGACGAACTGCTGAAAAATACAAATACACACACTTTATTAAGTGATATGACCAGCTCAAATTATGTATTAAAAATTAGGTTTGCTTACATTACGCTGAGGAATTCTTCTTCTTCTTCTCTTAGTTTATCTGCGGAACCTGGAAATTCCAGATTGTTATTGTAGCAGTGCATAAGTAATCAGGCCAAGTGGCAAGCTAGCGAGAAACTTTATTACAGGTTACATCGATCACATTATATCATTTGCAACATTGACATCCGAAAGAAGGGCTGACGGGTAGAAGCCACGGCTTATTAGTAACACGCGTCCCCATCAATTCTTACAATACGCATCAGTCATATAAATTGATTATGATGGTCGATTCATATTGTTATCAATCCCAGACTTAAGTCTGCACACTCCTCGCTCAGTTTATTTTGAGTACAGTCCATGTATAAGTTGCAGCTAGTGCCAAACATTTGGAATCGGTAAATCGGTTCCCAGATGCCACCAACAGGCCCACCCAACCAGGCGAGCAGCCAAGGCGAGCGCATGCTCGTTCACCAGTAGCGTCTTCGCTGACCTTGGATCAGCTTTCACATGTTGTTGCTTCCAGAAGAGCAGATCGGTTTGCATTCTGCCCATTGCGTCCACAGCAATGTTCACTTGATTCTGGTCAGCTCAGCCACCGGCCCACCACTTTTGCCAGCATCCAGATGATGCTTAGATCTTGACAGTCCTTAGCGCCCACCCACCAGCTGAGTAGTCCCCGCCGGCTCCATCCTGGAACCATGTTTACCAACCCAAAATTTACAGCAGATACATTGCAGCCACAATACAACCTTATCACAACAGCCTTGCATGTAACATCAAATGTCCAAAAAGAAATAGAGCCAGACAATGTTTACATTCTTACAGGAACAGCAATACATGTTATCAATGCAGGTGTATAAACAAGTTAACCATGGCAGTGTGAGCAAGTAATCATATGCTATAATTCACATTATTCAAATCATAACAGCTCCCGTTTTGGGTTAATTAGCAATATGTTACAGACTAATCTCATTTGGGTAAAACATAATCCACAATTTAATGATTTGAGTTACAGATTGCAGTTATTGTCTCTCAAACTCCACCAATTTTTCAACTCTTTTCACGATCCGTATTTTCTTCTGAGAAGATGAGTCTTTAGTTTGAATGAAGATCAGACAGTCTTTTATCTATGTGTTCTCGATAAGTCAATTCTTTCTCAATTATTGCGCCCTTCTGGTAATGTCAGCATTTTGTTTTGTGAGATTTTCATTGACGTAGACATGTTTGACTTTAAGATAGTAGCTATCTCTCAATAGAGCAATCTTTTTCTTCCTGTCAACAAACCTGATCAGAACTGCCGTCGTGTTGCCCCAGTTGGAAGCGAAAAGCACATCTGAATGTGCGCTGGATCCACAATTAATCCCAAATCTGAGTCAAATTGTTCCACAGTCTCGTTCGCTAAAATTTGGTCAGAATCAACTGCATTTGTGCCTGCCGCAGCTCTCGCCGGAGTGCCGCGGCGTGGTTTAATCTGTAACCTGTAACTATTACATCGTTGATACAACGATGTCTCTTTCTTCAACTGCTGAATTTCATGCAGAAGTGGCTCGATGCTCTTTTTCATTTCAAGCATTTCAGTGACCATTTCTTTGAGTTTTTGTAAGAGAAGATTTTTATCTCGTCAGGCATATTGCAACATTGTAGTTAAAAATCCCAATGTCAAAATAGTTAGAAGTCACGAGCGAGTGCAGGAGCGAGTACAGATGCGTCCTTCCTCAACAGATGCTTCCTTGATTGTGAATGTTGCTACACTATATTACTGTTTGTCTGGATAGTGAAGGTATTAGTTGATCACTATACTAAGTGTAATCTTTGCGTGTTCAAAATAATTGGATAAGAGATCTGATGAAAAAGCCTTCTTTGCAAAGAGTTTATTTTAGAAGCTTCTAAAGACACAAGATTTAATGCTTACATTCAAATGTGATGTTAAGCCTCGAGTGTGTCAATATGAAAACACACAGTCGTTTTATAGATGAAAAAAGCATACTCCTCCTCTGAGGCTGGACAAAAGGTTAGTAATTATAATAGACAGACAAGTGATTTACTGACATGTTTACTCCAGTTCCCCGTCCAAAGCCGGAAATATATGATTAGATAGGTAATGCCATTAGACCTAGACTCCCTCAGCCCAACAGTGTTATCTTCATGAGAACTTTTGAGAATTTTACTCCCATCACATTCCTATCTCACCAGCTGCAGGGAGTGAAAAAGTTCCAATATACTGTACTTCACAACAACATCATCACAGTTATATTCATTACAATACACAGTTATATTCCAATATATGTTTATAAGTAAATTCATAAACAGTAAAAATATAAATTGAAAATGTTAAATGTCTTCAATAGGTTACAAATTTTCGTAGGTACATGGTGCGGAACATGTGGACAATGCAGGTGCTGCGTGGATGGGTGTGGTTGCTGAAAGTGACGTAATTTCGCCGCGTGGGGTTGTGCGGACCTCACAGACGCTTCAAGCATAACCAAGTTTCAATTATCAGCGCAATGGGAGTCTTTCAGTCGGTGCTACTGACCCAGTTATTGACGATTACATTGACGGATGAAAAGCCCAAATCAATTTCTTCGAAGGTTCTCGTCATTCGTCAACAATGTTTGTTATTGATGGATTGAAGAAACTTCCATCAGAATTGACGGAATGCCCCCTCTGATGTCACGCTTCCTATGAATTTCATGGGAATTGATATTTTTGAAGTTTTTGCGTCACTAACTAAATAAATAAACCAAGACCTAATGACAATCAAACACTTTTATACAGCACATAATGGCAGGCTCTGCCCAATTAGCCGTAATGAGGTTCAGTGGTGTATAAGTGTTTTTTTTTATATATTTGTTGGTATCTCCCTTGTTAAAGCACTCTGTGTTGCATTTGTAATTTGTGAAGTACTATATAATTAAAATTTGATTTGATTATGATGTGAAACAGAAAGCTCCCTGATGTCATTAATTAATCAATCAGTTATGGATGTGATTTTGAGTTTCATTTACTGACCTAACTGTAAAATAATCTCCATTTGCATGTGGCATCTACAGCTGCTGCCGCCCCCAGACTCTTCACTCTGGTGGCTATCAAATTGAGTGATGTTGTTCCGCATTCCATTTTCTCAACTTGGGAGAGGTGTCATCACATTTTTTCATTTGCAACCGGGCCGCACATTCACAACAGACCCTGAGAGGTTGTTATGGTGGTGCACTTTGGCTCAGACACGCTGACGAAAGTGTTTGAAGTGTTGGGTCGCAGATTTGACCTAAGGGGGGGCTGTAAACAGCTGATCACAGAGACCAAAAAAAGACCATGTTGCATCGAGGAAGAAAAATCCTGCTTGTCTTAAATGCTGAAACAGATGAGCGATGTGTTGTGGGCTTCGTTGAACCGAGCAATCAAATTAAAAGTGTAAATAAAACATTACTGGTATATTTGTTGCCATGCACTGACTCATGCCATTCTATTTCATATCCTTCTTTTCACACCTGCAATCTCTTATTTAATATTTGATCTGCAATGGTGGAATTTCAATCCCTGCTGGCTGTTACAAATATTAAATATGAATATGATCGAAGTCAAGTAAAACCGTGACCTTGGTGAGAGATATTTCCACGTACCAAGTTGCAACACCTGTTACTGAGTGGGAAATGTGGGCACAAATTAGTAGTAAGGCAACTGTTAAAGTGGACGACAAAACTGCTTATCATTTTTGTCCATCTCATCAGAGTCCACAATTTGTGTCAATATGGTATGCAAAGTTTTTTAGAATGACAGAAGACATGCTGCCTTCCTGTCAAATTCGTATTTCAGAGGCCTTAAAATCAAGCTGGCATTTGTGGCTGTACCTTTCAAAAGTGCGCATTCAAACAAATGTTGCGGCTTTGCACATTCAGATGATTAGATGCAGGGTGACATCACTGCCAGTGTCTGTCACGACAATATTTGCTTGGCATACTTGTTCCACCTCTGACAACAAGTCGGAAGCCTACCAATTTGCGCACATGACCCCAAAGGTGTCTAAGGACATAATGCGAACTAAACGTGTGTTGTATTGTCCGACATTACAGGATGGCAGACATGGTCACACCTCCATCCCACAGACGCATGTATAATGGGCTAATACCGCATACTGAAGTGAAGCCACTGGAGGCCATCTTGCATTGCCACTCACGAAGCGCACCTAATTTGAATAAATTGATTTCTCAGCCGCGTTTTCACATGATTTCCTTCCTCCACGGTGAAAATGCCACAGTGTGTGATGTACGGTTAATAGTCTGGGTTTGGGAGAAATGCTACATACGCATTTCATCGGTAAGAACTTGATTATAATTGTTCTCTTATAAGGTATATCTACAGTACTCAGAGATTCATTTGCATTATATTGTCAGAACCATTCACAACCGAATGAAAGTAAGCTGATGAGAAATTGTGGCCCCTCTCAATCGTTTAAGTTGCCCATCCCTCTTCTGTTCATTGTCACTCTACTTCATTTCCAGATATCTTTTCTGGTGTTTTGCCAAAAATGATTAATACCACAAAAGTGAAGTGGAGGATGTAGATCTTGATTTATGAAACAAAGAGTTGGTTTTGTATTATCCACAGTCAAAAGAGGCAAGGCATAAACTGATGTCCTACCTCACTGTCTGATCTGTAATTTATCAAACACCCCCAAGGAAAACCGAGGACTGCAGGTTCCACAATTCTTGATAAGAAAGCTGCAGACGTCGTGGACCATGGCCAAGTCTTACATAAGCTCATAATGACAATAAGACACTCAAGTCGACAAGGCGTGGGGCCTCATGTACTAAGACTTGCATGGCTTTCATACTAAAACACGCTGTACGTCCATTTCCAGAAAACTTCGCACGCATAAAAAAATCCCGTCTGCGCGTACATATGAATCCAAGCACATTCCTTTCATACATCTCAATCAATGCAGAAATGCATAGTACCAGACTCCTCCCTCTCCACGCCCGCACATAAATATGCAAATTAGTATAAACAGGGCTGGCGGGTGGCAATGATAACGATGCATGATAAGACAATCACATTATGAAGCATGAGGCACAAATGAAAAAAAAAAAAATGAGCTGGAGACACTTGTAAATAAAGTAGAGGCCCGAAAAACTATGATTGTTGGCAGGCTGTCTTCGGAAGTGCCTTCGGAGTATCTCGGCCGTCGCCGTTAGTGGCTGAATGCTGAAGGGCATCAAATTGTGAACGTGGAGGCTTTAAGTTACATTTAATACAATAATATAAGACAACCCTCCGCCGCCGCTGATGACGTGTTTAAGGAGCATCGTTTGTGATCGTGGAGGTTTAAACTTGGTAGACGCACAACCGCCCCTCCCCCCACGGTGACAATATTCCGTGTCATGTCCGCCACGATACATAGAGGACATGTTGAATGCGCTTGTTTACGCCCCCCCCCCCCCCATTACAAGTACATTGTATATCTAGCAATTGATTAAGTAATTCAATTATTTTGATAAATGCTAAATAATGCGGTTTCAGATGCACAAGATGACAAAAAGTAGAGTTTGTCTGCCTCCTACAAGGTGCAGTCTTGCCTCTGCGACAATTACCACCTGCTCCTCATACCTTTTCTGTAATATTGGACCTTGTCAGGCTCACTTAAAAAAAAAAAGCTGGGTCAGTGTGAACTTGGAGAAGACAGATGTGCATTTTCCATTAGGGATTGAAATGTTGAAGGAATACAGTGCTGGTTCACGTGTGGCTGACACAAAGATAAAGAAAAATTATGATTAGGTTGTGTCGCCTTGAAACATGATTATTGGCGGAACAATTACACCTCTAATTAACTTTAGACCTCCTCCTCCGGGATGTGACTAATAATTACCATGATTCCATTGTGGTGTTATGAAAGCATTTTGTGTGACGCGTATGAACTGATTGGATACAATTGGTGACAGTGGTGGGAGTTGAACCCATGCCTCCTGAGAGAATGGAGCCTGAATGCAGCGCCTTAAAAAAATCGGATAAATATTAAGTTTCCACAACACCATCCACGTTAGTGGCGTCCAACTCAGTCTTATTCATAACGTGATGAAGCCTGCTTGGATCAAAGGAAGCATCTTCAAAGACAAACCAAAAAGTCCAGTGGTTCTGGACCTAATGCCTAATTAAATGAGTCATCCACAGAAATTGGAGTATACTACTTCCATTGACAAATAACTGTGTGTAACGGAATTTGAACTAACGCCATCGAAGTGATTGGAGCCTAAACAGCCCCTTTGACCACTTGGTTATCAGCAGAAAGGGGAAATTGTTGGAACATTTTAAAATGTTTCAGGTGCAGACTTGGTGGACAAACAGTTCCACACCAATATCAAGACTAGTGGTGTCCAACCGAACCTTGTGCATAAGCTAATAAAGCCTGCTTGGATCACACATGTCAAAAGCAGCCCCAGCTACCCACAAGCAAATTGGGAGGCCGAACGTGCTGTTTGCACCATCAAGGACATGTGGAAAAAAGACGCCGACCTTCACAGAGCATTGCTGGCATGTAGGGCAACCCCACTAGATAATGGGTTCTCGCCAGCTCAGCTGTTAAAGGGAAGAAACCTACGCACGACTCTACCTCAATTTACAAGCAAGTTGGACCTTAAAAGGCTGAATTTGCTTGCCTTTCGGAAGAAGGAGGAAGATGGGAGGCGTTAGCAGACAAAACATTACAATTGGAGACACAATACAAGACGACTACCACAACTAGCAAATAAACTAAATAAAAAATAAACTAAATAAAAATTTGGAATACAACGGCAGGGTCTACAGGTGAAGTACTCCTGCCAGCACTCCCAGATCCTACATGGTAGAGACTGACAGGGGCGTTCTGAGGAGAAACACAAGTCACCTTCGACCTATTGAGACTATTACGAGGTTGGGTCGAGTCGTGAAGTCTTGAGATAGGTTGGATTTGTAAATGATGTGTGTTCATTAAAAAGAATACTAACAATCTTAAAATGCTGTTTAAGAGAAAAAAAAATTGTGTTGTAAATGTAAATACTTAAAAAACTGAAGTAAAAATGAGAATGTTTACAGTACTTTATTGTTGATACTGTCACACAAATTATTCTTGTTTATTTGAGGAAGGATAACTTTAGCTAAAAGGTGTAGAAGTTTGAAGGAATATGTATTTTTGCCTTTCACACTAAGCGGGACTGACTACTTGATAAGTGACAACACAGAGAAATCAGACTAAGAATGGTGAAACATGGCCCAATTTTCTCAGGAGGCGTGGGTTCAAATCCCACCACTGCCAGTTCTTCCTTAGAGTTTTGTTTGTAGCAAAGTATAGGAATTTTATTTTCTGTTTGTGTTTGGTCCTCTTACCACCATTCCCTAAATTTCATTATTTTTGCATTTCACAATAAGCAATAATATGGCTTCTAAGGTATTGTGGCCGAGTGGTTGAAGGTGCTTGGTTAAGGCTCCAGTCTCTCAAGAGGTGTGAGTTCAAATCCCACCACTGCCAGTTCTACCTTGGAGTTTTGTTTGTAGCAAAGTATAGGAATTTGATTTTCTGTTTGTATTTGGTCCTCTTACCACCATTCCCGAAATTTTTGCCTTTCACACTAAGCGGGACTGACTACTTAATCAGTGACAACACAGAGAAATCAGACTAAGAATGGTAAAAGATGGCCCATTTTTCCAAAGTGAAGTAAATTCATTGAATAAGGGGTCAAATCCATTGGCCACAGCCAATGAGTAGCCAAGGTCTAACATTTCCTCATGGATCAGAGCAGGCTTGATTACGTTATGCACAAGGCTAGGCAGGACAGCGTGAACCTGGATGTTGGTGTGGAAACCTATTTGTCTACCAAGTCAGCGCCTCAGACCACAAATTGACTTAAATTGCCCAAACATTTCCTTTCTATTCGTGTCTTCAGGCGTAGTGTGGCAAAGTGGTCGAAGGCGCTAGATTTAGACTCCAGTCTCTTAAGATCTGTGGGTTCAAATCCCAGTTCTGTAACAATGGAAGTAGTATCCCACCATTTATGTGGATAACTTGAGTCAATATACTTACTTTACTATGCTAAAAAGCATGAGGTCCACAACCGTTTGCCATTGGACGTTTCTGGTTGGCTTGAAGATAATTTACCTTTGATCTGAGCAAGCTTCATTACCTTATGCGCAAGGTTCGGTTGGACACAACTAACCTGGATGTTCTTGTAAAAACCTATTTATACTCCTCCAAAATGTCCTAACACTGCCAACAAACTCATATTCCTGAACAGAGATTTGAAGGTAGTGTTGCCGAGCAGTCAAAGGTGCTGGGTTAAGGCTCCAGTCTCTCAAGGGGCGTAAGTTCAAATCACACAACTGCCAGTTCTCCCTTGGAGTTATGTTTAGAGCAAAGTATAGAATTTAGATTTTCTGTTTGTGTTTTATCCCCTTATCACCATTCCCGAAATTTCAGTATTTTTGCCTTTCACACTAAGCGGGACTGACTACTTAATCAGTGACAACACAGAGAAATCAGACTAAGAATGGTGAAAGATGGCCCAATTTTCCAACGTGAAGTAAATAAATTGAAGAAGGGGTCAAATCCCTTGGCCATAGCCAATGAGTAGCCAATTTTTACTTTCACCTGATTAACCTTCAAAAACACTACTTGGTGGAAGTTCAACAACATCCTAGACTGAGGATTGTGCTATTAAAGTCCCAGATTGAGATAGCAGAGGATGGTTTCGATCCATCGACCTCTGGGTTACGGGCCCAGCACAGTTCCGCTGCGCCACTCCGCTGCTGTAGTGGTACTTGTTGGCCTGTACTCTCTTGTCGCTGAAGAAGAATTAGGTCTGACATTTCGCCATGGATCAGAGCAGGCTTCATTACTTCATGCAAAAGGCTAGGCAGGACAGCATGAACCTGGATGTTGGTGTGGAAACCTATTTGTCCGCCAAGTCTGTGCCTCAGACCACACAATGACTTAAATTGCCCAAAAATGTCCTTTCTGTTGATGGCCTCTAAGGTAGTCTTGCCGATTGGTTGAAGGCGCTGGATTTAGGCTAACAAGCATAAGGTCTACAACCATTTGCCATTGGACGTTTTTGGTTGGGTTGAAGATAATTTACCTCTGATCCAAGCAGGCTTCATTACCTTATGCGCAATGTTCGGTTGGACACCACTAACCTGGATGTTCTTGTGGAAACCTGATATTTATACTAAAAACAGCTTTGCAGGTAGTGTGGCCGAGCGGTCAAAGGCGCTGGATTAAGTCTCCAATCTCTCAGGAGGCGTGGGTTCAAATCCCACCACTGCCAGTTCTTCCTTAGAGTTTTGTTTGTAGCAAAGTATAGGAATTTGATTTTCTGTTTGTCTTTTGTCCTGTTACCACCATTCCCAAAATTTCAGTATTTTTGCCTTTCACACTAAGTGGGACTGACTACTTAATCAGTGACAACACAGAGAAATCAGACTAAGAATGGTGAAAGATGGCCCAATTTTCCAAAGTGAAGTAAATTAATTGAAGAATTGGTCAAATCCCTTGGCCAGAGCCAATGAGTATTACATTTTTAACTTCACATGATTAACCTTCAAAGCAACTACTTGGTAGAAGTTCAACAACATCCTAGACTGAGGATTGTGCTAACAAACAACTAGGTCGAGATAGCAGAGGATTGTTTCTTTTTTTTAAAATTTATTTATTTATTTATTTATTTTTTCCCGGGAGAGCTCAGTATTGTTCATTCGATTTGACATCATCATTGCTCTCCTTTTTTTTTTTTTTTTTTTTTTTAAAAAATCCAACAAATCAATTAAAAAAAATTTAATAAATGTTTTTTTTTTTAAATACATATACATATATATATATACACATATATATATATATATATATATATATATATATATACCCTTTTTTTGTATGTGGGTGAGTATGTGTTATGTGTGGGTGTGTGTGCGTGCGTGCGAGCGTGTGTGTATTCATCAGTTCACCTAAAGCCCATTAAAAAAAAATCCCATACTAATAATATAATATAATAATAAATTGCCAGATGCAGAAACATCAATGTAAGTTATCACGATGTAGTGGCTCTCGCTAACAGACAGAATTAAGTAACCGGAATTAGGTTAAAAAATTCTATATACGTAGACCATGTTTCTATAAATTTTGATATTTGGTTTTTATTTGAGGCAGATATTTTTTCCATTAAAATGTGATTCATGAGGAGGTTAGACCATTGGTCGATATTCAGAGTTTGTTTATTTTTCCAGTTAACAAGAATTGTTTTTTTAGCGATAGTAAGGGCTACAAGTGTAGATTGAAATTGTTTATGTGGTAAGTCAGTTGTTGTTAGGTCACCTAGCAAACACAAGTTTGGAGATAAAGGTATCCTACAGTCCAAAATAGCGGAAAGTTTTTCTAAGACTTTAGTCCAGAAATACATAACCGGAGTACATAACCATAAAGCATGAACATAAGTGTCTGTAGTGTTTTGTAAGCATTGGAGACAAATGTCGGAGTCTGAGAGTCCCATTTTCTTCATCATATATTGAGTAATGTATGTTCTGTGAATAATTTTATATTGGATAAGTTGTAAATTTGTGTGTTTTGTCATTTTAAATGCGTTTTCACAAACTTGAATCCAAAAGTCAGGTTCCGGTGCTATAGACAAGTCTGTCTCCCATTTCGAGATGGGTAAAGACATTTTATCAGTATATGAAAGTAACTTATATATTTTTGAAAGTTTTTTTTGTTGTTGTCGGAGAAAGTTTGTTTATATCTTTAGCTAAAACAGGCGGTTGGAGCGTACCCCGAAGTGTTGGAATTTTTTTCTTTATCATATTTTTAACTTGTAGATAATGTAAAAAATTTCCGTTTTCTATATTGTATTTTTGGAGCAAGGATGTATATGATATAAACATATTATCTGAGAAGAGATGGTGGAGATGTGTAATTCCTTTCTGCTCCCACACAGCTAAATGAAACGGTTGGTTGTTAAGTTGAAAGTCGGGGTTATGCCATAGGGGAGAAAGTCCACAGGGCTCCACTTGGGCTTTTGTCAATTCTAGTGCCTTCCACCAGGCAGTCACGGTGGCGGAAATCATTGGGTTTTTAAAACAATTATGGCGCTTAATTGATGTTGTAATAAAGAGTAAATCTCGAAGTCTAAGGTTATTACAATCCTTCTGTTCTAGTTCCAACCAACAGTTAGTGTCTCTGTTGGGTTGTGCCCATAGAACGATATATTGTAGCTGGTTAGCTATATAGTAGTACATAAAATTTGGTGCCTCTAGACCACCTTTGGATTTGCTTTTCTGAAGAGTAGATAGACTAATCTTTGCTTTTTTTTTATTCCAGTAAAATTTTGTTACGGCTGAGTCCAACAACTGGAACCATTTAGCCGTAGGTTTAAATGGAATCATTGAGAAAAAATAGTTTATTTTAGGTAAAACTTTCATTTTAATGGTGGCTATTCGTCCTATTAGAGAAATAGGAAGATTATTCCAGCGCTCCAAGTCACTATAAATGTTATCCAGAAGTGGAGAAAAGTTTAAATGAATTAAATCAGTTAATTTAGGTGAGATTTTTATGCCTAAGTATTTTAAATTACCTATAGGAAATGAGTAGTGTGGGTCCTGGCTTGCAGGGTTCCATGAATTTTCTGTAATAGGTAGAAGTGTTGATTTTGTCCAGTTAATAGAATAATCTGATAACTGTGAGAATTTAGTTATTAAATTAAATACTTCCCCTAGCGAAGTAGCCGGCTTTTCTAAATAAAGTAAGATGTCATCGGCATATAGATTAATTTTATGTTCTGTTACCCCAGAGTGAATTCCTTGAATCCTTCTTTCCTGGCGTATGGCTAATGCAAGTGGCTCAATAAATATTGCAAATAATAAAGGGGATAGTGGGCATCCCTGTCTTGTGCCTCTCTGTAAAGTAAAGCTCTGAGATATAATCCCATTAGTAGTAACTGTAGCTTTTGGAGAATCATATAATACTGATACCCAGTGGATAAATGATTTCCCAAAGCCAAATTTATTTAAAACAGCAAAGAGGAAGGACCAGTTAACTTTGTCGAAAGCTTTTTCTGCATCCAATGATATAATAACTGCCTTTTTATCATGCCGCTGTGACATGCTAATAAGGTTAAAGAGTCTCCTAATATTATTAGTAGAGTGCCGATCTTTAATAAAGCCTGTTTGGTCGCTATGAATAATTGTCGAGATTACTGTTTCTAGTCTAGATGTGAAAGCCTTAGTGATAATTTTAATATCAGTATTAATTAGTGAAATCGGACGGTAACTTGATGGAAGGGTGGGGTCTTTTTCTGGCTTTAATAAAAGTTTAATTGCTGCTGTATTCATGTGTGGGCGTATGTAACCCTTAGTTTTAATTTCTGTTACTACTCTTAAGAATAGTGGAGCAAGCATTAACCAGAAGTGCTTAAAAAATATAGCCGGATAACCATCCGGGCCAGGTGCTTTGCCATTAGGCATACTATCTAGAGCACTGTACAACTCGTTATAATAAGTGGCACATCTAACATGTCTTTATATTCAGTAGTTAACTGAGGTATGTTTAAGCTACTGAGGAATGCCTCAATATGATCAGGGTTAGGCTTGTTAGTTTCTAAGTATAGGTTACGATAATAGTTATAAAAAATGTGATTAATTTCTTCTGGTGATTGTGTGCATTCACCAGTTGTCCCTTTAATCGCCGTTATAAGAGACTTTTCCCGATTGCGTTGAAGTTGGTTTGCAAGAAATTTACCTGATTTGTTATTATATTCAAAGTTGTTATATCTCAATTGTTGTATTATAAATTCTGTCTTTTTAGTTAGCATATCGTCTAACTGTATTTTTGTATTTTGTAAGTCAGTCCATATTTGGTTATTTGGGTTTATTGCGTACTCATCCGTCAGTTGTTTAATTTTATCTTCCAAGTCTTTTTCAGATTTTTGATCCTGTTTCTTTTTATAAGATGAATATGATATAATTTTACCTCTAATTACTGCTTTCCCAGTTTCCCAGAGAAGAGATGGCGATAGGTCTGGAGAGTCATTTATTTCCAAAAAGTCTGCCCATTCTTTTCTTATAATTTTGTCAAACTCTGCGTCGTTTAGCAGTGAGATGTTAAACCGCCATGTCGGTGGTGGTTTAAAGGTATAATCAACTTGTAGGGAAAGGGAGACTGGTGCATGGTCGCTAATAATAATAGGATGTATTTTTGTAACAGTTTTATCAGCAATAGAGTTATTTGTAAGAAAATAATCAATTCTTGAAAAAGACCGGTGCACAGCGGAAAAGAAGGTAAATTCCTTCTTATTTGGGTTTTTAAGTCTCCAGCTGTCGACGAGGCCAAAGTCATCCATATATTCCCCTATTACTTTAGTAGATTGTAATTGTCTACATGTTGTATTATTTAAACGGTCAATTAATGGATTTAAGACTGTGTTAAAGTCTCCTCCAATAATAATAGTAGAGTTCGCTGCTAAATCAAACAGCTGAGAGAAAAATTCATGGAAAAAGGCCGGATCATCATTATTAGGGGCATATAAATTACCAAGTGTATATATTTTATTAAATATAGTCACCTGAATAATAATGTATCGGCCCTCTGGGTCTGTTATTGTATTATTTAAAGTAAAGAGTAAATTCTTATGTATGAGTATACAGACTCCTCTTTGTCTACTATTATAAGGGGCAGAGTACGCTTGGCTAAAACTCTTATCAATAAGTAATTTTTCTTCAGATTTTTGTAGGTGGGTTTCTTGTAGGAGGCAAATATCTGCTTTTAATTTTAAGAGATGGTCTAAAGTTTTTATTCTTTTTGCTTCTGAGCGAGCGCCACAAACATTCCAGGAAACCAGAACTAATTTATACAAACAAACAATATAGACTCAGTCCTGTGTATATATCTGCATAGGCCATTTGTCAGTATTAGTATGTTATAGGATAGAATCAAAGTGGTTAGGTGGTTTATGTAATTTGTGTAAAATATGAGGTAACGAGTAAGTAAATATAACAGTGAAAAAACAGGTAGGGAGGTAAAAGTAAAGGAAGTTAACGGGGGATTAAACATAAAAATACACCAATAACTGGTAACCTAAGCGAGATTTTTGCTTAAATATACTTTAGATATAGTTATGTATTTAATAATATATTTATAATATCGCCTAAACATAATGAGTATTCATATTTAAGGTTTTATAACCACATATACAGTATATGTATACATCTAATAATCAAACAAAGTTTAGTTCCACCAATGCCATTAAGAACAGCCAGGGAGTGGAGTTGGGGTGCCGGAATAGTTGGCCATCGATGTATAGTTTATCGACGACCATCGCAGTCCGTTTACCCTCCTGCCTATTTTGTTTCATTATAGGAAACAGTACCTTTCGCCGCTCATTAATCTCTCTCGGGAATTGGTCGTTAATTCCAAATGAGGTCCCTTTAAGCTCCCGTCCTTTACTTTTAACAAATTCTTTCTGTTTAAAATGCTCAAAATTGGCGATAATAGGACGGGGTCTGTTGCCCCTAGGGGCTCCAAGCCGATGTACCCGGTGAAAAGAGATGTTATTTACCGACTCCTGAGGAATTTTTAACGACGTCGTCATAATTTTTTTTTATCTCAACCTCTGGATTGTCAGAGGTATTCTCGGATATTCCTGAGAATATTAAATTCTCCCACATGCTACGGGATTGAATATCCAGAACAGTAGAGGATGGTTTTGATCCATCGACCTCTGGGTTATGGGCCCAGCACGCTTCCGCTGCGCCACTCTGTTGCTCAAGTGATACCCGTTGTCCTGCACCCAGTTTGATCTGAAGAAGAAGTAGGTCTGACATTTCCTCATGGATCAGAGCAGGCTTCAGTACGTTATGCGCAAGGCAGGACAGCATTAACCTGGATGTTGGTGTGGAAACCTATTTGTCCGCCAAGTCTGCGCCTCAGACCACAACATGACTAAAATTGCCCAAAAATGTCCTTTCTGTTGATGGCCTCTAAGCTAGTCTGGCCGATTGGTTGAAGGCGCTGGATTTAGGCTAACAAGCATAAGGTCTACAACCGTTTGCCATTGGACGTTTCTGGTTGGGTTGAAGATAATTTACCTATGATCCAAGCAGGCTTCATTACCTTATGCGCAATGTTCGGTTGGACACCACTAACCTGGATGTTCTTGTGGAAACCTGATATTTATACTAAAAACAGTTTTGCAGGTAGTGTGTCTGAGTGGTCAAAGGCGCTGGATTAAGGCTCCAGTCTCTCAGGAGGCGTGGGTTCAAATCCCACCACTGCCAGTTCTTCCTTAGAGTTTTGTTTGTAGCAAAGTATAGGAATTTGATTTTCTGTTTGTGTTTTGTCCTGTTACCACCATTCCCAAAATTTCAGTATTTTTGCCTTTCACACTAAGTGGGACTGACTACTTAATCAGTGACAACACAGAGAAATCAGACTAAGAATGGTGAAAGATGGCCCAATTTTCCAAAGTGAAGTAAATGAATTGGTCAAATCCCTTGGCCAGAGCCAATGAGTATTACATTTTTAACTTCACATGATTAACCTTCAAAGCAACTACTTGGTAGAAGTTCAACAACATCCTAGACTGAGGATTGTGCTAACAAACAACCAGGACGAGATAGCAGAGGATGGTTTCGATCCATCAACCTCTGGGTTATGGGCCCAGCACGCTTCCGCTGCGCCACTCTGCTGCTGAAGTGATACCCGTTGTCCTGCACCCAGTTGTATCTGAAGAAGAAGTAGGGCTGACATTTCCTCATGGATCAGAGCAGGCTTCAGTACGTTATGCACAAGACAGGACAGCATGAACCTGGATGTTGGTGTGGAAACCTATTTGTCCGCCAAGTCTGCGCCTCAGACCGCGACTTGACTTAAATTGCCCAAAAATGTCCTTTCTGTTCATAGCTCCTAAGGTAGTGTGGCCGAGTGGTCGAAGGCGCTGGATTTAGGCTCCAGTCTCTTAGGAGGCGTGGGTTCAAATCCCACCACTGCCAGATCTGCAACAATGGAAGTAGTTTCCCACCATTTATGTGGATGACTTGAATCAATATGCTTATTTTACTATGCTAACAAGCATGAGGTCCACAACTGTTTGCCATTGGACGTTTTTGGTTGGCTTGAAGATAATTTACCTCTGATCTAAGCAGGCTTCATTACCTTATGCGCAAGGTTCGGTTGGACACCACTATCCTGGATTTTCCAGTAAAAACCTAATATTTCTACTCCTCCAAAATGTCTTAACACTGCCAACAAACTCATATTCCTGAACAGAGATTTGAAGGTAGTGTTGCCGAGCAGTCAAAGGTGCTGGGTTAAGGATCCAGTCTCTCAACGGGCATGAGTTCAAATCACACCACTGCCAGTTCTCCCTTGGAGTTATGTGTGTAGCAAAGTATAGAATTTAGATTTTCTGTTTGTGTTTTGTCCTCGTACCACCATTCCCAAAATTTCAGTATTTTTGCCTTTCACACTAAGTGGGACTGACTACTTAATCAGTGACAACACAGAGAAATCAGACTAAAAATGGTGAAAGATGGCCCAATTTTCCAACGTGAAGTAAATAAATTGAAGAAGGGGTCAAATCCCTTGGCCATAGCCAATGAGTAGCCAATTTTTACTTTCACCTGATTAACCTTCAAAAACTCTTCTTGGTGGAAGTTCAACAAAATCCTAGACTGAGGATTGTGCTTACAAATAACCAGGTCGAGATAGCAGAGGATGGTTTCGATCCATCGACCTCTGGGTTATGGGCCCAGCACGCTTCCGCTGCGCCACTCTGCTGCTGAAGTGATATCCGTTGTCCTGCACCCAGTTGTATCTGAAGAAGAATTAGGTCTGACATTTCGCCATGGATCAGAGCAGGCTTCATTACTTTATGCAAAAGGCTAGGCAGGACAGCATGAACCTGGATGTTGGTGTGGAAACCTATTTGTCCGCCAAGTCTGTGCCTCAGACCACACAATGACTTAAATTGCCCAAAAATGTCCTTTCTGTTGATGGCCTCTAAGGTAGTCTTGCCGATTGGTTGAAGGCGCTGGATTTAGGCTAACAAGCATAAGGTCTACAACCATTTGCCATTGGACGTTTCTGGTTGGGTTGAAGATAATTTACCTCTGATCCAAGCAGGCTTCATTACCTTATTCGCAAGGTTCGGTTGGACACCACTAACCTGGATGTTCTTGTGGAAACCTGATATTTATACTAAAAGCAGTTTTGCAGGTAGTGTGGCCGAGCGGTCAAAGGCGCTGGATTAAGGCTCCAGTCTCTCAGGAGGCGTGGGTTCAAATCCCACCACTGCCAGTTCTTCCTTAGAGTTTTGTTTGTAGCAAAGTATAGGAATTTGTTTTTCTGTTTGTGTTTTGTCCTCTTACCACCATTCCCAAAATTTCAGTAGTTTTGCCTTTCACCCTAAGTGGGACTGACTACTTAATCAGTGACAACACAGAGAAATCAGACTAAGAATGGTGAAAGATGGCCCAATTTTCCAACGTGAAGTAAATAAATTGAAGAAGGGGTCAAATCCCTTGGAAATAGCCAATGAGTAGCCAATTTTTACTTTCACCTGATTAATCTTAAAAAACACTTCTTGGTGGAAGTTCAACAAAATCCTAGACTGAGGATTGTGCTTACAAATAACCAGGTCGAGATAGCAGAGGATGGTTTCGATCCATCGACCTCTGGGTTATGGGCCCAGCACGCTTCCGCTGCGCCACTCTGCTGCTGAAGTGATACCCGTTGTCCTGCACCCAGTTGTATCTGAAGAAGAATTAGGTCTGACATTTCACCATGGATCAGAGCAGGCTTCATTACTTTATGCAAAAGGCTAGGCAGGACAGCATGAACCTGGATGTTGGTGTGGAAACCTATTTGTCCGCCAAGTCTGTGCCTCAGACCACAAAATGACTTAAATTGCCCAAAAATGTCCTTTCTGTTCATGGCTTCTAAGGTAGTCTGGCCAATTGGTTGAAGGCGCTGGATTTAGGCTAACAAGCATGAGGTCTACAACCATTTGCCATTGGACTTTTCTGGTTGGGTTGAAGATAATTTACCTATGATCCAAGCAGGCTTCATTACCTTATTCGCAAGGTTCGGTTGGACACCACTAACCTCGATGTTCTTGTGGAAACCTGATATTTATACTAAAAACAGTTTTGCAGGTAGTGTGGCCGAGCGGTCAAAGGCGCTGGATTAAGGCTCCAGTCTCTCAGGAGGCGTGGGTTCAAATCCCACCACTGCCAGTTCTTCCTTAAAGTTTTGTTTGTAGCAAAGTATAGGAATTTGATTTTCTGTTTGTGTTTTGTCCTGTTACCACCATTCCCAAAATTTCAGTAGTTTTGCCTTTCACCCTAAGTGGGACTGACTACTTAATCAGTGACAACACAGAGAAATCAGACTAAGAATGGTGAAAGATGGCCCAATTTTCCAAAGTGAAGTAAATGAATTGGTCAAATCCCTTGGCCAGAGCATTACATTTTTAACTTCACATGATTAACCTTCAAAGCAACTACTTGGTAGAAGTTCAACAACATCCTAGACTGAGGATTGTGCTAACAAACAACCAGGTCGAGATAGCAGAGGATGGTTTCGATCCATCCACCTCTGGGTTATGGGCCCAGCACGCTTCCGCTGCGCCACTCTGCTGCTGAAGTGATACCCGTTGTCCTGCACCCAGTTGTATCTGAAGAAGAAGTAGGTCTGACATTTCCTCATGGATCAGAGCAGGCTTCAGTACGTTATGCACAAGGCAGGACAGCATGAACCTGGATGTTGGTGTGGAAACCTATTTGTCTGCCAAGTCTGCGCCTCAGACCGCGACTTGCCTTAAATTGCCCAAAAATGTCCTTTCTGTTCATAGCTCCTAAGGTAGTGTGGCCGAGTGGTCGAAGGCGCTGGATTTAGGCTCCAGTCTCTTAGGAGGCGTGGGTTCAAATCCCACCACTGCCAGATCTGCAACAATGGAAGTAGTTTCCCACCATTTATGTGGATGACTTGAATCAATGTGCTTATTTAACTATGCTAACAAGCATGAGGTCCACAACTGTTTGCCATTGGACGTTTCTGGTTGGCTTGAAGATAATTTACCTCTGATCTAAGCAGGCTTCATTACCTTATGCGCAAGGTTCGGTTGGACACCACTATCCTGGATTTTCCAGTAAAATCCTAATATTTCTACTCCTCCAAAATGTCTTAACACTGCCAACAAACTCATATTCCTGAACAGAGATTTGAAGGTAGTGTTGCCGAGCAGTCAAAGGTGCTGGGTTAAGGATCCAGTCTCTCAACGGGCATGAGTTCAAATCACACCACTGCCAGTTCTCCCTTGGAGTTATGTGTGTAGCAAAGTATAGAATTTAGATTTTCTGTTTGTGTTTTGTCCTCGTATCACCATTCCCAAAATTTCAGTATTTTTGCCTTTCACACTAAGTGGGACTGACTACTTAATCAGTGACAACACAGAGAAATCAGACTAAAAATGGTGAAAGATGGCCCAATTTTCCAACGTGAAGTAAATAAATTGAAGAAGGGGTCAAATCCCTTGGCCATAGCCAATGAGTAGCCAATTTTTACTTTCACCTGATTAACCTTCAAAAACTCTTCTTGGTGGAAGTTCAACAAAATCCTAGACTGAGGATTGTGCTTACAAATAACCAGGTCGAGATAGCAGAGGATGGTTTCGATCCATCGACCTCTGGGTTATGGGCCCAGCACGCTTCCGCTGCGCCACTCTGCTGCTGAAGTGTTATCCGTTGTCCTGCACCCAGTTGTATCTGAAGAAGAATTAGGTCTGACATTTCGCCATGGATCAGAGCAGGCTTCATTACTTTATGCAAAAGGCTAGGCAGGACAGCATGAACCTGGATGTTGGTGTGGAAACCTATTTGTCCGCCAAGTCTGTGCCTCAGACCACACAATGACTTAAATTGCCCAAAAATGTCCTTTCTGTTGATGGTCTCTAAGGTAGTCTTGCCGATTGGTTGAAGGCGCTGGATTTAGGCTAACAAGCATAAGGTCTACAACCATTTGCCATTGGACGTTTCTGGTTGGGTTGAAGATAATTTACCTCTGATCCAAGCAGGCTTCATTACCTTATTCGCAAGGTTCGGTTGGACACCACTAACCTGGATGTTCTTGTGGAAACCTGATATTTATACTAAAAACAGTTTTGCAGGTAGTGTGGCTGAGCGGTCAAAGGCACTGGATTAAGGCTCCAGTCTCTCAGGAGGCGTGGGTTCAAATCCCACCACTGCAAGTTCTTCCTTAGAGTTTTGTTTGTAGCAAAGTATAGGAATTTGATTTTCTGTTTGTGTTTTGTCCTCTTACCACCATTCCCAAAATTTCAGTAGTTTTGCCTTTCACCCTAAGTGGGACTGACTACTTAATCAGTGACAACACAGAGAAATCAGACTAAGAATGGTGAAAGATGGCCCAATTTTCCAACGTGAAGTAAATAAATTGAAGAAGGGGTCAAATCCCTTGGCCATAGCCAATGAGTAGCCAATTTTTACTTTCACCTGATTAATCTTAAAAAACACTTCTTGGTGGAAGTTCAACAAAATCCTAGACTGAGGATTGTGCTTACAAATAACCAGGTCGAGATAGCAGAGGATGGTTTCGATCCATTGACCTCTGGGTTATGGGCCCAGCACGCTTCCGCTGCACCACTCTGCTGCTGAAGTGATACCCGTTGTCCTGCACCCAGTTGTATCTGAAGAAGAATTAGGTCTGACATTTCGCCATGGATCAGAGCAGGCTTAATTGCTTTATGCAAAAGGCTAGGCAGGACAGCATGAACCTGGATGTTGGTGTGGAAACCTATTTGTCCGCCAAGTCTGTGCCTCAGACCACAAAATGACTTAAATTGCCCAAAAATGTCCTTTCTGTTCATGGCTTCTAAGGTAGTCTGGCCAATTGGTTGAAGGCGCTGGATTTAGGCTAACAAGCATGAGGTCTACAACCATTTGCCATTGGACGTTTCTGGTTGGGTTGAAGATAATTTACCTATAATCCAAGCAGGCTTCATTACCTTATTCGCAAGGTTCGGTTGGACACCACTAACCTGGATGTTCTTGTGGAAACCTGATATTTATACTAAAAACAGTTTTGCAGGTAGTGTGGCCGAGCGGTCAAAGGTGCTGGATTAAGGCTCCAGTCTCTCAGGAGGCGTTGGTTCAAATCCCACCACTGCCAGTTCTTCCTTAGAGTTTTGTTTGTAGCAAAGTATAGGAATTTGATTTTCTGTTTGTGTTTTGTCCTGTTACCACCATTCCCAAAATTTCAGTATTTTTGCCTTTCACACTAAGTGGGACTGACTACTTAATCAGTGACAACACAGAGAAATCAGACTAAGAATGTTGAAAGATGGCCCAATTTTCCAAAGTGAAGTAAATGAATTGGTCAAATCCCTTGGCCAGAGCCAATGAGTATTACATTTTTAACTTCACATGATTAACCTTCAAAGCAACTACTTGGTAGAAGTTCAACAACATCCTAGACTGAGGATTGTGCTAACAAACAACCAGGTCGAGATAGCAGAGGATGGTTTCGATCCATCGACCTCTGGGTTATGGGCCCAGCACGCTTCCGCTGCGCCACTCTGCTGCTGAAGTGATATCCGTTGTCCTGCACCCAGTTGTATCTGAAGAAGAATTAGGTCTGACATTTCGCCATGGATCAGAGCAGGCTTCATTACTTTATGCAAAAGGCTAGGCAGGACAGCATGAACCTGGATGTTGGTGTGGAAACCTATTTGTCCGCCAAGTCTGTGCCTCAGACCACACAATGACTTAAATTGCCCAAAAATGTCCTTTCTGTTGATGGCCTCTAAGGTAGTCTTGCCAATTGGTTGAAGGCGCTGGATTTAGTCTAACAAGCATGAGGTCTACAACCATTTGCCATTGGACGTTTCTGGTTGGGTTGAAGATAATTTACCTATGATCCAAGCAGGCTTCATTACCTTATTCGCAAGGTTCGGTTGGACACCACTAACCTCGATGTTCTTGTGGAAACCTGATATTTATACTAAAAACAGTTTTGCAGGTAGTGTGGCCGAGCGGTCAAAGGCGCTGGATTAAGGCTCCAGTCTCTCAGGAGGCGTGGGTTCAAATCCCACCACTGCCAGTTCTTCCTTAGAGTTTTGTTTGTAGCAAAGTATAGGAATTTGATTTTCTGTTTGTGTTTTGTCCTGTTACCACCATTCCCAAAATTTCAGTATTTTTGCCTTTCACACTAAGTGGGACTGACTACTTAATCAGTGACAACACAGAGAAATCAGACGAAGAATGGTGAAAGATGGCCCAATTTTCCAAAGTGAAGTAAATGAATTGGTCAAATCCCTTGGCCAGAGCATTACATTTTTAACTTCACATGATTAACCTTCAAAGCAACTACTTGGTAGAAGTTCAACAACATCTTAGACTGAGGATTGTGCTAACAAACAACCAGGTCGAGATAGCAGAGGATGGTTTCGATCCATCGACCTCTTGGTTACGGCCCAGCACGCTTCCGCTGCGCCACTCTGCTGCTGCAGTGATACCCGTTGTCCTGCACCCAGTTGTATCTGAAGAAGAAGTAGGTCTGACATTTCCTCATGGATCAGAGCAGGCTTCAGTACGTTATGCACAAGGCAGGACAGCATGAACCTGGATGTTGGTGTGGAAACCTATTTGTCTGCCAAGTCTGCGCCTCAGACCGCGACTTGACTTAAATTGCCCAAAAATGTCCTTTCTGTTCATAGCTCCTAAGGTAGTGTGGCCGAGTGGTCGAAGGCGCTGGATTTAGGCTCCAGTCTCTTAGGAGGCGTGGGTTCAAATCCCACCACTGCCAGATCTGCAACAATGGAAGTAGTTTCCCACCATTTATGTGGATGACTTGAATCAATGTGCTTATTTAACTATGCTAACAAGCATGAGGTCCACAACTGTTTGCCATTGGACGTTTCTGGTTGGCTTGAAGATAATTTACCTCTGATCTAAGCAGGCTTCATTACCTTATGCGCAAGGTTCGGTTGGACACCACTATCCTGGATTTTCCAGTAAAATCCTAATATTTCTACTCCTCCAAAATGTCTTAACACTGCCAACAAACTCATATTCCTGAACAGAGATTTGAAGGTAGTGTTGCCGAGCAGTCAAAGGTGCTGGGTTAAGGATCCAGTCTCTCAACGGGCATGAGTTCAAATCACACCACTGCCAGTTCTCCCTTGGAGTTATGTGTGTAGCAAAGTATAGAATTTAGATTTTCTGTTTGTGTTTTGTCCTCGTATCACCATTCCCAAAATTTCAGTATTTTTGCCTTTCACACTAAGTGGGACTGACTACTTAATCAGTGACAACACAGAGAAATCAGACTAAAAATGGTGAAAGATGGCCCAATTTTCCAACGTGAAGTAAATAAATTGAAAAAGGGGTCAAATCCCTTGGCCATAGCCAATGAGTAGCCAATTTTTACTTTCACCTGATTAACCTTCAAAAACTCTTCTTGGTGGAAGTTCAACAAAATCCTAGACTGAGGATTGTGCTTACAAATAACCAGGTCGAGATAGCAGAGGATGGTTTCGATCCATCGACCTCTGGGTTATGGGCCCAGCACACTTCCGCTGCGCCACTCTGCTGCTGAAGTGTTATCCGTTGTCCTGCACCCAGTTGTATCTGAAGAAGAATTAGGTCTGACATTTCGCCATGGATCAGAGCAGGCTTCATTACTTTATGCAAAAGGCTAGGCAGGACAGCATGAACCTGGATGTTGGTGTGGAAACCTATTTGTCCGCCAAGTCTGTGCCTCAGACCACACAATGACTTAAATTGCCCAAAAATGTCCTTTCTGTTGATGGTCTCTAAGGTAGTCTTGCCGATTGGTTGAAGGCGCTGGATTTAGGCTAACAAGCATAAGGTCTACAACCATTTGCCATTGGACGTTTCTGGTTGGGTTGAAGATAATTTACCTCTGATCCAAGCAGGCTTCATTACCTTATTCGCAAGGTTCGGTTGGACACCACTAACCTGGATGTTCTTGTGGAAACCTGATATTTATACTAAAAACAGTTTTGCAGGTAGTGTGGCTGAGCGGTCAAAGGCACTGGATTAAGGCTCCAGTCTCTCAGGAGGCGTGGGTTCAAATCCCACCACTGCAAGTTCTTCCTTAGAGTTTTGTTTGTAGCAAAGTATAGGAATTTGATTTTCTGTTTGTGTTTTGTCCTCTTACCACCATTCCCAAAATTTCAGTAGTTTTGCCTTTCACCCTAAGTGGGACTGACTACTTAATCAGTGACAACACAGAGAAATCAGACTAAGAATGGTGAAAGATGGCCCAATTTTCCAACGTGAAGTAAATAAATTGAAGAAGGGGTCAAATCCCTTGGCCATAGCCAATGGAGTAGCCAATTTTTACTTTCACCTGATTAACCTTCAAAAACTCTTCTTGGTGGAAGTTCAACAAAATCCTAGACTGAGGATTGTGCTTACAAATAACCAGGTCGAGATAGCAGAGGATGGTTTCGATCCATCGACCTCTGGGTTATGGGCCCAGCACGCTTCCGCTGCGCCACTCTGCTGCTGAAGTGTTATCCGTTGTCCTGCACCCAGTTGTATCTGAAGAAGAATTAGGTCTGACATTTCGCCATGGATCAGAGCAGGCTTCATTACTTTATGCAAAAGGCTAGGCAGGACAGCATAAACCTGGATGTTGGTGTGGAAACCTATTTGTCCGCCAAGTCTGTGCCTCAGACCACACAATGACTTAAATTGCCCAAAAATGTCCTTTCTGTTGATGGTCTCTAAGGTAGTCTTGCCGATTGGTTGAAGGCGCTGGATTTAGGCTAACAAGCATAAGGTCTACAACCATTTGCCATTGGACGTTTCTGGTTGGGTTGAAGATAATTTACCTCTGATCCAAGCAGGCTTCATTACCTTATTCGCAAGGTTCGGTTGGACACCACTAACCTGGATGTTCTTGTGGAAACCTGATATTTATACTAAAAACAGTTTTGCAGGTAGTGTGGCTGAGCGGTCAAAGGCACTGGATTAAGGCTCCAGTCTCTCAGGAGGTGTGGGTTCAAATCCCACCACTGCAAGTTCTTCCTTAGAGTTTTGTTTGTAGCAAAGTATAGGAATTTGATTTTCTGTTTGTGTTTTGTCCTCTTACCACCATTCCCAAAATTTCAGTAGTTTTGCCTTTCACCCTAAGTGGGACTGACTACTTAATCAGTGACAACACAGAGAAATCAGACTAAGAATGGTGAAAGATGGCCCAATTTTCCAACGTGAAGTAAATAAATTGAAGAAGGGGTCAAATCCCTTGGAAATAGCCAATGAGTAGCCAATTTTTACTTTCACCTGATTAATCTTAAAAAACACTTCTTGGTGGAAGTTCAACAAAATCCTAGACTGAGGATTGTGCTTACAAATAACCAGGTCGAAATAGCAGAGGATGGTTTCGATCCATCGACCTCTGGGTTATGAGCCCAGCACGCTTCCGCTGCGCCACTCTGCTGCTGAAGTGACATCCGTTGTCCTGCACCCAGTTGTATCTGAAGAAGAATTAGGTCTGACATTTCGCCATGGATCAGAGCAGGCTTCATTACTTTATGCAAAAAGCTAGGCAGGACAGCATGAACCTGGATGTTGGTATGGAAACCTATTTGTCCGCCAAGTCTGTGCCTCAGACCACACAATGACTTAAATTGCCCAAAAATGTCCTTTCTGTTGATGGCCTCTAAGGTAGTCTTGCCGATTGGTTGAAGGCGCTGGATTTAGGCTAACAAGCATAAGGTCTACAACCATTTGCCATTGGACGTTTCTGGTTGGGTTGAAGATAATTTACCTCTGATCCAAGCAGGCTTCATTACCTTATTCGCAAGGTTCGGTTGGACACCACTAACCTGGATGTTCTTGTGGAAACCTGATATTTATACTAAAAGCAGTTTTGCAGGTAGTGTGGCCGAGCGGTCAAAGGCGCTGGATTAAGGCTCCAGTCTCTCAGGAGGCGTGGGTTCAAATCCCACCACTGCCAGTTCTTCCTTAGAGTTTTGTTTGTAGCAAAGTATAGGAATTTGATTTTCTGTTTGTGTTTTGTCCTGTTACCACCATTCCCAAAATTTCAGTATTTTTGCCTTTCACACTAAGTGGGACTGACTACTTAATCAGTGACAACACAGAGAAATCAGACTAAGAATGTTGAAAGATGGCCCAATTTTCCAAAGTGAAGTAAATGAATTGGTCAAATCCCTTGGCCAGAGCCAATGAGTATTACATTTTTAACTTCACATGATTAACCTTCAAAGCAACTACTTGGTAGAAGTTCAACAACATCCTAGACTGAGGATTGTGCTAACAAACAACCAGGTCGAGATAGCAGAGGATGGTTTCGATCCATCGACCTCTGGGTTATGGGCCCAGCACGCTTCCGCTGCGCCACTCTGCTGCTGAAGTGATATCCGTTGTCCTGCACCCAGTTGTATCTGAAGAAAAATTAGGTCTGACATTTCGCCATGGATCAGAGCAGGCTTCATTACTTTATGCAAAAGGCTAGGCAGGACAGCATGAACCTGGATGTTGGTGTGGAAACCTATTTGTCCGCCAAGTCTGTGCCTCAGACCACACAATGACTTAAATTGCCCAAAAATGTCCTTTCTGTTGATGGCCTCTAAGGTAGTCTTGCCAATTGGTTGAAGGCGCTGGATTTAGTCTAACAAGCATGAGGTCTACAACCATTTGCCATTGGACGTTTCTGGTTGGGTTGAAGATAATTTACCTATGATCCAAGCAGGCTTCATTACCTTATTCGCAAGGTTCGGTTGGACACCACTAACCTCGATGTTCTTGTGGAAACCTGATATTTATACTAAAAACAGTTTTGCAGGTAGTGTGGCCGAGCGGTCAAAGGCGCTGGATTAAGGCTCCAGTCTCTCAGGAGGCGTGGGTTCAAATCCCACCACTGCCAGTTCTTCCTTAGAGTTTTGTTTGTAGCAAAGTATAGGAATTTGATTTTCTGTTTGTGTTTTGTCCTGTTACCACCATTCCCAAAATTTCAGTATTTTTGCCTTTCACACTAAGTGGGACTGACTACTTAATCAGTGACAACACAGAGAAATCAGACGAAGAATGGTGAAAGATGGCCCAATTTTCCAAAGTGAAGTAAATGAATTGGTCAAATCCCTTGGCCAGAGCATTACATTTTTAACTTCACATGATTAACCTTCAAAGCAACTACTTGGTAGAAGTTCAACAACATCTTAGACTGAGGATTGTGCTAACAAACAACCAGGTCGAGATAGCAGAGGATGGTTTCGATCCATCGACCTCTTGGTTACGGCCCAGCACGCTTCCGCTGCGCCACTCTGCTGCTGCAGTGATACCCGTTGTCCTGCACCCAGTTGTATCTGAAGAAGAAGTAGGTCTGACATTTCCTCATGGATCAGAGCAGGCTTCAGTACGTTATGCACAAGGCAGGACAGCATGAACCTGGATGTTGGTGTGGAAACCTATTTGTCTGCCAAGTCTGCGCCTCAGACCGCGACTTGACTTAAATTGCCCAAAAATGTCCTTTCTGTTCATAGCTCCTAAGGTAGTGTGGCCGAGTGGTCGAAGGCGCTGGATTTAGGCTCCAGTCTCTTAGGAGGCGTGGGTTCAAATCCCACCACTGCCAGATCTGCAACAATGGAAGTAGTTTCCCACCATTTATGTGGATGACTTGAATCAATGTGCTTATTTAACTATGCTAACAAGCATGAGGTCCACAACTGTTTGCCATTGGACGTTTCTGGTTGGCTTGAAGATAATTTACCTCTGATCTAAGCAGGCTTCATTACCTTATGCGCAAGGTTCGGTTGGACACCACTATCCTGGATTTTCCAGTAAAATCCTAATATTTCTACTCCTCCAAAATGTCTTAACACTGCCAACAAACTCATATTCCTGAACAGAGATTTGAAGGTAGTGTTGCCGAGCAGTCAAAGGTGCTGGGTTAAGGATCCAGTCTCTCAACGGGCATGAGTTCAAATCACACCACTGCCAGTTCTCCCTTGGAGTTATGTGTGTAGCAAAGTATAGAATTTAGATTTTCTGTTTGTGTTTTGTCCTCGTATCACCATTCCCAAAATTTCAGTATTTTTGCCTTTCACACTAAGTGGGACTGACTACTTAATCAGTGACAACACAGAGAAATCAGACTAAAAATGGTGAAAGATGGCCCAATTTTCCAACGTGAAGTAAATAAATTGAAAAAGGGGTCAAATCCCTTGGCCATAGCCAATGAGTAGCCAATTTTTACTTTCACCTGATTAACCTTCAAAAACTCTTCTTGGTGGAAGTTCAACAAAATCCTAGACTGAGGATTGTGCTTACAAATAACCAGGTCGAGATAGCAGAGGATGGTTTCGATCCATCGACCTCTGGGTTATGGGCCCAGCACACTTCCGCTGCGCCACTCTGCTGCTGAAGTGTTATCCGTTGTCCTGCACCCAGTTGTATCTGAAGAAGAATTAGGTCTGACATTTCGCCATGGATCAGAGCAGGCTTCATTACTTTATGCAAAAGGCTAGGCAGGACAGCATGAACCTGGATGTTGGTGTGGAAACCTATTTGTCCGCCAAGTCTGTGCCTCAGACCACACAATGACTTAAATTGCCCAAAAATGTCCTTTCTGTTGATGGTCTCTAAGGTAGTCTTGCCGATTGGTTGAAGGCGCTGGATTTAGGCTAACAAGCATAAGGTCTACAACCATTTGCCATTGGACGTTTCTGGTTGGGTTGAAGATAATTTACCTCTGATCCAAGCAGGCTTCATTACCTTATTCGCAAGGTTCGGTTGGACACCACTAACCTGGATGTTCTTGTGGAAACCTGATATTTATACTAAAAACAGTTTTGCAGGTAGTGTGGCTGAGCGGTCAAAGGCACTGGATTAAGGCTCCAGTCTCTCAGGAGGCGTGGGTTCAAATCCCACCACTGCAAGTTCTTCCTTAGAGTTTTGTTTGTAGCAAAGTATAGGAATTTGATTTTCTGTTTGTGTTTTGTCCTCTTACCACCATTCCCAAAATTTCAGTAGTTTTGCCTTTCACCCTAAGTGGGACTGACTACTTAATCAGTGACAACACAGAGAAATCAGACTAAGAATGGTGAAAGATGGCCCAATTTTCCAACGTGAAGTAAATAAATTGAAGAAGGGGTCAAATCCCTTGGCCATAGCCAATGGAGTAGCCAATTTTTACTTTCACCTGATTAACCTTCAAAAACTCTTCTTGGTGGAAGTTCAACAAAATCCTAGACTGAGGATTGTGCTTACAAATAACCAGGTCGAGATAGCAGAGGATGGTTTCGATCCATCGACCTCTGGGTTATGGGCCCAGCACGCTTCCGCTGCGCCACTCTGCTGCTGAAGTGTTATCCGTTGTCCTGCACCCAGTTGTATCTGAAGAAGAATTAGGTCTGACATTTCGCCATGGATCAGAGCAGGCTTCATTACTTTATGCAAAAGGCTAGGCAGGACAGCATAAACCTGGATGTTGGTGTGGAAACCTATTTGTCCGCCAAGTCTGTGCCTCAGACCACACAATGACTTAAATTGCCCAAAAATGTCCTTTCTGTTGATGGTCTCTAAGGTAGTCTTGCCGATTGGTTGAAGGCGCTGGATTTAGGCTAACAAGCATAAGGTCTACAACCATTTGCCATTGGACGTTTCTGGTTGGGTTGAAGATAATTTACCTCTGATCCAAGCAGGCTTCATTACCTTATTCGCAAGGTTCGGTTGGACACCACTAACCTGGATGTTCTTGTGGAAACCTGATATTTATACTAAAAACAGTTTTGCAGGTAGTGTGGCTGAGCGGTCAAAGGCACTGGATTAAGGCTCCAGTCTCTCAGGAGGTGTGGGTTCAAATCCCACCACTGCAAGTTCTTCCTTAGAGTTTTGTTTGTAGCAAAGTATAGGAATTTGATTTTCTGTTTGTGTTTTGTCCTCTTACCACCATTCCCAAAATTTCAGTAGTTTTGCCTTTCACCCTAAGTGGGACTGACTACTTAATCAGTGACAACACAGAGAAATCAGACTAAGAATGGTGAAAGATGGCCCAATTTTCCAACGTGAAGTAAATAAATTGAAGAAGGGGTCAAATCCCTTGGAAATAGCCAATGAGTAGCCAATTTTTACTTTCACCTGATTAATCTTAAAAAACACTTCTTGGTGGAAGTTCAACAAAATCCTAGACTGAGGATTGTGCTTACAAATAACCAGGTCGAGATAGCAGAGGATGGTTTCGATCCATCGACCTCTGGGTTATGAGCCCAGCACGCTTCCGCTGCGCCACTCTGCTGCTGAAGTGACATCCGTTGTCCTGCACCCAGTTGTATCTGAAGAAGAATTAGGTCTGACATTTCGCCATGGATCAGAGCAGGCTTCATTACTTTATGCAAAAAGCTAGGCAGGACAGCATGAACCTGGATGTTGGTATGGAAACCTATTTGTCCGCCAAGTCTGTGCCTCAGACCACACAATGACTTAAATTGCCCAAAAATGTCCTTTCTGTTGATGGCCTCTAAGGTAGTCTTGCCGATTGGTTGAAGGCGCTGGATTTAGGCTAACAAGCATAAGGTCTACAACCATTTGCCATTGGACGTTTCTGGTTGGGTTGAAGATAATTTACCTCTGATCCAAGCAGGCTTCATTACCTTATTCGCAAGGTTCGGTTGGACACCACTAACCTGGATGTTCTTGTGGAAACCTGATATTTATACTAAAAGCAGTTTTGCAGGTAGTGTGGCCGAGCGGTCAAAGGCGCTGGATTAAGGCTCCAGTCTCTCAGGAGGCGTGGGTTCAAATCCCACCACTGCCAGTTCTTCCTTAGAGTTTTGTTTGTAGCAAAGTATAGGAATTTGTTTTTCTGTTTGTGTTTTGTCCTCTTACCACCATTCCCAAAATTTCAGTAGTTTTGCCTTTCACCCTAAGTGGGACTGACTACTTAATCAGTGACAACACAGAGAAATCAGACTAAGAATGATGAAAGATGGCCCAATTTTCCAACGTGAAGTAAATAAATTGAAGAAGGGGTCAAATCCCTTGGAAATAGCCAATGAGTAGCCAATTTTTACTTTCACCTGATTAATCTTAAAAAACACTTCTTGGTGGAAGTTCAACAAAATCCTAGACTGAGGATTGTGCTTACAAATAACCAGGTCGAGATAGCAGAGGATGGTTTCGATCCATCGACCTCTGGGTTATGGGCCCAGCACGCTTCCGCTGCGCCACTCTGCTGCTGAAGTGATACCCGTTGTCCTGCACCCAGTTGTATCTGAAGAAGAATTAGGTCTGACATTTCACCATGGATCAGAGCAGGCTTCATTACTTTATGCAAAAGGCTAGGCAGGACAGCATGAACCTGGATGTTGGTGTGGAAACCTATTTGTCCGCCAAGTCTGTGCCTCAGACCACAAAATGACTTAAATTGCCCAAAAATGTCCTTTCTGTTCATGGCTTCTAAGGTAGTCTGGCCAATTGGTTGAAGGCGCTGGATTTAGGCTAACAAGCATGAGGTCTACAACCATTTGCCATTGGACTTTTCTGGTTGGGTTGAAGATAATTTACCTATGATCCAAGCAGGCTTCATTACCTTATTCGCAAGGTTCGGTTGGACACCACTAACCTCGATGTTCTTGTGGAAACCTGATATTTATACTAAAAACAGTTTTGCAGGTAGTGTGGCCGAGCGGTCAAAGGCGCTGGATTAAGGCTCCAGTCTCTCAGGAGGCGTGGGTTCAAATCCCACCACTGCCAGTTCTTCCTTACAGTTTTGTTTGTAGCAAAGTATAGGAATTTGATTTTCTGTTTGTGTTTTGTCCTGTTACCACCATTCCCAAAATTTCAGTATTTTTGCCTTTCACACTAAGTGGGACTGACTACTTAATCAGTGACAACACAGAGAAATCAGACTAATAATGGTGAAAGATGGCCCAATTTTCCAAAGTGAAGTAAATGAATTGGTCAAATCCCTTGGCCAGAGCATTACATTTTTAACTTCACATGATTAACCTTCAAAGCAACTACTTGGTAGAAGTTCAACAACATCCTAGACTGAGGATTGTGCTAATAAACAACCAGGTCGAGATAGCAGAGGATGGTTTCGATCCATCGACCTCTGGGTTATGGGCCCAGCACGCTTCCGCTGCGCCACTCTGCTGCTGAAGTGATACCCGTTGTCCTGCACCCAGTTGTATCTGAAGAAGAAGTAGGTCTGACATTTCCTCATGGATCAGAGCAGGCTTCAGTACGTTATGCACAAGGCAGGACAGCATGAACCTGGATGTTGGTGTGGAAACCTATTTGTCTGCCAAGTCTGCGCCTCAGACCGCGACTTGACTTAAATTGCCCAAAAATGTCCTTTCTGTTCATAGCTCCTACGGTAGTGTGGCCGAGTGGTCGAAGGCGCTGGATTTAGGCTCCAGTCTCTTAGGAGGCGTGGGTTCAAATCCCACCACTGCCAGATCTGCAACAATGGAAGTAGTTTCCCACCATTTATGTGGATGACTTGAATCAATATGCTTATTTTACTATGCTAACAAGCATGAGGTCCACAACTGTTTGCCATTGGACGTTTCTGGTTGGCTTGAAGATAATTTACCTCTGATCTAAGCAGGCTTCATTACCTTATGCGCAAGGTTCGGTTGGACACCACTATCCTGGATTTTCCAGTAAAAACCTAATATTTCTACTCCTCCAAAATGTCTTAACACTGCCAACAAACTCATATTCCTGAACAGAAATTTGAAGGTAGTGTTGCCGAGCAGTCAAAGGTGCTGGGTTAAGGATCCAGTCTGTCAACGGGCGTGAGTTCAAATCACGCCACTGCCAGTTCTACCTTAGAGTTATGTGTGTAGCAAAGTATAGAATTTAGATTTTCTGTTTGTGTTTTGTCCTCGTATCACCATTCCCAAAATTTCAGTATTTTTGCCTTTCACACTAAGTGGGACTGACTACTTAATCAGTGACAACACAGAGAAATCAGACTAAAAATGGTGAAAGATGGCCCAATTTTCCAACGTGAAGTAAATAAATTGAAGAAGGGGTCAAATCCCTTGGCCATAGCCAATGAGTAGCCAATTTTTACTTTCACCTGATTAACCTTCAAAAACTCTTCTTGGTGGAAGTTCAACAAAATCCTAGACTGAGGATTGTGCTTACAAATAACCAGGTCGAGATAGCAGAGGATGGTTTCGATCCATCGACCTCTGGGTTATGGGCCCAGCACGCTTCCGCTGCGCCACTCTGCTGCTGAAGTGTTATCCGTTGTCCTGCACCTAGTTGTATCTGAAGAAGAATTAGGTCTGACATTTCGCCATGGATCAGAGCAGGCTTCATTACTTTATGCAAAAGGCTAGGCAGGACAGCATGAACCTGGATGTTGGTGTGGAAACCTATTTGTCCGCCAAGTCTGTGCCTCAGACCACACAATGACTTAAATTGCCCAAAAATGTCCTTTCTGTTGATGGCCTCTAAGGTAGTCTTGCCGATTGGTTGAAGGCGCTGGATTTAGGCTAACAAGCATAAGGTCTACAACCATTTGCCATTGGACGTTTCTGGTTGGGTTGAAGATAATTTACCTCTGATCCAAGCAGGCTTCATTACCTTATTCGCAAGGTTCGGTTGGACACCACTAACCTGGATGTTCTTGTGGAAAACTGATATTTATACTAAAAGCAGTTTTGCAGGTAGTGTGGCCGAGCGGTCAAAGGCGCTGGATTAAGGCTCCAGTCTCTCAGGAGGCGTGGGTTCAAATCCCACCACTGCCAGTTCTTCCTTAGAGTTTTGTTTGTAGCAAAGTATAGGAATTTGTTTTTCTGTTTGTGTTTTGTCCTCTTACCACCATTCCCAAAATTTCAGTAGTTTTGCCTTTCACCCTAAGTGGGACTGACTACTTAATCAGTGACAACACAGAGAAATCAGACTAAGAATGGTGAAAGATGGCCCAATTTTCCAACGTGAAGTAAATAAATTGAAGAAGGGGTCAAATCCCTTGGCCATAGCCAATGAGTAGCCAATTTTTACTTTCACCTGATTAATCTTAAAAAACACTTCTTGGTGGAAGTTCAACAAAATCCTAGACTGAGGATTGTGCTTACAAATAACCAGGTCGAGATAGCAGAGGATGGTTTCGATCCATCGACCTCTGGGTTATGGGCCCAGCACGCTTCCGCTGCGCCACTCTGCTGCTGAAGTGATACCCGTTGTCCTGCACCCAGTTGTATCTGAAGAAGAATTAGGTCTGACATTTCACCATGGATCAGAGCAGGCTTCATTACTTCATGCAAAAGGCTAGGCAGGACAGCATGAACCTGGATGTTGGTGTGGAAACCTATTTGTCCGCCAAGTCTGTGCCTCAGACCACAAAATGACTTAAATTGCCCAAAAATGTCCTTTCTGTTCATGGCTTCTAAGGTAGTCTGGCCAATTGGTTGAAGGCGCTGGATTTAGGCTAACAAGCATGAGGTCTACAACCATTTGCCATTGGACTTTTCTGGTTGGGTTGAAGATAATTTCCCTATGATCCAAGCAGGCTTCATTACCTTATTCGCAAGGTTCGGTTGGACACCACTAACCTGGATGTTCTTGTGGAAACCTGATATTTATACTAAAAACAGTTTTGCAGGTAGTGTGGCCGAGCGGTCAAAGGCGCTGGATTAAGGCTCCAGTCTCTCAGGAGGCGTGGGTTCAAATCCCACCACTGCCAGTTCTTCCTTAGAGTTTTGTTTGTAGCAAAGTATAGGAACTTGATTTTCTGTTTGTGTTTTGTCCTGTTACCACCATTCCCAAAATTTCAGTATTTTTGCCTTTCACACTAAGTGGGACTGACTACTTAATCAGTGACAACACAGAGAAATCAGACTAATAATGGTGAAAGGTGGCCCAATTTTCCAAAGTGAAGTAAATGAATTGGTCAAATCCCTTGGCCAGAGAATTACATTTTTAACTTGACATGATTAACCTTCAAAGCAACTACTTGGTAGAAGTTCAACAACATCCTAGACTGAGGATTGTGCTAACAAACAACCAGGTCGAGATAGCAGAGGATGGTTTCGATCCATCGACCTCTGGGTTATGGGCCCAGCACGCTTCCGCTGCGCCACTCTGCTGCTGAAGTGATACCCGTTGTCCTGCACCCAGTTGTATCTGAAGAAGAAGTAGGTCTGACATTTCCTCATGGATCAGAGCAGGCTTCAGTACGTTATGCACAAGGCAGGACAGCATGAACCTGGATGTTGGTGTGGAAACCTATTTGTCTGCCAAGTCTGCGCCTCAGACCGCGACTTGACTTAAATTGCCCAAAAATGTCCTTTCTGTTCATAGCTCCTAAGGTAGTGTGGCCGAGTGGTCGAAGGCGCTGGATTTAGGCTCCAGTCTCTTAGGAGGCGTGGGTTCAAATCCCACCACTGCCAGATCTGCAACAATGGAAGTAGTTTCCCACCATTTATGTGGATGACTTGAATCAATATGCTTATTTTACTATGCTAACCAGCATGAGGTCCACAACTGTTTGCCATTGGACGTTTCTGGTTGGCTTGAAGATAATTTACCTCTGATCTAAGCAGGCTTCATTACCTTATGCGCAAGGTTCGGTTGGACACCACTATCCTGGATTTTCCAGTAAAAACCTAATATTTCTACTCCTCCAAAATGTTTTAACACTGCCAACAAACTCATATTCCTGAACAGAGATTTGAAGGTAGTGTTGCCGAGCAGTCAAAGGTGCTGGGTTAAGGATCCAGTCTGTCAACGGGCGTGAGTTCAAATCACGCCACTGCCAGTTCTCCCTTAGAGTTATGTGTGTAGCAAAGTATAGAATTTAGATTTTCTGTTTGTGTTTTGTCCTCGTATCACCATTCCCAAAATTTCAGTATTTTTGCCTTTCACACTAAGTGGGACTGACTACTTAATCAGTGACAACACAGAGAAATCAGACTAAAAATGGTGAAAGATGGCCCAATTTTCCAACGTGAAGTAAATAAATTGAAGAAGGGGTCAAATCCCTTGGCCATAGCCAATGAGTAGCCAATTTTTACTTTCACCTGATTAATCTTAAAAAACACTTCTTGGTGGAAGTTCAACAAAATCCTAGACTGAGGATTGTGCTTACAAAAAACCAGGTCGAGATAGCAGAGGATGGTTTCGATCCATCGACCTCTGGGTTATGGGCCCAGCACGCTTCCGCTGCGCCACTCTGCTGCTGAAGTGATACCCGTTGTCCTGCACCCAGTTGTATCTGAAGAAGAATTAGGTCTGACATTTCACCATGGATCAGAGCAGGCTTCATTACTTTATGCAAAAGGCTAGGCAGGACAGCATGAACCTGGATGTTGGTGTGGAAACCTATTTGTCCGCCAAGTCTGTGCCTCAGACCACAAAATGATTTAAATTGCCCAAAAATGTCCTTTCTGTTCATGGCTTCTAAGGTAGTCTGGCCAATTGGTTGAAGGCGCTGGATTTAGGCTAACAAGCATGAGGTCTACAACCATTTGCCATTGGACTTTTCTGGTTGGGTTGAAGATAATTTACCTATGATCCAAGCAGGCTTCATTACCTTATTCGCAAGGTTCGGTTGGACACCACTAACCTGGATGTTCTTGTGGAAACCTGATATTTATACTAAAAACAGTTTTGCAGGTAGTGTGGCCGAGCGGTCAAAGGCGCTGGATTAAGGCTCCAGTCTCTCAGGAGGCGTGGGTTCAAATCCCACCACTGCCAGTTCTTCCTTAGAGTTTTGTTTGTAGCAAAGTATAGGAATTTGATTTTCTGTTTGTGTTTTGTCCTGTTACCACCATTCCCAAAATTTCAGTATTTTTGCCTTTCACACTAAGTGGGACTGACTACTTAATCAGTGACAACACAGAGAAATCAGACTAATAATGGTGAAAGATGGCCCAATTTTCCAAAGTGAAGTAAATGAATTGGTCAAATCCCTTGGCCAGAGAATTACATTTTTAACTTGACATGATTAACCTTCAAAGCAACTACTTGGTAGAAGTTCAACAACATCCTAGACTGAGGATTGTGCTAACAAACAACCAGGTCGAGATAGCAGAGGATGGTTTCGATCCATCGACCTCTGGGTTATGGGCCCAGCACGCTTCCGCTGCGCCACTCTGCTGCTGAATTTATACCCGTTGTCCTGCACCCAGTTGTATCTGAAGAAGAAGTAGGTCTGACATTTCCTCATGGATCAGAGCAGGCTTCAGTACGTTATGCACAAGGCAGGACAGCATGAACCTGGATGTTGGTGTGGAAACCTATTTGTCTGCCAAGTCTGCGCCTCAGACCGCGACTTGACTTAAATTGCCCAAAAATGTCCTTTCTGTTCATAGCTCCTAAGGTAGTGTGGCCGAGTGGTCGAAGGCGCTGGATTTAGGCTCCAGTCTCTTAGGAGGCGTGGGTTCAAATCCCACCACTGCCAGATCTGCAACAATGGAAGTAGTTTCCCACCATTTATGTGGATGACTTGAATCAATATGCTTATTTTACTATGCTAACAAGCATGAGGTCCACAACTGTTTGCCATTGGACGTTTCTGGTTGGCTTGAAGATAATTTACCTCTGATCTAAGCAGGCTTCATTACCTTATGCGCAAGGTTCGGTTGGACACCACTATCCTGGATTTTCCAGTAAAAACCTAATATTTCTACTCCTCCAAAATGTCTTAACACTGCCAACAAACTCATATTCCTGAACAGAGATTTGAAGGTAGTGTTGCCGAGCAGTCAAAGGTGCTGGGTTAAGGATCCAGTCTGTCAACGGGCGTGAGTTCAAATCACGCCACTGCCAGTTCTCCCTTAGAGTTATGTGTGTAGCAAAGTATAGAATTTAGATTTTCTGTTTGTGTTTTGTCCTCGTATCACCATTCCCAAAATTTCAGTATTTTTGCCTTTCACACTAAGTGGGACTGACTACTTAATCAGTGACAACACAGAGAAATCAGACTAAAAATGGTGAAAGATGGCCCAATTTTCCAACGTGAAGTAAATAAATTGAAGAAGGGGTCAAATCCCTTGGCCATAGCCAATGAGTAGCCAATTTTTACTTTCACCTGATTAACCTTCAAAAACTCTTCTTGGTGGAAGTTCAACAAAATCCTAGACTGAGGATTGTGCTTACAAATAACCAGGTCGAGATAGCAGAGGATGGTTTCGATCCATCGACCTCTGGGTTATGGGCCCAGCACGCTTCCGCTGCGCCACTCTGCTGCTGAAGTGATATCCGTTGTCCTGCACCCAGTTGTATCTGAAGAAGAATTAGGTCTGACATTTCGCCATGGATCAGAGCAGGCTTCATTACTTTATGCAAAAGGCTAGGCAGGACAGCATGAACCTGGATGTTGGTGTGGAAACCTATTTGTCCGCCAAGTCTGTGCCTCAGACCACACAATGACTTAAATTGCCCAAAAATGTCCTTTCTGTTGATGGCCTCTAAGGTAATCTTGCCGATTGGTTGAAGGCGCTGGATTTAGGCTAACAAGCATAAGGTCTACAACCATTTGCCATTGGACGTTTCTGGTTGGGTTGAAGATAATTTACCTCTGATCCAAGCAGGCTTCATTACCTTATTCGCAAGGTTCGGTTGGACACCACTAACCTGGATGTTCTTGTGGACACCTGATATTTATACTAAAAGCAGTTTTGCAGGTAGTGTGGCCGAGCGGTCAAAGGCGCTGGATTAAGGCTCCAGTCTCTCAGGAGGCGTGGGTTCAAATCCCACCACTGCCAGTTCTTCCTTAGAGTTTTGTTTGTAGCAAAGTATAGGAATTTGTTTTTCTGTTTGTGTTTTGTCCTCTTACCACCATTCCCAAAATTTCAGTAGTTTTGCCTTTCACCCTAAGTGGGACTGACTACTTAATCAGTGACAACACAGAGAAATCAGACTAAGAATGGTGAAAGATGGCCCAATTTTCCAACGTGAAGTAAATAAATTGAAGAAGGGGTCAAATCCCTTGGCCATAGCCAATGAGTAGCCAATTTTTACTTTCACCTGATTAATCTTAAAAAACACTTCTTGGTGGAAGTTCAACAAAATCCTAGACTGAGGATTGTGCTTACAAATAACCAGGTCGAGATAGCAGAGGATGGTCTCGATCCATCGACCTCTGGGTTATGGGCCCAGCACGCTTCCGCTGCGCCACTCTGCTGCTGAAGTGATACCCGTTGTCCTGCACCCAGTTGTATCTGAAGAAGAATTAGGTCTGACATTTCACCATGGATCAGAGCAGGCTTCATTACTTTATGCAAAAGGCTAGGCAGGACAGCATGAACCTGGATGTTGGTGTGGAAACCTATTTGTCCGCCAAGTCTGTGCCTCAGACCACACAATGACTTAAATTGCCCAAAAATGTCCTTTCTGTTGATGGCCTCTAAGGTAGTCTTGCCGATTGGTTGAAGGCGCTGGATTTAGGCTAACAAGCATAAGGTCTACAACCATTTGCCATTGGACGTTTCTGGTTGGGTTGAAGATAATTTACCTCTGATCCAAGCAGGCTTCATTACCTTATTCGCAAGGTTCGGTTGGACACCAACCTGGATGTTCTTGTGGAAACCTGATATTTATACTAAAAGCAGTTTTGCAGGTAGTGTGGCCGAGCGGTCAAAGGCGCTGGATTAAGGCTCCAGTCTCTCAGGAGGCGTGGGTTCAAATCCCACCACTGCCAGTTCTTCCTTAGAGTTTTGTTTGTAGCAAAGTATAGGAATTTGATTTTCTGTTTGTGTTTTGTCCTCTTACCACCATTCCCAAAATTTCAGTAGTTTTGCCTTTCAGCCTAAGTGGGACTGACTACTTAATTAGTGACAACACAGAGAAATCAGACGAAGAATGGTGAAAGATGGCCCAATTTTCCAACGTGAAGTAAATTAATTGGTCAAATCCCTTGGCCAGAGCCAATGAGTATTTCATTTTTAACTTCACATGATTAACCTTCAAAGCAACTACTTGGTAGAAGTTCAACAACATCCTAGACTGAGGATTGTGCTAACAAACAACCAGGTCGAGATAGCAGAGGATGGTTTCGATCCATCGACCTCTGGGTTATGGGCCCAGCACGCTTCCGCTGCGCCACTCTGCTGCTGAAGTGATACCCGTTGTCCTGCACCCAGTTGTATCTGAAGAAGAATTAGGTCTGACATTTCACCATGGATCAGAGCAGGCTTCATTACTTTATGCAAAAGGCTAGGCAGGACAGCATGAACCTGGATGTTGGTGTGGAAACCTATTTGTCCGCCAAGTCTGTGCCTCAGACCACACAATGACTTAAATTGCCCAAAAATGTCCTTTCTGTTGATGGCCTCTAAGGTAGTCTTGCCGATTGGTTGAAGGCGCTGGATTTAGGCTAACAAGCATAAGGTCTACAACCATTTGCCATTGGACGTTTCTGGTTGGGTTGAAGATAATTTACCTCTGATCCAAGCAGGCTTCATTACCTTATTCGCAAGGTTCGGTTGGACACCAACCTGGATGTTCTTGTGGAAACCTGATATTTATACTAAAAGCAGTTTTGCAGGTAGTGTGGCCGAGCGGTCAAAGGCGCTGGATTAAGGCTCCAGTCTCTCAGGAGGCGTGGGTTCAAATCCCACCACTGCCAGTTCTTCCTTAGAGTTTTGTTTGTAGCAAAGTATAGGAATTTGATTTTCTGTTTGTGTTTTGTCCTCTTACCACCATTCCCAAAATTTCAGTAGTTTTGCCTTTCAGCCTAAGTGGGACTGACTACTTAATTAGTGACAACACAGAGAAATCAGACGAAGAATGGTGAAAGATGGCCCAATTTTCCAACGTGAAGTAAATTAATTGGTCAAATCCCTTGGCCAGAGCCAATGAGTATTTCATTTTTAACTTCACATGATTAACCTTCAAAGCAACTACTTGGTAGAAGTTCAACAACATCCTAGACTGAGGATTGTGCTAACAAACAACCAGGTCGAGATAGCAGAGGATGGTTTCGATCCATCGACCTCTGGGTTATGGGCCCAGCACGCTTCCGCTGCGCCACTCTGCTGCTGAAGTGATACCCGTTGTCCTGCACCCAGTTGTATTTGAAGAAGAAGTAGGTCTGACATTTCCTCATGGATCAGAGCAGGCTTCAGTACGTTATGCACAAGGCAGGACAGCATGAACCTGGATGTTGGTGTGGAAACCTATTTGTCTGCCAAGTCTGCGCCTCAGACCGCGACTTGACTTAAATTGCCCAAAAATGTCCTTTCTGTTCATAGCTCCTAAGGTAGTGTGGCCGAGTGGTCGAAGGCGCTGGATTTAGGCTCCAGTCTCTTAGGAGGCGTGGGTTCAAATCCCACCACTGCCAGATCTGCAACAATGGAATTAGTTTCCCACCATTTATGTGGATGACTTGAATCAATATGCTTATTTTACTATGCTAACAAGCATGAGGTCCACAACTGTTTGCCATTGGACGTTTCTGGTTTGCTTGAAGATAATTTACCTCTGATCTAAGCAGGCTTCATTACCTTATGCGCAAGGTTCGGTTGGACACCACTATCCTGGATTTTCCAGTAAAAACCTAATATTTCTACTCCTCCAAAATGTCTTAACACTGCCAACAAACTCATATTCCTGAACAGAGATTTGAAGGTAGTGTTGCCGAGCAGTCAAAGGTGCTGGGTTAAGGATCCAGTCTGTCAACGGGCGTGAGTTCAAATCACGCCACTGCCAGTTCTCCCTTAGAGTTATGTGTGTAGCAAAGTATAGAATTTAGATTTTCTGTTTGTGTTTTGTCCTCGTATCACCATTCCCAAAATTTCAGTATTTTTGCCTTTCACACTAAGTGGGACTGACTACTTAATCAGTGACAACACAGAGAAATCAGACTAAAAATGGTGAAAGATGGCCCAATTTTCCAACGTGAAGTAAATAAATTGAAGAAGGGGTCAAATCCCTTGGCCATAGCCAATGAGTAGCCAATTTTTACTTTCACCTGATTAATCTTAAAAAACACTTCTTGGTGGAAGTTCAACAAAATCCTAGACTGAGGATTGTGCTTACAAAAAACCAGGTCGAGATAGCAGAGGATGGTTTCGATCCATCGACCTCTGGGTTATGGGCCCAGCACGCTTCCGCTGCGCCACTCTGCTGCTGAAGTGATACCCGTTGTCCTGCACCCAGTTGTATCTGAAGAAGAATTAGGTCTGACATTTCACCATGGATCAGAGCAGGCTTCATTACTTTATGCAAAAGGCTAGGCAGGACAGCATGAACCTGGATGTTGGTGTGGAAACCTATTTGTCCGCCAAGTCTGTGCCTCAGACCACAAAATGATTTAAATTGCCCAAAAATGTCCTTTCTGTTCATGGCTTCTAAGGTAGTCTGGCCAATTGGTTGAAGGCGCTGGATTTAGGCTAACAAGCATGAGGTCTACAACCATTTGCCATTGGACTTTTCTGGTTGGGTTGAAGATAATTTACCTATGATCCAAGCAGGCTTCATTACCTTATTCGCAAGGTTCGGTTGGACACCACTAACCTGGATGTTCTTGTGGACACCTGATATTTATACTAAAAGCAGTTTTGCAGGTAGTGTGGCCGAGCGGTCAAAGGCGCTGGATTAAGGCTCCAGTCTCTCAGGAGGCGTGGGTTCAAATCCCACCACTGCCAGTTCTTCCTTAGAGTTTTGTTTGTAGCAAAGTATAGGAATTTGTTTTTCTGTTTGTGTTTTGTCCTCTTACCACCATTCCCAAAATTTCAGTAGTTTTGCCTTTCACCCTAAGTGGGACTGACTACTTAATCAGTGACAACACAGAGAAATCAGACTAAGAATGGTGAAAGATGGCCCAATTTTCCAACGTGAAGTAAATAAATTGAAGAAGGGGTCAAATCCCTTGGCCATAGCCAATGAGTAGCCAATTTTTACTTTCACCTGATTAATCTTAAAAAACACTTCTTGGTGGAAGTTCAACAAAATCCTAGACTGAGGATTGTGCTTACAAATAACCAGGTCGAGATAGCAGAGGATGGTCTCGATCCATCGACCTCTGGGTTATGGGCCCAGCACGCTTCCGCTGCGCCACTCTGCTGCTGAAGTGATACCCGTTGTCCTGCACCCAGTTGTATCTGAAGAAGAATTAGGTCTGACATTTCACCATGGATCAGAGCAGGCTTCATTACTTTATGCAAAAGGCTAGGCAGGACAGCATGAACCTGGATGTTGGTGTGGAAACCTATTTGTCCGCCAAGTCTGTGCCTCAGACCACACAATGACTTAAATTGCCCAAAAATGTCCTTTCTGTTGATGGCCTCTAAGGTAGTCTTGCCGATTGGTTGAAGGCGCTGGATTTAGGCTAACAAGCATAAGGTCTACAACCATTTGCCATTGGACGTTTCTGGTTGGGTTGAAGATAATTTACCTCTGATCCAAGCAGGCTTCATTACCTTATTCGCAAGGTTCGGTTGGACACCAACCTGGATGTTCTTGTGGAAACCTGATATTTATACTAAAAGCAGTTTTGCAGGTAGTGTGGCCGAGCGGTCAAAGGCGCTGGATTAAGGCTCCAGTCTCTCAGGAGGCGTGGGTTCAAATCCCACCACTGCCAGTTCTTCCTTAGAGTTTTGTTTGTAGCAAAGTATAGGAATTTGATTTTCTGTTTGTGTTTTGTCCTCTTACCACCATTCCCAAAATTTCAGTAGTTTTGCCTTTCAGCCTAAGTGGGACTGACTACTTAATTAGTGACAACACAGAGAAATCAGACGAAGAATGGTGAAAGATGGCCCAATTTTCCAACGTGAAGTAAATTAATTGGTCAAATCCCTTGGCCAGAGCCAATGAGTATTTCATTTTTAACTTCACATGATTAACCTTCAAAGCAACTACTTGGTAGAAGTTCAACAACATCCTAGACTGAGGATTGTGCTAACAAACAACCAGGTCGAGATAGCAGAGGATGGTTTCGATCCATCGACCTCTGGGTTATGGGCCCAGCACGCTTCCGCTGCGCCACTCTGCTGCTGAAGTGATACCCGTTGTCCTGCACCCAGTTGTATCTGAAGAAGAATTAGGTCTGACATTTCACCATGGATCAGAGCAGGCTTCATTACTTTATGCAAAAGGCTAGGCAGGACAGCATGAACCTGGATGTTGGTGTGGAAACCTATTTGTCCGCCAAGTCTGTGCCTCAGACCACACAATGACTTAAATTGCCCAAAAATGTCCTTTCTGTTGATGGCCTCTAAGGTAGTCTTGCCGATTGGTTGAAGGCGCTGGATTTAGGCTAACAAGCATAAGGTCTACAACCATTTGCCATTGGACGTTTCTGGTTGGGTTGAAGATAATTTACCTCTGATCCAAGCAGGCTTCATTACCTTATTCGCAAGGTTCGGTTGGACACCAACCTGGATGTTCTTGTGGAAACCTGATATTTATACTAAAAGCAGTTTTGCAGGTAGTGTGGCCGAGCGGTCAAAGGCGCTGGATTAAGGCTCCAGTCTCTCAGGAGGCGTGGGTTCAAATCCCACCACTGCCAGTTCTTCCTTAGAGTTTTGTTTGTAGCAAAGTATAGGAATTTGATTTTCTGTTTGTGTTTTGTCCTCTTACCACCATTCCCAAAATTTCAGTAGTTTTGCCTTTCAGCCTAAGTGGGACTGACTACTTAATTAGTGACAACACAGAGAAATCAGACGAAGAATGGTGAAAGATGGCCCAATTTTCCAACGTGAAGTAAATTAATTGGTCAAATCCCTTGGCCAGAGCCAATGAGTATTTCATTTTTAACTTCACATGATTAACCTTCAAAGCAACTACTTGGTAGAAGTTCAACAACATCCTAGACTGAGGATTGTGCTAACAAACAACCAGGTCGAGATAGCAGAGGATGGTTTCGATCCATCGACCTCTGGGTTATGGGCCCAGCACGCTTCCGCTGCGCCACTCTGCTGCTGAAGTGATACCCGTTGTCCTGCACCCAGTTGTATTTGAAGAAGAAGTAGGTCTGACATTTCCTCATGGATCAGAGCAGGCTTCAGTACGTTATGCACAAGGCAGGACAGCATGAACCTGGATGTTGGTGTGGAAACCTATTTGTCTGCCAAGTCTGCGCCTCAGACCGCGACTTGACTTAAATTGCCCAAAAATGTCCTTTCTGTTCATAGCTCCTAAGGTAGTGTGGCCGAGTGGTCGAAGGCGCTGGATTTAGGCTCCAGTCTCTTAGGAGGCGTGCGTTCAAATCCCACCACTGCCAGATCTGCAACAATGGAATTAGTTTCCCACCATTTATGTGGATGACTTGAATCAATATGCTTATTTTACTATGCTAACAAGCATGAGGTCCACAACTGTTTGCCATTGGACGTTTCTGGTTTGCTTGAAGATAATTTACCTCTGATCTAAGCAGGCTTCATTACCTTATGCGCAAGGTTCGGTTGGACACCACTATCCTGGATTTTCCAGTAAAAACCTAATATTTCTACTCCTCCAAAATGTCTTAACACTGCCAACAAACTCATATTCCTGAACAGAGATTTGAAGGTAGTGTTGCCGAGCAGTCAAAGGTGCTGGGTTAAGGATCCAGTCTGTCAACGGGCGTGAGTTCAAATCACGCCACTGCCAGTTCTCCCTTAGAGTTATGTGTGTAGCAAAGTATAGAATTTAGATTTTCTGTTTGTGTTTTGTCCTCGTATCACCATTCCCAAAATTTCAGTATTTTTGCCTTTCACACTAAGTGGGACTGACTACTTAATCAGTGACAACACAGAGAAATCAGACTAAAAATGGTGAAAGATGGCCCAATTTTCCAACGTGAAGTAAATAAATTGAAGAAGGGGTCAAATCCCTTGGCCATAGCCAATGAGTAGCCAATTTTTACTTTCACCTGATTAATCTTAAAAAACACTTCTTGGTGGAAGTTCAACAAAATCCTAGACTGAGGATTGTGCTTACAAAAAACCAGGTCGAGATAGCAGAGGATGGTTTCGATCCATCGACCTCTGGGTTATGGGCCCAGCACGCTTCCGCTGCGCCACTCTGCTGCTGAAGTGATACCCGTTGTCCTGCACCCAGTTGTATCTGAAGAAGAATTAGGTCTGACATTTCACCATGGATCAGAGCAGGCTTCATTACTTTATGCAAAAGGCTAGGCAGGACAGCATGAACCTGGATGTTGGTGTGGAAACCTATTTGTCCGCCAAGTCTGTGCCTCAGACCACAAAATGATTTAAATTGCCCAAAAATGTCCTTTCTGTTCATGGCTTCTAAGGTAGTCTGGCCAATTGGTTGAAGGCGCTGGATTTAGGCTAACAAGCATGAGGTCTACAACCATTTGCCATTGGACTTTTCTGGTTGGGTTGAAGATAATTTACCTATGATCCAAGCAGGCTTCATTACCTTATTCGCAAGGTTCGGTTGGACACCACTAACCTGGATGTTCTTGTGGAAACCTGATATTTATACTAAAAACAGTTTTGCAGGTAGTGTGGCCGAGCGGTCAAAGGCGCTGGATTAAGGCTCCAGTCTCTCAGGAGGCGTGGGTTCAAATCCCACCACTGCCAGTTCTTCCTTAGAGTTTTGTTTGTAGCAAAGTATAGGAATTTGATTTTCTGTTTGTGTTTTGTCCTGTTACCACCATTCCCAAAATTTCAGTATTTTTGCCTTTCACACTAAGTGGGACTGACTACTTAATCAGTGACAACACAGAGAAATCAGACTAATAATGGTGAAAGATGGCCCAATTTTCCAAAGTGAAGTAAATGAATTGGTCAAATCCCTTGGCCAGAGAATTACATTTTTAACTTGACATGATTAACCTTCAAAGCAACTACTTGGTAGAAGTTCAACAACATCCTAGACTGAGGATTGTGCTAACAAACAACCAGGTCGAGATAGCAGAGGATGGTTTCGATCCATCGACCTCTGGGTTATGGGCCCAGCACGCTTCCGCTGCGCCACTCTGCTGCTGAATTTATACCCGTTGTCCTGCACCCAGTTGTATCTGAAGAAGAAGTAGGTCTGACATTTCCTCATGGATCAGAGCAGGCTTCAGTACGTTATGCACAAGGCAGGACAGCATGAACCTGGATGTTGGTGTGGAAACCTATTTGTCTGCCAAGTCTGCGCCTCAGACCGCGACTTGACTTAAATTGCCCAAAAATGTCCTTTCTGTTCATAGCTCCTAAGGTAGTGTGGCCGAGTGGTCGAAGGCGCTGGATTTAGGCTCCAGTCTCTTAGGAGGCGTGGGTTCAAATCCCACCACTGCCAGATCTGCAACAATGGAAGTAGTTTCCCACCATTTATGTGGATGACTTGAATCAATATGCTTATTTTACTATGCTAACAAGCATGAGGTCCACAACTGTTTGCCATTGGACGTTTCTGGTTGGCTTGAAGATAATTTACCTCTGATCTAAGCAGGCTTCATTACCTTATGCGCAAGGTTCGGTTGGACACCACTATCCTGGATTTTCCAGTAAAAACCTAATATTTCTACTCCTCCAAAATGTCTTAACACTGCCAACAAACTCATATTCCTGAACAGAGATTTGAAGGTAGTGTTGCCGAGCAGTCAAAGGTGCTGGGTTAAGGATCCAGTCTGTCAACGGGCGTGAGTTCAAATCACGCCACTGCCAGTTCTCCCTTAGAGTTATGTGTGTAGCAAAGTATAGAATTTAGATTTTCTGTTTGTGTTTTGTCCTCGTATCACCATTCCCAAAATTTCAGTATTTTTGCCTTTCACACTAAGTGGGACTGACTACTTAATCAGTGACAACACAGAGAAATCAGACTAAAAATGGTGAAAGATGGCCCAATTTTCCAACGTGAAGTAAATAAATTGAAGAAGGGGTCAAATCCCTTGGCCATAGCCAATGAGTAGCCAATTTTTACTTTCACCTGATTAACCTTCAAAAACTCTTCTTGGTGGAAGTTCAACAAAATCCTAGACTGAGGATTGTGCTTACAAATAACCAGGTCGAGATAGCAGAGGATGGTTTCGATCCATCGACCTCTGGGTTATGGGCCCAGCACGCTTCCGCTGCGCCACTCTGCTGCTGAAGTGATATCCGTTGTCCTGCACCCAGTTGTATCTGAAGAAGAATTAGGTCTGACATTTCGCCATGGATCAGAGCAGGCTTCATTACTTTATGCAAAAGGCTAGGCAGGACAGCATGAACCTGGATGTTGGTGTGGAAACCTATTTGTCCGCCAAGTCTGTGCCTCAGACCACACAATGACTTAAATTGCCCAAAAATGTCCTTTCTGTTGATGGCCTCTAAGGTAATCTTGCCGATTGGTTGAAGGCGCTGGATTTAGGCTAACAAGCATAAGGTCTACAACCATTTGCCATTGGACGTTTCTGGTTGGGTTGAAGATAATTTACCTCTGATCCAAGCAGGCTTCATTACCTTATTCGCAAGGTTCGGTTGGACACCACTAACCTGGATGTTCTTGTGGACACCTGATATTTATACTAAAAGCAGTTTTGCAGGTAGTGTGGCCGAGCGGTCAAAGGCGCTGGATTAAGGCTCCAGTCTCTCAGGAGGCGTGGGTTCAAATCCCACCACTGCCAGTTCTTCCTTAGAGTTTTGTTTGTAGCAAAGTATAGGAATTTGTTTTTCTGTTTGTGTTTTGTCCTCTTACCACCATTCCCAAAATTTCAGTAGTTTTGCCTTTCACCCTAAGTGGGACTGACTACTTAATCAGTGACAACACAGAGAAATCAGACTAAGAATGGTGAAAGATGGCCCAATTTTCCAACGTGAAGTAAATAAATTGAAGAAGGGGTCAAATCCCTTGGCCATAGCCAATGAGTAGCCAATTTTTACTTTCACCTGATTAATCTTAAAAAACACTTCTTGGTGGAAGTTCAACAAAATCCTAGACTGAGGATTGTGCTTACAAATAACCAGGTCGAGATAGCAGAGGATGGTCTCGATCCATCGACCTCTGGGTTATGGGCCCAGCACGCTTCCGCTGCGCCACTCTGCTGCTGAAGTGATACCCGTTGTCCTGCACCCAGTTGTATCTGAAGAAGAATTAGGTCTGACATTTCACCATGGATCAGAGCAGGCTTCATTACTTTATGCAAAAGGCTAGGCAGGACAGCATGAACCTGGATGTTGGTGTGGAAACCTATTTGTCCGCCAAGTCTGTGCCTCAGACCACACAATGACTTAAATTGCCCAAAAATGTCCTTTCTGTTGATGGCCTCTAAGGTAGTCTTGCCGATTGGTTGAAGGCGCTGGATTTAGGCTAACAAGCATAAGGTCTACAACCATTTGCCATTGGACGTTTCTGGTTGGGTTGAAGATAATTTACCTCTGATCCAAGCAGGCTTCATTACCTTATTCGCAAGGTTCGGTTGGACACCAACCTGGATGTTCTTGTGGAAACCTGATATTTATACTAAAAGCAGTTTTGCAGGTAGTGTGGCCGAGCGGTCAAAGGCGCTGGATTAAGGCTCCAGTCTCTCAGGAGGCGTGGGTTCAAATCCCACCACTGCCAGTTCTTCCTTAGAGTTTTGTTTGTAGCAAAGTATAGGAATTTGATTTTCTGTTTGTGTTTTGTCCTCTTACCACCATTCCCAAAATTTCAGTAGTTTTGCCTTTCAGCCTAAGTGGGACTGACTACTTAATTAGTGACAACACAGAGAAATCAGACGAAGAATGGTGAAAGATGGCCCAATTTTCCAACGTGAAGTAAATTAATTGGTCAAATCCCTTGGCCAGAGCCAATGAGTATTTCATTTTTAACTTCACATGATTAACCTTCAAAGCAACTACTTGGTAGAAGTTCAACAACATCCTAGACTGAGGATTGTGCTAACAAACAACCAGGTCGAGATAGCAGAGGATGGTTTCGATCCATCGACCTCTGGGTTATGGGCCCAGCACGCTTCCGCTGCGCCACTCTGCTGCTGAAGTGATACCCGTTGTCCTGCACCCAGTTGTATCTGAAGAAGAATTAGGTCTGACATTTCACCATGGATCAGAGCAGGCTTCATTACTTTATGCAAAAGGCTAGGCAGGACAGCATGAACCTGGATGTTGGTGTGGAAACCTATTTGTCCGCCAAGTCTGTGCCTCAGACCACACAATGACTTAAATTGCCCAAAAATGTCCTTTCTGTTGATGGCCTCTAAGGTAGTCTTGCCGATTGGTTGAAGGCGCTGGATTTAGGCTAACAAGCATAAGGTCTACAACCATTTGCCATTGGACGTTTCTGGTTGGGTTGAAGATAATTTACCTCTGATCCAAGCAGGCTTCATTACCTTATTCGCAAGGTTCGGTTGGACACCAACCTGGATGTTCTTGTGGAAACCTGATATTTATACTAAAAGCAGTCTTGCAGGTAGTGTGGCCGAGCGGTCAAAGGCGCTGGATTAAGGCTCCAGTCTCTCAGGAGGCGTGGGTTCAAATCCCACCACTGCCAGTTCTTCCTTAGAGTTTTGTTTGTAGCAAAGTATAGGAATTTGATTTTCTGTTTGTGTTTTGTCCTCTTACCACCATTCCCAAAATTTCAGTAGTTTTGCCTTTCAGCCTAAGTGGGACTGACTACTTAATTAGTGACAACACAGAGAAATCAGACGAAGAATGGTGAAAGATGGCCCAATTTTCCAACGTGAAGTAAATTAATTGGTCAAATCCCTTGGCCAGAGCCAATGAGTATTTCATTTTTAACTTCACATGATTAACCTTCAAAGCAACTACTTGGTAGAAGTTCAACAACATCCTAGACTGAGGATTGTGCTAACAAACAACCAGGTCGAGATAGCAGAGGATGGTTTCGATCCATCGACCTCTGGGTTATGGGCCCAGCACGCTTCCGCTGCGCCACTCTGCTGCTGAAGTGATACCCGTTGTCCTGCACCCAGTTGTATTTGAAGAAGAAGTAGGTCTGACATTTCCTCATGGATCAGAGCAGGCTTCAGTACGTTATGCACAAGGCAGGACAGCATGAACCTGGATGTTGGTGTGGAAACCTATTTGTCTGCCAAGTCTGCGCCTCAGACCGCGACTTGACTTAAATTGCCCAAAAATGTCCTTTCTGTTCATAGCTCCTAAGGTAGTGTGGCCGAGTGGTCGAAGGCGCTGGATTTAGGCTCCAGTCTCTTAGGAGGCGTGGGTTCAAATCCCACCACTGCCAGATCTGCAACAATGGAATTAGTTTCCCACCATTTATGTGGATGACTTGAATCAATATGCTTATTTTACTATGCTAACAAGCATGAGGTCCACAACTGTTTGCCATTGGACGTTTCTGGTTTGCTTGAAGATAATTTACCTCTGATCTAAGCAGGCTTCATTACCTTATGCGCAAGGTTCGGTTGGACACCACTATCCTGGATTTTCCAGTAAAAACCTAATATTTCTACTCCTCCAAAATGTCTTAACACTGCCAACAAACTCATATTCCTGAACAGAGATTTGAAGGTAGTGTTGCCGAGCAGTCAAAGGTGCTGGGTTAAGGATCCAGTCTGTCAACGGGCGTGAGTTCAAATCACACCACTGCCAGTTCTCCCTTAGAGTTATGTGTGTAGCAAAGTATAGAATTTAGATTTTCTGTTTGTGTTTTGTCCTCGTATCACCATTCCCAAAATTTCAGTATTTTTGCCTTTCACACTAAGTGGGACTGACTACTTAATCAGTGACAACACAGAGAAATCAGACTAAAAATGGTGAAAGATGGCCCAATTTTCCAACGTGAAGTAAATAAATTGAAGAAGGGGTCAAATCCCTTGGCCATAGCCAATGAGTAGCCAATTTTTACTTTCACCTGATTAACCTTCAAAAACTCTTCTTGGTGGAAGTTCAACAAAATCCTAGACTGAGGATTGTGCTTACAAATAACCAGGTCGAGATAGCAGAGGATGGTTTCGATCCATCGACCTCTGGGTTATGGGCCCAGCACGCTTCCGCTGCGCCACTCTGCTGCTGAAGTGATACCCGTTGTCCTGCACCCAGTTGTATCTGAAGAAGAATTAGGTCTGACATTTCGCCATGGATCAGAGCAGGCTTCTTTACTTTATGCAAAAGGCTAGGCAGGACAGCATGAACCTGGATGTTGGTGTGGAAACCTATTTGTCCGCCAAGTCTGTGCCTCAGACCACACAATGACTTAAATTGCCCAAAAATGTCCTTTCTGTTGATGGCTTCTAAGGTAGTCTGGCCAATTGGTTGAAGGCGCTGGATTTAGGCTAACAAGTATGAGGTCTACAACCATTTGCCATTGGACGTTTCTGGTTGGGTTGAAGATAATTTACCTATGATCCAAGCAGGCTTCATTACCTTATTCGCAAGGTTCGGTTGGACACCACTAACCTCGATGTTCTTGTGGAAACCTGATATTTATACTAAAAACAGTTTTGCAGGTAGTGTGGCCGAGCGGTCAAAGGCGCTGGATTAAGGCTCCAGTCTCTCAGGAGGCGTGGGTTCAAATCCCACCACTGCCAGTTCTTCCTTAGAGTTTTGTTTGTAGCAAAGTATAGGAATTTGATTTTCTGTTTGTGTTTTGTCCTGTTACCACCATTCCTAAAATTTCAGTATTTTTGCCTTTCACACTAAGTGGGACTGACTACTTAATCAGTGACAACACAGAGAAATCAGACTAATAATGGTGAAAGATGGCCCAATTTTCCAAAGTGAAGTAAATTAATTGGTCAAATCCCTTGGCCAGAGCATTACATTTTTAACTTCACATGATTAACCTTCAAAGCAACTACTTGGTAGAAGTTCAACAACATCCTAGACTGAGGATTGTGCTAACAAACAACCAGGTCGAGATAGCAGAGGATGGTTTCGATCCATCTACCTCTGGGTTATGGGCCCAGCACGCTTCCGCTGCGCCACTCTGCTGCTGAAGTGATACCCGTTGTCCTGCACCCAGTTGTATCTGAAGAAGAAGTAGGTCTGACATTTCCTCATGGATCAGAGCAGGCTTCAGTACGTTGTGCACAAGGCAGGACAGCATGAACCTGGATGTTGGTGTGGAAACCTATTTGTCTGCCAAGTCTGCGCCTCAGACCGCGACTTGACTTAAATTGCCCAAAAATGTCCTTTCTGTTCATAGCTCCTAAGGTAGTGTGGCCGAGTGGTCGAAGGCGCTGGATTTAGGCTCCAGTCTCTTAGGAGGCGTGGGTTCAAATCCCACCACTGCCAGATCTGCAACAATGGAAGTAGTTTCCCACCATTTATGTGGATGACTTGAATCAATATGCTTATTTTACTATGCTAACAAGCATGAGGTCCACAACTGTTTGCCATTGGACGTTTCTGGTTGGCTTGAAGATAATTTACCTCTGATCTAAGCAGGCTTCATTACCTTATGCGCAAGGTTCGGTTGGACACCACTATCCTGGATTTTCCAGTAAAAACCTAATATTTCTACTCCTCCAAAATGTCTTAACACTGCCAACAAACTCATATTCCTGAACAGAAATTTGAAGGTAGTGTTGCCGAGCAGTCAAAGGTGCTGGGTTAAGGATCCAGTCTGTCAACGGGCGTGAGTTCAAATCACGCCACTGCCAGTTCTACCTTAGAGTTATGTGTGTAGCAAAGTATAGAATTTAGATTTTCTGTTTGTGTTTTGTCCTCGTATCACCATTCCCAAAATTTCAGTATTTTTGCCTTTCACACTAAGTGGGACTGACTACTTAATCAGTGACAACACAGAGAAATCAGACTAAAAATGGTGAAAGATGGCCCAATTTTCCAACGTGAAGTAAATAAATTGAAGAAGGGGTCAAATCCCTTGGCCATAGCCAATGAGTAGCCAATTTTTACTTTCACCTGATTAACCTTCAAAAACTCTTCTTGGTGGAAGTTCAACAAAATCCTAGACTGAGGATTGTGCTTACAAATAACCAGGTCGAGATAGCAGAGGATGGTTTCGATCCATCGACCTCTGGGTTATGGGCCCAGCACGCTTCCGCTGCGCCACTCTGCTGCTGAAGTGTTATCCGTTGTCCTGCACCCAGTTGTATCTGAAGAAGAATTAGGTCTGACATTTCGCCATGGATCAGAGCAGGCTTCATTACTTTATGCAAAAGGCTAGGCAGGACAGCATGAACCTGGATGTTGGTGTGGAAACCTATTTGTCCGCCAAGTCTGTGCCTCAGACCACACAATGACTTAAATTGCCCAAAAATGTCCTTTCTGTTGATGGCCTCTAAGGTAGTCTTGCCGATTGGTTGAAGGCGCTGGATTTAGGCTAACAAGCATAAGGTCTACAACCATTTGCCATTGGACGTTTCTGGTTGGGTTGAAGATAATTTACCTCTGATCCAAGCAGGCTTCATTACCTTATTCGCAAGGTTCGGTTGGACACCACTAACCTGGATGTTCTTGTGGAAACCTGATATTTATACTAAAAGCAGTTTTGCAGGTAGTGTGGCCGAGCGGTCAAAGGCGCTGGATTAAGGCTCCAGTCTCTCAGGAGGCGTGGGTTCAAATCCCACCACTGCCAGTTCTTCCTTAGAGTTTTGTTTGTAGCAAAGTATAGGAATTTGTTTTTCTGTTTGTGTTTTGTCCTCTTACCACCATTCCCAAAATTTCAGTAGTTTTGCCTTTCACCCTAAGTGGGACTGACTACTTAATCAGTGACAACACAGAGAAATCAGACTAAGAATGGTGAAAGATGGCCCAATTTTCCAACGTGAAGTAAATAAATTGAAGAAGGGGTCAAATCCCTTGGAAATAGCCAATGAGTAGCCAATTTTTACTTTCACCTGATTAATCTTAAAAAACACTTCTTGGTGGAAGTTCAACAAAATCATAGACTGAGGATTGTGCTTACAAATAACCAGGTCGAGATAGCAGAGGATGGTTTCGATCCATCGACCTCTGGGTTATGGGCCCAGCACGCTTCCGCTGCGCCACTCTGCTGCTGAAGTGATACCCGTTGTCCTGCACCCAGTTGTATCTGAAGAAGAATTAGGTCTGACATTTCACCATGGATCAGAGCAGGCTTCATTACTTTATGCAAAAGGCTAGGCAGGACAGCATGAACCTGGATGTTGGTGTGGAAACCTATTTGTCCGCCAAGTCTGTGCCTCAGACCACAAAATGACTTAAATTGCCCAAAAATGTCCTTTCTGTTCATGGCTTCTAAGGTAGTCTGGCCAATTGGTTGAAGGCGCTGGATTTAGGCTAACAAGCATGAGGTCTACAACCATTTGCCATTGGACTTTTCTGGTTGGGTTGAAGATAATTTACCTATGATCCAAGCAGGCTTCATTACCTTATTCGCAAGGTTCGGTTGGACACCACTAACCTCGATGTTCTTGTGGAAACCTGATATTTATACTAAAAAGAGTTTTGCAGGTAGTGTGGCCGAGCGGTCAAAGGCGCTGGATTAAGGCTCCAGTCTCTCAGGAGGCGTGGGTTCAAATCCCACCACTGCCAGTTCTTCCTTAGAGTTTTGTTTGTAGCAAAGTATAGGAATTTGATTTTCTGTTTGTGTTTTGTCCTGTTACCACCATTCCCAAAATTTCAGTATTTTTGCCTTTCACACTAAGTGGGACTGACTACTTAATCAGTGACAACACAGAGAAATCAGACTAATAATGGTGAAAGATGGCCCAATTTTCCAAAGTGAAGTAAATGAATTGGTCAAATCCCTTGGCCAGAGCATTACATTTTTAACTTCACATGATTAACCTTCAAAGCAACTACTTGGTAGAAGTTCAACAACATCCTAGACTGAGGATTGTGCTAAAAAACAACCAGGTCGAGATAGCAGAGGATGGTTTCGATCCATCGACCTCTGGGTTATGGGCCCAGCACGCTTCCGCTGCGCCACTCTGCTGCTGAAGTGATACCCGTTGTCCTGCACCCAGTTGTATCTGAAGAAGAAGTAGGTCTGACATTTCCTCATGGATCAGAGCAGGCTTCAGTACGTTATGCACAAGGCAGGACAGCATGAACCTGGATGTTGGTGTGGAAACCTATTTGTCTGCCAAGTCTGCGCCTCAGACCGCGACTTGACTTAAATTGCCCAAAAATGTCCTTTCTGTTCATAGCTCCTAAGGTAGTGTGGCCGAGTGGTCGAAGGCGCTGGATTTAGGCTCCAGTCTCTTAGGAGGCGTGGGTTCAAATTCCACCACTGCCAGATCTGCAACAATGGAAGTAGTTTCCCACCATTTATGTGGATGACTTGAATCAATATGCTTATTTTACTATGCTAACAAGCATGAGGTCCACAACTGTTTGCCATTGGACGTTTCTGGTTGGCTTGAAGATAATTTACCTCTGATCTAAGCAGGCTTCATTACCTTATGCGCAAGGTTCGGTTGGACACCACTATCCTGGATTTTCCAGTAAAAACCTAATATTTCTACTCCTCCAAAATGTCTTAACACTGCCAACAAACTCATATTCCTGAACAGAGATTTGAAGGTAGTGTTGCCGAGCAGTCAAAGGTGCTGGGTTAAGGATCCAGTCTGTCAACGGGCGTGAGTTCAAATCACGCCACTGCCAGTTCTCCCTTAGAGTTATGTGTGTAGCAAAGTATAGAATTTAGATTTTCTGTTTGTGTTTTGTCCTCGTATCACCATTCCCAAAATTTCAGTATTTTTGCCTTTCACACTAAGTGGGACTGACTACTTAATCAGTGACAACACAGAGAAATCAGACTAAAAATGGTGAAAGATGGCCCAATTTTCCAACGTGAAGTAAATAAATTGAAGAAGGGGTCAAATCCCTTGGCCATAGCCAATGAGTAGCCAATTTTTACTTTCACCTGATTAACCTTCAAAAACTCTTCTTGGTGGAAGTTCAACAAAATCCTAGACTGAGGATTGTGCTTACAAATAACCAGGTCGAGATAGCAGAGGATGGTTTCGATCCATCGACCTCTGGGTTATGGGCCCAGCACGCTTCCGCTGCGCCACTCTGCTGCTGAAGTGATATCCGTTGTCCTGCACCCAGTTGTATCTGAAGAAGAATTAGGTCTGACATTTCGCCATGGATCAGAGCAGGCTTCATTACTTTATGCAAAAGGCTAGGCAGGACAGCATGAACCTGGATGTTGGTGTGGAAACCTATTTGTCCGCCAAGTCTGTGCCTCAGACCACACAATGACTTAAATTGCCCAAAAATGTCCTTTCTGTTGATGGCCTCTAAGGTAATCTTGCCGATTGGTTGAAGGCGCTGGATTTAGGCTAACAAGCATAAGGTCTACAACCATTTGCCATTGGACGTTTCTGGTTGGGTTGAAGATAATTTACCTCTGATCCAAGCAGGCTTCATTACCTTATTCGCAAGGTTCGGTTGGACACCACTAACCTGGATGTTCTTGTGGACACCTGATATTTATACTAAAAGCAGTTTTGCAGGTAGTGTGGCCGAGCGGTCAAAGGCGCTGGATTAAGGCTCCAGTCTCTCAGGAGGCGTGGGTTCAAATCCCACCACTGCCAGTTCTTCCTTAGAGTTTTGTTTGTAGCAAAGTATAGGAATTTGTTTTTCTGTTTGTGTTTTGTCCTCTTACCACCATTCCCAAAATTTCAGTAGTTTTGCCTTTCACCCTAAGTGGGACTGACTACTTAATCAGTGACAACACAGAGAAATCAGACTAAGAATGGTGAAAGATGGCCCAATTTTCCAACGTGAAGTAAATAAATTGAAGAAGGGGTCAAATCCCTTGGCCATAGCCAATGAGTAGCCAATTTTTACTTTCACCTGATTAATCTTAAAAAACACTTCTTGGTGGAAGTTCAACAAAATCCTAGACTGAGGATTGTGCTTACAAATAACCAGGTCGAGATAGCAGAGGATGGTTTCGATCCATCGACCTCTGGGTTATGGGCCCAGCACGCTTCCGCTGCGCCACTCTGCTGCTGAAGTGATACCCGTTGTCCTGCACCCAGTTGTATCTGAAGAAGAATTAGGTCTGACATTTCGCCATGGATCAGAGCAGGCTTCTTTACTTTATGCAAAAGGCTAGGCAGGACAGCATGAACCTGGATGTTGGTGTGGAAACCTATTTGTCCGCCAAGTCTGTGCCTCAGACCACACAATGACTTAAATTGCCCAAAAATGTCCTTTCTGTTGATGGCTTCTAAGGTAGTCTGGCCAATTGGTTGAAGGCGCTGGATTTAGGCTAACAAGTATGAGGTCTACAACCATTTGCCATTGGACGTTTCTGGTTGGGTTGAAGATAATTTACCTATGATCCAAGCAGGCTTCATTACCTTATTCGCAAGGTTCGGTTGGACACCACTAACCTCGATGTTCTTGTGGAAACCTGATATTTATACTAAAAACAGTTTTGCAGGTAGTGTGGCCGAGCGGTCAAAGGCGCTGGATTAAGGCTCCAGTCTCTCAGGAGGCGTGGGTTCAAATCCCACCACTGCCAGTTCTTCCTTAGAGTTTTGTTTGTAGCAAAGTATAGGAATTTGATTTTCTGTTTGTGTTTTGTCCTGTTACCACCATTCCTAAAATTTCAGTATTTTTGCCTTTCACACTAAGTGGGACTGACTACTTAATCAGTGACAACACAGAGAAATCAGACTAATAATGGTGAAAGATGGCCCAATTTTCCAAAGTGAAGTAAATGAATTGGTCAAATCCCTTGGCCAGAGCATTACATTTTTAACTTCACATGATTAACCTTCAAAGCAACTACTTGGTAGAAGTTCAACAACATCCTAGACTGAGGATTGTGCTAACAAACAACCAGGTCGAGATAGCAGAGGATGGTTTCGATCCATCGACCTCTGGGTTATGGGCCCAGCACGCTTCCGCTGCGCCACTCTGCTGCTGAAGTGATACCCGTTGTCCTGCACCCAGTTGTATCTGAAGAAGAAGTAGGTCTGACATTTCCTCATGGATCAGAGCAGGCTTCAGTACGTTATGCACAAGGCAGGACAGCATGAACCTGGATGTTGGTGTGGAAACCTATTTGTCTGCCAAGTCTGCGCCTCAGACCGCGACTTGACTTAAATTGCCCAAAAATGTCCTTTCTGTTCATAGCTCCTAAGGTAGTGTGGCCGAGTGGTCGAAGGCGCTGGATTTAGGCTCCAGTCTCTTAGGAGGCGTGGGTTCAAATCCCACCACTGCCAGATCTGCAACAATGGAAGTAGTTTCCCACCATTTATGTGGATGACTTGAATCAATATGCTTATTTTACTATGCTAACAAGCATGAGGTCCACAACTGTTTGCCATTGGACGTTTCTGGTTGGCTTGAAGATAATTTACCTCTGATCTAAGCAGGCTTCATTACCTTATGCGCAAGGTTCGGTTGGACACCACTATCCTGGATTTTCCAGTAAAAACCTAATATTTCTACTCCTCCAAAATGTCTTAACACTGCCAACAAACTCATATTCCCGAACAGAGATTTGAAGGTAGTGTTGCCGAGCAGTCAAAGGTGCTGGGTTAAGGATCCAGTCTCTCAACGGGCATGAGTTCAAATCACACCACTGCCAGTTCTCCCTTGGAGTTATGTGTGTAGCAAAGTATAGAATTTAGATTTTCTGTTTGTGTTTTGTCCTCGTACCACCATTCCCAAAATTTCAGTATTTTTGCCTTTCACACTAAGTGGGACTGACTACTTAATCAGTGACAACACAGAGAAATCAGACTAAAAATGGTGAAAGATGGCCCAATTTTCCAACGTGAAGTAAATAAATTGAAGAAGGGGTCAAATCCCTTGGCCATAGCCAATGAGTAGCCAATTTTTACTTTCACCTGATTAACCTTCAAAAACTCTTCTTGGTGGAAGTTCAACAAAATCCTAGACTGAGGATTGTGCTTACAAATAACCAGGTCGAGATAGCAGAGGATGGTTTCGATCCATCGACCTCTGGGTTATGGGCCCAGCACGCTTCCGCTGCGCCACTCTGCTGCTGAAGTGATATCCGTTGTCCTGCACCCAGTTGTATCTGAAGAAGAATTAGGTCTGACATTTCGCCATGGATCAGAGCAGGCTTCATTACTTTATGCAAAAGGCTAGGCAGGACAGCATGAACCTGGATGTTGGTGTGGAAACCTATTTGTCCGCCAAGTCTGTGCCTCAGACCACACAATGACTTAAATTGCCCAAAAATGTCCTTTCTGTTGATGGCCTCTAAGGTAGTCTTGCCGATTGGTTGAAGGCGCTGGATTTAGGCTAACAAGCATAAGGTCTACAACCATTTGCCATTGGACGTTTCTGGTTGGGTTGAAGATAATTTACCTCTGATCCAAGCAGGCTTCATTACCTTATTCGCAAGGTTCGGTTGGACACCACTAACCTGGATGTTCTTGTGGAAACCTGATATTTATACTAAAAGCAGTTTTGCAGGTAGTGTGGCCGAGCGGTCAAAGGCGCTGGATTAAGGCTCCAGTCTCTCAGGAGGCGTGGGTTCAAATCCCACCACTGCCAGTTCTTCCTTAGAGTTTTGTTTGTAGCAAAGTATAGGAATTTGTTTTTCTGTTTGTGTTTTGTCCTCTTACCACCATTCCCAAAATTTCAGTAGTTTTGCCTTTCACCCTAAGTGGGACTGACTACTTAATCAGTGACAACACAGAGAAATCAGACTAAGAATGGTGAAAGATGGCCCAATTTTCCAACGTGAAGTAAATAAATTGAAGAAGGGGTCAAATCCCTTGGCCATAGCCAATGAGTAGCCAATTTTTACTTTCACCTGATTAATCTTAAAAAACACTTCTTGGTGGAAGTTTAACAAAATCCTAGACTGAGGATTGTGCTTACAAATAACCAGGTCGAGATAGCAGAGGATGGTTTCGATCCATCGACCTCTGGGTTATGGGCCCAGCACGCTTCCGCTGCGCCACTCTGCTGCTGAAGTGATACCCGTTGTCCTGCACCCAGTTGTATCTGAAGAAGAATTAGGTCTGACATTTCACCATGGATCAGAGCAGGCTTCATTACTTCATGCAAAAGGCTAGGCAGGACAGCATGAACCTGGATGTTGGTGTGGAAACCTATTTGTCCGCCAAGTCTGTGCCTCAGACCACAAAATGACTTAAATTGCCCAAAAATGTCCTTTCTGTTCATGGCTTCTAAGGTAGTCTGGCCAATTGGTTGAAGGCGCTGGATTTAGGCTAACAAGCATGAGGTCTACAACCATTTGCCATTGGACTTTTCTGGTTGGGTTGAAGATAATTTCCCTATGATCCAAGCAGGCTTCATTACCTTATTCGCAAGGTTCGGTTGGACACCACTAACCTGGATGTTCTTGTGGAAACCTGATATTTATACTAAAAACAGTTTTGCAGGTAGTGTGGCCGAGCGGTCAAAGGCGCTGGATTAAGGCTCCAGTCTCTCAGGAGGCGTGGGTTCAAATCCCACCACTGCCAGTTCTTCCTTAGAGTTTTGTTTGTAGCAAAGTATAGGAACTTGATTTTCTGTTTGTGTTTTGTCCTGTTACCACCATTCCCAAAATTTCAGTATTTTTGCCTTTCACACTAAGTGGGACTGACTACTTAATCAGTGACAACACAGAGAAATCAGACTAATAATGGTGAAAGGTGGCCCAATTTTCCAAAGTGAAGTAAATGAATTGGTCAAATCCCTTGGCCAGAGAATTACATTTTTAACTTGACATGATTAACCTTCAAAGCAACTACTTGGTAGAAGTTCAACAACATCCTAGACTGAGGATTGTGCTAACAAACAACCAGGTCGAGATAGCAGAGGATGGTTTCGATCCATCGACCTCTGGGTTATGGGCCCAGCACGCTTCCGCTGCGCCACTCTGCTGCTGAAGTGATACCCGTTGTCCTGCACCCAGTTGTATCTGAAGAAGAAGTAGGTCTGACATTTCCTCATGGATCAGAGCAGGCTTCAGTACGTTATGCACAAGGCAGGACAGCATGAACCTGGATGTTGGTGTGGAAACCTATTTGTCTGCCAAGTCTGCGCCTCAGACCGCGACTTGACTTAAATTGCCCAAAAATGTCCTTTCTGTTCATAGCTCCTAAGGTAGTGTGGCCGAGTGGTCGAAGGCGCTGGATTTAGGCTCCAGTCTCTTAGGAGGCGTGGGTTCAAATCCCACCACTGCCAGATCTGCAACAATGGAAGTAGTTTCCCACCATTTATGTGGATGACTTGAATCAATATGCTTATTTTACTATGCTAACAAGCATGAGGTCCACAACTGTTTGCCATTGGACGTTTCTGGTTGGCTTGAAGATAATTTACCTCTGATCTAAGCAGGCTTCATTACCTTATGCGCAAGGTTCGGTTGGACACCACTATCCTGGATTTTCCAGTAAAAACCTAATATTTCTACTCCTCCAAAATGTTTTAACACTGCCAACAAACTCATATTCCTGAACAGAGATTTGAAGGTAGTGTTGCCGAGCAGTCAAAGGTGCTGGGTTAAGGATCCAGTCTGTCAACGGGCGTGAGTTCAAATCACGCCACTGCCAGTTCTCCCTTAGAGTTATGTGTGTAGCAAAGTATAGAATTTAGATTTTCTGTTTGTGTTTTGTCCTCGTATCACCATTCCCAAAATTTCAGTATTTTTGCCTTTCACACTAAGTGGGACTGACTACTTAATCAGTGACAACACAGAGAAATCAGACTAAAAATGGTGAAAGATGGCCCAATTTTCCAACGTGAAGTAAATAAATTGAAGAAGGGGTCAAATCCCTTGGCCATAGCCAATGAGTAGCCAATTTTTACTTTCACCTGATTAACCTTCAAAAACTCTTCTTGGTGGAAGTTCAACAAAATCCTAGACTGAGGATTGTGCTTACAAATAACCAGGTCGAGATAGCAGAGGATGGTTTCGATCCATCGACCTCTGGGTTATGGGCCCAGCACGCTTCCGCTGCGCCACTCTGCTGCTGAAGTGATATCCGTTGTCCTGCACCCAGTTGTATCTGAAGAAGAATTAGGTCTGACGTTTCGCCATGGATCAGAGCAGGCTTCATTACTTTATGCAAAAGGCTAGGCAGGACAGCATGAACCTGGATGTTGGTGTGGAAACCTATTTGTCCGCCAAGTCTGTGCCTCAGACCACAAAATGACTTAAATTGCCCAAAAATGTCCTTTCTGTTCATGGCTTCTAAGGTAGTCTGGCCAATTGGTTGAAGGCGCTGGATTTAGGCTAACAAGCATGAGGTCTACAACCATTTGCCATTGGACTTTTCTGGTTGGGTTGAAGATAATTTACCTATGATCCAAGCAGGCTTCATTACCTTATTCGCAAGGTTCGGTTGGACACCACTTAACTCGATGTTCTTGTGGAAACCTGATATTTATACTAAAAAGACTTTTGCAGGTAGTGTGGCCGAGCGGTCAAAGGCGCTGGATTAAGGCTCCAGTCTCTCAGGAGGCGTGGGTTCAAATCCCACCACTGCCAGTTCTTCCTTAGAGTTTTGTTTGTAGCAAAGTATAGGAATTTGTTTTTCTGTTTGTGTTTTGTCCTCTTACCACCATTCCCAAAATTTCAGTAGTTTTGCCTTTCACCCTAAGTGGGACTGACTACTTAATCAGTGACAACACAGAGAAATCAGACTAAGAATGGTGAAAGATGGCCCAATTTTCCAACGTGAAGTAAATAAATTGAAGAAGGGGTCAAATCCCTTGGCCATAGCCAATGAGTAGCCAATTTTTACTTTCACCTGATTAATCTTAAAAAACACTTCTTGGTGGAAGTTCAACAAAATCCTAGACTGAGGATTGTGCTTACAAATAACCAGGTCGAGATAGCAGAGGATGGTTTCGATCCATCGACCTCTGGGTTATGGGCCCAGCACGCTTCCGCTGCGCCACTCTGCTGCTGAAGTGATACCCGTTGTCCTGCACCCAGTTGTATCTGAAGAAGAATTAGGTCTGACATTTCACCATGGATCAGAGCAGGCTTCATTACTTTATGCAAAAGGCTAGGCAGGACAGCATGAACCTGGATGTTGGTGTGGAAACCTATTTGTCCGCCAAGTCTGTGCCTCAGACCACAAAATGACTTAAATTGCCCAAAAATGTCCTTTCTGTTCATGGCTTCTAAGGTAGTCTGGCCAATTGGTTGAAGGCGCTGGATTTAGGCTAACAAGCATGAGGTCTACAACCATTTGCCATTGGACTTTTCTGGTTGGGTTGAAGATAATTTACCTATGATCCAAGCAGGCTTCATTACCTTATTCGCAAGGTTCGGTTGGACACCACTAACCTGGATGTTCTTGTGGAAACCTGATATTTATACTAAAAACAGTTTTGCAGGTAGTGTGGCCGAGCGGTCAAAGGCGCTGGATTAAGGCTCCAGTCTCTCAGGAGGCGTGGGTTCAAATCCCACCACTGCCAGTTCTTCCTTAGAGTTTTGTTTGTAGCAAAGTATAGGAATTTGTTTTTCTGTTTGTGTTTTGTCCTCTTACCACCATTCCCAAAATTTCAGTAGTTTTGCCTTTCACCCTAAGTGGGACTGACTACTTAATCAGTGACAACACAGAGAAATCAGACTAAGAATGGTGAAAGATGGCCCAATTTTCCAAAGTGAAGTAAATGAATTGGTCAAATCCCTTGGCCAGAGAATTACATTTTTAACTTGACATGATTAACCTTCAAAGCAACTACTTGGTAGAAGTTCAACAACATCCTAGACTGAGGATTGTGCTAACAAACAACCAGGTCGAGATAGCAGAGGATGGTTTCGATCCATCAACCTCTGGGTTATGGGCCCAGCACGCTTCCGCTGCGCCACTCTGCTGCTGAAGTGATACCCGTTGTCCTGCACCCAGTTGTATCTGAAGAAGAAGTAGGTCTGACATTTCCTCATGGATCAGAGCAGGCTTCAGTACGTTATGCACAAGGCAGGACAGCATGAACCTGGATGTTGGTGTGGAAACCTATTTGTCTGCCAAGTCTGCGCCTCAGACCGCGACTTGACTTAAATTGCCCAAAAATGTCCTTTCTGTTCATAGCTCCTAAGGTAGTGTGGCCGAGTGGTCGAAGGCGCTGGATTTAGGCTCCAGTCTCTTAGGAGGTGTGGGTTCAAATCCCACCACTGCCAGATCTGCAACAATGGAAGTAGTTTCCCACCATTTATGTGGATGACTTCAATCAATATGCTTATTTTACTATGCTAACAAGCATGAGGTCCACAACTGTTTGCCATTGGACGTTTCTGGTTGGCTTGAAGATAATTTACCTCTGATCTAAGCAGGCTTCATTACCTTATGCGCAAGGTTCGGTTGGACACCACTATCCTGGATTTTCCAGTAAAAACCTAATATTTCTACTCCTCCAAAATGTCTTAACACTGCCAACAAACTCATATTCCTGAACAGAGATTTGAAGGTAGTGTTGCCGAGCAGTCAAAGGTGCTGGGTTAAGGATCCAGTCTGTCAACGGGCGTGAGTTCAAATCACGCCACTGCCAGTTCTCCCTTAGAGTTATGTGTGTAGCAAAGTATAGAATTTAGATTTTCTGTTTGTGTTTTGTCCTCGTATCACCATTCCCAAAATTTCAGTATTTTTGCCTTTCACACTAAGTGGGACTGACTACTTAATCAGTGACAACACAGAGAAATCAGACTAAAAATGGTGAAAGATGGCCCAATTTTCCAACGTGAAGTAAATAAATTGAAGAAGGGGTCAAATCCCTTGGCCATAGCCAATGAGTAGCCAATTTTTACTTTCACCTGATTAATCTTAAAAAACACTTCTTGGTGGAAGTTCAACAAAATCCTAGACTGAGGATTGTGCTTACAAAAAACCAGGTCGAGATAGCAGAGGATGGTTTCGATCCATCGACCTCTGGGTTATGGGCCCAGCACGCTTCCGCTGCGCCACTCTGCTGCTGAAGTGATACCCGTTGTCCTGCACCCAGTTGTATCTGAAGAAGAATTAGGTCTGACATTTCACCATGGATCAGAGCAGGCTTCATTACTTTATGCAAAAGGCTAGGCAGGACAGCATGAACCTGGATGTTGGTGTGGAAACCTATTTGTCCGCCAAGTCTGTGCCTCAGACCACAAAATGATTTAAATTGCCCAAAAATGTCCTTTCTGTTCATGGCTTCTAAGGTAGTCTGGCCAATTGGTTGAAGGCGCTGGATTTAGGCTAACAAGCATGAGGTCTACAACCATTTGCCATTGGACTTTTCTGGTTGGGTTGAAGATAATTTACCTATGATCCAAGCAGGCTTCATTACCTTATTCGCAAGGTTCGGTTGGACACCACTAACCTGGATGTTCTTGTGGAAACCTGATATTTATACTAAAAACAGTTTTGCAGGTAGTGTGGCCGAGCGGTCAAAGGCGCTGGATTAAGGCTCCAGTCTCTCAGGAGGCGTGGGTTCAAATCCCACCACTGCCAGTTCTTCCTTAGAGTTTTGTTTGTAGCAAAGTATAGGAATTTGATTTTCTGTTTGTGTTTTGTCCTGTTACCACCATTCCCAAAATTTCAGTATTTTTGCCTTTCACACTAAGTGGGACTGACTACTTAATCAGTGACAACACAGAGAAATCAGACTAATAATGGTGAAAGATGGCCCAATTTTCCAAAGTGAAGTAAATGAATTGGTCAAATCCCTTGGCCAGAGAATTACATTTTTAACTTGACATGATTAACCTTCAAAGCAACTACTTGGTAGAAGTTCAACAACATCCTAGACTGAGGATTGTGCTAACAAACAACCAGGTCGAGATAGCAGAGGATGGTTTCGATCCATCGACCTCTGGGTTATGGGCCCAGCACGCTTCCGCTGCGCCACTCTGCTGCTGAATTTATACCCGTTGTCCTGCACCCAGTTGTATCTGAAGAAGAAGTAGGTCTGACATTTCCTCATGGATCAGAGCAGGCTTCAGTACGTTATGCACAAGGCAGGACAGCATGAACCTGGATGTTGGTGTGGAAACCTATTTGTCTGCCAAGTCTGCGCCTCAGACCGCGACTTGACTTAAATTGCCCAAAAATGTCCTTTCTGTTCATAGCTCCTAAGGTAGTGTGGCCGAGTGGTCGAAGGCGCTGGATTTAGGCTCCAGTCTCTTAGGAGGCGTGGGTTCAAATCCCACCACTGCCAGATCTGCAACAATGGAAGTAGTTTCCCACCATTTATGTGGATGACTTGAATCAATATGCTTATTTTACTATGCTAACAAGCATGAGGTCCACAACTGTTTGCCATTGGACGTTTCTGGTTGGCTTGAAGATAATTTACCTCTGATCTAAGCAGGCTTCATTACCTTATGCGCAAGGTTCGGTTGGACACCACTATCCTGGATTTTCCAGTAAAAACCTAATATTTCTACTCCTCCAAAATGTCTTAACACTGCCAACAAACTCATATTCCTGAACAGAGATTTGAAGGTAGTGTTGCCGAGCAGTCAAAGGTGCTGGGTTAAGGATCCAGTCTGTCAACGGGCGTGAGTTCAAATCACGCCACTGCCAGTTCTCCCTTAGAGTTATGTGTGTAGCAAAGTATAGAATTTAGATTTTCTGTTTGTGTTTTGTCCTCGTATCACCATTCCCAAAATTTCAGTATTTTTGCCTTTCACACTAAGTGGGACTGACTACTTAATCAGTGACAACACAGAGAAATCAGACTAAAAATGGTGAAAGATGGCCCAATTTTCCAACGTGAAGTAAATAAATTGAAGAAGGGGTCAAATCCCTTGGCCATAGCCAATGAGTAGCCAATTTTTACTTTCACCTGATTAACCTTCAAAAACTCTTCTTGGTGGAAGTTCAACAAAATCCTAGACTGAGGATTGTGCTTACAAATAACCAGGTCGAGATAGCAGAGGATGGTTTCGATCCATCGACCTCTGGGTTATGGGCCCAGCACGCTTCCGCTGCGCCACTCTGCTGCTGAAGTGTTATCCGTTGTCCTGCACCCAGTTGTATCTGAAGAAGAATTAGGTCTGACATTTCGCCATGGATCAGAGCAGGCTTCATTACTTTATGCAAAAGGCTAGGCAGGACAGCATGAACCTGGATGTTGGTGTGGAAACCTATTTGTCCGCCAAGTCTGTGCCTCAGACCACACAATGACTTAAATTGCCCAAAAATGTCCTTTCTGTTGATGGCCTCTAAGGTAGTCTTGCCGATTGGTTGAAGGCGCTGGATTTAGGCTAACAAGCATAAGGTCTACAACCATTTGCCATTGGACGTTTCTGGTTGGGTTGAAGATAATTTACCTCTGATCCAAGCAGGCTTCATTACCTTATTCGCAAGGTTCGGTTGGACACCACTAACCTGGATGTTCTTGTGGAAACCTGATATTTATACTAAAAGCAGTTTTGCAGGTAGTGTGGCCGAGCGGTCAAAGGCGCTGGATTAAGGCTCCAGTCTCTCAGGAGGCGTGGGTTCAAATCCCACCACTGCCAGTTCTTCCTTAGAGTTTTGTTTGTAGCAAAGTATAGGAATTTGTTTTTCTGTTTGTGTTTTGTCCTCTTACCACCATTCCCAAAATTTCAGTAGTTTTGCCTTTCACCCTAAGTGGGACTGACTACTTAATCAGTGACAACACAGAGAAATCAGACTAAGAATGGTGAAAGATGGCCCAATTTTCCAACGTGAAGTAAATAAATTGAAGAAGGGGTCAAATCCCTTGGAAATAGCCAATGAGTAGCCAATTTTTACTTTCACCTGATTAATCTTAAAAAACACTTCTTGGTGGAAGTTCAACAAAATCATAGACTGAGGATTGTGCTTACAAATAACCAGGTCGAGATAGCAGAGGATGGTTTCGATCCATCGACCTCTGGGTTATGGGCCCAGCACGCTTCCGCTGCGCCACTCTGCTGCTGAAGTGATACCCGTTGTCCTGCACCCAGTTGTATCTGAAGAAGAATTAGGTCTGACATTTCACCATGGATCAGAGCAGGCTTCATTACTTTATGCAAAAGGCTAGGCAGGACAGCATGAACCTGGATGTTGGTGTGGAAACCTATTTGTCCGCCAAGTCTGTGCCTCAGACCACAAAATGACTTAAATTGCCCAAAAATGTCCTTTCTGTTCATGGCTTCTAAGGTAGTCTGGCCAATTGGTTGAAGGCGCTGGATTTAGGCTAACAAGCATGAGGTCTACAACCATTTGCCATTGGACTTTTCTGGTTGGGTTGAAGATAATTTACCTATGATCCAAGCAGGCTTCATTACCTTATTCGCAAGGTTCGGTTGGACACCACTAACCTCGATGTTCTTGTGGAAACCTGATATTTATACTAAAAAGAGTTTTGCAGGTAGTGTGGCCGAGCGGTCAAAGGCGCTGGATTAAGGCTCCAGTCTCTCAGGAGGCGTGGGTTCAAATCCCACCACTGCCAGTTCTTCCTTAGAGTTTTGTTTGTAGCAAAGTATAGGAATTTGATTTTCTGTTTGTGTTTTGTCCTGTTACCACCATTCCCAAAATTTCAGTATTTTTGCCTTTCACACTAAGTGGGACTGACTACTTAATCAGTGACAACACAGAGAAATCAGACTAATAATGGTGAAAGATGGCCCAATTTTCCAAAGTGAAGTAAATGAATTGGTCAAATCCCTTGGCCAGAGCATTACATTTTTAACTTCACATGATTAACCTTCAAAGCAACTACTTGGTAGAAGTTCAACAACATCCTAGACTGAGGATTGTGCTAAAAAACAACCAGGTCGAGATAGCAGAGGATGGTTTCGATCCATCGACCTCTGGGTTATGGGCCCAGCACGCTTCCGCTGCGCCACTCTGCTGCTGAAGTGATACCCGTTGTCCTGCACCCAGTTGTATCTGAAGAAGAAGTAGGTCTGACATTTCCTCATGGATCAGAGCAGGCTTCAGTACGTTATGCACAAGGCAGGACAGCATGAACCTGGATGTTGGTGTGGAAACCTATTTGTCTGCCAAGTCTGCGCCTCAGACCGCGACTTGACTTAAATTGCCCAAAAATGTCCTTTCTGTTCATAGCTCCTAAGGTAGTGTGGCCGAGTGGTCGAAGGCGCTGGATTTAGGCTCCAGTCTCTTAGGAGGCGTGGGTTCAAATTCCACCACTGCCAGATCTGCAACAATGGAAGTAGTTTCCCACCATTTATGTGGATGACTTGAATCAATATGCTTATTTTACTATGCTAACAAGCATGAGGTCCACAACTGTTTGCCATTGGACGTTTCTGGTTGGCTTGAAGATAATTTACCTCTGATCTAAGCAGGCTTCATTACCTTATGCGCAAGGTTCGGTTGGACACCACTATCCTGGATTTTCCAGTAAAAACCTAATATTTCTACTCCTCCAAAATGTCTTAACACTGCCAACAAACTCATATTCCTGAACAGAGATTTGAAGGTAGTGTTGCCGAGCAGTCAAAGGTGCTGGGTTAAGGATCCAGTCTGTCAACGGGCGTGAGTTCAAATCACGCCACTGCCAGTTCTCCCTTAGAGTTATGTGTGTAGCAAAGTATAGAATTTAGATTTTCTGTTTGTGTTTTGTCCTCGTATCACCATTCCCAAAATTTCAGTATTTTTGCCTTTCACACTAAGTGGGACTGACTACTTAATCAGTGACAACACAGAGAAATCAGACTAAAAATGGTGAAAGATGGCCCAATTTTCCAACGTGAAGTAAATAAATTGAAGAAGGGGTCAAATCCCTTGGCCATAGCCAATGAGTAGCCAATTTTTACTTTCACCTGATTAACCTTCAAAAACTCTTCTTGGTGGAAGTTCAACAAAATCCTAGACTGAGGATTGTGCTTACAAATAACCAGGTCGAGATAGCAGAGGATGGTTTCGATCCATCGACCTCTGGGTTATGGGCCCAGCACGCTTCCGCTGCGCCACTCTGCTGCTGAAGTGATATCCGTTGTCCTGCACCCAGTTGTATCTGAAGAAGAATTAGGTCTGACATTTCGCCATGGATCAGAGCAGGCTTCATTACTTTATGCAAAAGGCTAGGCAGGACAGCATGAACCTGGATGTTGGTGTGGAAACCTATTTGTCCGCCAAGTCTGTGCCTCAGACCACACAATGACTTAAATTGCCCAAAAATGTCCTTTCTGTTGATGGCCTCTAAGGTAATCTTGCCGATTGGTTGAAGGCGCTGGATTTAGGCTAACAAGCATAAGGTCTACAACCATTTGCCATTGGACGTTTCTGGTTGGGTTGAAGATAATTTACCTCTGATCCAAGCAGGCTTCATTACCTTATTCGCAAGGTTCGGTTGGACACCACTAACCTGGATGTTCTTGTGGACACCTGATATTTATACTAAAAGCAGTTTTGCAGGTAGTGTGGCCGAGCGGTCAAAGGCGCTGGATTAAGGCTCCAGTCTCTCAGGAGGCGTGGGTTCAAATCCCACCACTGCCAGTTCTTCCTTAGAGTTTTGTTTGTAGCAAAGTATAGGAATTTGTTTTTCTGTTTGTGTTTTGTCCTCTTACCACCATTCCCAAAATTTCAGTAGTTTTGCCTTTCACCCTAAGTGGGACTGACTACTTAATCAGTGACAACACAGAGAAATCAGACTAAGAATGGTGAAAGATGGCCCAATTTTCCAACGTGAAGTAAATAAATTGAAGAAGGGGTCAAATCCCTTGGCCATAGCCAATGAGTAGCCAATTTTTACTTTCACCTGATTAATCTTAAAAAACACTTCTTGGTGGAAGTTCAACAAAATCCTAGACTGAGGATTGTGCTTACAAATAACCAGGTCGAGATAGCAGAGGATGGTTTCGATCCATCGACCTCTGGGTTATGGGCCCAGCACGCTTCCGCTGCGCCACTCTGCTGCTGAAGTGATACCCGTTGTCCTGCACCCAGTTGTATCTGAAGAAGAATTAGGTCTGACATTTCGCCATGGATCAGAGCAGGCTTCTTTACTTTATGCAAAAGGCTAGGCAGGACAGCATGAACCTGGATGTTGGTGTGGAAACCTATTTGTCCGCCAAGTCTGTGCCTCAGACCACACAATGACTTAAATTGCCCAAAAATGTCCTTTCTGTTGATGGCTTCTAAGGTAGTCTGGCCAATTGGTTGAAGGCGCTGGATTTAGGCTAACAAGTATGAGGTCTACAACCATTTGCCATTGGACGTTTCTGGTTGGGTTGAAGATAATTTACCTATGATCCAAGCAGGCTTCATTACCTTATTCGCAAGGTTCGGTTGGACACCACTAACCTCGATGTTCTTGTGGAAACCTGATATTTATACTAAAAACAGTTTTGCAGGTAGTGTGGCCGAGCGGTCAAAGGCGCTGGATTAAGGCTCCAGTCTCTCAGGAGGCGTGGGTTCAAATCCCACCACTGCCAGTTCTTCCTTAGAGTTTTGTTTGTAGCAAAGTATAGGAATTTGATTTTCTGTTTGTGTTTTGTCCTGTTACTACCATTCCTAAAATTTCAGTAGTTTTGCCTTTCACACTAAGTGGGACTGACTACTTAATCAGTGACAACACAGAGAAATCAGACTAAGAATGGTGAAAGATGGCCCAATTTTCCAAAGTGAAGTAAATGAATTGATCAAATCCCTTGGCCAGAGCCAATGAGTATTACATTTTTAACTTCACATAATTAACCTTCAAAGCAACTACTTGGTAGAAGTTCAACAACATCCTAGACTGAGGATTGTGCTAACAAACAACCAGGTCGAGATAGCAGAGGATGGTTTCGATCCATCGACCTCTGGGTTATGGGCCCAGCACGCTTCCGCTGCGCCACTCTGCTGCTGAAGTGATACCAGTTGTCCTGCACCCAGTTGTATCTGAAGAAGAAGTAGGGCTGACATTTCCTCATGGATCAGAGCAGGCTTCAGTACGTTATGCACAAGGCAGGACAGCATGAACCTGGATGTTGGTGTGGAAACCTATTTTTCCGCCAAGTCTGCGCCTCAGACCGCGACTTGACTTAAATTGCCCAAAAATGTCCTTTCTGTTCATAGCTCCTAAGGTAGTGTGGCCGAGTGGTCGAAGGCGCTGTATTTAGGCTCCAGTCTCTTAGGAGGCGTGGGTTCAAATCCCACCACTGCCAGATCTGCAACAATGGAAGTAGTTTCCCACCATTTATGTGGATGACTTGAATCAATATGCTTATTTTACTATGCTAACAAGCATGAGGTCCACAACTGTTTGCCATTGGACGTTTCTGGTTGGCTTGAAGATAATTTACCTCTGATCTAAGCAGGCTTCATTACCTTATGCGCAAGGTTCGGTTGGACACCACTATCCTGGATTTTCCAGTAAAAACCTAATATTTCTACTCCTCCAAAATGTCTTAACACTGCCAACAAACTCATATTCCTGAACAGAGATTTGAAGGTAGTGTTGCCGAGCAGTCAAAGGTGCTGGGTTAAGGATCCAGTCCGTCAACGGGCGTGAGTTCAAATCACGCCACTGCCAGTTCTCCCTTAGAGTTATGTGTGTAGCAAAGTATAGAATTTAGATTTTCTGTTTGTGTTTTGTCCTCGTATCACCATTCCCAAAATTTCAGTATTTTTGCCTTTCACACTAAGTGGGACTGACTACTTAATCAGTGACAACACAGAGAAATCAGACTAAAAATGGTGAAAGATGGCCCAATTTTCCAACGTGAAGTAAATAAATTGAAGAAGGGGTCAAATCCCTTGGCCATAGCCAATGAGTAGCCAATTTTTACTTTCACCTGATTAACCTTAAAAAACACTTCTTGGTGGAAGTTCAACAAAATCCTAGACTGAGGATTGTGCTTACAAATAACCAGGTCGAGATAGCAGAGGATGGTTTCGATCCATCGACCTCTGGGTTATGGGCCCAGCACGCTTCCGCTGCGCCACTCTGCTGCTGAAGTGATACCCGTTGTCCTGCACCCAGTTGTATCTGAAGAAGAATTAGGTCTGACATTTCGCCATGGATCAGAGCAGGCTTCTTTACTTTATGCAAAAGGCTAGGCAGGACAGCATGAACCTGGATGTTGGTGTGGAAACCTATTTGTCCGCCAAGTCTGTGCCTCAGACCACACAATGACTTAAATTGCCCAAAAATGTCCTTTCTGTTGATGGCTTCTAAGGTAGTCTGGCCAATTGGTTGAAGGCGCTGGATTTAGGCTAACAAGCATAAGGTCTACAACCATTTGCCATTGGACGTTTCTGGTTGGGTTGAAGATAATTTACCTATGATCCAAGCAGGCTTCATTACCTTATTCGCAAGGTTCGGTTGGACACCACCAACCTGGATGTTCTTGTGGAAACCTGATATTTATACTAAAAACAGTTTTGCAGGTAGTGTGGCCGAGCGGTCAAAGGCGCTGGATTAAGGCTCCAGTCTATCAGGAGGCGTGGGTTCAAATCCCACCACTGCCAGTTCTTCCTTAGAGTTTTGTTTGTAGCAAAGTATAGGAATTTGATTTTCTGTTTGTGTTTTGTCCTCTTACCACCATTCCCAAAATTTCAGTAGTTTTGCCTTTCAGCCTAAGTGGGACTGACTACTTAATCAGTGACAACACAGAGAAATCAGACGAAGAATGGTGAAAGATGGCCCAATTTTCCAAAGTGAAGTAAATGAATTGGTCAAATCCCTTGGCCAGAGCCAATGAGTATTTCATTTTTAACCTCACATGATTAACCTTCAAAGCAACTACTTGGTAGAAGTTCAACAACATCCTAGACTGAGGATTGTGCTAACAAACAACCAGGTCGAGATAGCAGAGGATGGTTTCGATCCATCGACCTCTGGGTTATGGGCCCAGCACGCTTCCGCTGCGCCACTCTGCTGCTGAAGTGATACCCGTTGTCCTGCACCCAGTTGTATTTGAAGAAGAAGTAGGTCTGACATTTCGCCATGGATCAGAGCAGGCTTCTTTACTTTATGCAAAAGGCTAGGCAGGACAGCATGAACCTGGATGTTGGTGTGGAAACCTATTTGTCCGCCAAGTCTGTGCCTCAGACCACACAATGACTTAAATTGCCCAAAAATGTCCTTTCTGTTGATGGCTTCTAAGGTAGTCTGGCCAATTGGTTGAAGGCGCTGGATTTAGGCTAACAAGTATGAGGTCTACAACCATTTGCCATTGGACGTTTCTGGTTGGGTTGAAGATAATTTACCTCTGATCCAAGCAGGCTTCATTACCTTATTCGCAAGGTTCGGTTGGACACCACTAACCTGGATGTTCTTGTGGAAACCTGATATTTATACTAAAAACAGTTTTGCAGGTATTGTGGCCGAGCGGTCAAAGGCCCTGGATTAAGGCTCCAGTCTCTCAGGAGGCGTGGGTTCAAATCCCACCACTGCCAGTTCTTCCTTAGAGTTTTGTTTGTAGCAAAGTATAGGAATTTAATTTTCTGTTTGTCCTCTTACCACCATTCCCAAAATTTCAGTAGTTTTGCCTTTCAGCCTAAGTGGGACTGACTACTTAATCAGTGACAACACAGAGAAATCAGACTAAGAATGGTGAAAGATGGCCCAATTTTCCAACGTGAAGTAAATGAATTGGTCAAATCCCTTGGCCAGAGCCAATGAGTATTTCATTTTTAACTTCACATGATTAACCTTCAAAGCAACTACTTGGTAGAAGTTCAACAACATCCTAGACTGAGGATTGTGCTAACAAACAACCAGGTCGAGATAGCAGAGGATGGTTTTGATCCATCGACCTCTGGGTTATGGGCCCAGCACGCTTCCGCTGCGCCACTCTGCTGCTGAAGTGATACCCGTTCTCCTGCACCCAGTTGTATCTGAAGAAGAAGTAGGTCTGACATTTCCTCATGGATCAGAGCAGGCTTCAGTACGTTATGCACAAGGCAGGACAGCATGAACCTGGATGTTGGTGTGGAAACCTATTTGTCCGCCAAGTCTGCGCCTCAGACCGCGACTTGACTTAAATTGCCCAAAAATGTCCTTTCTGTTGATGGCCTCTAAGGTAGTCTGGCCGATTGGTTGAAGCCGCTGGTTTTAGGCTAACAAGCATAAGGTCTACAACCATTTGCCATTGGACGTTTCTGGTTGGGCTGAAGATATTTTACCTCTGATCCAAGCAGGCTTCGTTACCTTATGCGCAAGGTTAGGTTGGACACCACTAACCTGGATGTTCTTGTGGAAACCTGATATTTATACTAAAAGCATTTTTACAGGTAGTGTGGCCGAGCGGTCAAAGGTGCTGGATTAAGGCTCCAGTCTCTCAGGAGGCGTGGGTTCAAATCCCACCACTGCCAGTTCTTCCTTAGAGTTTTGTTTGTAGCAAAGTATAGGAATTTGATTTTCTGTTTGTGTTTTGTCCTCTTACCACCATTCCCAAAATTTCAGTATTTTTGCCTTTCACACTAAGTGGGACTGACTACTTAATCAGTGACAACACAGAGAAATCAGACTAAGAATGGTGAAAGATGGCCTAATTTTCCAACGTGAAGTAAATAAATTGAAGAAGGGGTCAAATCCCTTGGCCATAGCCAATGAGTAGCCAATTTTTACTTTCACCTGATTAATCTTAAAAAACACTACTTGGTGGAAGTTCAACAAGATCCTAGACTGAGGATTGTGCTATTAAATTACCAGGTTGACATAGCAGAGGATGGTTTCAATCCATCGACCTCTGGTTTATGGGCCCAGCACACTTCCGCTGCGCCACTCTGCTGCTGTAGTGGTACTTGTTGGCCTGTACTCTCTTGTCGCTGAAGAAGAATTAGGTCTGACATTTCGCCATGGATCAGAGCAGGCTTCATTACTTTATGCAAAAGGCTAGGCAGGACAGCATGAACCTGGATGTTGGTGTGGAAACCTATTTGTCCGCCAAGTCTGTGCCTCAGACCACAAAATGACTTAAATTGCCCAAAAATGTCCTTTCTGTTCATGGCTTCTAAGGTAGTCTGGCCAATTGGTTGAAGGCGCCGGATTTAGGCTAACAAGCATGAGGTCTACAACCATTTAATAATAATAATAATAATAATAATAATTTACCTCTTATCCAAGCAGACTTCATTACCTTATGCGCAAGGTTTGGTTGGACACCACCAACCTGGATGTTCTTGTGGAAACCTGATATTTATACTGAAAACAGCTTTGCAGGTACTGTAGTGTGGCCGAGCGCTCAAAGGCGCTGGGTTAAGGCTGCAGTCTCTCAGGAGGCGTGGGTTCAAATCCCACTACCGCCAGTTCTTCCTTAGAGTTTTGTTTGTAGCAAAGTATAGAATTTATATTTTCTTTTTTTGTTTTGTCCTCTTACCACTATTCCCGAAATTTCAGTATTTTTGCCTTTCACACTAAGCAGGACTGACTACTTAATCTGTGACAACACAGAGATATCAGACTAAGAATGGTGAAAGATGGCCCAATTTTCCAACGTGAAGTACATAAACTGAAGAAGGGGTCAAATCCCTTGGCCATAGCCAATGAGTAGCCAATTTTTACTTACACCTGATTAACCTTCAAAAACACTACTTTGTGAAAGTTCAACAACATCCTAGACTGAGGATTGTGCTATTAAATTACCAGGTCGAGATAGCAGAGGTGGTTTTGATCCATCGACCTCTGGGTTATGGACCCAGCACGCTTCCGCTGCGCCACTCTGCTACTGAAGTGATACCTGTTGTCCTGCACCCAGTTGTAGCTGAAGAAGAAGTAGGTCTGACATTTGCTCATGGATCAGAGCAGGCTTCATTACTTTATGCACAAGGCAGGACAGCATGAACCTGGATGTTGGTGTGAAAACCTATTTGTCCGCCAAGTCTGCGCCTCAGACCGCAACTTGACTTAAATTGCCCAAAAATTTCCTTTCTGTTGATGGCTTCTAAGGTAGTGTGGCCGAGTGGTCGAAGCTGCTGGATTTAGGATCAAGTCTCTTAGGAAGCGTGTGTTCCCACCACTGCCATTTCTTCCTTAGAGTTTTGTTTGTAGCAAAGTATAGGAATTAGATTTTCTGTTTGTGTTTTGTCTTCTTACCACCCTTCCCTAAATTTCAGTATTTTTGCCTTCCACACTAAGTTGGACTGACTACTTAATCAGTGACAACACAGAGAAATCAGACTAAGAATGGTGAAAGATGGCACAATATTCCAAAGTGAAGTAAATGAATTGAAGAATTTGTCAAATCCCTTGGCCAGAGCCAATGAGTATTAATTTTTTAACTTCACATGATTAACCTTCAAAAGAACTATTTGATGTTCAACAACATCCTAGTCTCAGGATTGTGCTAATAAATAATGAGGTCCAGATAGGAGAGGATGGTTTGGATCCATCAACCTTTGGATTATGAGCCCAGCACGGTCCTGCTGCACCACTCTGCTACTGAAGTGAAACCTGTTGTCTTGTACTTTCTTGTCGCTGAAGAAGAATTATGTGACATTTTCCCATGGATCAGAGCAGGGTACATGTTATGCACATATAATATTGTTGTTGTTTTTTTTTTTTTTCATTGCAATACATTTAAAAATGTGTAAAGAAATTAATACTATATCTTCACATTCAAATGTTTGTGATGGTTGGATGTTTTTAAAACAATGTATTGATTTAGATTTAAGTAAGATAGTTTGGTTATTGTTAACATCAAGAGATGTATTCATATCCAGTGGTAAAATAAGCATGACATTCGTGTTACTGAAACCTAAATAAAAGTTCCCAAAAAAATGTGATGTAAATTGTCATCCTAGAACTAAATCAAGTTTAGGATTACAGGTTAAATTTGGTCCCTTTTTTAGACAACCCGATTTAACATTCAATTTTGATCACTTAAATTTCCTTTAATATTGGTTTGCTGTGAATAACACATGTTTAACAGACATCTATATGTGTAATGGAGTTTAAATTTGGTATAAAAGTGAACGTCTAGCAAGCGTCTAAATGAAGAGATCTATAAATAGACGTCTATTAGCGGTTATTTAAACGTCTAAGGATAGACGAGTGGTCTAGACGTAGACGTCTGTTAGACGTAGACGTCTAAGCTTAGACGTCTAAAAAAAACACGTTATTTTTTAGACCTGTTGTAGACCATTTTTAGCCTAGACGTCTAAGTAACATTTAGACCGAAAAATGCTTGGTGGGTGTTGAGTAGTCGTTATGTAGCAATATATATTTTTTTCATTTGCAAAATGATTACACATGCAGAAAAGTTTCCCCTGCCAACGTGTCGCCTCTCATATGGATGCACCTGCCTTTCAGACTTGTGTGCTATTTTAAGACGCAAAATCAGCCGATTTGTCTCAGTTTGATAAATCACATTACCCTTTTGAATTCATTCATAAACTTATCCCACAATGTGCAAAATTATGTGTGCTTTAATTTAGCCTTGTGTAGCACTTATCTACTAACAACGCAATCTTGTTTGTGACCGTGATCAAAAGTCATGGGACACAGAATTGGACAATAAGTGAACAAGACGACTTTGATATTTTTACATTGTAGAAAAGCACGCGCCTGTTTTTAACTTTGTGGGCTCAGTCTAGTGTTTGCAATGTGAGAAAAATGCTGACGAAATCTTGCAGTCTTCAAAGTGGGCAGATAAGGAGGAACAAAAACTACACAAAGTGGTGAAGCACGATGCAGCTCAGGTGAGACCACTCTGACCAATATTGCTCTCATTTATCAGAATAAAAGTTGATTTGTGATTATTGGATTCTGGCAGAGTTGAAGAAATAGGATTGTGGGAGTGAGCCGGCCATGATCTGGTCTTAGATGGGCTGTGAAGTGAAAAAGCTAATGTGCTGGAATTGGACTCTAATGCGAACCGAGTTGGTAATTATCTCTGTCACCAGCCTTAAGCAGCAGGGAGAACAGAGCAAACGTGAGCTCATTTATACAGCATGCTACATCTTAATGGAGATTAAATCATCCCAGATTGCTAAATGTTCTGCAGCACAATGGGGTACTGGAAAATATGTCAAGTTACAAATTTAACATACTTTGTTCCATCTATACGTTCTCTATTCTTAACGGGTTAGTAGTAGTACATTTTCAGCCTACTCTGTACTTCTACTCTTAACACTAAAACAAGAAAATAAGTAAAAACAGTCTTATTACTATTTCATTTTGGATTTGGATTCCAGCTTGTCATTGTTGTTAAAACACCAATCCGGATAAACTGTGTCAGGAGAGATTGATTTTTTTACTGTGGTTGAATGAGAAGAATAAACAACATATACTATTCCAACACCATTACATTGTAAGCAATGCATCCCACCTTCATGTGACACAAATCATTGACAACTCACCACACTCAAGATGTCCATGTCAAGATGTCCCAACTGAGTACCAGCAGCGAGGAGGCTCATAGCCAGAAAAGACAGTCAACCCTCGCACACTCCTGGCCATACTTGGAGGAGTAAAAAACAACTAATTTTGAATGTGCTGAGCTAAGATGAAAGTTCATTATTTTGGCGCGGGGCCGGTTAAGGTTAGGCTAAGTAAACCCTAGTTTAGTTATACATCAGCCAAATACTATGAGTTTAATTTATTGCTACAGTTATTTGAGTAGAGATGGCAAGCAAACAGGCTTTTTCTCAGGTGACAGCATCACTTGACAAATTCCGAGATGTCAACATTTTCTTCTTTCACTAGTATGCCCCAAAACTTTTGTTGAGAGAGTGTGTCAAGGTCACATGGGAACACAGCCAATCAACAAAAATGAGCCCATCCGCATTGGATGGTTACCTGGCAATGAGGCACTGTGGGGAGAGGTAATAAGTGACTGACAATAGGTTTGGGAGGAAAAGCTGGTAAAAAAAACGGAATATTGATGCCAGGTGCATCCTATGCTATGTGCTAACCTTCAACAAGAACACTAAACTGTAGATAAACGTCTCTTCACTATCCATGGTAATTAAGCTCCATCATTGTCAACATTTTTAACCTCCACATCTTTAAGCAGCTCACACATTGCTTCTTAATGTCTCCAAGTGTTTCCAAGGGTTGATGCATAAGGGGGGGGGGGGGGATTCTTGCCTCGTACATGCCTTTCACCTCGAAATATCTCTCAGCAGCAAGTCAATTACTCTGGGCTTTAATGGAGTCTGAACAAGCCATAGATTGCACACATATCTGTAGCCTGAAAGCCTGTCTCTCTAAGTGTTTGTGTGTGTGTGTGTTACATTGCGCACTGCTGCAAATTACAGACTTTGGACAGTAGGTGCCTTGGCCATCTTGAGCTGTCTATCTTTTGAAATCAATTGGGTTCTATAGATGAAGGACAGTAATCCAAGAATTGTTCAAAAAAAGAAAGAAAAAAGATCAGTCAAAAAACATGTGTTGCCATTTGATACATTGGCCATCATTGGTAAAAAACAAACAAACAAATAAACACACACACACGAAATAAGACTCGATTAACTAAAGAACAGAGAAACCATCTTGAAAACTAACAATAAAAAAGAGAATTGTTAAAGACAATCGGTTGAAAATTGGCGCTGTTGGTCAATATCAAAAGTGTTAATGGTTGTGCTTTCTTTGTGCGTGTTTCTGTTTTTTTTCAGTCTCTGATTGAGTAGAGGGGCGTGTCCTCCTGCGCCGTATATGTTTCTCATTCACAAATTAACGCTTTTACAAGGACTGGAACTGCCGATACTCTTCCTCGGAGTATTGACCTCGCTACGTCCTCGCCCAAGAGCTTTATTCTGACTTTGTGTTCCAAATTCTTATCTCTAGCTTCGTTAATTTTTTCCAGTTTCTCACGTGAGTCTTTTGACACGTAGTTTTATATTGTTGTTTCCTCGGCTTATTGAGTGCTTGTTAACCACGTGTTGAGCCTTTTTTGCTCCGTAGTCTTGTGTTTCCTCAGCTTTACGCTTGAGTGATTGGTATCCACGTGTTGTTTTTCCCACATCGCTTTGTGTTTATCCGCTTTGTATAGCTCGTTTTGTATTATTTTTTTTCTTATACGCATTGTGCGTTTCTACAGCCCTCAAGTGTATTTTTGTTACTTTATTTTCCTTGCATACTTTGCAAGCGACTTTAGTTAACTGTTTTTCTTCTGGCTTCGTCCAGCGCTTTTTGTAGAATTCCGTTGTGTACAATTAAATTTGTCAATCCACACCCTTTGTGTCTCGGCGTTTGTGGGATCCACTATCCGGTTATTCCTGAAATCATTACAAAAAGGTTGTTGTCAACTCAATTAAGAGTCAGAATCAATTGAGAATCACACCTTCCTCCCAAAAAGAAAACCAAATGGAAATATATAAACTGAAATGTGATTACAGTAATTTCTGGACTATAAGCCGCTACTTTTTTCACTTGCATCCGACCCTGTAGCAAAGGTGCGGCTTATCCATCAGATCACAATGGGGCGCATTATAAAGGAAGCGCAAAAGCGTCAGGCAGAGCAAAACAAACTAAGTGAGCCCAAATACAGTAGGAGAGACAGAACGAGACAATTTGCGCCCTCATGATGGAAAAGAAAGTAGCGAGAATCCAGTGCAGTAACATTAAAACACCTGCGGCTTACAGTCGGGTGCGGCTTATATGTGTAAGAAACTCGAGTATTCCCCAAATTTAGCTAGTGCGCCTTGTAGTCTGGTGCAATTTATAGTCCAGAAATGACTGTAGTTGGATTTTATGACAGGCTGCTTCTATCCAGGATAAGACCTTAAAACGATGATTCTTGACTTCATTCTTCAAAAGTCAAAAACAGAAGAATTTGACAAAATGTCATAAATAAAGAAACTAGATGAGATTTATTTTTTAAGATGATCTTGTCTGAGAATAGTGTGGTAGTTGTGCCTTTACCACAACCAATAAGTAAGGTAAGGTAAGGTAAATTCCACTGATTGTCACACCCAACTAAGTGTGAACTGAAATGTGATTACAGTAATTTCTGGACTATAAGCCGCTACTTTTTTCACTTGCATCCGACCCTGTAGCAAAGGTGCGGCTTATCCATCAGATCACAATGGGGCGCATTATAAAGGAAGCGCAAAAGCGTCAGGCAGCGCAAAACAAACTAAGTGAGCCCAAATACAGTAGGAGAGACAGAACGAGACAATTTGCGCCCTCATTATGGAAAAGAAAGTAGCGAGAATCCAGTGCAGTAACATTAAAACACCCGCGGCTTACAGTCGGGTGCGGCTTATATGTGTAAGAAACTCGAGTATTCCCCAAATTTAGCTAGTGCGCCTTGTAGTCTGGTGCAATTTATAGTCCAGAAATGACTGTAGTTGGATTTTATGACAGGCTGCTTCTATCCAGGATAAGACCTTAAAACGATGATTCTTGTCAAAGTCAAAAACAAAAGAATTTGACAAAATGTCATAAATAAAGAAACTAGATGAGATTTATTTTTTAAGATGATCTTGTCTGAGAATAGTGTGGTAGTTGTGCCTTTACCACAACCAATAAGTAAGGTAAGGTAAGGTAAATTCCACTGATTGTCACACCCAACTAAGTGGGGGCGAAATTCGTTCTCCGCATTTGACCCATCCCCTGAGGGAGCGGTGAGCAGCAATGATTGCGCTCGGGAATCACATGGTGATCTAACCCCCCCAATTCCAACCCTTTATACTGAGTGTCAAGGGTTGGAATTGGGGGGTTAGTAGGTTGGTTGTGCAATCTTATTACGGTAAAACTAAATTCTGTTGTGTTCCTTGGCCTTCATGCTTTAGTGAATCATGGGAGAGTAACACCTGGCTTAGTTAGATTACAAGGACGCGTGCCTGACTAGGAACTGGCAGCAGCGGTAAAACACAGCATCTGTTGAGGGGCAAAGTTATTCAGCAAGGTCTACAAACCCATGTTCAAATGCCAGGGTTTTGTAACATTAAAAAAAACAGACAGCAAATCCTTTCAAAGGCTTTTCCACCATTATTATGACCTGTCAATTGGACGACTCAATAAAAAAGAAAATTATTAGAGAGTAGATTTTAGTGAATATTTCAATGTGAAGTGTTTTGAGAGGGTGTGCACACTTGTGCAATCACATGATCTCAGTTATTTATTTTTACTTTCCCTCTCTAAATGATTTCACTTTTTTTTTTAAATCATAAAAAGCCGGCATTTGAACTGGGGTATGTAGTAGACTTACCCAATGTGCACATATTGCAAGAAGAAGAAGAAGAAAGCGATATTATACCTCAGCTAATTTGTTATTTTTAATGTCTCAATCCATTTGTCTCCCTGCTGTGAGTTTATTGTTCTGATACATTAGCATGTGGAGAAGTACAGTATAAAGATCTGTGCATGAGCTCTCCTCTTCACCAGGTATTACTATAGCACTGCTTGATACTGTATCTGTTACTTGTCTTTTTTGCCAAGACAATAAACGGTGCAAGCGCTGTTGTCTTTAAAATTTTAATTTGTGTAATCCCTGTATTAGAACAAATTGTTTTTTTTTTAATTCCACAACAGCCACTACTGGTGACCCATGGTTGTATTGGGCTTTTGACTTCAATCTACAATTCTGGAGGGCAGCTACTGATAGATTATTTCACAGATGTTGTCATGGCGTTGAGTGCTTTAGAGACACTGGCAGGCTAGAGTCTGATTCATCATGGCAGGCTCACCTCTGATGTCAGGATGTTTGTGTTCCCGCCGAGTCTTTGCATGTGTTAATGGATGATCACAGGAGCTTTATGACCTGATGTCAGAGATGTCATCTTGAGATGTCAATGCTGCCAACTTGATCCTTCTAACTGCTTTTAAATTATCCAATCTGTCGTCATAAATGGTTGGCTTTTAGGTTAATTCGTAAACATTATATTAATGACGTGACCAGGCAGGTTCATTTTGTGTGTTGTCATTTTAATTGCTTAAGTCATTAAACACTGTTTCTTTATGAAATGTTGTAGACCATGGACTATATTTTCGCAATAAGTCGAGTGATTCAATGACCCAGCAGATTGTGAAAGCCAGTTTTCTGTGCTATGATAGTTGCTGTCTACAATTTAACCTTTAAACCACTGCACTAAAACAATATCACCTAATAAGTATGTGTTTTTAAAATCAAGGCCGGTGTGGCATGTTTTGAATTTGAACAAGCATTGGAGGTCTGCACTCTATGCAGAGTAGGCCCAATATTCTAGCTTGTAGTGAAACATCTTAAGCCGTATATAAAACCAGCCACCAGCCAGCCGTACTGTAAAGCATTTTAGGGACTATAGATATAGCTATGTACTTGTGTTCAGCCTTAGAAATTCTGCTGTATTATGCTAATACTCGGAACAGAAAGAGTGTTCGACAGTTTTACATATTTTAATATGTATTAGTTTAAAAAAAAATCATGCAGATGAGATTGTTGTGATCCATAGGAGTAGTAAGAATGGGATAAAATGAAGGTAGAAAGTTGGAAATCTGCGCTCAATTCAACCTTGAATGGGTGGGTGGCTGGTTGATGTTTTTGATGAAACCAACAAAGAGATGGTTGAAGCACACAAACCATATGGACTCAGCCCAGAGGAGGGACCTGGGGATGTTTTTAACATAAAATATTCTGTTTAGATTTTAGTTATTTGTTCACAGTCAAGAGGTTCCACTGGGCTTCGGTATTTTAAAATATTCAAAGAGGGGAAAGCTGGAAAGAAAATGAGCGGTGGTCAGTTATCTGAAAGCTCCTTTAATTCCTTATTCCAGATCCTTGCTGACTTTTATTAAGTATTTTGTGAGTGTGCAGGTAGAGAAGGAAACCTCACTTCGGGGAGGCAACAAACTCTCTGGATGTTTCACGACAGACATGTTTCCATGACAACAGTGTTGCTCAAAACTGAACCTCAGTTTGATGTCTGTTTTATAGCTACACGTTTCTGGCAAGTTCTTGATTTTGAATCACGCCCATGACATTTCCACAACTGCATTATCTGACTGAAAAAAAAAACTGTTACTGCTTTAACTAACCACTGCGTTCAATCATAAAGATTATTATTTTCTTTTGTTGTTTTTATCCCAAAGCTGACTTTAACCAGCAAAAAAAAAAAAGAAGAAGAAAAAAAATCAACCAGTATTTATGTTTAAAAACTACAAAAACAAGTCCATTTGCACAGGTAATGGTGTTTGTAGGCACGGTGGAAAGAAGCAATATGATCATTAATTTTTGGGTGAGGTGGCTTATGGTTACCGTCAAGTGGAATGTGGATTTAGGGGTGGCTGAGGTAAAAATGCAGGCCTGTAAAGCGTTTGGTGAGGTCAAAGAGATCTACAGGCAGGGGAAGTGGTGCACCATCAACACTGTGTATGGTGGCGATGGGGCAATGCTGAGCTGACCTCGACTTTTACAATTCTACCAGCCTGCCGGGGAAACCAAGTGTTCTGTGTTTGCTGGCTTCATCAATTTGTGCTCTTCACCCTAACAAGAGTGACGTTCTCTCTGTCACCCTTCATGCACAAATTATACATATACAGTATATATGGGATTTTTTTCTCAAGTGTTTTTATTACACTTCAGTACACTTCTGTCGGAGATCCCGTTGTTGGTCTTTTTTTTTGCACTTACAAAGGTTGACCACTGGATGGCAGTGTATGTCAAGATGAAACTAGTGTCCACTGGAGTGGCTAAAAAGATTTGTTAATATGGGAGAAAACAACTTTTTAATAGCTGTCCGCTACACACAGTAAATTCTGAGTGGGACCAAATAGACTAAGTTTTAGAGTAGTATTTACACTTGGAAGAGAGTAAAAGAAAGAATTGGAAGAAAAAAAACAAGTCACTCAAGGGTTGAGGAACAAACTCACAGCCTTCAGCTTTGGACACAGCCGATCTACTCCCTGAGCTACGCAGCTGCTGCTGTAAGTTAGTATATCGCTCGTGTCAGCTGGAATCTTTGTAACTCCAAGAGCAAAAACAATGTGTTTGGCCTCCTCTTGGATAAAAGCAAACACTAAGAGTGGCATAGCTCAGATGGTAGTGTGGCAGTCTCTCAAGCTGAAGGTCGTGAGTTCGTTCCTCAACCCTTGAGTGACTTTTTTACTTTCTTCCAAGAACTGACTCTATTTGGTCCCACTCTAAAGAGCCCGTGGGCAGTATTTTATTTTGAAATGGCTTGGTCAGAACCATCAAAAAGCCCAAAACGGGTCACAATACCGCCTAGGAATTTTTTTTCTTTAAATAAAGTCACATTTACTCTACAGAATTTACTGTGTAGTAACCACTAGCCGTGAAAGGGCTAGGTTGGAGATTCAAATTCCACATTAGTCTGACGTGGTGAAGAAGGTTTTAACAGTCAATGTATGTTCCCCCCTTCACCTGTTGGTTTGAGCAGTGGATGTTGTCCAAAGAACACAATGATGGAACAAGCAGGGTGAAAATCTCACAGAAGTGTTGTTTCGGAGGAACCTGACGTGGGTGAATTGGGCGTCTGGTTAGGATGTCTCCTGGTGAGGTGTTCTGGGCATGTGCAAACGGGATGAGGCCCTAGGGAAGACCCTGGCGAGCTTGCTCATGACATCCTTGTGAATGTCAGAATCAATTTGATCACTCCTGTTATTGATGATAATCAGTACATTCTTTAAAAAAAAAAAAACACAGGGAAATAAAACTCTCACAATGAGAGGGAGAGAGAGGGAGAGAGAGAGAGAGAGAGAGAGAGAGAGCAAGCGAGCAAGCAAGAGAGCAAGAGATGCTGTGGCTTGAGCGGCTGAGGAGTCGAGAAAGGGGTGAAGAGGCTGAATGCTGCGACAGCTGAATTATTTTCCATATTCAAACACTTCTTCAAAAATGTCTGATAGCTTATTTAAAAACATCACAGAAGACATTTAGTCATTTTAAAATTTCTTTTCAGCTGCTTTTAAATGCATCGTTGTTCCTCTCTTCTGCTGGATCTCATTACTGAAGGTAAATTCTAATGATTTTGTCATCTTAAATACATTTCCTATGCAATATTTTGACTATATTCCTCTCTGTCTCTAGGGTGCACGAAGGAGGAGCAGGAGGAGGGAGCGGGGGCCACCCAGCAGAGGAGCGTAGTACAGCTTTTGGAGGGACACTTGGAGAGAGAGAAAAGATTCAGAGGAGAAAGGGCTTACGGACTTTGAAGAAAAAAAGTGGATGCATGTGGAGGAAAAATGACGGGGTCTTTCTTTAGCTGAACTTTTTGTTTATTCCAAATCAATTCCAACTGTCAGGATTATTTTTAACGTAGCCATTGTAGCTGTATAGTTAAGGATCTTACTTCACATCACTCAGACTTGTTTGAGATTCATCTTTAACCTCAAGTGTGCATGAAGACGTTTCTCTGGAATTATCCTTTGATATGAATCATTAGCGTCTCTTTGGTTCCTGTCCAAAACATGGAGAACGTGTCCGACCCCGACGTCTTGTCGCCTCCGCTGTGCGACGAAACGGTTGACTTCTATGCTCTCTCCTCGGGAAACCGCACCGACTTGAACTGCACTCCTCCCTCCGAGTTGTACTTCTACGCTGACCTCTATGTCATCTTGCCCGTCATCTACTCTGTAATCTGCGCCGTGGGCCTGACCGGCAACACGGCCGTCATCTACGTTATCCTCAAAGCTCCCAAGATGAAGACGGTCACCAATATGTTCATCCTCAACCTGGCCATTGCCGACGACTTATTCACGTTGGTGCTGCCGATCAGCATTGCCGAGCACTTGCTGCACTACTGGCCCTTCGGGGAGGTTTTGTGCAAAATCATCCTCAGCATCGACCATTATAACATCTTCTCCAGTATCTGCTTCCTGACTGTGATGAGCGTGGACCGCTACCTGGTGGTCCTGGCCACAGTGAGGTCCAAGCGCATGCCGTACCGCACCTACCGGGCGGCCAAAATCATCTCCCTGTGCGTGTGGGTTCTGGTCATCGTCATCGTGATGCCATTCAGTATTTTTGCCGGCGTCTTCATCGACCCCAACGATGGCAGAAAGAGCTGCGTGCTCAGCTTCCCCACACCGGAGAGCTCATGGTTCAAAGCCAGTCGGATCTACACCCTCATCCTGGGCTTCGCCATCCCAGTCTCCACCATTTGCATCTTGTACACCATGATGCTCTACAAGCTGAGGAACATGCGGCTCAACAGTAACGCCAAAGCGCTGGACAAAGCCAAGAAGAAGGTCACCATCATGGTCTTCATCGTCTTGGCCGTCTGTTTGTTCTGCTGGACGCCGTTCCACCTCAGCACCATTGTGGCGCTGACCACCGACCTGAGGCCCACGCCCTTGCTCATTGGGATCTCCTATTTCATCACCAGCCTTAGCTATGCCAACTCCTGCCTCAACCCATTTCTCTATGCCTTCCTAGATGACAGTTTTAGGAAGGCCTTCAAGAAGATGCTGGAATGCAGGCCTGCCTGAACGCAGTGCAGACACGTGGGTCCACGGAGAGGAAAAAAAATTACATTTGTTCAAGCTACACCAGTAAAAAAACAAGTGCATACATCTGAATGTTTGGCTTCTAATTACAAAATGATGCCCACCACATTTCGTGTCGCGTTATTCAAGGACCTGAAAACAATCAGCAAAGACTCAAGCACTTATATCAACTAAATATTTAAAATGTGAAACTTTTTTCAGAATTTATTCTTGCACGTGCAGTTCATCAACACCAATGTATTGTTAATTTGTTTGGAAGAAGTTCATAATTAAACCAATTGTCCACTAAGATGTTTTAAAAAGACACTTGACTCATTGAGCCATTTTCAACAGTAAAAAAATATTTGGTTTATAATTAATGAATTATTCTTCATTAACAATAAATACTTTAAAAAACTAATTTAGTCACTTGCTGTCGATGGAAGATGACATCACCTGTGCTGAGGAAATAGGTAACGACCAATCACGGCTGACCTGGCTTTCTGGGTTTGGTCAGCAAACTGAGCCACGATTGGTCATTACCTGCTTCCTCAGGTGATGTCATCTTCAGTCGACAGCTGCTTAGAATGGCTCAATGAGACAAGTACCCCTTTAAAGCAGAGATAGGGAACCCTGGTCCTTGAGAGCCACTGTCCTGCCGGTTTTCCACGTCTTTCTCCTCAAACACAGCTGACTCAACTGATCAGCTAATCAGCATGCTTTGTAGAAGCCTGATAAACGATTTTGTTCATCAATCAGGTGTGTTGATGGAGGGAGACATGGAAAACAGGCAGGACAGCGGCTCTCGAGGACCAGGGTTCCCTCCCCCTGCTTTAAAGGGTGGTCACTGGTCCAGACTGACACATCATAGTCAAATAAAAGTTCACTATTAAGTCTTTAGTAACCTAAGAAGCATGCTTTTGGAATGTGGCAGAAGACACGGTACCTGCTGAAAACCCATACAAGCACAGGGAGAACGTTAGCATTATTGTTTTAATGAGCATAGTTTAAGACCGCCTTTGCCCCTCTGCTAAAGGTTATTACAATCTTTGTCATCACTTTAGTGGTAATGTTGACTGTTGTTGACGTGCTGTTGTGTTTTGCAAAAATCTGACTTGTGACGTGTGTTACTTTTGGCCTTAATGTAACACAAACATGGGAAAGGAGGGCTCCTACTTGGTTATCTCTAATGTATGTGTTTGTAAGCTTTTGTCGCCCCCTGGCAGATGTAGACGTGTATTACAACAGTCACATCTTGCTGTTTAGTTTTTGCTTTTACATGAATCAAATGTTTCTTACATACGGACAAAAGACAATAGATCACTCAAAGAAATATGAAATTTGCATTGCCACTTCATTTATCCATGTGAAGCACAGTTAGATTGTCTTTTTTTAAATACCATTATTGCATATATACTGTATTTAGTTCAGCATTAACAGTAACTTAACATATTGCCTTAAACTAAACATTAATAATATGTTATTTTGTTTATCAAACTTTGTATCAAATATTTTTATTTATTTTAGATATTGCTGCATCTCACCTGCTAGATGCAGATAGTGCTCCCTAATACACATTCTAACATATTTCCCATCCAAATTGGGGGATAGCAAATCTCAAGTTTGACATTTGAGAAAACCTTTTAAAAAGTAGCAAAACATTTTTATAATTACTCCTTTTCCAATCACAGCTTTTCTTCCACACCAAATTTTTTGAACGTAATCCTCAAAATATCAATTGGTTCCACTTGTGAAAAGTGCCTGATTTATATTGTATTACCCATATTCTAAGCAGGTCAAAAAGTTTTGTGTGTGGGTGTGTTAAGTTTCCCTTTTTGGATGTTCATGTCATTTAATCTTTGTTCTGAATATCTCTGCCCATCCTAATCAATAAATGTAGGCAATACTGTATGTACAGTACTGTTTGGTCTTTTTATTTCAAGTTGAATCTTTTGTCTTTTCTTTTTGTTGGTGTAGATAAGGCAGAAATATGAAGATAAAAAAAAAACGATTTTTCTAAAGGCTTCTTTCATGCATGTTTACCATTGAAAAAGGAATGTAATGAATCAAAGTCTCTGTGGTGTTTCAAATGAAAAATTCTTTGCTGTTTAAGTTTGTGAGTCAATGATGGGGAGTTTGAATTAATCAAGGTCATTGGATAGTTCTCGCTTTTCTTTTCTTTTTAAATGTCAATGCAAAGATTCTCCTTTGCAAACTTTTTTTTTTTTAAATTTAAGCCTGGTACGAGTTTGCCTCACCTTTGAATGTGACCTTTCATTAGTTGTATAGATGCGTTGAATGTGATTTGGGTCCACTGTTGTGTAATTGCACACGACTGCTTCATTGTTATTTCATGTGCATTTCATGTTTTAGGAGCGAAACAGACCATTTGTATTTAGGCCTGCTGTACATTGATGTGTTGATGGACAAACGCCTACCGGTGCAGACATTTAATCACCTGCTCGTATGCCGTTGTTTGTCATTAGGTGGAAAAAGAAAGTAAGGCCACGGCCAAAGTGGAAGCTTGGGTCAGTCCCAAGGTCATGTCAATCAGCACTGAGCCAAACAGTGGCAGAATGAATTAGTGACCCGCCGGCAAAAGGTCGCAGTTTCAATCTCATCGACTGCTGCTTCCTCTCATTATGAAGGCATCACACATGGGGGAAAAGTGCTTGATAGAAAAGTGCTTGCTCTTTATTTCACAGATTTTGTAACTGTAACGTGTTTGTATTCTTCTGCACACAGCAAACAATTAAATAAATGTAACATGTGACTTCACAAATGAATATATCAATAAAGCTCAACGTGATGGAGTGAAATCCTTGAAATTAAATCCTACATACAGTAGTTCCATTCATGAGTTTGGGCGGGAGATGGGATACACAATGGACTGGTCTGAAGCCAATCACAGACAGGACAAATGTCGACAAACAACACCCACGTTCTGTTTCTTTAATGAAGGCAGACAAAACCCAAAGCGTGGGCGAACATACAAACTCCACACAAGAGAGCTGGAGCTGAGGTTAATAATTAATTGAAACATATTTTACATTAAAAAAAAATATCACTGCAAGCCAAACAAGTAGTACTGTAGTCACAAAAAGTAAATATGCTTGAATAATTATGATTTTGTCTCAATTTTCTCACAACTTAGTGTGACATCTGGGTCTGCTTAGTTTAACAAAGTTATTTTTGGTCGTATTTGTTGTATGAATGGTAACGGGTACTTTCTGCCAACTACTGTATTTATCACAAAATTATTTATAGTAAACAAATAACAAATTTCATACCAATTAAATAATTAAATTGTGTAATTTCCAGCATGCCACAATAACTAAGTTGGGAATCACCGTACTAAACATCATACTGCCTATTGTTACGGTCCACGATGTTTCGTGGCCATTTTTCTTTCTTTATTTTTTTAAGTGGTGGATTGTGTGCGTGTGTTGGTGCTCGTCCCTGATTGGTGGTCCTCGTCCCTGGCTTCGGCCACCAACCGGAGCAAGGGAGGAGCATTAATTACCGAATTGGTTATAGGTGTGCCAGCGCAATAAAAGCCTTTTGCTGCCAGTCGAGGAGCTGGGTAGCTGTTTTGGCTATCCACATGCGTTTGCTTGGGTTTTGGCGCCGCCCCTGCGCCGCCCCTGCGCCGCCCCTGCGCCGCCCCTGCGCCGCCCCTGCGCCGCCCCTGCGCCGCCCCTGCGCCGCCCCTGCGCCGCCCCTGCGCCGCTTTCGTTTTTTTAATTATTTTATTTTATTTTTTTTCCATTCCTGTGACTTAGGAATTTTGCCATAACCGTCATCACTTTTTTCGGACAGTCACTATTCATTCAGGTGCACTTTGACAGTCGGTGATTCGGGAGCGGTGGCTCCATTTTGTCTTCTTTTTCATGAGGCGTAGTATCTGCGTGTTGGTGTTGTGTTGCGTGTTCTCCCTATGTCCAGTTTGTGCCCACTTTTCCATCCCTTCCCTCCTGCATGTGTGCTACCCGCGCCACAACATCAATTACGTGCCACCCGGCGCGCAACGCTATGTTCGTATACGCCTGAAGAACTTCATGTGTTTAAAAAAAGGAGAACGAGTGCATCTGTATGGCCAAAATGTGAAGAGGTGGAGGGAAATGCTCACAGGACTGTCTGCCAGTGCATAAAGCGATGAGAGGTGGGTGTGTATATATATATATATATATATATATATATATATATATAGAGAGAGAGAGAGAGAGAGAGAGAGAGAGAGAGAGAGAGAGAGAGAGAGAGAGAGAGAGAAAATTATGCACTTGGACCACTGAGGGGCGCTAACGGCACATGATTCAGTCTGCTGGGCACAATCATGGTTGACCGCTGCATTCAGCATGAATGAGTCTAGTGAATTGAATTGCTCATTAACATAGGATATTTCCAATAATCCTTAATGAAATATTTGTGGTCAATTTATTCTTGAAACATGTTTTTATAAGTTCAATTAAAAATATAACGTGGTATAAATCCCAATTTGAATTGGGAAGCTGTGTAATGTGAATAATATGACAGAATACAATGACATATGTGCTGAAAACTAAGCAAGAGAGTATATTTTTTTAAACATGAACATGTATATATATATTTATTTATTTTTACATATGATGGGGGGTTGGGTCCAGATAAAATGAACAATATGAGCATATTGATGAAATATTAAAACCTTTTTTGTGAATGCCCCCTCGGAATAATAAACAACCCTGGAAATGTAAAAATTATAATTTTGAAGTTATGATACTATATACAGTGTTCGTTGTTACTTGCAAATGTACATGATAAAAATGCTGCTTTGGTAAAATAGTGGCTGTACCACTAATTGGTAGCATCTAAACTGCTGATGGTACGTGTGTGAAGGCTGTGCAGACTCCACTCACATGTTCATGCTTTCCACATAATCACTTGAGAAGTATTACTTCTTCAAACGATTAAACATGTTTGTTATGTTGCCTGTTTTTGAAGGCCAACAGAAATTGTTTTGCTCCCCGTTGCTTTAGAGGTACCATTACACACGCAGCTGCTTCCTCTACTGTAGGCTGTAACTCATCAGAGGTGGACTGACGCAACGTGGAAAAGCGTGCTTTCTGTGGTCTGACAAGTTCACATTTCAAATTGTTTTTGGAAGTCATTTATATTGTGTCCACTGGGCCAAAGAGGAAAAGGACCATTCAGATTGTTATATTGTTAAGTTCAAAGTTCATATCTGTGAACCTAACATTAATATCGGTAGGTACATATTGTACTCTCTGTGCAGATACGGACAATGAGAAAACGCCACTGCCATCTACTGTGTTCTAGTAGTAGTGCAATTATGCTTACCTAGTACTGTATATATGGCAAAAAAAAAACAACAACAAAACACATTTTCTTTGGGTCATAGGCCAATGTGACACCCCCCGTCACCCTGGACTCATCGCCAGACATGCCCAAGGTATTCTCAATATTGTCTCTGAAAAAGTAGCATCTAAAATTTTACTGAAGTGGAAATGTAAATATGTTCTCTCAAGTCTTACCAATCAATATAAACTAAGTTTACAAAGGCTGTACTGAGCAATCAGGACAGAGATGCATGTAATACTTTAATAGGCCGCAATACATCCAATATCCTAGACATCATCACATTATCAAAAACACTCAAAAGATGCAGAGAAAAAGAAAAAAAACTCTTGCTGAAAACACTTTAGAGAAAACGGTACGTTGGCTTGCAAAATGTATGTCTTTTAGAGTGTGGCTCCCAAATGTTGTTTTAATTTGGTTTAAATTAAGAACCACGTCTTTTTCATCTATCATTTGTATACGTGGTAGTCATTCAGCCTTGTTTGTACGAGGATCCGGCTCATATTTGCGTGTCCTCTCTGCTGCTAAGAGGCCGTCTGAGCGATGAAGAGATTAAACCGTTATCAGGTAAATTAGTTTGACCCACGCTTTGTTGATCACCCGAAGCCAAAATGGCGCCTGGCAGTCTCGTCTGTGTTCCCTCCACCCTACTCGTCGTCACAAGTGACTTTCATAGATGATAATTAGTATGCATGAGAGCAGTTCTTGTTAACGCTTCCTGGCCACACTGAGGTCACACGGAAAAATGTAAATATGAAGCAAATAAATCCAAACATGTCAACTGGAAACCCATCACACGCTTGTGGTTTAGTCTAGATATGAGGGGTGTTTATAAATGAATACAATGGAGGGCTTCTCCATATCTTTTAGCAGTATTCTCTGCCTAATAGTAAGTTCGCAAAATCTCAATTAATCATCTAAATCTCAACCATTGTTGGAGTTTGCCACTTTCTAATTTGTCTTTTTTTTTTTTTTTAATGGAATGTCATCATCCATTAACTTTGAAAAAAAAGTACCATGCCTATTTTTTTATTGTATATATATATATATATATATATATATATATATATATATAAAATATTACACAGTACTCATAATAGGAGAGATTAAATTGTGCATCGCACACCTCACGGAGAACCAGCTCACACACATGCAGGCAAGTAAAGTCTGTGACCTGAAAATGCTAAAACAACTCAGTTCACCCTGTGCATGCGATGAATGGACCATCATCAAAAGCAGATGACCCCTCACACTTATTCATGCAGCAATCAACTGCCGATTCAGAAGCTAAAGCTGCTATAATACCACCGGCTAATTCACTTATTAACGTGAATGCCCAAAGCGATTCCATTGATGTATCGTTTGCAGAGGTGGACATTCCGTCAATATTGATGGAAAGTCCCCCAATCACTCAATGACGGACGCCTGTTTTCTTGACAATTAATAGATGACGGGAAACTTTGAAAATTTACACTTATGAATTCATCCGTCAAACATTAATACCCCGTAAACGTCAACAATTTAGCCAGACACAATTCAAATATTACTATCAGAAAGCTCGTGTTGGTCACACTGTTAGTCAGCGCTAATCTGTGCTAACAATACAGTGTGCTTACCTTCTGGTTTGGTATGATAGCACTTTAGCCGCCGCTTCAGTGTTTTTCCCCCCGTCTGAAATTTCAGTCAGCCTAGCCGATTGCGTCATTGTTTGACAAATGTGTGGCGAGTTATTATGTTAACCACATTCACTCTTTAATGACAATGCTGCAGAAGCGCAAAATGGCTCACTCATAGACACATTTTCAGAAATAGACAGATAACTCAAATTTACTTATGTCCCTTTTAAACATTACACAGCATTTTGCTTGGGTTTGGTCTGAACCATCTCTCCCTGTCTTCATCCCTTCAGTCTACATTGTTGTCACTGTTTAATGATCCCGTGGTTTTTAAAAGTGTGGGACAGCGAGTAGTCTCCCTTTATTGAACATGAAACTGCTTATACCTTCCCAAGACTGCATGTCGCATCTCTCTCTTAACATACAGTAGCTTGATATAGTGGTCATAATAATCTAGTTGTAGTTTTTTCTTATTCTTCCCAGGGCCCACCCTGCTGAACCAAAGTTCCCTGGTCGCACCAGCGATGGCAAGCCTCACACTAAGAAAAAAAAAAACACTAGTCCTTACTTTTGCAGTGAGTTGTGTAAATGTGTGTAATTGTGTATGCACAATGACGTGTAATATCCAATCTGTCTGCTTACATGACATACACCTTGGCAGATATTACACATTCCTGATTTGAGGACTGATTTGAATCTAAAGATGTCCGAGAGAATGGCCCCACCCTCTCTGCTTCTATGGTCATTGATGAGACATGGAAGGAGACATGGAAGGAGACATGGAAGAAGAAGAAAAACACACACACAAAAACTCTTTGCATTCCGTCGCAAAGATTTGTGTTAAATTATTGCAAGTTTTTTCTTTTCTTTTTGCATGTCACCTTCAGTGCTCCATATGATGCTTACCTGAACTGGGCCTCACAGGATAAAACTATCTAAACTAACTAAAAATTGTAACAATTGAATTCAGGAAGAGTTACAAAGGCAGACTAAAGACCAGGAAAACAGCAGCAAAACTATTTAGAGAAAGCAAATTTCACACAGGAGGTTGAGAGTCAAAATTTGAACCCACAACTTCGTGAATGTGAGGTTTTGCTATCCACTCTGCCTCATTTACTTTTTTTACTTGACTTCTTTATTTAAAAATTAGTCATTACGCTGTCTTAAGATGCCATTCGAGTTCCAAGGATATCTTGTCACAACACTAATGTCCAATGAAAAGTATTTAGCTTTTTTGTTGCAGTTTTTATGCCGATGTAAAGTTTGTGTTGCATTTTGGATAACAAGAAAAACACACAATTTGGAGCTAGTGTATGGACAACTCATGTATTATTTATTTATTTATTTATTGTTGTTATTTTCACTCTTTCTCTCTCTCTTTTTTTTTTTAAGGAAGTCAACCCCAAAAAATATTATTGACAATAATATGCTCTATGCAGCCCCACTACTGGTTAATATTGCATTAGTGGAATATGATATAGGCAGTCAAATCCAACAGAAGGCGGCCATTTTGCCACTTGCTGTCGAGTGAAAATGACATCACAGTTGCTCAGGTCTTAGGTAACAACCAATCACAGCTCAGCTTTATAAGACAGGTGAGCTGTGATTGGTCGTTACCTCAGCCCTGCACAACTGTGATGTCATCTTCAGTCGACAGTAAGTGGCAAAATGGCCGACACCTGAGATGGACAAAAGTGGCCCGATTTTGCTGTACAACTCATATTCCACAAATGTAATATTATAGACTAGACTAGTGAGGTCACATATAACATTTTATTGCCAAGAAATATTTAAGGTTGACTTCCACTTTAGAGACAGCCCAAATGCACCGTGGCACAAAATGTTGGTGGATCTTGATTTTCATATTAGCTCAAGGTTTACCGTGCAATTGCCAATTTGGCAGACCAGTCTCCACGCAGCTGAGGCTCATTTTCATGAGGCTCATTATCAGGCTTCTCCAGAGCTTGCTGATGAGCTGTCATTGGAATCAGCTGCGTTGGAATAGGGAGACATGGAAAACATGCTAGATGGTGTGTCCCGAGGGCAAGGGTTGAGAAACGCCAGGCTGTTCAATGTCATTGTCCTAAAAACCCTGTGTATTCCCATACTAGAAGGCTTCGACCTACCCTGTCATATGCCAACTGGCATCACTTGTCATTATGTATAAAGAATAAAAGTGCAAATATCTCTGGCATCTTATTCCCTGATTTATTAAAAAACAAGAAAAAAACGATTAATTATCAAAATAAGAACATACGCCATTATCCTGGTCATGTGATCCCCTCCGTGAGCCGGCACCTTATCGTGGTGGAGGGGATTGTGTGTCCCAATGATCCTAGGAGCTATGTTGTCTGGGGCTTTATGCCCCTGGCAGGGTCACCCATGGCAAACAGGTCCTAGGTGAGGGGCCAGACAAAGCACGGCTCAAAAGACCCCTATGTTGCCTGGACACGGGTCACCGGGGCCTCCCTCTGGATCCAGGCCTCGTTGGCGAGCGCCTGGTGGCCGGGCCTACACCAGGCCAGGCTCAGCCCAAAGAGGCAACGTGGGTCTCCCTTCCCATGGGCTCACCACCGGTGGGAGGGGTGTGTTTGTCAAGGATTGTCCATTACAAACACCATGTTCAAACATAGGGGTGTCCACATGTGCATTTGGCACCAGGACACCGTAGGCCGCAGTTCGATGATCGACTTTGTAGTCGTGTCATCAGTTTTGTGGCCGCATGTTTTGCACACTCGGGTGAAGAAAGGGGCGGACCTTTCAACTGATCACCACCTGGTGGTGTGTTGGTGGGAGAAGATGACGGTCAGACTTGGCAAACCCAAACGTATTGTGAGGGTTTGCTGGGAACATCTGGCGGAATCTCCTATCAGAAAGAGTTTCAACGCCCACCTCCGGCAGAACTTCTCCCTTGTACCGGGGGAGGCGGGGGACATTGAGTTCCGGGAGGGAGCCACTACTCCTCCGCGTTGAGAGGAGTCAGCAGAGGTGGCTCGGGCATCTGGTTCAGATGCCTCCCTGGAGAGGTGTTCCGGGCATGTCCCACCGGCGTGAGGCCCCGGGGATGACCCAGGACACGCTGGAGAGACTATGTCTCTCGGCTGGCCCGGGAACGCCTTGGGATCCCGCCGGAGGAGCTGGTTGAAGTGGCTGGGGACAGGGAAGTCTGGGCATCCCACCTAAAGCTGCTGCCCCCGCAACCCGACTTCGGATAAGCGGTAGAAGATGGATGGATGGATGAATGGACATAATTGTGATGTTGTATCCGGTGCATAAACGACATCCGCCTTTGTTTATTTGAATGGGAGTTTGCTGATGTAATGGGCAAGAAAAATGCTGTCTTCTATTGCCAAATACTCTGCCAGTTCTGAACGGAGTAATCCTCAACACGTCAGGATTCATGTCTTTCTGTGTGGGGGGTCCCCTAATGTGGGGTAAGCGTGCTAAGCACCACAACATGTAGCTAACCTAGTGAGTAAAAGTCAGACGAATGTTTACTGTCCAGGTTAGGGACCATCCACAACTTACATTTCCAGAGTGACCAATGTGGCTTGTGGCATTGTGACTTGACTGATAACTTGAGTGCTTCTTTGGACGCAATAATTCCTTGTGAGTCTCTTTGTAGTCATTGCCAGCCATGTTATTCTTTGCGTGTTTACAGCACAAGATACGTCACGATGATCATGTGACTATCCGAAAATGGCAGATACTGTACTTAATGCAAAAATATTAATAATCACTCAACATAAATTGACTTTTTTTTTTTCAGGGAAGAGTTTAAATTAACCATTTCACAAAATAGCTGGTTATTTATTTATATTTTTCATATATCTTTTTTTGAATAAATGTTCCTTTAATCATTTATTTTTGAGACCAGATTTTTAATGATTTCAAAGGAGAAGGACACCCATAGTATGAAAATGCACTTTGGAGGGGTTTTCTATCAATAATATGCATCCCCGGTCTGTCTACTGTACAATCCCAACAGGAATGAAAAAAGTCCGTCTGCGACTTCTTTAGCTTTCTCCTCCTTTCTACAATGTGTGCTTCAAATGGGCAGATTAAACTTCCGTGACTTAGTGACGTCAAGAAGACACGGAAGTGCACTCGACTCAGCCCCCTCGGGTTAGTGGCACCACGTCTGGTAAAGGTTTGTCACGCCCAGTGAAATTCGAGAAGCTGGCTGCTCCTTTCTTTTTCTCTCCCTGCTCGCAAATGCTCCGTGGAGAGGGGAAACATTGATCAGGAAAAAAGTGGTTGCTTCCTTCGTCCCAATTCTTTGAGAAGACAGTGATTTATTTTATTCTTGAAGGACGTGTACCGACACCATTTCTCAAATGACTGTTTTGTTAGTGAAAGCCTGCTCAAAGCTGACTTTGCAACACGTTTAAACATAATGGATCGGTCCCAACAGTTTGACACAACTACAAACGGGAAAGATGTAAATTTAAGTAATTCAGAATTTTTTCACACCCGACCGGGGACTCTTTCGTATCTGGATATAAATCGGATATGTATGCGATGCGTCTGCACTGTGAAAGGTCATCCGCACGCATCCGATTCATACGTCATCAAAAGCCTGAATTAGCATAATGTATGCAGACACGACACAGGAATCAAATTCCTAATACGTCCGCAAAACGAATCCACCAGTCTACCAATCTGTATCGTGTGCGTTAGCACAGCTAAATTTGCATATGGCACTGATGCTTTGGCCTTGGCGAGTTGCGAGTCTGGTTACTTCCGTGAACACTTGCAACGTGACGTTGTTTTGGGTGTACGTCACTCGACGTGTGCTCTTTGCGCATGCGAGTTGCATCACGGGCGCGTTGCGTTCACATTAGATGTCGCATTTGTTTTTGTAATGTAAACAGTGCATAAAAATATCGGATTTAACAAAAAATCACACAGCAGATAGACTCAGGCCAGTACTGTATTTGTTTTATATTCCTTCCATTTGAAGGTGTTACAAGGGTCCAAGTATTCCCGATGCAGCAGCATCGACGTCCTTGCAGAACGTTTTCAAAATGAAACTCTTTCATTAGTACTGTATTCTGCACCCACTTTGAGCAGAATTGAAGCAGTCATTGAAGATATGTGGTTGGACCCTCACATTAGTCAGGCTGCGAGCTGAATAGAAAAACAAATCTAGAAAGAAACAACCCTTCACAGAGTTCCATGATCTTTTGTTATTACCATAGTTGCCAGGGTTGTGCACGTCTCCAATAAAAGAAGATTCCATACTTATGTTGATGATAGACGAGGTGCAATACGATGGGATGGTTGGTTTGAATTTTAAGTGGAACGATTCCATTTGGTTCAATTCAATGGGATTATAATTTGATTCACTATGGTACGGCTCATTTTGAGAGGATATCAAACAACAAGTTTGTTGTTGTCATTTTACATGCATATGAATGAACTTGTAAATAGAATGTAAAATGTAAATTCCTTAAAAAATGTACCTCTCCAATAAAAAAACAAAAAAATTGATGTCTATCTTGATATGCCTTAAAGATTCGACATGGTTGAATTTAATGCACTCACAACTTGTAAATCAAAAGCAGTTTCCCGATTCAAATCGTTTCGGGTGTTTGCCTGTTGATGCTTCATTCTAGGAGCAATGTGGAATAATAATTCATTACCATGATTTCTTGAGTATGGAACACAATTTTATTTTATTTTTTGCTAAAAAGAACAATTAAATATTGAGTGTGCATATTATACACAAGTACAAGCAAAATTAAGACATCGCTCACGCTGTTAGGATGTTGAACGTTACCAAGGGATGAATAAGGTGTGATGATCTGTATGCCTAATTTTACAAATTTATATTCAATAACATAATTTTCGCTGCTCACCAAGAATCATGACTGCCTTACAACTGGAATTGTCCTGGACTGTGCTAGGGTGAGGAACAAGGAAAAAGCCTGTTAACCTGAGAACTAGCTGGTGGCTAGCGCCGCTTGAACCCGTGGGACATATTCCAATTACAGGAGGCTTTAAGCAGATATATTTGCAGCTAAATTTATACAGCAGGGATGTGCAGGCATACGATTATCATTTTAACAAAGTGTTAAATTAATGTACCAGAAAAAGATTACTGATATAGGTGAAAATATATCAAAGTATTTTGTCGCTGTCCAATGACACCCAAGAATTCCCAATTTAGTGTTTATTGCAAGGAGCACAATGTTTTAGTAGGTCATAAAAACACCACAGAAATGACTTCTCATCCATTACTGCATGTTGTATGCCTAATGTTTCGGAATGTTTTTGTAATGATGAACAGGAAGTTATGAGTCTGGATTGTCTGGTTCATGTTCCCCTCAGCTAGAAGCAAAGTAAAATAAAAAAAAAAGAGTAAAAAAAATACATGTTTACGAAAAGTAGATGATTCTAGTGATTCTGCACTTACCAATTATCATACTAAAGGCAAGTGATGAAATTTTTCTGTATTGTGTTCAGTTAAAAGCCACAAACTAGATAAAAAAAATAGGAACACCATACAAATATCAATAATCACCTTGACAACAAGCCTAATTGTCAACTACTGTAAAAAAAAAATAATGGTTTTATGCTAGTCAGAATTTGCTTAATCTTGTGGCCTTTTACCTGTCATAGCAGCTAGCAGAGTACTCCCCCTTTCACAGCACAACAAATGGCTGAGTGTTGTATACATTTTTCATACTCACCACACTAGACATCTACCGACAGAACAACTCAGCTGAATTTCACCTGTCTTTTCTCCAATCTCTAAAATATTTCCAATGCTGCTAATTTATTCCTCATAAATATCCTCATCGTGTTTGTCTTGGCTGCTTACAGCTACCTGCCTGGTGCTGCAGGTGACAAAGTGGTAAATAAAGTTTGTAGTCAGTGATGCACCAAGACTCAGAATAATTATTCCTCAATTCATTTGATAAAAATGTCACATGGGTCATTTTATGGAATCTCACTGCAAAGGAACTAAGCTGAAGTGGGTTTAGGAGCTTCATTTAGACCAAAGCACTGCTTTGCCACCATGATTTGGCATCAATAGGCAGTAACATACCACAACGGTGTCCATTGATTTCACAAATGACATATGTACTGTATGTTTGCTCCTATTTCCTGCTTGTTTTGATTTGCTTGTTAGAAAATTGCATAATAAAAACTCCTGGGAGAAAATTGCAGAGCATTACTGACAGCTGCTAACTGTCAACAGTCCTACAAGATGTTTTGTGTAAATTGAAGAGAATAATTATCTTAATTGGAGGATGTGTTCAAGCAGCTGCTACTGAACCCAGAAAGCTACATTAAAAGTCATAACATTCACCTCCAATAAACTAAATGCTCATATTTGATGTTTCCATGATTACAAATGCCTATTCATTAGCACCCACATCCCAGAATCCAGTCCAGATGCTCTCATGGACTGGTACCAGTTGACTAAAGTGGTTCTGTCTGTGACCCAGGAAGACAGCGTGCTTCACTTGTTTCTAACTCAATAAACTTGAGGGGGAGCAGGTGTGCAAGCTGGCGGCAGCGTGGCGGGGAGCATGAAGGCGCCAATCGCCTCCTCAAAGCCACTAGTTATACCAGTTTTCCATTTCCTTTGACTTTTTAATAGGATATGCCACAACCATCATTTTAGAATGCTATGCCAAGGAAGCATGAAAGCAGCGTACTGGCAAATAACTTTCAACTACGTCGCACAGCCAGGATCTCAATTAAAACCAATACAGCTCTCAGTCCTATCAATACGTTGAAGGTTTGAAGAAGAAGAGTTGAAAACACAGTGACTTGCCAAGGAACATATTTAGATGTCAACTACCTTGCCATCTGGTGTTATATGTTTAAAATCAGTAGCATCCATATATTGTATAAGAAAACAGGTTGTCAGAAGAGAATCAGCTGAGAACTGACGGAATTTTAGGCCTCCTATGTGCTTAAAAACAAAAACAAATCATATATAACTATATGTCCTAAAAAACCTGTACAGGACTTGAGAATTTGGCCTGTTGAACTACAAAAATGTACCAATATGCTGTAGCCTCTGACCTCAGCTACTGTAGTATTTAGAATATTCAAAACCAATAAAGAACCCGAGGCTCAAAGCTGAGAAATATCAAGAAATTAAACAGCAGTACTTTGGAAACTTGGACAGAAATAATACATGCTGTCAAAAAACGGGACAGGACTATGTGGCTTTAGAGTTGGTGTTAAAAAAAAAAAAAAATCAGAAGTACTAATCCAGCACCTTCCTTCTTCTGTCACAGAGTTGGTGCTGCATTTGAGGATGGTCGGGAGTCGGATTTATCCGAGTTGTTTTTTCCCAGTTACAACCTGAAAGCGTTTGAGGCGAAAGTAAAGAACCAAAATAGCGGATAGTGATAAATAGTTTTTAATTTTGGACCTCAAAACTAATTTTGACCTCCAGCAAACTTGCCTTCTAGGAGCAATTTTGCTTCATTTATTGTTTTTATCTTATTTCATAAGCACAGTTTACAGCTGCGTTACGTGGAGTTATGTCGATTATTTTTGAATGAAGAAAGCTATCTTGTTTTTACTCAAGTAAATTGTGTTTTACCATTCACTGTCTGCGTTTCCAAAGGGGTCGCCATTGTAGAGTGTCGTCACATTGTACAGTAGTCTGTCGGTGAAGTCGGGGTACGTATTTTTTCCCTTTTTTCTCCCCCAAATGGGATTTCCGATTTCAAGGTGGTGTTCCCGCACACACTTCCTGGTTTGAACTTGGAAAAGTCCAACTTCCAACCAGCCTCGCATGCAGCATTAAATAGCATGTCAATAATTGCCAACAGGTGCGACCAGGAAGCTCCGCCCACCAACTCTTCCAAAGGTGCCTGAAGAGAAGCAAAAATGAAATGGAGGAACAGGACCTTTTTTTTTTGTTTGTTTTTTTGTAATAAATAAGTAAGGTGTTTACTTTTATGCTTTTATTTCTCAAAAAAGAGATCATTTGAGCAGTTCAGTCCAAAATTTGGCTGAAACCTTTTTGCATTATTTATTTATTTATTTGAACTTTCACATTAGGCAGACAGGTTGCATTTTTGTTTTATTTGACAACAAGAATGCGTGAGACTGGTGGCCAGCCAATCACGGGTCACATATAGGGACCAACAACTATTCACACTCACATTTACACCATTTTACACTGAGTGGGAATATTACACGAATGCTGCTTGCAAATTAGGTGAGTGAATCATGACACAGTCGATACATGTTCAAAATCAGTTTGTTGATATCATCTTTGTAAGTCTTGATGCAAGCACTCAAGCAAAGTGTTTTTGTTAATGGCACACTTACCCTGATTCTCACCCTTATCATTTACCTAATTATTGCATTTTGGACCATGTTACTCATGGGGAAACAATGACACGGACAACGGACAGCATAAATAATACAAGAGATTGTGGTGATATCCGACACTGATTAGCATCATCTGTAGTGCTTTGGAATCAGGAGATGAACTATGCAAAAGCATGCATGATGTGTCAATGCAGCAAAGAACTTCAGCCTGATGAATAAGTGCCAACAGTGGTTTCAAGTGTGGTTTAAAAAAAAGAAAAAAAAGAAAGAAACGGATGGTAGATGAATGAAAAGTGCTTTGCTCTTACAAAATAATTCATAAGAAGTGGACATCGCAATAACAACAAAGCTGCTGATAGGCAGCTAGAATCTTCAGATCAACAGATTACCGAAACTTGCCAAAGGATGATTGGAGATGTGATCGATGAATTCATTAATCAGTGTATCACTTATGCTAATAAACAGTGGACGGTGGATGATGACGATGTCCAAAGAATTCCTTTTTGGTTTGATCATGTTGGGATACTACATTTTGACATTTATGCAGTAGCCTACCTCCTTGCATGTGCAATTTATGTGTTGCTCCAGCAGTGCTGTAATGACCATGTGTAATTCAAATGTTATTCCGTACATTCCAACCCTGGTCCTCGGGGCACACTATCCAGCCTGTTTTCAATGTCTCCCTATTACAACGCAGCTGAGAATCTGTATCAGGCTTCTCCAGAGCTTGCTGTTGAGCTGTCATTGGAATCAACTGTGTAGGAATAGTGAGACATGGAAAACTAGACTGATTTGTTAAAAAAGTTACACAAAAAGAAGAGTTCCATATTTGTGTTTGTTTATCCAACTGTTCCTCAGTTTGCAAGTTACTTCCTGGTTCATGGAGGATGGTGAACAGATGGATCATGATATAAATTAGACATTATATTATGTCATTTAACCACCAATGCAAACTCTACTTAGGTGATTTAACAAAATGCCCGTGGCAAAATTACCCTCATCACCCTCTTTCTAATCCCTTGCCTCTTTTCCACATTTGCCAAAACGAGATACATTTGCAAAGAGTTTTGCAGGCTTTGTGATGACAATCATGGCTCACCTGTTTGGTCATGTGAATTCACAAGGTGAGACGTGATTGGTCTTGAGCAAATGGATGTCATCTTCACCGGACAGCAAGTGGCAAAATGGCCGCCCCCTGAGATGGATAAAAGTGGCTGGATTATAACTCATATTCAACAACAAACGTAATATTAATCACAATGATATGTTTACACTAGACAACATATTGTACAGAAATACTTTTTGGGTTGACTGAGGATGAGCACAATAGAAAATGGATGACTGGACACATTTATTAGCGTTAGCTTGTGTTAAGTGGCAAAGAAACACAGTTACCTTACCAATAGTTTTGCAGGGATGGTTCCCTCTTTAATAAAATTAGTCCACAAAATACCACAGCTTAGCTGACTGTGTATAGCTGTCAGTGCTGTTTAAAAAAAAAAAATATATATATATATATATATATATATATATATATATATATATTTTTTTTTTTTTTCATACCTTGACAGTAAGGGTGCAACACTAAGCATATGTTTGGTTCAAACGGCACTGCTGGCATAGCTGCACATTTTTCCTATCCTATGTTGTATTGTTAAATGCTTCTCTGAAATATATACTTTTTTTTTTTTTTACAGTTTTTTTCCCCCTTTCTTTCAGCTTCTTTAAAAAAAATTGCTCCAACTGGGACAAAAAAAAGTTGTTTAAATTAGAAGCAGCACATACCTTTGAAAATTGGGGAAGCTAATGAGCTCTTTGCATATAAAAGTAACAGCAGTCAGACCCACCACTGATTCTGTTGCCATCTCGCTTTGCACTTGGCAGCTTATCCAAGGATACAGAGAGGGCTTCACACTGTTGCATTGTGGGTCAGAGTGCAGCCAGTTAGAGCCTAATATGTTTTGACAGGACCGAAATTGAGTCCACTTGTGTTTTATTGCTCAATATTCCAAGCACTCTTTCATCCGATAAGAGAGAAACCTGCAAATCTAGTTTATATTGTATCAATATCCAGGTTTGTTGAATAAAGATGTGACTTTAAAGTGGCAAATGTGGACCTTTTGTAAAATAACTGCCCCAAAAAGAACTCTTAAGATATTAAGATGCATTTGAAAGGCATATTAGGCGATAGGAGGAAAATAAAAACATATTTAGAAAACATGTTGCAAATCATGACATTGCATTTGGGACACATGAGCTGTAACCCACCTATCAGATTAAGTGAGATAACGATGTAATAAATCTTTAAATTAAGATTTGACAAACTTGGACTAACATCAGAAGAACCCAGATTCTTATGGAGCCATATGTTTGAGCAACAATATTGACACAACACAGATTAACAATTGCGTAGCAACGCATGTATTGCTATATTTTTTAAAAAATGGTATGAAAAATAATGAATTAAAAGGAAATTGTGCGCACCAAAAAAAAAAGCTCAGTCCTTTTAAACTCAAATCTGTTGGGGCCTTTTCTAAACATTTAAAGTTCACTTGTTCTGTGTGACTGTCTGTCACATGCAAGAGTAGGCTAAATCCAAAAGATGTATGAAATGTTTGTCCTACCTCGACCAACCGTCCATTAGGGAATATGAAGTTGTTTTTTCTCCTTGAAGGTTCTTGGGTTAGCTCGCCATCCAGATGTGATCCATAATCGTGTACTGGTCCTTAGAGTCGTCCATACCCCCCCAAAAACAAAAAAACCTGACCGTTGCAGTAAGCCTTGATGACTGGGCGCCGTCGAATGCTCTCACCACGTACAACAAAGAAAAATGGGGTGGGGGTGGGGGGGACTCTCTAGTATATGCAGTATTAACTCCGGTCCAACCAGCGTTTGGACTCGCCACTGCTCAAAACAGTATTTACTAACTGTAAGTAACAGCAAGCAGGTCTCAAATTTATTTTACCACCAAAACTTTCTGCTTATGTCACTGCTTCACCTCCTCGTAACCGTGTCACGTAAACTCGCGAGGTAAAAGAGGAAGTACTAAGGCGGAAGCACCCTTAAACTGACCTCTCAATTCATAGACTGAATGTGACCTATGCTGCTTTTGATTCGTTGAGGGCAAGGGGCCTTCAAATGCACTTGTGAAAAAAAATAAAATAATACAAATGCAAATACAATCATTATCTTTCTCTTTTCTGTTTGTTTTATTAAACACAAATGTTATTTCTTTATAACTCTATTTTCTCGGTCTACAAAAGTAGTTATTTTTTCTTAACTTAAATTTGTACCTGTGTTACATAAGGGTTAAGTCCTTTTTGGTAATAATTGTTTGAAAAATATAACTTCAGGGGTGGGGGCTGGCGAGGCTGATGGTTGACAAATTATGCAGGCTGGAGAAATAAGTGGGTATGTAGCAAGGCCTTTCCAAAGTAATGTTAGCATAATGCTAGTGTTCCACTCAAGATGAGATTGACAGACACTTGGTCCTCTTTATTACAAGATAGTGTTGCTATCATTTTCAAGGTGCTATTTCAAAACAACATAAAAGAGGCCCTGAAATGTTATTGTCTCACTGTGCATGCTGTAGGCCGTAATCAATGTGGAGAGATGGATGTCATGATGAGTGGTCCTCGTGCACCCTCTGCGCAACATGAGCATGCTTTGCTGAGAAGTTTGCTGCTGGTGTCTCATACAGTACAACACTGCAGCTAAAATAATGTAGCTGCTTGTTTGGCTAACCTTTGACAATCTGCTCCACTCACACAATGGAAGAAATACAAAACTAAAATGTGTAGCATGTGAAGAGTTCCAAAAGAAAAATCTAAATCTGGTAAGCTGGATATTTTATATGGGAATAAACGAATGTTGTGTTACCTCATAGAGTGCCTGGGGTTATATAAAACGATGCAGCATTTCAAATTTTCCTTAGCCAATCATCCCATAAGGCTTTTAAAAAATGTACTCCCATATTCTGGTTGGACAAGAGCCGTTACGCAATAATGCACACAACACATTAGGTCCACAACTATATACTGTTATAGAGTGTGGTAGATTTATTTTTATAAAGATCACATGGGCTGGTAGAGATGGTGGAGTCAGTGACAGAAAATGAGGAGAACCAGAGGATGGAGATGGAGAGGGGAGGACGGAGTGAATGGAGCAAAAAGGAAGCAAAAAGGGGATGTCGAGACGAGGGAGGAAAGACAGATGCATCAAGAAAGGTGTGACAGGATGAGTTCAGTGGAGAGCAACAGCCGTATCAATTTAGAAGACGCATTGTGGAAGCGTGTGGATGCAGGCTGGGAAGAAATCTGCGATGCAGAAAATGAAGGGAAGGAAAGCAACAAATGCAAATGAAGAGGTTTAGCTGATGAGAGCAGTGGGAGTTGAATGAGATGGAGTTCGAGGTTGGGAATGGCGGGAGGGCACACATTAAACGGTGCTTCTCAGCTGTCAAAAATCATGACAACTGGAAGGCGTGCCTGAAAGAACAGAATGCACTTTGAGCCCCCCCCCCCCCACACCCCCCGCCACAAAAAAAAAGAATAGTACTTTGTCTTTATTTTTTAAAGTGCTTTTTCCCATTCATTTAAAAAACTATTTTTTTCAAAATGTCTAATATAGCCGTGTAAGCTTTAGGAACTTTTAAGTGCAATATTCTTATTTTTACATGGTTCATGTGTAAAATAACAAGGTATTAATGGCTTCAAGTTGTGTTCCTCTATTCTAAACAGATAATTTTGACATTTTGAGTTGAATGTTTTTCTTTTTTTAATAGGCAAAAATGTTTTATGAAATAAATGATGACAAAGTTCTATTTATCTTTAAAATAATACAATAATATATATAAAATATAATATATAATATATAAATAAAATAATAATAATGAAAAGACTTCAATCTGGAATTTAAGGCACTTCCCTGTCTTTTAACATGGAGAGTGAGTTACAAAGTAGCCTTGGTCCAGAATATTGAAAAATAATTAAAGTAAGCTGTCAAACTTACTTATCAGCCGGCAGCCAGACATTCAGACAGTCATCGTTGGTCATGCTAACAGGTAGCCGCTAGCCACTTACGTCGGAGACTTCTGCCGTGTCATACAATGACAGCGTAGTTAATTAGCGTTTTTTTAGCGCCCTAAATTAGCGATTGGATGTGTGTTCGGGATAGCTTTGTGTTGATGTTGGTCAATGTCAGTCAACTACGATAAAAAGGGAAGTCAAGCTAGCCATCACGCAACGACGTGGGCAAACTTCAAAGTAAAAGTGTACTAAGGCTATTTGCTTTGCCGTCAATGTAAGCACTGCACGCAATAATCACAAGGTGCGTTTCCATTACCCTCTTTTGCGCAAAAGCCAAGTTGCTCAAAAGCAAGCTGGTAATGGAAACACATGATTTTCGAAAACAACTCTCAAATATCGCAAAAAATATAGTTTTTACGCTCTCATGAGGTGGCTTTTGAGACGTCTCGAAATAGAAGTATTTCACAAAAGTGTCATGGAAACACTTTTTGCGCATTCCCTGTAGTCATGTGACCCCCGGCCCGGTCACGGAGGAAAGGAAGTAGGGAGTACGGGGCCACTCGCTTTCATGTCGGAGCAACCCTCGGGAGGGGATAACAAGTCTTTTTAAGCCCGAAGCGATTCAGTTATGGAGCCAATAAGCCGCTGTTCAGCGCACGTCCCATATCGCTGCATGAGAAATGGCCGTTGCCGCTGGCAACGAGCAGACGAGCAACATACGGCGCATGTCGTCGTTGAAATCCATCCGTCCGCACCATAACACGAGTTATAAGCAGACTCACCAATACCAAATGTCCGAACCCGTCCGATGAGGGGTGGGAGATGTTTTTAAAGTAATATTAACAACTCCGGGCGTCTATCTTTCGTAATCATGAGCACCTCCTACAGAACTGCGAGATGGGACATTACAAGAATTGCGCCTCAAAGTGTCCGCGGAAATGCTCCCACACTGTCAGTCAAGTAGAGCGCTTACGTGAAAATGTGGTAAATCTAATACATGAATGGGGCAGAGTAAGAGTAGCGTTTCTTCTTCACACATCTACTCAAGTAAAAGTAAAAAGTATTGTGTGGTAAAACTACTCTTAGAAGTAAAATGTTTTCAAAAAGTTACTCAAGTAAATGTAACGGAGTAAATGTAACTACCCACCTCTGAAAAAGAGAAGCTACCCGGATAAAAGGACAGTCAAGGATCAACATTGGCCCGACTTTCACTCGCTGGCGTGAGCTAAAAAAAACGACGCAATGCTCTTGTCCTCGTGGCATAACATTACTGCTTTTACCCATGTGGCAGCGCCATCATCAACTTAAACTGAAAGTTCCTTAGAGTTGCTATAAGCCCGTATCCCACTGAGGGGTGAAGGTTTGCAAAGCTAGAGAATGTTAATTTCTTGTAGGACTTAGTTAAAGGTCACAACATTCACTAAAAGTTTGCAAACAGTTTTAATAGTTTTTCTTGTTTGCAAGGAAATTTTGAACTGTCTAGTCATTGTGAACGTTTGCGAACCTTGTACGAACTCTGACGGGAGCGTAATTGTATACCTTTAGCAACACCTGCAAATGTCTGCCCCTCATTGGGATACGGGCTTAGTAAATCAGACCTGTATAGGTTAAGAGTTAAAAGCTATGTCAGTCTTTCTGTCAGTTATGTCCTTGTTGTCCTTTCTTCATGCAGTTGCATGTTGTGTCCAGCAAGGGACTTTCATCTTGGGCAAGCATTGTGGGAAATAAAGCACAGCCAGGCACTGTTGAGCTGCGGAGACAAAATACCAGCATGTGCAAAAAAATCCAGTTGTTATGCGCAGAGTGAGACAATCATTTGCACTTTCTGTCACACTGTGAAGCAAATTACTGACATAGTACATCAACCTGTTCCTGCTTCACTCATTAGCACTATTGAGGTGAGAAAGACGATCCAGACGACGAGAAAGACAAAGAATTATGACAGGATTTCAGAATGTATCCATGAGCACAAATTGGTTTGACCTTAACTGTAAAAGACTCTCATGACAAAATGTGATCAGTGCATGGGTGCAAGGGCATTGCGATTATTTCATAAGTGTGAGGAAAGGGCAGATAGTTCAGCATTTTTGCTCCTCTCTCCATATCGGCAAAAGAAGTAACTAACAAAAACTTTCAAACACTCGTTAAAGTAAAAACAATAATAGTAAAGCATACATAGCTAGATAATTGAGTGTCTAATGGGGGGTGGGGGGTGGGGCAGTGTCCCCCTCAGTCCTCATCTCCATACCTGTTTGTGTGTGTATGCGAGTGTTGATATTCCACATATTGGCAGACCTTCCTCCCTGTCACCACTTAAGATGACAAGAAGTGACACTCGCATGCTCGGCTGTCCGATTGTTCGCCAAGATGAGATCAATGTGCACATGGTCATGCCCTCCAGCACAATGTTTTGACAAGGAGGATCGGCCAGGTGACCTGCGCGCACCCACACGCTTTGTTGACAGATGTACGTGAGTGTCAACCAATCCCTGGCAAATAACACTCCCCACTTCCTGTTGAATGCAATTGATTTGACACCCTATATTGTGAGGCTGAGTGTTTTCATTTCTGGGAATGTAGATAAGTGTCAAATCCGTAGGCCTTATTGATGCATATACACCCATATTCAATACCACTTTATGCTCCATTCCAGCAAACTTTGGGTGAAAGGCGGGATGACTGATCACCCGCAGCCAATCACAGGACTGACACAGAGAGGCACACGAGCTTTTATGACCACATAGATTTCTTAATAAGCCAACTGTATGCATTGAAGACAATTTGCAATATTTAATAAACATAACTAAAGGAATACTGTAATGGCACATGAATGTCATGGTTTAGTTCACATTAAGTATGGCAAGGTAGCAAAATGCAAAATCATAAAACTGTTTATTTTCTGTCTAAAGGGAAAAAATGTTATGCCATTTTTAATAACATTACAAAATCTAGGGCAGTGATCTGCAACACGTGGCTCTGGAGCCACATGTGGCTCCCTGTGGATCTCTAAAAATAATTTGCAGAAATTAATATTGTTTTACATATATTTAATATATATATTTTTCTTTAAATTAATTCATGATTTAGATTTTTTTTTTAAAGAAGAATTAAACATTTAAAAAAAAAATGTCAGAGTCCAAATTTGGAAGTTGTCAAAAAAAGAGAGACGGACAGTCGATGAAAAAGTTTTAAATTACTTAAAAATGTCCAAAAGGTGACCATAAAATGTCAAAAAGAGGACGAGGAAAGCAGAAAATTACCACAAAATGTACATGAAATTGCAAAAAATGTCAGCCAATTGAATAAAAAAGGCAGGGAAAAAGATAAAAAAAATGAAATATAAAATGTCCACAAAATTGCCCAAAAGTCAGAAAATGTATTTAAGAAAAGTCGGGAAAGAAAACGTTCAAAAAGTAACTATAAAATCCAAAAACAAAAGAAGAAATCCCCCAATTTACAATAAAATACCCACAAAATTGCCAGAAATGTTAGAAAATGTATATAACTAAGGCAGGGGGGAAAAGAAAAAAAAGCCATAAAATGTCCAACAAAAAGAAGAAGATAGGCAGAAAATAACCATAGTATATCCATAAAATTGCCAAAAATTTCAGGAATTTGACAGAAAGGCCAAAAAGTCTAAAAATTTATGAAAAATGAAGTCTAAAAAAATATATATATTTAAAATACGTAAAATAAAAGAAATTCAAAAAGTGAAAGGTAGAAGAAAAGGAATCGTTACGTATTGGATGCTGCATATTTTTCTGTTCTGGCACAGCTCTAACTAGCTCTTGTGCCCTCAGTGTATTAGACTAAAACTAACACACTGTTTCCATCATCACAATCTTCAAATGTTTTGCGGCTCCAAACAGATTTTTTATTAATTATTTGGCCTAAAATGGCTCCTTTGACAGGTTCCCTGATCCAAGGTGTATGTAACATCAGTGTTGGCGGGCTCCCCTTTGGCCTACCAGTACTTGCAAGAGCTAATTTCAGCAAAACAAAAAAGGTTGTGTAAAGCGTGCTATAATTTAGATCCATGGGCTAAGCTCATCACAAGCACATTTTTATCACACCTGGGATTTGTTTTAATTGTTAAGGAAAATGCAGCAACAATATGTCTCTGTTATTGCTGCTTTACTCTTCATCAGCTGTCCCCCCTCACAAAGTTTGGTTCTTTTTAAATGGTCACAGGATCTTCATGTGTTGTTTAAGACGGAGACTTGTTTAACATCACAACAGTCCGTTAGGCTTCGCAAAACTTAGACGCGCACATCTCATGTTGCGCTCAATTAGTCTCCCTGAATATTTTTACCTTCGTCTCTGTGGGCTGTGTTTAGAAAACAAATACGAATTTGCATGCTGGCATTTGCTAATTGGGTCACCCTCAGAACCAGGAGCAGCATGGAGTCGAGTGGAGGTGCGATGATGAGGCTTTTGAGATACACAAACGATCTTATCAGAGGATGACATCCATTTTACAGTTTTATCTCTGAGGAAAAGAGGAAAATTACACGCACAAGTGTTATTCATGTGAATTAATAACTTTCATATGTATGCTCATAACTGAACTGGAGAAACCGGTCATGTCTTAAATGACTGATCATTTGGTCATCTAACCCCCCAATTCCAACCCGCAATGCTGAGGAGAAGAAGTCTTTTGGTATAAGTTTCAGGGTGGACACTGAGCTGGTTAAGTTTATTTGAAAAAATATATATTATAATAATAATTTGTATTTCCGATCTCATAAACCTGATGCAATAAGACACTTGACCAACAGAGTATATACTCAAAATATATTTATTAATCTTAAAACATGAGCCAAATGCAACATATGAACTAAAGATGAGGTGAGGATGAAGAGAGGAGAAGAGAAAGAAGATGACGGAGAAGGCAGAATATCCCATTTATAATATTTTCCGAGACTGTGTAACAAGCAAATGAGCCCGGACAAACACAACCTGACCACAATATCAAATGAAAAACTGCTTTCTGAAAGCAGTTGACCCTCAAATTACCAAATTCAAAACAGTCACTCAAAGCCCAACAATATAGCATAGCCTTAAATGGCTACAGCTACAGTACAATGCCATGGTGGTACTGATGTGTTGTTGTTTTCAATGTGCATGCACAAGTCCATTTGACTCAAACTAAATATAGAACCTGGACGGCATGGAGAAAACTAAATATTTGAAGGAAATTAAAAACTTTATTTTGGGTCCTTTGGATGTATATTTAGTTCCGTACAAATAAAAAAGAATGTCTGTCAATGCAAAATAAATGTTTTTCACAATCAAATCAATAACTTGATCCTGTTTTGAATGGGAATTATTATTTTCAATGAACAACTGCATGTAAAAAAATTTTACAGTGCGCACAAAATGCTTTCAGAAGCAAAAAATAAATAATGAAATTTAACAATAATATTTGTATGGGTCTAAGGACAGGCCTCCGTCCACATTGTGCCTGCATGCACAACAACTTTGGACACCTCTGATAATGTCCACATGCATTTGTATTGATGTTCATCATGAGCATTCCTCGTTAGAAATGCACCCATGGGAATTAATGGCTTGGTGCTAGGGAAGTCTCTAATTGCCATATACAGCCCTTGTGATCCTTTTATCTTCCCAGATTGAGCTCTCAATTGCACTCATTCTTTACAGAGGTGATTGGCACCGCATAGCACACACGGATAGCTTCGGCTGGCTTACTGCTCCTGTCCTGTCCTGTCCTCTATCAATCCTATTTTAAAACCTGCACCATCCCTTCCACACAAGCCAGCAATGTGTTACCAGTCCACATACAGATACAATCCAACTCCATTGTTACAGTTTTTTTTTCAGAATTTGGCTCATTGTGTCCAAACTCTACACACAAACAAATAAGACACAATACAAGGAAATAAACTATTCACATCTATGTCAAATTGAAACTCTGCTATCAAAACTTAGCAATCCTTTGTCAAAATGTCATTCTGATGACAAAACAATACCCACTTGCATCATATGAATATGCTCTCAGATCAGCACCACCACACTAGTCTACTTTATATAAAACAACAGTTTGTTGTTTTTACTTTTTTTTATTTTTTTTTATTAACTTCCACAGAAGGCACTTTTTCCACAACAACCAAAAGCTGAAATACTCAATATAAAATCATTACTTTACAATAGTGTATTTTCCCGTGGAATCAATTCAGTTAAAGCAAAATTGGAGAGAAAAAAACTGCACTACTGTAAACACAGGAAAACACAATTGTGTGCAAGTGGACTTATGGATCCTGCCTTCTTTTGGGGTCTGGCCACAGAATCTCATCAACATCACAAACAATGTCTTCTCTAACCTAACATTGGGGGAAATATGCACTTGTGTGCCAAAACCATCCCTGGATTGACCTTACCTCAATGTCTCCAAAGGCCCGATCCATTGCCTGCAGAAGAGGCATACGGACAGGCATGTGGTCATATACATGCCATATCCAAGCAGAAAATGATTCTATAAGATTTAAAAATGGTGACTAAGGGGGCAAGTACACAACCCCATATTGATGGTTGGTGAACCATTTCTGGACCAGAGCAGCCCGATGGAAACTAATATTATCCCAGACAACAACAAAACCTGGACTGCTCTGGTCCGTCCTGTACCACTGCATCATGAAGTGCATCTAGAAATGTAATTACTGTATGTGTTGTGCATTGAAGGGACCCAGTTTGGCATGATGGTGCAGTGCACAATGTAATATTTCCCCCACGCTGCACCGGGACATTCACAATTGCCCGTTGGCCAATTATATCTAAATCCTGTCATCTGTTTTTGCTGGGGTTGAATCCAGCCTCGTCAATGTAAATGCATTCATGCGACTGGGAGCTCCATCCATGTCTAAAATTCTCTGTAACAAAAAATGTATATTGTCGATGGCTTTATTCAACACACACGACAACATTTTTCTGAATGTATTTATGTGGTCTATGCTTGCAAAGTTCTCAAAAAGTTCTTCAATTAAACAATCTGTGTTATATTTTGAATAGATGTGTTTTCTCAATGGTGCCTTGAGATTTCATTTTTGAACTAAGTGTCTTATGTATGAAATATTGTGTAGTGTACAAGAGCAAGTATGTTACAAAAAGGAGCAGGTGTGTTGCAGAATGTTTAAGGTATGGTCACACGTTAAGGTATTGTGACAACAACTTCAAGTTATGTTACTTTGGTTGAAGCATGTGTCTATAGTGTTCAAGCAATGGGCAGAAACTGTAATGCTACGTGACCTAGCTGCTAAACAGGACAGGTTTAAAAAAATATATATATATATAAAACAGTACAGCGCTGTCATGAGTCTGTTCATGATGCAACAAATATTGCTGCAGGACAAGATAAATGGTAAATAGTGGTGCCCAAAGCACTTTGCAAAGCCTCATTCACCCATTCCTGTACACATTGATACCTTAATGGGCGGCTGCTGACACACAAGGTAATGCCGGGCCCACTGAGAGCAAATTAGGGTCCAGTGTCTTGCCCAAGGGCACTTCAACAGCGGACAGTTGGATCTGGGATTCAAACCAGTGACTCTTTGGGTAGGCCTATTGTTTGAACTGCTGAGCCACAGCTGCACTATGTCAGAAAGGGAAATGATTATGTCACACCTGACCAGTTAATTAACTAATTCATGAAGATATTTATGTATGTTTGCGTGTACAGTATTTGTGCACGCTGTATTTGGTGAATTACAGCAATTTTCCTTTCCCACTGGATCCCTCAATGTAGCAGTGCAAGTGTCTAAACATATGACTGTCTCCTCTCCAAAGAGAAGGTGGGTTAATTGTGTTTGTGCGTATGTGTGTGTGTTTAAGCAGCCTTTTGGATTTTATAGCTAATTTCTGTGAGAGGTGCTTGGTCACGTGATAAAGCATGCAGTAAATTGTGCTCAAGCCTGTTGCTGTTCTTTTGTGCACTATGTCGATCTGAATATTGCATAAGGGCAATTGAAAGTAAACACACACACACTGTTTGAATGACAAGCATGGAAAATGCAAGTGTGCTGCCCAGTAATTCACATTGATGGATGAGTAATCAACTAATGATGCTTGCGAGGAAGCACAATCGTAAAACAGGAGAAGGGGAAGCAAAAATGATGCAAGAAATACAGTAAAGAAGGACAAAAGGTGATGCATACAAGTGATACATACACATGGCACAAAATGGTCTCTTTTCGTGTGTGACGTTTTGAAAGTATTCTACAAATAAAGTTGAGTTTTTTTCTGTAACTGTAATGGCACACAGTTATCCTTAAGTAACCTGCGTAACACAGTGAATGGAAAATAACCATGGTTTGATATGTCCTCATGTAACCTCTTATATAAGGCTGAACTGTTGTAAAGCATAAGGACGGAATCGAGCCTGGGAACTCTTAAGTTAAATGCCTTGTTTATACTGTAGTCCTTCCTGTTTCGAAAACATGTTTTCGAGGCAGGACACCTGCAGTCCTCCCTATTTCGGGGACATGTTTTCGAAGCAGGACACGACTCATACGGAGGGTGCCTGGGAGAGGGCTTGGCCAGACCGGCTTCTCACCCTCATCCCTACTTGTTAAAGAATAAAAGACGGAGCGGCGAGCGGTTCGGGTAGAGTCAGCTGAGGGAAGCGTACGTTCGCCCAGCCGTTAAGCAGCTCGTTCTACCCGGACCGTCGGCTCTCCGGTCTAGTGTCAAGGTAAGCGCTAATGTGATTATATTATGCTGCTTAGCGTTGAAGTGTGTTGATTGCTGTTTGCGGGGAATAAAGGACACAATTATTCTAGCACAGTATATCAGTCTCTGTGTATTCATTGTTGCCGCCGATCACTCACGATCCTGCATAAAAATATAAAAGTGAAGTAGTGTTTTCCACAAAACACACAGGTATTCCATTATTACACAAGCTCGATATTAAAGACCCTGATATATATTCAAAATGTTTAACAAAGATACTATATCAATTCTTAAGACACAGAGTGAGTGTATGTGTGCTCACCCAAGCAGGTTTTTGCCGTATTAGGATCTCATGTAATTAGAGAAGGTTATGTTCTGGGAAGCCATGTAAGTGTATCCTTGTCTTTTGAGGACAGATATCAGTTCAATTCGGAGCGTATGGTACGTATCATATGTAGCAAATGTGCTCAAAAGTGGCCCTCTGGCATCTCGGTGTCTGATGACAGACGTCCAGTTGATGCCATCTCCAGTCGGCACACTGGTGTCATTTTTTTGTACATGAGAAAAACCTGATCGACATCAGCTGATCAACAATAAAATCTTTTCCGACCAATTTAAAGGCATCTCAGCGTTTCCTTTCATCACTAACCAGCTGATCTGGTGAGCTATCCATTCCACTAGACTCCGCAAAGGGAATCTTCATGTAAAAGATGATACTCCAGCATGGCGCAGCACGGTCTGCTAAATTCCCAAACCCAGCCCCGGCATGAAAATCAAGATTGAATATAGAGAATTTTAAGTTTGGTAAGAAAGCAAACCTCTTTTCTTTGATTGTATTTTAACCACTTTAATTAACTGGTAGGCTATGGTAAGAAGGGAATTAAAACAATTACAGACTAAAGGCAAAAAAACAAACAAATAAAACGTTTTAAACAAAAGGACCAAAGTCAATTGAAAGATGCTTCAATTTGTTTGTTGTTGATCATGTGGTCGTAAGAAATACAAAGTTGTAAGCTGTTGTAAGAAGAAGAGGGAATGCCTCACAGTGGTGAAAATGGCCTTGTCCCAACTTTTTGGAGATTTGTTGACACCATGAAATTTAAAATCAAATTAGTTTTCCCTTAAAATTATACATTTTGTCGGTTTAAACTTTTGACCTGTTCTCTATGTTCTATTCTGAATAAAATATCGAAATTTGGCACTTCTACATAATTGCATTCATTTTGTGTCCCAACTTTTTTGGAATTGGATTTGTATTTTGTATGCTCTAATTCAAAGGGCTTAGCTTTATTTGTTGAGATGCAACATTTTTTAGTTTGTTTTTTACGTTTCTTCCAGTCGAGAGAAAAATCGCTTACCTTGCTGAAAGTTTCAGCTTTCACTTCAGTCTTTGTCAGAGCTGTAGCCTGTCACCGCTCCCTTGTGTTATGTGTCTAAAAACAGCTGATTGGATCGTAAAGCTTCAAAATAAAGTTCCCGACCAGAACAAGTCTGTGCTTCACCCACCCGCCGCCACTGTAAGAGGATGGTGATGTTTCGGGTCAGGGAACATTATTTTGAAGGTCAACCCAACCCAATCATCCCTTTTCATTGTCTATTAGTCTATTGACCAGCTGCAGTGGTAAACATGGATAGATTAGTGTTATTAATTAAGATATTGATATTAAAATGTAATTAAATATACTTATACTGATATAGACTGTTGTGAAAAAAATTGTCTGTTGTTTTGGGACCTTGATCTTGAACAGTCTAGTCTGATTTGGTCATGCAAGTCTGTTTGTTTATTGCTGAGCTTCTAAATTTCTCCCATTCCTTCCCTTCCTCAGCGTCCTTTATGTGATTCATAGCTAACGGGAAAGACAAAAGCACACACATTCACAATCAGCTATGACCTTTACTGATGTGTTGGAAGATGGCCCAAGCCTTCGCGGCTAGGTGCTTCTCCTTGATTATAAGGGAAATATGTGCAGGCAAGGACATGGGGTGGACCACAATCTCGTCTTGATTATTCTTTTTCAGCAAACGCATCAAGTTATTTTAAAGAAACAATAACATAGCTGATGTTCAAAATGATTGCTACATGCCAAAGTACACGGCTGTTTGTGACTGACTTTGTGAAACAGCACAAATAGAAGTTTAGACGAGCCTCTTTGTTGCTTCAGAGAATGGTCCGGACAAGGTCCAACCCAGCTCTGTACGCACCCGACCAACCTGGGTTACTCCCACAGGTGGTGAGTCCATGGAACGAGGAGACCACATTTCTTCAACAGACCTTGTCATTTTGTCCAGTTAGCCTCCCTTTTTCTTTCTTTCTTTCTTTCTTTCTTTCTTTGCAGTTACTGCCATGTCAGCAGCAATCACGCATAAACGTTTGAATTGACTTCCGTCTTTATAACGAATGGAGAAAGGAGGAAGTGATGTATGCCTTAAAGCAGTCGACATTTCTATTTTGTGTGTGTGACAGGGTTCCTGCCATCCTCCTCAGAGTTGCTTAGTGCCAGTAATAGCGATACAGACCCCCTCAGGCCATTACAAATTTGCCATCCAAATAGGTGTAAGTCGATGTTTCATCAGAAGAGTTATGAAATGAAAATGTTTTTAAAGTTTGTAAAGTTCCTAAGTGATGCTTTAATTTATAGGACTTAGCTCCCAAGCACTCAGGGGCAAGGTCTCAAACACTTTAACAGCTTGGATGACTTTTTATCCTTTCATTTGCACATACAACGGGTGTCAAGGACAGCGTTTTATTTACTAGTGGATTATCAAAAAAATATATATATTTTTCGTTTCCTGCCATTTGCTGATGCCGAAACAGTAATTCATTTTTGGATTATGGCAACTCCTTGCCAACAGGTTGCGTGGCCCGAACAAGTCAAGTAAATATAGTCCTCACCAGAACCGAGAGAACTGATTTTTTTTTTCTCTCACTGCACTGGCTTCACATACAATTCTGAATTAATTTAAAAATCCTCCTCCTCAGATACAAATCCCTGACCAGGCACCATTGTAGCTTAAGGAGCTTGTGGCGTCTCATCAATTGAGTAGAAAACTATGCTCCCAGAGCGGAGGATTGACTTTTAGCTAGCAGGTCTTTCTCTTGTGGAACCATCTTTCTCTTCAAGAGTAAAGTTTTAAAAAAAATTCCTTCATGGCTCGAGTTTATAGCAACTCATCTCTGCTATAGGCTCCGGTATATTTCAAAATAAAACCGTTGGCGAACTCATTTTTTTGGGAGGGAAGCTATCTAACTACATAGCATGACATGAGTCGGACATTTAAGACAAAAATCAAGCGCAGAATAAATTAAACATGACAAAATAACACTATTTAAACACAAAACATACACACCCATGGTAGAAGAGTCATGGTAGAAGTCCCAGAAATAATGTCCAAAAGCATATGGATGTGACAACAGGCAAGTGTTGCTATTGTTTACCAATAGGACTCTATATACACGGTTGTTATCGCGTGAACTCAACTCACCAGTGTGAACCCCCGTGATCTTGTGGTCTGGCGGGTGCAGATTTCCAGACACGGACAACTCACGCAACACACGCGGACGCCATACAGAAAATGCACCGCATTCATTCCGCAGTCAGTGTGAATTGGGCGTCAAGTATGCTAGGCCTAGACGGGTGATCTCCCTCGATGCACTTCCATTCTATTTTTTTTCTTTATCCTTCTCACCTCTTTATCTAAACCCTATAAAGCCTGAATCATGAAATATATGAGAGAAAATTAAGATTTTTTTAGTAAATAGAGTATTCATAGGTCCTTTTGCACAAACAAACCAAAAAACTTTTTGGAAAATCATCTTCCACTTTGTGTCATATTTGATACATCCGGTCACAATGCTTTAAATTCATACATTTATCGCTGTCAAAATAATAAACAGACATATCAAACATACTAGTACAGACGCTCCCCAACTTAGGAACGAGTTACGTTCCGAGCGATCGTTCGTAAGGTGAATTTGTTCGTAAGTTGCTTCAGTGCTATATTTTGTATTATAATTTATGTTTAAAGAGAATACTTACAGTACTGTACTACGTATGTTAGAGAGAGAGAGCGAGAGACACACACAGTATGTACATGTACGTAATGAGATAAATAAAATGAAGTTTAACTTACTTTTGGAAGATGTACTCGATGCTTAAGGATTTGATGGAGGAGGAGGAAGAGGAGGATTTTATATCATGAGAGGTTCTTCGTCGTCGCTGGAATCGGCTTCAGAAGTTACTTCCTCCTCCGTAACTTCAATGTAGGAAGAAGTTGAGGGTCGAGGAGAAGACGATGAGGGTTGATGAGTATCTTCCTTGGAGGATTTACTAGAAATTGGCCGAAAGAAGCGATCTAACGACGATTGCACAGTTTTCTTCTTTTTTCATCATAAATGATGCGGTAGCACTGTATGGCATCATTCAATTGATTTGCAACCTTTGTGCAACGTTCAATATTTGGGTCTTGCTGCTCGAAGAGTGCGATGGCTTTATCTATGAGCGACAGGCGTTTCTTCTTCTTCCTCCTCCTCGACACGTTGCTGAGCCTCCAATGCTGGGTGAGCTTTCACAGCGCCAAGCGTCGGTATTAGCGGCGGAAAGAAGCACTACAGTACTCGGAAAAAGGTGCGCAATACAAAATCCAACTTACAGCATCTCTTTCCGAACATTTTTTGACATGCGCGCATTTGCGCAGACATGTTCATATGTACCGTTGTTCGTAACTCGAATGTTCGTAAGTAGGGGAGCGTCTGTATTTCCAAAAATCAGAAAGAACATTTCCCACCATTAATAAGTATAGGTGTCTCTCCTTTCTCAATTGGAAAAGCCATCAGCCGGGTGATACTGCCCTCTAATGGATTATCCATACAATGCATGTGTCAGATCATATACGTCAGGGTTTTAATGGGTTAAAAAAATATTAGACTCACTAAATCGAGGGCTCAAAATGTCTTGTGTAGATTAATATGATATGTTTGGCGTTATAGGTTTAAAATAACATGACTGAAAATTCAATTACTATGGATACAGCTACAGTTAGGTGTGTTGTTATCTAATCACCAGTCATGTAAGATGTTTCTATAACCCATTTCTCTTTGTTTTTATCTCCCCTGCGGCTGGTGCTCACTTCTTCTGGAGGTGCGCTTTCACATTTATCTTCTTGTTATCGGCAGCGGTGAGGTTTGGGACGGTGTTGCTTGGAGTGGATCGTATCACCTTTGTTGCCGTCTTCATGGGGCTGCTACTTCATGGTGACGTGTTAGGGATTGTGCCTGTTGTTCTCTTATCACTCCCCCGGTCACTCAGCACCTTTATCATGTTATCGCACACTGTCTATCTTATGTCTCACAATCTTTTTTCCATTGCCAAATGCTTTTCATGTGGGGTTCAATTGTTTTTCATTCATGTATGAAGCGTGCGGTACTTGAGCTGCTCAATGTGTGTAGTGCCTTGAAATAACTAATGTAAATTGATTAAATGATTATACTCGAATGAATGATGAAGGATATTGATGAATACTTTTATTCATATAATTGTGATTGTTCAAGTCTATGTGAAACTGGTTTGTGCTCATCTTTTAAGTGGTAAAACATTTCTAAGGATGTTTTTCCTACATGGAGGCAAACGATGCTGAGGGTGGATATTATTTCTTCTTGTGTGGGACATTTGTATTTTGTTCTTCTAATATGATTGTTTGCTCCCAGCTTCATGAGAACCACAACAGAGTTGCTTTCCTCTATCACTGTAATTTAATATGTTGGAGGGATTCGGGGATAAACTGTTCATTTTGTGGAATAGATGCTACATTTATAGGACAAAATTATTTCAAATTGGAACAGAGACATTTGCTCATTATGATCCAAAACTGATTCACAATTTGAATTGATGATAACAAACCGTGACAATAAGCACTACTCCATGAAAAGTCAATGATAAAACATCATTTTGTGAAGTGTCTTATTACTTTGAGTCCGCTGTGCTGCAAAATCACAATTTATATCATTTCACTAAATCCCCAAATTATTATCATTATTTTTTTACTGATAGCTTAAGTGTTTTTAACTTGATTAAAAAAATCTCAGCCCACAATGATTTAGACAAACAACACCGCTCCCTTGATTGAGTCCGCTTGAATTATTAATGCAATAATTACTTGCAGTGGATTTTCCTCAATCTCATAAATGTTCAAGTTATCGCGTTACAATAAGGCTACACTTATGAAGGATTTATGAAGTGGTTATTAATGAGGATGTCAAAACTTGATTAAAACTTGTTAGGCTGCTTCGCCATATAATAATTTTTTTAATGACTTTACTGCTTGCCAAATGCTTGCTTCTTTGTCAATTGAATGTAATAGCATCTCAATAATTGTGAGTGAGAAGCATTACAGCAGCAACTCGCTAAACTGTGATCCCGCACCTGTTGAGAATTGTTATTTATACTCAACAAAAATACAAACGCAATTTTTGCTCCCATTTTTTATGAGAGGGACTCAAAGATCTAAAACTTTTTCCACATACACAACATCCCCATTTCTCTCAAATATTGTTCACAAATCAGTCTAAATCTGCAACAGTGAGAACTTCTCCTTTGCCGAGATAATCCATCCCACCTGACAGGTGTGCCATGTAAATCTGGGGGAAACCAGTTCTGACTGGTTTTATGAGTCACTCCCACCCCAATAAAACAACACTGCATCTTTCAGAGTGGACTTTTATTGTGGGCAGTCTAAGGCACACCTGTGCACTAATCATGGTGTTTAATCAGGACCTTGATATGGCACACCTGTGGGGTGGGATGGATTATCTCGGCAAAGGAGAAGAGTTCATATCACAGATTTAAACTGGTTTGTGAACAATATTTGAGAGTAATGGTGGCATTGTGTATGTGGAAGAAGTTTAAGGTCTTTGAGTTCATCTATAAAAAATGGGAGCAAAAACAAGTGTTGCGTTTATATTTTTGTTGAGTATATGATGGATCTTTACTGTTTCATAGAGTTGACTGCTTCATTAATAACCTATTTATATGTGATTCATAAACCCTTACAATGATAATGTTGAAAAGCGGAAAAAAAAAAAAAAGAAGCAAAAAAAGAAAAGTTGCCTGAGCATGAAATGGAATCACATTCTTGTTCTGGGTCCGTATGGCTTGTTGACAATAATAATAAAAGATGATAAACGAACAGCCAGTCTCCCTCAATGTGTTTTACTTGGTTCTACTTTGGTTGCTAACATATTTTTACAATGGCATGAACTCAATAATTATTGTGTTAACCAGTGTCCTGAAAGGTATTGTGTTTAACCTTTAACATTATAGTGTACATTGATTTTTTTTTTTTGTTTGGCTCTGCCATGAAACTTTTTCTTCCATTTTATTGTGTGCCTAATGCTAGTGGGCGATGACACTCGTTAGTGCTGGGATGGAAATGACTGAAATGTCTCACACATACAAACAGTCACAACAGAGTGATGCTCTCTGTCTCATGAGTCGTTCTAAATTTGTCTCATGCTTTATCCTTAATGACGTACAAATTTACACTGACGCAAACAAGACGACAAAAGAAAATGTCAAAAAGTGCACCAAGTGCGAGAGTCATTTGTCATCACTTACAAAGAATGACACACCAGATGGTTTGGTTGACAAATGCATCTGGCGAAGAGCTGATAGAAAGTGTATACAAAAGAACAGGCACTTTCAAAAGCAGGAGCACAAATGAGCGCTTCAGACATTCCTTGGCACACAACAACATCATAATTTACATCAGAGAAATCAGTTTTTCAGCATTTTAGCTGAAACTAAGAAAACCTAACATTTTTTAAAATTCCACGTGTTTCATTCTTTCTAGGTTTTCTCTAATGTGCATGTGTGTTACTTTACCCTGTACTGAGGTTGTCAAGGTTTGACGTGGATGTGGACCCAAGTGCATAGAAGGGGGCCGCATGGAGGCAGAGGTGCTCAAAAAAAAAAAGGTAATTTAATCAAATAAAACAAACAGGGCAAACAAGGTACTTGGTAATTTAACAAAAACAACAAAGTTCAGAAACAAACAATAAACCTAACAACGAACAAAAAACCTGACGTGGCAAGATGAGACGTGAACAACTGCAGGACGTGGGGAAACAACAGGACAAAAAAACAGCAGCATGACAGCAGGAAACGACAATGGTTCGACGCAGACAAAGGGGGGACAAGAGGCTAAGGCCCCGTCCAGACGGAAGCAAAGCCGGCTTCGTTCCTCAAACAAATCTCGTACACACATTTCAAGACTTGCGTGTGTCCAAAAGAAGACGCTGAGGACGTTTAACGGCTGTAATGTATATGCCAAGTCTGGAGTGGCGCTGTAGCGTAGCCACTGGGAGTTAACGGAAAGCGTAGAAGAAGAATCAGCGAAGAAGACAAAGACTTTTTTTTTTTTTTTTTACTTTATTGCAATCTACCGAAAAAAACATGGCTTTCCATGTATCAAAGCAACATGAAAAAGACAAACACAGGAGAAGTAACAATGGCGGGTGTTTCAAGTACAACACCGCTTGTTGAACGTGGGAATAAAGAAGCAAAATATTTTGCTGCAAAAGGATAAGCAAGCTAAGGAGGCTACCCAAAACGACTACGACACGGCTATCCGCCATTGTTGTTGACAGCTGACGGTTTGTGCGCAGTCACGCGGAAATTGGCGCATACGTCTTCAATCTGCGACAATGCGTCGTCATCGAGCTGCGACCATTACGTCATCACTGGAGGAGTATCCTGCATATGGTGCCCACATTGGATCGTACGGGGCGCGTTTTGAAATTTTTCCACTCTGGAGCCCGCTTTCAAAAGTGATCGGTTTCAAGCTCCGAAACCGCGCCATCATGTGGCCGAACGGCCTAAACGGTAAAAAACTTGTGAGGATACATTGAAACTGGCTTTGTGTGGACGGTCTGAATACACACACACTAATTGACACAATGAGACACACCTGGGCAAAGGGTGCTGATTGGTTGACACATGAGGAAGGCAAACACAGGTGGGCATGACAATGCTCGACGAGACTAGGGAAGCACACAAGCACAATATGACAGAAACAGGGTTATGGTTAGGGTTGAGGACAAAATCAAACTAAACCAAAACTAAACCCAAGCCCATGACAGAAGCAAACTAAAAAGTAATTCAAACCCAAACCAAATCATGACAGATGTAATTTTTTTAATTAATAAATTATTTAATAAAACTGCAATAAATCCAGGGTGTACCCCTAATCTTGCCTAAAGTCTGTTAGGGCAGGCTACATCTTACCTGTTTCCCAGATGGAAATAAGCGTTATAAAAAAAAAATTAAAAAAAGCATTTTGGTGTGTGTGTGTGGTGACTGCAAAAACGTGTAGCACCAGTTTATGAGTCCCACCAACTCTGAACATTGGGTCAGAGTGGCTGCAGTTCATCGACCACTCACTAGTACAAAATGAAAAAAGTTGATTGGAATAAAATCAACGATGAAATGAAATAAAACACAAATATAAGTTTGTTTAAAATGAATGAATACTTTTAGCTGACAGGCCTCAAGGAATAGCCATATTTTTTTTGTTTTTTATTTATCTTAAAAATCCCAGTGACCGGCATCACGCCCTTACTGCTCATTTCAAAATTGCAACGTCAACGATAATTACGCTTTTCTACTGACTACACTAGATATGACTACCTACTTACAAGGTGCACTTTTAAAATTTCAGCATCAAGAGCTAGAAAATACAAAAACATAAATTCACACTAAGATTTGGAGATAAGTAAGAACTGTGTGGTCAGTTCACACTCAGAGATTGTGTGAAAATGGCTTTCTGCCTCTGTATGTTAATTCTGCTTCACTGGAACAAGTCTGGTATAGTTTGCTTTTTTTTACCCAGTCAGCTGCAACCCTGAACAAGAAGAGCGGAAATTGAAATGGAAAATACAAAATGGATGGACGGATGAAGAGATATTGCTTCGGTTGTCCAATGAAACTTGAACTCCGTTGGTTCATTGGGGCAAGATGTTTTGTTCCGAACAATTTGGTGTTCAGTCTTTTTTTTTGCCGTTTGTGTTCATTTTTAATAGCAGAGAGGATGAGAAAATAGAATGAGAGGCAGATCCGTATCGAGGACTGTAAGACCTTGAATTGATTTCACACACACACAAACTCACCTCATCAGAGACACGACAGATGCCCGACCCTCCTCCAGTCCTTTCCGTGTCTGCACCGCCGTCTTATCATCCATCTTTCTGAAATCTTTTTGTCTTTCTTCCGCTCGCGACACGTGTCGAATGTGACAGAAAAACACTTTTTTTGTAGATTGTGTTCCAGTCAAGGTTGTCAAAATAGATACTGTTTTTGTCATATTCTCACCTGACAACGAAACAATAAAAACATTTGATTTCTCTGCATCAACCCCATCACACTTCAGCACTGCTACATTGCGACCTCCAAGGTGGAATTCTATATGTTTACATTTTGAGCCAATTTTACCAATTGCAAATAATGGGATTGAAAATCAGGATCAAACAGTCATCATAAAATCTTTAGTAATTGTCCAGGCATTTTTTTTGTTCAGAAACATTATTTCTCATGCAAGTACACCAATAGGTTGACCACTATTATTAATTAACCACTAAAACTAAAGATATTTGATACCACGTTTTTCAGACTGTTACCTGTCTTCTTTTCCTTTCGGCTTTTCCCTTCAGTGGTTGCCACAGCGAATCAGTTGCCTCCATCTAACCCTGTCCTCTACATCTTCTGCTCTCACACCAACTACCTTCACGTCCTCTTTAACTACATCTATAAACTTCCTCTTTGGTCTTCCCCTAGACCTCCTGCCTGGCATTTGGAAACTCAGCATCCTTCTGCCAATATACTCACTATCTCTCCTCTGGACATGTCCAAACCATCTCAGTCTGGCCTCTCTGACTTGATCTCCAAAGCCTCTAACATGTGCTGTCCCTCTGGTGTACTCATTTTTGATTCTATCCAACCTGGTCACTCACAAAGAGAACCTCAGAATCTTCATCTCTGCCACCTCCAGCTCTGCCTCCTGTCTTTTCTTCAGTGGCTCTGTCTCCAGACCAAACAACATCGCTGGTCTCACCACAGTTTTATAAAACCTTTCCTTTCATTTGAGCTGAAACTCTTCTATCACTCATCAAATCTGACACTTTTCTCCACCCGTTCCCGCCTGCCTGCACACGCTTCGTCACTTCTTTTCCACACTCTCCATTGCTCTGGACTGTTGACCCTAAATGCTTTAACTCCTCCACCTTCTTGGTCTCTTCTCCCTGTAACCTCACTTTTGCACTTGGGTCCCTCCCATTAACACACAGGTACTCCATCTTGCTACGGCTAACCTTCATTCCCCTCCTTTCCAGGGCAAACCTCCACGCCTCTAGCTTCTCCTCCACCTGTTCCCTGCTCTCACTACAGATCACAATGTCATCTGCAAACATCATAGTCCATGGAGATTCCTGTCTAACCTCGTCTGTCATCCTGTCCATTACCATAGCAAACAAGAAGGGGCTCAGACCTGATCCCTGATGTAGTCCCACCTCCACTTTGAACTCCTCCGTCACACCTACAGCACACCTCACCACTGTCTTACAGTCCTCATAAAGGTCCTACACCACTTGAAAATATTTCTCTGCCACTCCAGACTTCCTCATACAAAACCACAGTTCCTCTCTGGGCACCGTCATAAGCTTTCTCCAGATCTACAAAGACACAATGCAGCACCTTCTGACATTCCCTGTACTTCTCTATCAGCATCTTCAAATCAAATACTGCCTCTGTGGTACTCTTTTTTGGCATGAAACCATACTGCTGCTCACAAATGTTCACCTCTGCCCTCAGTCTAGCTTTAACTACTCTTTCCCATAGCTTCATTGTATGGCTCATTAGCTTTATCCCTCTGTAGTTGCCACTACTCTGCATGTCTCCCTTGTTCTTAAAAATGGGCACCAGCACACATCTCTTCCATGTATCTTGTACGAGTAACTACTGAGTCGTTATTGATAACAATGCCAAGTGCTGATAACACTGACAGTCATTTTAAAGAAAGATCTCCCAAGTATTCTTCTAATTTCTAACTTGTCGTTCCTGATCATAAAACGGCAACAAGATGGCGGTTGACACTGGTAACGGCTGCCGTCACTAGTATCGGTTTGATACTGATATCTTATATCGGTACTTGCTCATCCCTAACTAAAACAATAAAGTCCTCACAAAAGGTGTAATTGTCTCGTATTGTCATTCTAAGGCTACGTTCACACCGCAGGACTTGATGCCCAATTCTGACTTTTTGTTAAATCAGATTTTTTTATGTACCGTTCACATTACAAAAACAAATGTGACATCTAATGTGAACGCGAGCGCGCCCGTGATGCGACTCGCATGTGCAAAGAGGACATGTCGAGTAGCGTACACCCAAATCAACGACGTCACGTTGCATGTGTTCACAGAAGCAAATATTGTCCCGACTCGCAATGTTTTACCCCCAGCCAAGCCACTGAAGCAACTTTTATTAGTGTCATATGCAAATTGGGCTGTGCTGAATTGTTTATCTGTATATGCCCTGGAGACCAGTCTAGGGAGTAAAAAGTCAGCTGGCATGGGCTCCTTTTCACACACAGAAAATTGATGTATTATATCATGATTAAAAAGTTCGAGTTCTAGTATCACAAATGAATGGACTTGTTCTTAACATGTTTAGAATCTGAAAAATTATAACTCTCCAGCTGAGGCCCATTAAAATAATACAGTCTTACAATTTGTCATTAATTAAGTTCAGTTTTCTTTGTAGACACATAAATTATTTTTTGTTTTTTTTAAATATATATAAATATTTAAACCTGGGTAATGACTCAAAGACAAATGAGACAAAGTGCAATCCTCTAACCTGGGTTTAGCTGCCCATCCTTCTAACTGATCATTGTCTCTGGTAGTGGTTGTTGCCATAGCAACATAAGACCCCCATGTGACAATGGCAGTTAGCAGTAAATTGACAACACACACACATAGAGTGCTTACACAGTACCATCTCAATTTTATGATTTTTTATTTTTGTGTGTATATATATATATAATTTTTTATAATAATAATAATGATATTATTAATAATAACTGTGTGCATATTCAGATGTCCTTGGTTATCATTTGCGTCGCTAAGGTTCTGTACTGAGAAGACAAATTTACCCAGAAACACCTACATCAGGGAGTCATTAGCCATTTGTCTGCAATCTGTGGGTGGGTGGAGCCAAGATGGCTGCGAGGTAGCAGGACGTGTTTTTTTCAAATAGTTAAGATGTTTGTGAATACCAACAAGTTATGTAGGTACAAATCTTTTCATGTACCTTTTTTTTTTGAATGGGAAAGGGTGTCAAAGATACAAGAAGAAACTAGACACGTTTCAATCGAAAGACTGTCTATTACGTCCGCGGCTACAATGGACGTTGTTGACGAGAAACGCCGTTTTTGAACCAAAGAATGATACTCCAAAAATACGCCACTCAAAAGGACAAAAAATAGCAAAGATGAAGGTAGCATTCTAACGGCAATTCAGGCTGCGTCTGCAAAACACGATAAGTCTTTTAAGAAAATATCAATAATTGAAAGGACAACCGAGGCCACTTCACAAGAGGTAGCTAAGCTAACTGCGACAGTCCTGCAACTTACATTGGATGTTAACCAACAAAAAGAAAAGATGGAAGAAATGGATACAGAAATGAAGAAACTTCAGTCTGAAAATAAGCTTTTGAAAGCAAATGTTGCTGAGAGTCAACGTTACAGCCGCCGCTGATCACTGAAGGTTTATGGAATAAAGGAGGACATCAAAATCAAAGTTATCACCATCCTGGAAAAAACGGCTTCTTCCATCCGTAATTGCTTGAAAGAAGGGATCGACATCGTTGGGCAGCAGCGTCCAGACGGTTCGACCGGATCAACAATTGTCCTGTTTGCTTTGCAACGACACCGCGATGCTGTATGGAAGGAGGCGAAAGGATCGAAGTTTCTTCAAGCTAAGGATCACCGAGGCTTTATCCTCCAGAGGATAAAGCTGCAAGAGAAAGGCTTTGGCCTGTGGTCCAGAAAAGCGAGAGAAAGAGGAGATAAAGCGGTCTTCCGTGGTCCTTTTGTCTTCATAATGGGAAGAAGATGAACATTCCAGAGGTAACTTAGAATAACTGTCAGTAGGATGAAACAAGTTTATCCGGAGCCAAGGATTATTTAGTTTATGTTGTGGGACTGTTCAGATTTTCATTTGCCTAATGTTGAGTTGAACATTGTAAGTTCCCATACCTTTTTTCTTTTTTAAAAAAAATAATAAAATTATTTAATTAATTAATTATTTTTTGGTCTTCATTTTCTCAAGGGCGGAGTGAAAGTATTTGTATCTGTTTTAGATTTAACTGCAAACTAGAAAATTTCTGTATCTATGTGGGTGCAATTTTATTTTATTTTTTTATTTAATATAACACTCATACTAAAAAGAATGGGGAAAGTGCTGAGAAGGGGAAAAAAAGGGAAAACTCCCCACACCGGTCACACATTGTATGACTGCCTGAACACGATAGTTCCAGAATATTTCCAATACTTGTCTAGGACCCGGTTTTAGTACCTACACTTTTTTTTCTCTCAAATTAAAAGGTTTTTGATTTACCTACTACTATATATTGTTAAATGTTTACCCGGTTTAAATGGTTGCTAATCACCACCTCTTTTAGGTATTTTTTTTTGTCAAGCGCATCTCTAGTTTGGTGCTCGGGATTTCAGGTAATCTGCTTTAGTTTCATGGATTTTTTGTTCAATTCTCTCAATGTTATGTCTTTAAATGTTAAAGGTTTTAGGGATATTACCAAACGTGATTTAATATTGCTTCAGGAAACATATTCTGGTGAGTCAGATGTGAAATCTAGAATTGATTTATTTTTATTATCTTCATTATCAATATGCCCCTTTAACAGATCACATTCAAATCATTTTGAAGTTGGGGGTAATCCAAGACAATCTTGGTCTAAGAGGATACTGGAAATTCAATAACTCTTTACTTAGTGATAGATCATTTAATGCATTCATTAAAACCATAATAAATAACACTCTCGTTGAAAATGTTGACAATGACTTTTGCAGGAAATGGGAATTTTTCAAATTTAAGGTCCGATGTATTTCCATCAAAAGAAGCAAAGAATTAAATAAAGAGAAAATCCTCCATGAAGGTGAGTTGCTTGCCAAACTTGACTACTTTACCAAAAATGAACAGTCTCACTTTAGAAGAGGAACTTGATGTCACAGCTTGAGAAGGGAGGACCCAGATGCAGTGAGGAAGGCGAGCCACGGCAGGGATGCGGATAACTTTGATTTAATGTAGCGATAAACGCAAACACAAAATCACGCACACAGGCGGACAAAAGTAAACACAAACTCACGCGCACAGGTGGATAGCAAACAAACTCAAAATCACGCACACAGGCGGATCACAAACAAACTCAAAAGCACGCACAGTGGCGGCAAAAAGGTCAGTCATGGGCAGCAGGAGAAACACTTGTAGGACGAGTACAGTCGGGTCAAGAGAGCGGCGTCTCGGAGTAATCACCCGACACTCCTTGCTGTGTCCATCAGGCTTTTATTGAGGTCTGATGGCAAGATGGCATGATGGGCAGCAGGTGTGTATGGTGGGTGGAGCCCACCAGCTGACCCAAATCATGACACTTGAATTGAAAGATATTCAACTACAGTTGGATCAGATCTACTTGGACATGGCAAAAGAGGCATTTATTCGATCTAGATGGTTGGAGGAGGGAGAAAGAAATACTAGTAATTTTTCCGCGCTTGAGAAAATGAATTTCAAAAGAAACTCTTTGACTGCTTTCAATATTGATGGAAATATCTCAGGAGATCATAAGTTAATATCTACTTTTATTGGCTCTTTTTTTTTTAAATAAAATTCCATATGAAACCAAATTTAATGTAAAAGATTGTGAAAGTTTTATGGAGTCCCCTTGATTAATGAAGATTTCCGATTATCTTGTGACTCTAAATTGCCTAATGTAGAAATCAAGGATGCTTTGATATCTATGAAGAAGGGGCAGTCCCCTGGGATCGACAATTATATCTGTTGAATGCTATGCCCATTTTTGAGATCTTCTAAATATTCTTTTAATTGCCATGTACTGTACAAAGAATGCACCAGTCAGGGAGAGATGACAACTACAATGAAGCAAGGGGTTATATCTCTTATCCCCAAACCAAATAAAGATAATTTATTAATAGAACATTGTCGCCCCTCTGTTGACAATAGATTACAAGATACTGGCCTTGGTTTATGCGAATAGACAAAAAAAAAAGAGAGCTCCATTCTATCATTGCTGAAACACAGACAGGATTTATGAAAAATCGTCATATTAGCTGTAATATAAGACTGATTTTAGATTTGCTAGATTATGCGGACGATGTCAAATCTAAAGCACGTATTTTGTTTCTGGATTTTTACAAAGCTTTTGACGCCGTAGAGCATAATTTTCTGTTGGAGTCTAAATGAATGAAAATTGTATTCGGTTCATTGGCAAATTAAAAATTCTAGATGGTCAAAAACAAAAAATATACAAAAACCAAAAACAAATTTCATACAATACACAATATTGCACGTACCCTCTGAGCAAGCACAATGGCAACAGTGTTAAGGAAAAACTCCCTACTTCATTTTCAATTGTAGGAAGAAACGGCAGGCAGACCGGGCTCAGAGGATGACCATCTGCCCTGGTCATTCTAACAGCAGTAAAACAATACAGAGTACAATGGTGCGGTTTAGAACACAGATCATCCAATAGAAAAATGAAATCATGAACAATGGAAAAGAATACCAAACATTCAACACACATCAACTTCATTACGCTGCTAAAGAAATCTATGATCTGTCTTTCCATAGTATAGCTCATTATCATACCATCCTTACAAAGTTTTTTCATCATACTGAATGACCTACAGGTTTTGATACTTTCAGAACAGTTGTTCCACAGATTGACACCTTTTACTGACACACTTTTAACATTTGTACGTATTTTGGGTTTTTTAAATAGTATGGATCCTCTGAGATTATATTCTTTGTCTCTGACTTTAAACAACGTCTGGATACTTTGTGGTAACTGTCAATTTAAACATAATTTGGAGTGTGTTACGACTTACTATGTCATTCAATTTTAGTATATTTAACTGAATAAAAAGTGGATTGGTTGGTTCTCTAAACGTTTTTTGACTAATAATTCGTATTGCTTTCTTTTGCAACAAGAAAATAGCATTTGTATTTGTTTTGTAAGTGTTTCCCTAACCTCAATACAGTAAGTCAGAAATGGAACTACGAGTGAATAATATAATATTTTCAGGGAGTTTTAGTTTATAAAATGCTGTGCCTTGTATAAAAGAGCAATAGATTTTGACATTTTCATTTTGACATAGTCTATATGAGATTTCCAAGATAATTTACTATCGATTATTACCCCTAGAAATTTAATTTCGGTCACAGTATCAATTTCAACCTTATTCATTTGAATCTTTCTGCGTTCATTTGATGCCCGATTTCCAAAAATGATGCATTTTGTTTTCTCAGTATGTTTGTAGTGATTGATTTGCATCAAACCATTTCTTAACAATTTGTATTTCATTCTCAACTATTTCCAGGAATTGTCTGAGGTGATCCCCACTTGGGAAAAAAAAAAACATTGTGTCATCAGCAAATAAAACACCCTTCAACAAAGTGCTAACCATATCTCTCTTTGAGCTTTTGGTTTTGGGAATACATTTATTGATGTTGTCCGTATGTTTTACAATGGTATCAATAGCTCTGTTATGATAAACCAGAGTACTTCCAGTAGATTCTCTATTTATAGAGGGGTCAGACTAGACACTTTCCCCCTTTTTGTTTATTATTGTCACAGAGCTATTATCTATTTATATATGTATTAATAGAAATTTTGAAGGGATCTCAATTTTTGGCAGAGAACTTGGGATTTCTCAACTAGCTGACGACACCACTTTGTTTCTGAATGATGAGAACCAAGTTGCTCACTCAATAACTTTGAAGATTTCTTCCTATCAAGTTATCACATTTTCATCAACTGGCCCTTCTTGCTAGGGTTTTGGCTTTAGTCACAATTTTTCACTCCACAAAACTTTCCTTTGGAACAATTCTAATATAATTGTCAGAAACAAATGTGTATTCCTTCGTACATGGTATGAAAAAGGAATTAATCACATTTGTAATTTATTTGATGAATCTGGTAATATGCTGTCTTATGAACAATTCATGTCAGTACATAAATAATTTTCCAGTTCCTTTCAAGACCTTTAATTTAGTAGTAGTGCCTGGCCTGATTCAACTTATGGCGAAGCATTTAAAATATGATAGAACTGTTTTAACAGTTCCTGTTCTGAAGCTTGATGGAATTGAATTAACAGACACAAAATGTAATAATAAACATATACGCCAGATTCTACAAAAAAAGAACAAAATTGTGCCTAGAGGAAAGTTTTTCTGGGATTCTAAAATTACAGTTATAAATTGGAAAAGGGTGTGGCTTTTACCTTATAAATATTGTATTACTAATAAAGCCGAAGTAATGCATCTTAATATTCTGCATAATATATATCCAACTAATTATTTGATATCCAAATTTGCCAATATTGTTCTTTCTGTGACAATGAAGTTGAAACAGTATCTCGTTTATTTCATGGCTGTGTCATCACGAAACAATTTTGGCATGATTTAGTGGCTTTTTTTCTTTAAAGGCTCTCAAACCCTTACAATCTTAATCTAAAAAATGTAGTTTGCTACTATAGTAACTCAGAAGACAACAATTTTGAACATCTGTTTAATTTTGTTATTCTTTATGCTAAGTTTTCTATTCACAAACCAAAATTTTCCAAGTCCTACTCCATATTTGTGTGTTTCATTTTCGAATTAAAATCCATTTTAAAAGCTGTAAAATCGGGCAACCAGTTCAGGGTGTACCCCCGCCAACTGCCTGAAGCCGGCTGGGATAGGCTCCAGCACTCCCGCGACCTTTGTGAGAAATAAGCGGTTGAGAAAATGGATGAATGGAAGCTATAAACGTAATCAACAATAAATAAATAAAAAAGCAGTAAATTAGCGAATCTCTTGGATGTTTTTCTTAAATGATGGTTCATTTGTGTAATATCCAAAGATGGTTGACCTGTTTTCATGTGAAATGTCTATTTTATTTATTTTAGTAATTCTTGTATTATACCTTCTTTAAAAAAAACTAAGATTTAGTCGGGTAGCTTTGTAACATATATTTTTATGTTCTAGAATATAATGTTGTGTTGAACTGTGTTAATAAAAGTCCATCCATCCATCCATTTTCTTGGCCGCTTTTCCTCACAAGGGTCGCGGGGGTGCTGGAGCCTAACCCAGCTGGCTTCGGGCAGGAGGCGGGGTTCACCCTGAACTGGTTGCCAGCCAATCGCAGGGCACACAGAGACGAACAACCACACTCACAATCACACCTAGGGACAATTTGGAGTGTTCAATTAACCTGCCATGCATGTCTTTGGAATGTGGGAGGAAACCGGAGTACCCGGTGAAAACCCACGCAAGCTCGGGGAGAACATGAAAACTCCACCCAGGTAGGCCGAAGCCCGGACTCGATCTCACGTCCTCTGCACTGGGAGGCGGACGTGCTAACCAGTCATCCACCGTGCTGCCGTTAATAAAAGTATTTAAAAAAAAGAAAAAAAAAGAAAGAAAAGAAGCCATCTGTGGGTGTCACACAACTGTGCGTGCGATTTGTGTGAGTGGGAAGTCACTGCACCTTTACGGGATATCTGACGTGGGAGCTAATTTATTACCCCCGCGTGAGCTCACATTTATGTGTCACAAAAGCCTTCGGAGAGAACTCTAAAGTGGGTTTTCAAAACAACAGTGTTTATCAAGTTTTCTAACAAACAAAATGCATCCCGTGCTAACGTTCCCTGCTGTCCTCCTTAATGAGGCCAAGTATAATGTAGGCCATATTTCCTCAAATATTCCTCTCCCATCTAAACTTATTCCTAAAATCCAAGCACACCCGCTACTGTGATGTAGTTACGGTGTCTGATTGATGCTGTGTTTTTGTTTGTTTCTTTAAGGCCCCCACAAGGCTCAAAGTTGCAGGTTCAAACCACACTCACTGGCCCAATTATAGTACAAAGTAGTGAAGAGATTCCTTCTTCTTAGGTCTGTATCTTGAATTAATTCAAGCGCAAACTAGAAAGGGTAGTCAGTGAAGTGCATACCTCCACCGTGGCACAATACAGACGCAATGAATTATTAAACATTTCTAGTGGACAGACATGTCACAAGATTTGAAAATCCCTTATTCATTCTAAAGTGGAAAAACTTGCAAGAACCGAATTTACTGGCTTTATTTAAAACAGTGATTCTTAACCTGGGTTCGACCGAACAACAGGGGTTCAGTGAGTCAATCTCAGGGGTTCGGCGTAGGTCAAGACACACACCCGACTCAAATAATTTGTGATGATACGCCCCGCTTGGCCATCAATGGCTACAGGTGATCAAGCTACATTGCTTGGCCTATCCGTGCTGCAGGGAATTTGGTGTGCTCAGTAGGTAGTTAACTTGTGGCTGTTGTGATTTCTTTACTATTGGAATCCCTTTATACTAACTATGTTGAGCAACAGCAAGAAAAAGTGGCCGGATGAATATGTGCAATATGATTTCACATGTATAATGGAACATTTGGTGTTCAACAGGGCAAAATTCTGGGGCCTCTGCTGTTTTTATTGTATCTGCTCACCCCTGCATTCCATCTGGAGTAAACAGTGGTGGTTGTTTTAAACTTTCAAGCACAACTGTATACAAGTAGCACAGCGAGGGCTCAACTCCTTTAGCATCTGCTTTGATAAGACATCTCGTAATGGCGGTAACAAGGTGAGAAAGGACTAGCTAGTGGATATTAATTGGCAATGCAGTCGGCTGGGAAGCACATGAGCGACCAGAGAGGAAGCAATGTAATTTTGCTTCTACATTGCAGATCTCCATAGAGCAAAAATGTGACATCAGAGACTTGGCTCACCATGGAAACACATCTGCTGATGCTACTATCAGGTCTGTGTGATTATCCAATCCTCAGTCACTCAATGAAATACAAATGAAAAACAGTAAAATATAATTATAGGCAGAGGGGGATAGCGACAGGGCCAGAATTTTAAACACAAAATAAACACTTGGTTATAGATACACAGTAATATTTTTAATGAATTAGGGAAATGGGCCGTATGTAGATTTTTGTTGTTGTGTGTTTGTTTGTTTTTTGTATTATTTTCTCCTGCCCTGCCATTTCCAAGACAGTCCAATGGGCAGTGCATATTTTGAAGCATCATGCACACAGTAAGTACAAAATGCATTTGCCTGCCTTGAAACTGACATCTTCTAAATTTTGGGTTGTAAATGTTCTTCATCTGTAGAAATACATGACATTAAATTAGAAGCCATTGTTCTTGAATTGTGCTTTATCGAGGTAGAGCAAGAATCTGATAAAAATGATGAATTAATGGTGGGCATCATGATAAACACAAAGAAAGAAGAACAATCATTTTTATCACGTACACAAAATTTGACCCGTCCCAGTAATGGACACAGCAAACACACTGTTACTTGCTCACTTTGGAGCAGGAGAGGTACGCCCGGGATATTGATATCTTGCTCAAAGACACCACAGCCGTGTGTCCAGGGGATTGTGAAGATGGTCATAAACTGGGGTCTACATTAAAGGATCCCAATTTCAACCACGGATGCCAAAACAAGTTCCCACCGACACTTGAACTCAGGTGGATAGAAAATCCAGAGTGCTCACCATTACACCATATAGTCGAAAACGTTGACATTTAAAACAACACAACTTGAACTTACATTCTACAGGGGATTGGGTTTGGCTTCTTAGATTTCGCCGTACAACTTTTTTCATCATTTTTGGAGATTTTTTTTTCAGGTTCTACCTACTGCATTTACCCACTCCATCTTCGCTTCTTGGACACGTTCACTTGTGGAGAACATCTGCGTTTGAAGAATCTAAACTGTGCTCTTTCTCATCAGCTTGTGTCTTTTCACACATGCAGCTAATTAGCTCACAAGCCAAAAAGAATACAAAAGAAAAACACCATCATGGGGAATTCAAGTGCCTTCTTTCCTGGATGTTGAGCTTTATTTTGAGCTATATATAATTATTACCGCTACCACACAGAAGTGGCTTGTCCTTGATTGATTGCCAAAGAAAACACGAGATGCAGCCCCTTCACTTGCTCATAAATGTAATGTTTTGCTCTACTCTACAATGGGAACAGGAACGTGCACAAGGGGGTGCCCCGGGCTCCTCCCTCTCCGCTACGGGTGCTGGCGCTGATAACTGTGTCTTGTAGAAGGGGCATTCATTTTTGATTGAGCGGGCATAAAGCTCAATAATCTTCCATCATGTTAAATGATGAAATCATTTGTCATCTTTTGCGTGTTCCAAAAATTGGAGATGAGACTTCTTTGTGACAAAAGCTCCTTCGAAGGATGATTTATTACGGAGATCTCCGGTCACACCAATTGAATATCACGTAAAGAGTGTGTCAATCCAAGAGTGCGTGCCCATCCTCTTTTGCGGAATACAGCTTTTATAGAATCCAAATCAGTAGGAGAACACCTATTTCTTTTTTCAAAGGGTCTGTATCACAGTATTTTAAGCCCTTCCACAGTTAATTATAAACATATATGTGATTAAATATTACTTACTTTGACACAATGTAATTTCTTATGAAATATGAGTTATTTTGCAGGCTATTTTTCTAACCCAGAAGATAGACACACGGTTCCGCGTGTGACTGCCGCGCCCCTCTTGGGTTGTGGGGGGGGGGGTGTCCTAACTTCCGCACGTCACATATAGATAGTATTCACATGACGTCATGTGGCCCATATTGTGTGCCGTTGAAAGATATTATAACATTTTTAATACCTAATTTCATATATCAACTATTGTTACACATTATGAACATTTTAATTCTTCACATTAACCTTGTCGAAATGTTTTGTGTCCTGAGCAGAGCAGATGATGTCGACCTCGTATGATCTGGCCTTAAACTGGGACATACTATTTAGTCTAAAAAAGTTCCTTCTCAGCGCTTTGTGCGAAAACACATTTCGGTCTTGAAAACAAAATTTGCTTTGAAATAACACACACACACTCTTTACTTTCTTCATCAGTCACGGCCACCGTAAATTTGGTTCAACTTGTTTGTGAGATTTTGCTATGGGAAAATCCTTCAACTATATAACACATTCTGTCTCAAAAACATCCACCTGACCTTGTTTACGCCATCTGCTCACGGAAAAGTACCAGAGAGTATGTTTAGTCTACAAATGAAAAAGAGGAGGTCTTTTTAACTATAAGAAGCTATTGTACACGCGGAAGAGCTACATTTGACGCTCTGAATCCCACGATGTTTAAGTGATGATAGAGGCGTTATTTGTCCAGAGATTCTCTGTTTTTTATTAAATCATTTTTGCAAAGGTGTATTTTTCTTGCATTAAACCTATCCTCATTTTTGGAACACGCAAAGAGGACAAAATTCCTTTATTCCTCTTCACCGTTCACAGGTCCATGGAATGTCAAATGGGAACGGACAAAGAATGGTCCAGAATAAATCAAAAGGATTTCCAACCGACAAAGTTTCCCAAAGTGTGTCATTGTAAGATGGTAAAAATGCTTTTACCATAAATCCAAAAATCCTTGTAAAAATGGCAACCATTTAAATGCATGTACAGTATAGATATGTTGATAGATAGATAGATAGATAGATAGATAGATAGATAGATAGATAGATAGATAGATAGATAGATAGATAGATAGATAGATAGATAGATAGATAGATAGATAGATAGATAGATATTGAAGTAAATATTCTGTTTCAATTTAATTATAACTGTTTTGATTTAGTTATAACTATTTAGAATTGGACAAAATTGCTTTGATTTACTCAGTATAGTTTTGTGTGACAATTCAAATGTTTAAAGGATGTTGATTCTCCTGAATGTGTTAATTAGACCCTTTGTTCTGAAAGGCTGACTATCTTGTGTTTTTCCATCCTGGGTCAGAGAGGGGGGGAGTATGGTTGACCAACTGTATTGAGACATCATTGTGACAAATGGGGGCGTAGTCATGTGACTCTGGGAGGTAACGTTGGAGGACAAAGAGAATGTTATCCACAGGCGGAGCGGGAAACTTCACAGTTGAGAATCAAGATAGCGCGGGTGGCTGCTACTTCTCCTGTCCACGATTTCGTGAATAAATGTAAAGAAAATGACTGAATTCACTGATCTCATTGTATGTTTTATTAATCAACGGCATGAACACGCAAATGGTAAGAATCCTTCATCCAACAATATCCAATGAATATGGAGAAAAAAGACAAATTATGCTTTTAGAAGCACATTTCCCATGGTAGCTCATTTCACCCACACGCACGCATGCACTAATAATGCTATGAGGATGACCATGCGTGACATTAACTGCAAAATTAACTTTTATCCCAGTCATCCCAGTCACGAGTTTAGCCATATTGTGTATGGTGAATTGGTAGGAGGGATATTTGTTCGGAAGATGTAACTCACATTATGTTGTAGCGGCAGCTAGCAAGCTCAGCGTAGCATGCCGCAGGATCGACTCTCAGCTGAAACATTTTCTTTGTTAAAGATAAATCGATTCCTCAGCATGTTCCAAATACCGGTCGCCAATTACTTCCTCCTTTCGTCTGTGAACCCTTTTAAACAAGCCGCGTGCCCAACACGACGTCAACAATGCAAGTCTATGTTTTCCAAGAAGCTGTAGCTTTAGGTTGTGTGTAAAATAATGACATCCAGTTCATTTCCGTGTACAGGTTGCATTACTCATCTGACCAGTGCTTGTGAAATTATGAATTTATATGCTTTGATTATTTGGTCTGACATTACTTTTTTTTTTACTTTACAAGGTCATTTCGTGGGCAGGATTAAACCCGTTTGTGTCACGGCTTGTGAAGGGAGGACCCAGATGCAGGGAGGTAGGAGAGCCACGGCAAGGATGTGGATAACGTAGTTTTAATTTACTAACAAAAGTAAACACAAAATCACGCTCACAGGCGGACAACAAACAAAACCAAAATCACGCTCAATGGCGGCAAAAAGGCAAGTCATGGGAAGCAGGAGAAATTCTTGTGGGAGCGAAACCAGTCGGGTCAGGAGAGTAGCGTCTCGAGGTAATCACCCGACACTCCTTGCTGTGTTCGTCAGGCTTTTATCCTGGCCTGGTGGAATGATGGGCAGCAGGTGTGTATGGTGGGCTCCGCCCACCAGCTGTTTCCCCAGTGCCTGCAAGGGAAACAGACCAACTGACCCAAATCATGACAGTTTGCGGATGTGATCCGGCCCACGGGTCGCATGTTTGACACGCCTTCTTTAAAATATAATATATATATATATATAATATAATTATCAAATTATTATTAAAAGTCCCCAACCTCCCTAGCCTACATCTTTTCACGACTATGAAAGGCAATTTAGAACAAGAGCCTAACACTCAATGAACGTCGAAAATTAATAGTGTTCATTCAAGCTCTTAAACATGTTGTTGTAGACATCAACAATAAATCTGACATAATTTTGTACATCTTATAGAATTTAGAGTCTTGAATTACTACAATTAAGTTTTTTTGGAAAAAAAAAAAATATATATATATTTTTTTTAAAGGAGGACAATTCATAGTTTTTAATGAACCAACCATGTTTGTTTGTTTGGATTTTTTGGGAACAATGGGAGAAAGCCAGATTAGATGCTGACATCAGAAAAGCAGAGGTGAAAAGCAAAGGTGAGCTTTGAACCTGAAGTCTTCTTGATGGCAGAACTCAAGCGCTAACCCCTTTTCCACTCCATCAAACATAATGGCTACATTACCACAGCGCTTGCCTGTGTGAAGAGAATCTTCACATCTCTACAGGGTGATACAGAACCCTCCCACCTGTGTCTTCCAATTTTGTCCTTGTTTCTTGGCACTATACTGGATTACAATCTCCTCAACTCCCTCCAGTGGTCACTAACTCATCTTGTGTGGATCCTTGTCTTGACAAATCTGTCTTCCATTTTGACTTCTTATTTTCTTGAACCTCTACCCCCTCTAGTTTACAGTCTTCCTCTTTAACGCTTCTGAAAAAGTAGATTAGAGTAGAAGACCCCAGCAGGTAGGTATGTATGTGTTGGTAGGTTATGTGTGTATTCCATCTTCAAGGTGCTGAGTGCACATATGCAATTATATTTGTGAGTTTATGCAAATGATGTGAGTGTTTCCAGGCACAATTGGTCCTCAATGTATTTACTATAATTACAGCTTTCTTTCTGAATGTTTTGTCTCAAGAGAGTCCTGCTGATACCCCTGGAAGTTATGAGTTCAATAACAGCAAACCTACCTGGGTACACATACTGTATCTTCCTGTGACTTTTTACATTAGACCAACAGTCCTAAAACCTATGAGAAAATATGTTATGGTACTTGTTGTTTAACTCCCAACATGGGGTTAGTGACATGGTGATGGCAGACTCTGGACGGCCCAACAGTCTCATTCTCAGCAGAGGTGTCCTAGAGGTCTTTCGGGCCCTGTTGCATTGACATCTCAAAATTGAAAATTGAAAACCAACATTTGGAAATCAGGATTTTTTTTACCCATGAAAAAGAAATAACATGATACATAAGCATATTGGAAGAAACTCACAACTCCAGCTCAGTGACTGTCTAAAGGATGAACACCACTTTTTTGTTGAATTGAGAAATAAGCAGTCTGTTTGAAGTTTGAAGATGAATGTGGAAAGAGACTTCAAGAATAAATGCCAAACTTTGAAATGTAAATATACACCAAAAAAAGTTTAATTTTATTATTATTATTTATCAAGGTTGCTCTTCATTTTCTACTCTAATCCAATCGTCACTATGGTTACTTACTCCCCGTTCCTCACCAAGCGCATGCACTGAAGAGAACATGGCAACCAAAACTAGCTTTTGTGTAGTTGAATTAAGATGAGGCACTATTGTGCCACCTCTAGTCCCTTGTGCATGTTTGTTGTACAGAGATTTTGTTTTTCACCAACAAATGTTTTTTTTCTTCTTTTTGTCTGTTAGAGGTCCGTATAGAAGAATCTATGAAAATAAGAGAATCTGAACCTAGTTATGGATATTACCGCACATACTTGGATGTTGAACAATGACAGTTTCGATACCAGATGCTTTTCTATGGATACTTTATGGCTTGAGACTGCATTATCTCTGTTTTTCACAAATCCTGTTTATTGTCGAGTCAAGCTAAGTCAAGTTTAATGTTGTGGTTTGGGTTTGGTTAGTTTTGTTTTGTTGTCTAATGTCTATCATGATCTGTATTTTGTTTGGTTAGGTCTTAGTTGTCATATGTCTCTGTTGTCATTGTGCTCGTCATCCCAGTCCCTTGTGCAGCTGCAGCCTCAAGCACCAGCTCCTCTTCCGGCGGCACACGCCCTGCGGCCTCCTTCGGATCCTGTTCCGGCGGTGCAAGCGCTGCGGCCGCCTTCTGCTCCTCCACTGTCAGCGCACTCCCTGCGGCCGCCATCGCCTCCTCCGAACTTCCCTTCTGATCCTGCTTCGGCTGCCCTCTGATCTTGCCTCGGTGGCGCACATAAAGCAGCCATCCTCTATTCCCGTCTCGGACTCTGCCACGGCCGTCCTCAGCTCTTTGAGGCATGGACCATGCCATTCGTCCATTTTAGATTTGTTTGTTTCCCTCCAGGGTCGAAGCTGGTTTCCTGGTTTCGTCACAGCTGCTTAATACCCCTCAAACACAATATTGCTCTCTGATTAGTGGTTCGGATCAATCAGAGATTTCCACCGATCAACGGGTTCGGTACAAAATGTATTCTTGGAAGTTTGTGAACTCACAAATACCACAAGAATTCATCTTGCAGAGCAAGGTTACCTGAATGGCCCTGCCGGGCACCTCTCGTATGGCATCCGGGACGCCCCCCTGACCATCCCTGCTCGGCTCCTCTTGTCTGGCGTCCAGAAACCCCTCTTGACTAGCCCTGATGGGTGGGCCGTGTTCCCGCCTCCGTGCTTCCTTCTGCCCACCGTGTTTTTGGACTCTTTTGTTTTGGACTTTATGGGCAGTCTGGGATCCGTCCCTTGGGGGGGTCGGTGGGTACTGTTGTGGTTTGGGTTTGGTTAGTTTTGTTGTCTTTTGTCTATCATGAGCTGTGTTTTGTTTGGTTAGGTCTTAGTTGTCATGTGTCGCTGTTGTCATTGTGCTCTTCATCCCGGTCCCTTGTGTCTTCCAATCAGCGAACTCTGCTACTTGTCTCATGTCCAGGTGTTTGTCATTGTCTCGTTAGTTTGCTTCTTGTGGCGGCCGTGGCTCAGGAGGAAGAGCCATCCAGTAACCGGAAGGTTGGCTGTTCTATCCAATATTATTATTCTTTCCCTGCAGTCTTTGTTGGATCATTTGTTTGCATTTCTCAGTCTTTGTCAGTTTTACTGTCGTTACTCTAGTTAGCCATGTGTGTTTTGTTTGTTACTTTGTATCTACTTCTGGTCTTTTGTTAGCCGAGCAGTTGTAATTCCAAGTTCCTTGTTTGCATTTCGTTTTTTTCTTATGGAAATAAATCCCTCTCTTTTTTTTTTTAATCCTGCAAACCTACCTCGACTCACAACTTCCTGCATTTGGGTCCTCAACACCCCGCACCTGACATTTAATAGTATAGCCCTCAATCACAAAAGCCTCTCAAAGGGCTTTGGAGGCCCACAAAGATTGACAACATCCCCTGGTCTATTTGTATGCTGCATATCTTTAAATCACCCACTCTAGTGTAAAATACCATCAATTCTTTTATTCAATCTTCACGTCATTGTGTCACTTGTGCATGGGGGGGGAAAGGCAGTTTCTCATTTATTTTAACAAGTTACAAATGCTATGGCACATCCATGCAAATTATTATGTACAATTATCCAGACACAGTGCTACGTGAACACCAGCTGCAAGCTTCCTCAGGCCAAATTGAGACATCTGAGAGGTGGAGGACAAATGAAGTAAACTGGACACAAGATGAAGTCATCTTGGTTAATCAATGAGCGTCTCTGTCAGTAATTACCTGTCTGCAGTCCTCTCAAACAGTGAAATATATGAAACTCAGTCAAAGCTTTGTACTCTGAGACGGGGTGTTTACTTGTAGGAGTAATTTCTACTTTAAAGAGATCATTATGAAATCCCTGCAGCAAGTTGCTTGTTGCCTATATTTCAGAGTGAGTCCATCCACACCACTACAAGCTGCTTAACGAAGAGAGACGATTGGTTGTGCAAGACAGCCGTAAAACTCCTCACAATCTGTAGTCAACCCCAAAGATGCTGTGATGAAGAAAGGGGCCTAACCCTGACCAGACCAACCCTACAAAAAATCTAACGGCGTATGAGAATCAAGTTGAAGTCACTCAGGTGTACTTGATGGATTATTGCAATATCTTTCTAAGGGGAGCGCAGCTACTCGAGGGCACTTAGCGGAAGATTAAAATGGGTTATTCAATTAATGAAGCATCGCCCACTCAACGCCTACTTGATCGACACATATCCGGATGGACACCTAAGAGAACTCCCCCGAATATCTCACTTGCCTTCAATAAGGCTCGCCACACAGCATGCAACGACCAATTGCAACGGAAGTGGCCCATTGCAAAACAACAAAAACAACCAAACTTAGAGCCTTGGACTATTCACAGCACACAAAGCGATTGAGCATGAACGGATCCGCTGCAACAGATAAACAACATCAGCGTCCCACTTCACTTGATATTGCTGTCCAGTTTGGATATCGGCTTTAATTATTGTACCCTACTATATTTTGCCCACATATCTGTTCATTGAGCAATGGTGCTTACCCTCAGCAATCTGCATCATAAACTTAAAGGACACACTTCATTTGGTTCACATGCCCCTCTAACGAGATTCAATATGAGCTGATTTTAAAATTCTTAATTCTTTAAATAATTAAATCTATTCCTAACTAGTTTTGTTAATGTGGTTATAGTTTAGTGGTTGCATTACAACTGCAGTGCTTTATTTGTCTCCTTCCTGATTTCTGTTCCGTTTGAACCGTTTAGATGACGCTCGTTCAGATTGGCAAAAGGAATGTACCACCCCTGTCAATCTGAATGAAACTCTATTCACATTCTGCCTTTTCATTCTAAATGAAGTGTTTATATAGAGAATTCATATAGAGAATCTTCATTCCATTTGGTCATTTGCATACATTCAAATCAGAAGACATGGCTCCATGTAAACACAGCCACTACCAGCTGGCCCTCAAGCGGAAGGGATATGCGGCAGAACAATAACCAGAAACATACCAGAAAGTGCACCTCTGAATGGTTAAAAAAAACAAGAGAGAATGTTTTGGAGGGGCAAAGTCAATGTCTAAAGTTAAATCAAACTAAGATGCTGTGGTACAAACTGAAACAGCCAATTCATGCAAAAAGCGTCAGGCATGATCAGTTAAGGGGGCAATTACTTTTTCACACAGGGCTAGATATAATTTTTGATTCCCCCCCCCCCCTACATGAATAAAATCATCATTGAAAAAAGAATAAAAAGCATTTTGTATTTACTTGGGTTTTCTTTGTGAGATGTTAAAATTGGTTTGATGATCTCAAACATTTAAGTATGATAAATAAAATATAATTAGAAATCAGGAAGGGGACAACAACAAAAATCACACTAGTGTATATTTCAGCAAAGTGGAAAATGTTTCTTATATTTTGACAAAACTGCAATACACAAGTTCAATAATAATCATAT